>NC_069504.1:846636867-847246867 GCF_027579735.1 Bombina bombina | reverse complement strand
ACCAAGGGTGTCCCAAAGCAAACAGTCTGGTAGTGGGTATCACTGTTCTATGAGATCATAAATACAAGAATATAACCCATCAGTTTCCACTTATAATAAAAAATAATATATAAAAAAAAAAATCATGTATCACAAATATGAAAACCTCATAAAACCCATGTTGACCTATACGGTGACAAAGGTTAATACATTTACCATCCATGTCAAGCTATGTATTGAAATGTTAAAAAAATAAAGCAGAAACAATTATAGCAATAATACTAAATAAATAAGAGAGGGTTGGAGAGAATTGTATTTAACCCCTTGTCTGCTAGATGGCATTGCAATGTCTCCCTGGCAGCAACGAGTTAATGCTTTTTTGTAACCTCACTGAGAACATTTTATTCATTTATAACAACACATGGGTCATGGGGAATGGTGATTGATTTACCTCTCTGGTATATTCAGCTTGGCTTGGAGTGGCTGTGATGGGGCTGCAATGAATGAACTAAATTAAACAACCAAACTAAATTAAACAGACAAAAATAAATGTGTAAATGGCTCCCAGCTTGCTGCCCTATCATAAATAATGTCCCAATTAGCATATGACAAATTTCATGATATTCGTTAACTGTAGTGTAGGGGGTAAATATAGGAACAATAAAAGAGATAGTGACAGACAGACTGCTTTGTGATCAACTGCATGAGCTGTAAATAGTACCGTTACTTCTTCACGCTGCATGGCTTGGCTGCAGGTTGCTGCTCCTTGCAGGTTGCTGGTCCTCCTTGCAGGTTGCTGGTCCTCCTTGCAGGTTGCTGCTGGCTCTGACTCCTGACAGTCACAGACAGACAGACAGACAGTTGACTACGCCGGGTCCACCACCCACGTGGCACCGGCTCCGCTGAGTCCTCACTCCTCAGTCTCCTCTCCTGACTCTCTCTCCTCCTGAGTCCGCAATGCGGCTGCGCAACAATTTCCCGCCCGGCAACTCAGCCTAGAGACTCAGACATACTGATGCCTGATTGGCTGAGCGGCCGGGCAGGCAGGGCTCAGGGCTCCCGAGGCTAGCCTCCGGTGGGAGCAGTTATGGGCTGCATTAGAGACTGCTGCATTAGTTATTATTCCCCACTGGGTGGCAGTCTTTAAAGCAGCCCATAACATAATTACATTCATATTGCGCAATGGAAGGACAGCTGGCCTCATACCTTCTTGCGCAATATGAATGCAATGTAGTAAGTAAAGTTAAATTACGGAGGAAACGGAAACAATAAAATTGCATTGCAATAAGAAGCATAATTTGGTGGAGGGGTGGGGGGGTGGGGGGGGTCACCTTTCATATGTAAAAAAAAAAAATAAGAAAAAAAAACAACATTTTTTTTTTTTTATTTTTTAATTAAAAAATAGATGTAATGCCCACATTGGCCAGGGGAGGCGCTGCCTCACTTGCCTCTAATGAATGCACGTCACTGGCCTGCCAGGGCACAGTGTCACCCCAGTGCAACTCATATCTGGTGTAACAGTAGTGTACATACCTGATGTTTTAAAGCACGTTATTCCAAACAATTTAGGAATGTTAGGTGATTTATGCCCTTTATGGATTAAAACCAGACTCTGCATCAACTATGTAATTTTCCATGGGAGTTTTGCCATGGATCCCCCTCTGGCATGCCACAGTCCAGGTGTTAGTACCCTTGAAACAACTTTTTCATCACTATTGTGGCCAGAAAGAGTCCCTGTGGGTTTTAAAATTCGCCTGCCTATTGAAGTCTATGGCGGTTCGCCCGGTTCGCCCGTTAGCGAACAGTTGCGGAAGTTCGCGTCCGCCGTTCGCGAACGCAAAATTTTAGGTTCGCGACATCACTATAGATAACCAAATTTTAATGTATTTTAATTCTTATCAACATTCTATTGTCCAAAATGAATGTCCACATGACTATTCGTTCTTCCAAACAAATTACACTTTAACCAAATTTGCCCATCCTTACTATATACATTTCATAATACCTAAGTATTGCTATAAATGATACTTCATTGCCTAAAGATGGATCAATTGCAGATTCCTAATGCACTAAATCTCCATAAAAATAAGAGTAATTAAGAACACATTGCAAACTAAAGAACCAATCACCTAGATTACGAGTTTTGCGTTAGGCTTAAAAAGCAGTTTTAGCCGGTCCTAACGCTGCTTTTTAACGCCCGCTGGAATTACGAATCTTGAAGTTACAGGCTCACCGCTCACTTTTTTGGCCAGACTTGGAAATACCGCAAATCCACTTACGTAAATTGCATATCCTCTTTTTTCAATGGGACTTGCATAGCGCCGGTATTACATGTCTGCCAAAAAGTGAGCGGTACACCCTCTCCTGTCAAGACTGGTACCGCATTTTAAAGCCAGTTGTTAAGAGTTTTACACTACAATGCCGTAGCATAAAACTCTTATCTAAAGTGATAAAAAGTACACTAACACCCATAAACTACCTATTAACCCCTAAACCGAGGCCCTCCCGCATTGCAAACACAAAAATATTTTTTTAACCCCTAATCTGCCAAACCGGACATCGCCGCCACTATAATAAATATATTAACCCCTAAACCGCCGCACTCCCGCCTCGCAAACATTAGTTAAATATTATTAACCCCTAATCTGCCGTCCCTAACATCGCCGACACCTACCTACATTTATTAACCCCTAATCTGCTGCCCCCAACGTCGCCGCCACTATACTAAAGTTATTAACCCCTAAATCTAAGTCTAACCCTAACCCTAATACCCCCTAACTTAAATATAATTAAAAGAAATCTAAATAAAAATTACTATCATTAACTAAATTATTCCTATTTAAAACTAAATACTTACCTATAAAATAAACCCTGATAGCTACAATATAACTAATAGTTACATTGTAGCTAGTTTAGTATTTATTTTTTATTTTACAGGCAAGTTTGTATTTATTTTAACTAGGTAGAATAGTTATTAAATAGTTATTAACTATTTAGTAACTACCTAGCTAAAATAAAGACAAATTTACCTGTAAAATAAAACCTAACCTAAGTTACACTAACACCTAACACTACACTATAATTAAATTAATTCCCTAAATTAAATACAATTAAATACAATTAAATAAAATTATCTAAAGTACAACCCCCCCCCCCCACTAAATTACAGAAAATAATAAACAAATTACAAGATTTTTAAACTAATTACACCTAATCTAATCCCCCTAACAAAATAAAAAGCCCCCCCAAAATAAAAAAAGCCCTACCCTACACTAAATTACAAATAGCCCTTAAAAGGGCCTTTTGCGGGGCATTGCCCCAAAGGAATCAGCTCTTTTACTTGTAAAAAAAATTATAAATCCCCCCCCAACATTAAAACCCACCACCCACACACCCAACCCTACTCTAAAATCCACCCAATACCCCCTTAAAAAAACCTAACACTAACCCCTTGAAGATCACCTTACCGGGAGAAGTCTTCATTCAACCGGGCAGAAGTCCTCAACGAAGCCGGGAGAAGTCTTTATCCAAGCCGGGCGAAGTGGTCCTCCAGACGGGCAGAAGTCTTCATCCAGACGGCATCTTCTATCTTCATCCATCCGGCGCGGAGCGGGTCCATCTTCAAGACATCCGACGCGGAGCATCCTCTTTATCCGACGGCTAACACTGAATGAAGGTTCCTTTAAATGACGTCATCCAAGATAGCGTCCCTTCAATTCCAATTGGCTGATAGAATTCTATCAGCCAATCGGAATTAAGGTAGAAAAAATCCTATTGGCCAATCAGCCAATAGAATGCAAGCTCAATCCTATTGACTGATTGCATCAGCCAATAGGATTTTTTCTACCTTAATTCCGATTGGCTAAATTAAATGACGTCATTTAAAGGAACCTTCATTCAGTGTTAGCCGTCGGATGAAGAGGATGCTCCGCGTCGGATGTCTTGAAGATGAACCCGCTCCGCGCTGGATGGATGAAAATAGAAGATGCCTTCTGGATGAAGACTTCTGCCCGTCTAGAGGACCACTTCTCCCGGCTTGGATGAAGACTTCTCCCGGCTTCGTTGAGAACTTCGGCCTGGTTGGATAAAGACTTCTCCTGGTAAGGTGATCTTCAAGGGGTTAGTGTTAGGTTTTTTAAGGGGGTATTGGGTGGGTTTTAGAGTAGGGTTGGTTGTGTGGGTGGTGGGTTTTAATGTTGGGGGGGATTTATAATTTATTTTACAGGTAAAAGAGCTGATTCCTTTGGGGCAATGCCCCGCAAAAGGCCCTTTTAAGGGCTATTTGTAATTTAGTGTAGGGTAGGGCTTTTTTATTTTGGGGGGGGACTTTTTTATTTTGTTAGGGGGATTAGATTAGGTGTAATTAGTTTAAAAATTTTGTAATTTGTTTATTATTTTCTGTAATTTAGTGGGGGGGGGGTTTGTACTTTAGATAATTGTATTTAATTGTATTTAATTGTATTACATTTAGGGAATTAATTTAATTATAGTGTAATGTTAGGTGTTAGTGTAACTTAGGTTAGGTTTTATTTTACAGGTAAATTTGTCTTTATTTTAGCTAGGTAGTTATTAAATAGTTAATAACTATTTAATAACTATTCTACCTAGTTAAAATAAATGCAAACTTGCCTGTAAAATAAAAATAAACCCTAAGCTAGCTACAATGTAACTCTTAGTTATATTGTAGCTAGCTTAGGGTTTATTTTATAGGTAAGTATTTAGTTTTAAATAGGAATAATTTAGTTAATTATATGAATTTTATTTAGATTTATTTAAATTATATTTAAGTAAGGGGGGGGGTTAGGGTTATACTTAGGTTTAGGGGTTAATAAATTTAGAATAGTGGCGGCGACGTTGGAGGCGGCAGATTAGGGGTTAATAAAAATAATGTAGATGTCGGCGATGTTGGGGGCAGCAGATTAGGAGGTAATAAGTATAATGTAGGTGTCGGCGATGTCGGGGGCGGCAGATTAGGTGTTAATAAGTATAATGTAGATGTCGGGGGCGGCAGATTAGGGGTTAATAAGTGTAAGATTAGGGGTGTTTAGACTCGGGGTTCATGTTAGGGTGTTAGGTGTAAACATAAATTTTATTTCCCCATAGGAATCAATGGGGCTGCGTTAAGGAGTTTTACGCTGCTTTTTTGCAGGTGTTAGACTTTTTTTCAGCCGGCTCTCCCCGTTGATTTCTATGGGGAAATCGTGCACGAGCACGTTACACCAGCTCACTGCTGACTTAAGCAGCGCTGGTATTGGAGTGCGGTAATGAGCAAAATTTTGCTCAATGCTCACTTCATGTCTTTTAACGACAAGTTTGTAAAAACCCGTAATACCAGCGCTGTAGGTAAGTGAGCGGTGAGGGAAAACTGCTCGTTAGCACCGCACAGCTTCTAACGCAAAACTCGTAATCTAGGTGAAAGTTTCCAGGGATCTCAATTACACACAAAGGACCTAACATACAAACAAATATAGAGACATAAAGGAATACCATGACTAGGAAAAGCAATCCCCATATTAAAGGGACATTCTGGTCAAAATGTAAATGCACATAGATGAATTACATCTTTGAATAGAAATGTATTTGCAATATGCATGTATTGGCAAATATGCTTCTAGTAAAGCTTATCAGTGTTTCAGTGTTAACATTTTTCTCTGCATGTGCATGTGAAGCATTGCTAGATATTCTCAGTGCACCAGCATTTTATATACTGCAGCTGCTCAGAGCACCAGTGGGGCTTGTATTATGTCAACAATTCACAAATTGAGTCATTACCAGATGATACATGCACCTTAGGTTTTTTGAGCAAGTGTTGCATTTAAAATGCTGGTGCACGGTGCATACTTAAATACACTTTTGAAACAGCTACAGCTTTTATTAAAAGCATTTTTGCTAGTACATGTTTATTACAAAAATGCTTCTATTCAAAACTGAAATGCATCCATGTGGATTTCAATTTTGTCTGGAATGTCCCGTTAATGATTTTAAACAAGTGCAAATGTAGATTTATTTTGACAAAAATGTTAAATAACCTAGGTGTCATGAATACCTCATGATTTTGCTGCTAAAGGGTTAAGGAGCTTGTGTACTAAAATGTCATGGATGGATATTTCCCTGTCCCCTCTAGAAAGAGGTTTGGTCAAGTAATTTGATATCAGAGAAATAAGTATAAAACATTGTTTCTAACAATACAAATTCTTCATTCTACATGGGAGCCTGTGTACCTACCAACAGTTTGAGTGACCATCTTTTCTTGTCAATCTCCCTGGGGCAGACTTCTAAGTAGGGATGGGCGAATGTGTTTATATTCAAATTCAAATGTTATAATGAATGTTAGTGTAGAAATTCGATTTACATAATAGAATGTTGATAAGAATGAATGGTCTTAAAAATTCTATTATTGAATGTTATTTACAGTTTTCGAATGTCACTTTCGAATTCGAATGTCACATTCGAATTTAAATTTTACATTTATAAAACACAGTGGTAGACTAGAAATACTATTTCGAATTCGAATGTCACATTCAAATTCGAATGTCACATTTAAATTCGAATGTCACATTCACATTTGAATATTACATTTATAAAACACAGTATTAGACTAGAAATATTATTTCAAATTCGAATGTCACATTTGAATTCGAATGTCATATTCGAATATTACATTTATAAAACAGTATTAGACTAGAAATACTATTTTGAATTTGAATGTTACATTCAAATTCGAATGTAACATTTGAGTTAGAATATTACATTTATTAAACACAGTTGTAGACTAAAAATACTATTTCGAAGTCGAATGTTACATTTATTAAGCACAGTTGTAGACCAGAAATACTATTTTGAATTCGAATGTGACATTCAAATTTGAATGTTACATTCGAATTCGAATATTACATTTAAAAACACAGTATAAGGGGTCAATTTATTAATGTGCGAGCGTATCATGTCCGCCGCACATCGATAAATGCTGACAGCATACGCTGTCGGCATTTATCATTGCACCAGCAGTTCTTGTAAACTGCTGGTGCAATGCCGCCCCCTGAAGATTCGGCCAATCAGCTGCTAGCAGGGGGTGTCAATCAACCCATCCTTATTTGATCGGCTTGATTTCTATCCGCCGCCTCAGAGCAGGTAGACAGGTTATGGAGCAGCGGTCTTTAGACCGCTGCTTCATAACTTCTGTTTCCAGCGAGCCTAGAGGCTCGCCAGAAACACAGAACATCAAGCACCATACGGAGCTTGATAAATTGACCCTAAACACAGTTGTAGACGAGAAATACTATTTTGAATTTGAATGTGACATTCGAATTCGAATGTCACATTCAAATTCGAATGTCACATTCGAATTCGAATATTACAATTTGAAATTGAATGAATACATAGCTAAAAAATTCTATTATTCAAACGAATATTTTCGAATTTTATTGAAAACTTAAAAAACAAAAATTCAAAAATAGAATGTTAGAATGTTATATAAACATTCGAAATTTGATTCGAACGAACGAATATATCAACATTCGTTTTAAAGTTAAGGTAAACTTTGATGAATGAAAGCCCGTTTTTAAAAATACTATTAAAAACAGGGGAACTTTCATTCATCAAAGTTTACAAAGCAGCCATTTTGTTTATAAACTTACCTTTCTTCTTTTCACAGCCGGAGCAGCTTCCCCCACCCGGAGATCTTCTCTTCACACGTCCGCAATGACTAATCCGGCTTCCTTAAATCACGGCTTTCCCCCCCAGGGGAATCATTGCCTGAGGCCATGCCGTGATTGGAGGAAGCCGGATTAGTCATTGCTGACATGTGAAGAGAGGATCTCCATGTGGGGGAAGCTGCTCCGGGTGTGAAGATGAGAGAGGTAAGTTTTTAAACAAAACGGTTGCTTTCTAAACTTTGATGAATGAAAGTACCCCTGATTTTAATAGTATTTTTAAAAACCAGGCTTTCATTCATCAAAGTTTACCTTCACTTTAAATTTCGAATTTTTAGAAACATTCGCCTATCCCTACTTATAAGCAAGTACAGTATTAGGTTCTGTTATTTCTCCTTTTTATTTTAACAACTGTTTGCTTGTGTATAATTCTATTTGTTAACATCTTTTTATTATTAATGCACTGTGACTTGATATTTTTTCTTAATAAATATTCATTTATTAAGTTTTTGCCTTTGTCTAATATTTGAACCACGTTACTGAAAGAGACTGGTAGTATTAATACTGTGCTTTTTAGATTATTTTTTGCTAAATTGTATTCTGGGATTTAATTTGTTAGTCTGGGTTTTCCTTAAGACTTGCAGCAAAAGACAAACAAGGAAACGATCCGTTCGGGTAAAACATAGAACTTTATTCCAAAAAGCTTAAAAAGACAGAGTCAATAGAGGAATGTAAACAGGGGTGTTGTGTGTCAGATAGGCTTACGTGATTCCTTAAGACTTCCCATATAATAAATCTTAAGTGTTGGCAGCTTAGAGATAGTTTAGTGTGGGCGGCATTAAAGGGAAGTTTTGGGCATTTTTTTTAAGTTTAGGACAGACTACAGAGTGTTGTTAACCCTTAACACCCACTGAACTAGGTCAGAGACTTGCCTGGAGTCACTAGGATGTGACAGATTGGTTAAAGTGGAAAAGGTCTGTTAACCCTTTCTATGCCAACAAGTGACTGGTGCAGGGTTGGTTTACCCTGGTTGTCACACTAGTTGATATTAATATAAATCAAAGGGTTACTGTTAGGGTAAATTTTTCGCTTTTTTTATTTCCATTTCATTCATTCATTCAAAAGAAATCAATGTGTTTAGATGCTTTCTTTTGTTTATGGATAACAGAAACATTTTGAGTACACCATCTGTTTAACATTCTCTTGAGCAATCTGCCTTCTTGGTTGCAATGTGCAGGTTCAATCAATCTTTCTCACAGATAGCCTTAGTCAAACCACCAGGTATTTTGTTCTATCTGTGTTCTGGTCACAGAATTCTGTAATACAGCCAACATAAGAAAGCCACAAAGTAGCCCACCAATGTCTATTTGTGTAATAGAAGACATCACTCGCTGGGCTTAAAGATAAGCAATAGAAACTTTTATTTACACGACAAAACATCACGTAAATAAAAGCTTATATAGCTTATCCTTACGCCCAGTGAGTGCTGTCTTCTATTACCTTTATCTCTACCTGCATTCAGCACCCTGGCAATTGGACACCTGTTTGTGCAAGTGCACCAGCCTCTGTGTATATATATATATATATATATATATATATATATATATATATATATATATATAGACACATCTGTGAATAAGAAAAAGAGTTTACACTTGAAGATGATTCATCTACTCCACCATTATCAAGTGACTCCTCTTATTATCCAGAATCAAGGAACATTTTAATACTAACTTATATACAACTAGTAAACATTTTCACCAACTATGAGAAAAAAACAGTGTATTTAAAGGGATATGTAAGTCAAAATTAAACTTGCATTATTCAAATAATGTGCATAGTTTTTACACATTTTTTTTACACTTTCTTTTGGTTGAAACATGGTCCCTATACATAAGGGCATACTAAGGTAAGCTCAGGAGCAAACACGTGTCTTGAGCACACTATGACAGCAGTGATGGTTGCAATGTTCAGTACATTCAGCCATTCTATGGTAAAAGTCTATGGCATAATAAACTAGTAAACATGAAGGCCCATATAGCATTGTTAAATAAATACAACTAAACACAAACTAAACATTCATCTATCTTTGGATAGGAGACATCCTAATAGTGTATGCAAGAGTTGTAAGAGTAAGCAGAGCTGTGGATGTTTCCTGTTGTCACTTAGCACTGCCTGCTGCATCTTCCTCTATAGGTTGCTTGTATAACATTGATACATATATCGCTGCCTCATAGTGCTCTGTTCACTACTGAGCTTACCTCATTATGCCTTTATAAATTGGGGATCAAGCTTCAGCCAAGAAACCAAGAAAAAATAAATTTGCTAATACAAGAAAATTTGAAAGATTTTTTTTATTTGTATATTCTATCTGTATCATTAAAAATGTTGACATGAATGTCCCTTTAAGTTTTTATCACCCCTTAAATGTGCACACATCTGTCAAACAAGCAAGCATGAATCATATGATATATTTTCACAATAAATCAGATTTATGGGAACAGAGCCATGTAAATGCTGCACATAAATTAGTCAATAAATGGAAGTTGGATGGGGTATGCAGAGTGTAGGGCAGGACTGTGGTTCAGAGGCCCCAATTCAGGAGACAGCTATGACTTACAGAATACCATTAAGTGTACTACTAAGCATCCTTATGAGGTTGTTGTTGGTTGGATGTGTGGCTTGAAAGTTTACTTTTATCCAAATGCTGGTATATGAAAATGCTGTAAGTTTCATTGGTACCTAAATACACCTTTGAAACACCACTAACTGTATGGAGTTATTTTTAGTCAACTGCAAATCAGCATTGGTTGTGTATCACATTATTATTCTGAATGGTGAGACCAACACTAGAGCCCAGAAATAGTCTGTTTCCCTAGGATTGTCAAACCTAAGGCCCAGGGTCCACAATACAGCTGCATTATATCTGTCCCTGTATTTATCTATGTCTAAACCATGGAAATGTTTTGCAGAACTTTCAGAGGAAGTGCAGGTGGTTATGTGTATCATGGTAGTATGATATTATAGTAAAACACTTGATTTTGATATATTGCTCCACCTATGTGCAACATACACCCATATGATTAATCCAGATGAGAGCTGGCGTTAGGAAGAACTAGTCCCTATTTGCTTTAGGAGGATCCAAGTTTCTGAGTCTGTGTTTATATGTAGGTTTATGGCACATGTTAAAGAATACGCAATTCCATATATCCAGCAATGCTTTACTCTTTTAAAGTTTTTTTTTTAAATAAAGTATTTATTTGAATTGGATTAACAGCATTTTTTAAAATGTGTTTGGCATCCTAAGAGTGAAAAAAAATCTGAGTTATATGAAGTCATCAGTTCCCATTAACCCCACCCAAAGCGCAATATAAGAGGGAAATTGCTACATCATATATCAGTAATATGGATAAACATGTCAGTGTCTTAAAATAACTTTACTAACAAATGGAAATGAATCACTTGTTTTTTCCATTGTGATAAAAAAGTTATAATTTAAATTTAGTAAGGGTATTAAAATAGACATGCTCCAACATTTTCGATAGCACATTACATACACCATATGTAAAATGCTCTTGGTAGTTTTGAGTGTGGTGTTAAAAGTTATGAAGAACAACCAACTTCTCATGTGTGAAACCACAATACCACATTATTACTCAACTGCTAATGAGGGTTTTGCTAACCTTTTTTTAAAACCTAGTAATACTGTACAAACTAATGAATATCACATAAATGCATAAATGTCATTTACACACATGCATATTCTTATAAATAGAAAAATATTAAGAAAATGGTTCCTACTGCAATCCATCAGTCTACTCTTATGAAAAGATTGTAGCTCACTCTTTTTTTTTTCCTTTTCAAGGCCACTTCAATTGAAAAGAACAGCTACAGTTTAAAAAAATTGAATAGCTCAAGTTAGTAAACATAACAAGAAAATCTAGTAATTGTTACTATCTAATGATGATTACTATCTAGGGATAGTAAGGTCCAAATTAAACTTGATTCAAATAGGGCATGCAATTTTAAACAACTTTCCAATTTACATTTATCATCAAATTTGCTTTGTTATCTTGGTATTCCTAGTTGAAAGTTAAACCTAGGAGCGCTCATATGCTAATTGCTAAGCACTTGAGGGCCACCTCTTATCTGATAGTTTTTCACAGCTAGAGGGCATTACTTCATGTGCACCATATAAATAATATTGTGCTCACACATGTGGCGTTATTTAAGAGTCAGCACTAATTGCCTGAAATGCATGTCTGTCAAAAGATCTGAGATAAGGAGGCAGTCTGCAAAAGCTTAGATACAAGGTAATCACAGCGGTAAAAAGTATATTACTATAACTGTGTTGGTTATGCAAAACTTGAAAATGGGTAATAAAGGGATTATTTATCAATAATATTTTTGGTGTTTACTGTCCCTTTAAACACACTGAGGATAAAACTATAAGAAACAGGAAATATTTTGTGAGGACAGCTAGCTAGCTCCCAGGAGTGCATTGCTGCTCCTGGCCTGCCATTTAACAAAGGATACCAAAAGAATGTAGCAAATTTGACAATTTAAATAATTTGGAAAGTTGTTTAAAATTGCATGCTCTATCTGAATCATGAAAAGAAAGTTTTTTACTTTACTGTTGCTATAAAATAAGGATAGCTATAGTAAGAACAATCGCAAGGGTACTGCGTGCTGAAAAGAAATCATGTCGGAAAGAATATCCAATGATTAAATCAACAGTACAGCTTGGTAACAATGAAGTTCTGGGTGAGTAGAGAAGAACAGCGCTGCTCCAGGTTCGTCAATGGGCATCCACAATCCCCAGCCGACTACTGTGATACTCACATGGGGTAGCGTAACAAAAACGTGTGTCGTCACACACGGTAGCATGGTGCAAGCCAATCACAAAGTGAGGCAGAGTGGGCCAGCAAATCGAAGTGAGTAGAAAAAATTGGCAGCACTTCAGGAATCCAGATAAAGTAAAACAAAGGGGCCGATTTATCATGTGTCTGGAGGACATGATCTGCTGTAGCGATCATGTCCGCCAAACATCGATAAATGCCAACAGCAAAAATATATAATTGCTTGATGACAGCATCACTACAGAACTATAGACACAGATGAAACAAATTTTAATCCACAAAGAAACTAATGTCCCATTCCTTATTCATTCCTGACAATACCCTAGTTTTTAATCTCAATGTCCAATATAACTCTTTTTTTGTATGTAACTTATTCCTATAAATTACTTAATGAAGTTACCAATGAAGTTCTCCAGATGTTGGATGCTTGCAGGAGAGTTTTAAAGAGCCCAGTTATATTGCTTGTAAAATATGGCTATCTACATATCCCACTGGATCCAGAGGTAACTTGTCTAAGGGGCTTAGGCATTAAAAGACCTGTCGGCTCCCCAGTTGTAACAGAATTGGCAAATGTTAATATAGATTAAAATGACCTTTATTATAATCATTACATTTGACCAGACAGGTGCTAACAGACTAGTTGTTCTTAGAACATGTATTGTTTCTAATCTATCTGCCTTTTATATAGAGGAAGGTCTTCACTAGAACTACGTGTGCTATGCTGAATATGGACCGTGTATGTTGTCGGCATTCAGCGATGTCTAGCGGACATAATACTCTACAGCGTATCATGTCTGCCAGAATTTAATAAATTGACCCCTAAGTTGAAATCTCAGCAAAGGCAAAGCATTACCTCAGCACTGCTGATGCTGATTGGCTATTGTTTTTTGTTTTGTTTTTTAACTTGCAGCTGGACAGCAGCTGAAGTACAACTGTTTACACAGCACTTACTCTGGTAAGCTGAAGAAATGTTGAGGCAAATATCTTCCTTTATTACATAGAGATGCTCAGGTGATATTTTCTTGTCAGCTTTTTACAGTTATGTAACCTGCACGATTCAGAGCATGTCATTTTAAGACTCTTTTAAATTCACTTCTATATTCAAATTGACTTTATTCTCTTATTATATTATTATATGTTGAAAAAGAATATGTGCATATTTTACACTAGTGAGAACAAGCTAGTGATTGGTGGCTACACAGATTTGTCTCTTGTCATTGGCTGACTACATTTCAAATATTTGATGTCATTTAGATTCACTCAGATACATTTTGGGAGGCAGCTCTCTCACTGTCTCCCCGACCTTGGGCTTCATATGTATGCTACTTAATATTTTCATTGTTGAAAATGCTCATCATCAGCTTGTCTTTAACTTTTCAAATTTCTTTCTGATTGTGATTTATGCTTCTCGCTGTCTTACCCTTGAGATTCCTTTTTTCTGGGGAATGTCTTTTGCCACCTTGATCAACCCCTCTATCAATTAACTCTTTCTTATTCTCTCTTAGTACCTTTCCCTTGGATTCGTTTTTACTTAAAGTGATGGTAAACTTACCTTGTATTCGATCGAGTATTTTGGCCACAATCAATAGGAGTTTAATTCATCAAATTCTTTCAATTATATTTTAAGCAAAGTTATTGCCTTTATAAATAGTTATCAGCGCTTTATAAATTCGACACGTTTTTTTATTTTTATATTTTTATTCTTGATCACGTTTTTATTTTCTCCACTTGAAAATCTGGCTGTTAGGCGGCCGTCACCCGACGTCCTTGGACGGCCCGATTTTCAATTGGACAAGCTGAAAACGTCATTGAGACTAAAAAAAAACAAACAAGCCGATCGAATTTGTAAAGAGGTTTGGTTTACAGTAAGACTGAAAAAAAATGATGAATTAAACTCCTATTGATTGGGGCCCAAAAATCGAATACTCGATCAAATAGAAGGTAAGTTTACCTTCACTTTAAATATTCTCCCTAAAACTTCTCAATTACACAAATTAATTTATCAAACTAGCATTGTAGCAACAATATGACTTCATTTCTGCTATTGTTCTTTGAGATGTTTATAGAGAAAATCCCACTTACTCATGGTCCACCTAATGGGTAAAACATTTTGGCCCATTTCCCTAAGCTTCTAAATGGTGTGGATCTTGGATATGCTCCACTAAAAATTTCTTCTTTCCTGTTTTAATTATTCTCTCTACCAAAAAAAACAAAAGCAAAACAAAAAAACAACAGAATGTTCCTTTCCAATAAACAATAGTCTGTCCTTGCTAATCCAGGAATAAGTAGAAACATAGCCAACATTAATCCAGCATTAGTCCTCAAGCACAAGATGCAGGCTAGATTGTAAAGATGAACATGAAACACTACATGATCCTTGTAAAACGCATTCAGACGTTTAATATTTGTATCCCAGAAATAATTTCACCAATTTTTTTTTAATTTGTGCAATTTTTGGCCCCCCCAAAAAAGTATGTGCAGATTAATCGGGAGTGTTGTTAAACCTGAAATGTGTTGTAATGGTCACATTATGGAGATGATGTAGTATGTTGTTCTTTAAATATAAACATTTATGGGTTTTATTTCTATATATCATAAGATGCAGCACACAAAACAACAGTGACCAGGCTCTTTTATTATTTTGTTTATAAAATCTTTCATATTAGATTTTTTATTACAAAAAATTACAAGAAGTGAGCAGATTGTACACACACACACGCACACACACACACACACACACACACACACACACACACACACACACAGACAAATATATATACAGTATATATATAAAAGCAACAAATTAAAGACTAAAATGCACTTTACATTTCTGCTTATAGCAATTAAACCTCTAGCTCCAAAGTATGACCTTTTATTTGCATCTGCTCAAATGATCAGCCATAACATAATTCTGAAGTAAATGGCTTATTTGTAAGAGATATATTCTTGTATAAGAAAGGATGTCCATAGTGTGTCTGACTGTTGAAATGGGTCACCACTGCAGTGCTATCTCTGTAATGTGATGCTGAAAGTCTTTAGGAACACTAATCCGCATTTACTATGTGACACTTCAAGCATTCTCCACAATCTTGAAGAGCACATACGCCTGTAATAATCTTCTGCTTTCTGGTTGAAGACAATGCTTTATAACCTGGGTACCTAAACATGAAGCTTGCTAAGCTGCCAATACAAGAATGATGGAATTCTACAAAAGGGCCCATAATGAATGAAACATTGTGTGGAATTATCAGCTTCAGTCCACAAGACTAAGCTTTCAAAGCTTCACATATTCCCAAAACCAGTACTGTTCATAAATGAGTACAACCTACATCAATTGTTTAGCATAAACATAATTTATATAAAGACAACCTGAAAATGCAGTATATATTTTAGTTTAAGTGAAACAGTACAAGTAAAAATGTAAACTTGTAATATATATATATATACACACACACACACACACACATACATAAATATATATATATATATATATATATATATATATATATATATATATATATATATATATATATACATACATATACAGGTATAAAGGATTTAGCTAAGTATGATGGCATAGTCTGCACAATATTTATAGACTCTCTATTATGCATTAACACACAAGTTTGTCAAGTGGGTATATGGTTTTATGATCATGTCATATTTGTTCATTTTATATCATTTTGGTAGCATCATGTTTGTTGTGACTTTATGTTTTTTACATTATGGCTTTTATTCTAGGTTCCTAAATTACAGGAACATTACACATTAAAATGAATTTTATAAGCATAGTATGGAAGTTACCCCCTACCTCCATCTAGTCATGGGTGCCATCACGTTGAAATCTAGCTTTCACTGCATTCCAGTGCTGACCTGTTTGCCCATGTGCAGCAACTTTCCTTCAGATACCTGCGGTTAAACCTAGGTTCCAAAATTGCTGCACCCATAGTTAGAGGTTAGTGCAATGTATTTAGGGCTAGATGACAAGTGCTGCGCTAACATTAGCGAGCGCAATAGTCGGGTTAGTGGGACTGAAGTCCTTGTGTAAGGGGTTAGGGCTAAATATATGACAAGGTGTTTGACTGCAAAGGGCTATAATGTATATATAGATATATATCTAAATATGTGTATGTATATATATATATATATATATATGTGTATACATACATATTTATGTATTTATATGTGTAAGGATGTGTGTATATATATATCTCCTCCTCGTGTATCTACACTCACAATTCCAATGTGTCTTCAACCAGGGTGCAAAGTCAAAATATCAATAGAAGTTCAAAGCAGGGACTGCACTCACTGGCTTTAGATATATAAAATGTTATTTATTCTGTGGTAACGTTTCGGGGTTCGCAGACCCCTTCCTCAGACCAGACAGTGAAAAAATGATATCAGTGCAACTTAAATATGCTAAGTCCCACCCCCAATTAATTAAAAAATTGCGCCAAAACTGTGTCATCATGACAATCCAACAACAGTTGCCTGCTTACAAGTGTATACAAATACAAATAAGTGTATATATATATATACATACTGTACACACACACACACACATATATATATATATATATATATATATATATATATATATATATATATATATATATATATATACACACACACACACACTGGAGCCATTTCCAGTGAAATACCTGAAAACAATAAAAATAATTTTTAAGCAATATTAATATTTAATAATGGGTTTTAGTGTGTATGTACTGTAATATATTTTACATTCCAATATTCTTCACATAGGGAAAATGTTCTTAGTATTTTTAAATATACAGTATATTCCTATATATATCTGTATAAATCTATACCTGCATATATTCATATTAATATGTAATCCTAAAGTTGGTGCGTGTCGACTTTCGCTATCGTGCAAACATTTTACTTTCAACTTGTAATATGCTCACTAACCTGCACACGTTACAAGTTTACTTCTGGTGGTATTTGCACACAAGCGAAATAAATCACGCCACTTGTAATCTGGCACTTCGTGTTTAATGTCCCTTTAACAATGGCACTCTTTCATACCTTGGGGCTATTTTAGACACCATTTTGTCTTCTATGACACCTGTTTGTTGTTGTGACTTCAGATTGTACCTTTTATATGTTTCTTAATCTCGAACCCTACCTGTTGCCTGTTTCTGACTGATTTTTCCAGAATTCCATCATTGGAATTTGACCCAATGACTGTCTAACTTTGCTCCTGTTCGCTTATTTTTTCTGAGCGACCAATCTGGATATTGTCCTAGTGCCTGTTTCTAACTATGCCTCTGCCTGCTGATGTGACCTGATCTGCCTGCCTGTGATAGTCCCTTGTCTGACCACCATTTTGTATATTGTGCTTCCTGATCTGTGTACAACCCAGCTTGCTCTACTGCATGCTGATTGGTCCTTTCTGCCACTGTCCTGTCAAAAAACGTACTAGTGCAATCTCTTTACCCTTATCACAATATCACACGATTGGTTCCCCATGTTAAAAATGCTAACTCAGACTGGGATATAATTTTAAACTGGCATTTACTACACTTCCTTACAAAGCTTTATATATAACAAAAACCAAAAACAGGAGGTTTTCCAGTCATTTTAATTTCTCTTTCAATTCAACCTCTATCATCATGTTACCATGTTCTCTCCTTGGGTAAACACGTGTGCTGAATTCAGTATAGGCGTCAGCCTGTAAAAATGTGCCCATGTTTATACAGAGGCACAATACCCTGTTATGGAAAGTTTGCTCACTGATTAATAGTCACCTGGTACCAGGTACTACTGCAAGCTATGAGTACTTGTGATAAAATAGCCATATTCATTAGTCACCCTGTGTATTGTGAACAATACTGTACAATAACAGTCTACATAGTACATTTCTAAGGACAATCACCCCCTAATAAGCTTCCCCAATGACTCTCACTGTGTGACCAGTCTGTGACTTTCTGAAGAATGTGATAAGCTTAAATCTCAGTGTGGTCAGTGTGAGGCCAGAGTAAGGTCAGGATATCCTGTGTGTTAAGCACCGTTACATCAGGTCTGATAAACCTACCAACCCCATTATTTATTGGAAATAGCAGGGGAAGCCCAATGTTTCGTTTCCCTGAAATTTAGATTGAATTAATCATTTAACAATCACATAATGTATTTCTCCATAGAATATTTCATTATATGTAGTAAAAAATATCTTTTGTACGATACTTTCATTTTCTTTGAATATTGCAGTTTTTTCTACTGTCCTCCAGAGAGGCCATGTATGAAGCTTATTTGTATCTGTCCTTTGTCATCGCAAAGAATATAAGATAAACAGTACTCAAGAAGTTTTTCAAAGGGTTTGTCCCTGGACTGCTTAATGTTTACTAACAAAATTATGGATTTAAAAACTTTTTTACTATGGATATAGATATTTTACAATGCACTGATTAAATCTCATATATACAATGTAATTATTATTATTATTATTATTATGATCATCATTAGTAAGGAGTGCAATTCAGGAGACCAATTTTAAAAAGGGAAATTGCAGAATAAGAAAACGAAGGGTTACAAAACTTGACGAGTTAAACTATGATGAGAGGTTAGCTAAATTGTGTCTGTTTACGCTAGAAAAAAAGCAAGTGAGAGCTGATGTGATTTCTTCATATAAATATTGTCAAGGCCCATATACAGAGTTGGCAGAAGTTCTGTTTATTCCAAGGCAGTTGTTTTTGACAAGAGGTCACAAATTTAGGCTAAGTTCAGTTGTTAGCTTCTTTAGTGTAAATCAGGTAGTACCTGTATAGGTTGACAGACTCCTGTCTTCTTCTTTTAACCTCATCTACTATGTTACTATTTATTGTAATAACGCAACAGATTCAGCAGCACTAAGCAAGGGTTACAAAAGGTAACTGGGACAGAAGATGTGGAGTGTGGATAGATAGATAGATAGATAGATAGATAGATAGATAGATAGACAGATTGATAGATCACTGATCGAAGAAGCAGCCACAGACATTTTTAAATGTGAAAAAATCAATGATATTTGTTGTCTCAGATATATTTACCCCCTTCTTCAGAATAACAAACTGTTATTTAGAATCTATACTATAATCACGTTGTCAGTTGCGAATGCATCCTCAAAGGAATGTTGGCTGCATGTGCAGCCAAAAGCTGCATTCCGGTGGATTCCGAAAATGGCAGGGTGGTGAAATGTGGATTCTTTCACCACGCTGCCATTTTCGGAATCCACCTGGATGCAGCATAGGCACACCCGAAGCCTTAAAGAAAAACATGCAACTGCCCGCACGAAAAAACGAAATAACACGTAACCACCCGCAAGAAATAAATAAAAGAAACAGAACTGCCCACACGAAGTGTAACAAAAAAAACCTAACCTCCCGCACAAAGTATTAACAAACACCTAAACCACAAACCTTCACATCACAAAATAATAAAGTAATTAACCCCTAATCCGTAATTAACATAATTAAAATAGTAACAAATAAACCACCAACCCCCACATCACAATAAACCTAAATAACCCGTGAACCGCCAAACCCCCACATCGCAATAAATCTAATTAACCTATTAACCCCTAAACTAACAAATCCCCACATTGCAAAAAACCTAATTAACCTATTAACCCCTAAACCGTCAAACCCCCACATCGCAATAAACCTAATTAACCTATTAACCCCTAAACCGCCAAACCCCCCCATCGCAATAAATCTAATAAACCTATAAACCCCTAAACCGCCAACCCCCACAATGCAAATAACTGACGGCTGGATTACGAGTTTTGCATTTTGAGTGAAAAAGCAGCGTTATGGCTCTTTTTCACTACCGCTGGTATTAAGAGTCTTGCAGGTATATCTGTACCGCACACTTTTTTGGCCGTAACGCAACGTTACTACCGCAGCTTTCAAAACGTCCTTTTTCAATGGGACTTCCATAGCGCCG
Source organism: Bombina bombina (assembly GCF_027579735.1). Taxonomy (NCBI): domain Eukaryota; kingdom Metazoa; phylum Chordata; class Amphibia; order Anura; family Bombinatoridae; genus Bombina; species Bombina bombina. The sequence continues at coordinate 847,226,436 of NC_069504.1, read as the reverse complement.
GTATTACGAGTTTGCCTGTCCGCCCAAAAAGTGAGCAGTACAGCCTATAACTTCAAGATCCATACCGTAAACTGAAAGTCAGTAGCTATGGGTTTTATGTTACAAAGCCGTAACATAAAACTCATAACTAAAGTGCTAAAAAGTACACTAACACCCATAAACGACCTATTAACCCCTAAACCGAGGCCCTCCTGCATCGCAAACACTAAAATAAAATTATTAACCCCTAATCTGCAGCTCCCGACATGGCCGCCACTATAATAAACATATTAACCCTAAATTGCCGTACTCCCGCATCGCAAACACTAGTTAAATTTATACATAAATAATTCCTATTCAAAACTAAATACTTACCTATAAAATAAAACCTAAGCTAGCTACAATATAACTAATAGTTACACGGTATCTATCTTAGGTTTTCAGGGCAATGGGGAGCTTATTTATTTTTAGATAGGATTTTATTTGGGGGGGTTTGGTTGTGTGGGTGGTGGGTTTTACTGTTGGGGGGTTGTTTGTATTTTAAGAGCTATTGGCAGTTTAGTTTAGGCTAGGGTTTTTTTATTTATTTTTTATTTTGATAGGGCTATTAGATTAGGTGTAATTAGTTTAAATATTTGATATTTCTTTCTTATTTTGTGTAATTTAGTGTTTATTATTTATTGTAATTGAGTTAATTGTATTTAATCAAGGTAATTGATTTAATTGTAGTGTAATGTTAGGTGTTAGTGTAAGACAGGTTAGGTTTTATTTTACAGGTAAATTTGTGTTTATTTTAACTAGGTAGTTAGTAAATAGTTAATAACTATTTACTAACTAGTCTACCTAGTTAAAATAAATACAAACTTAGCTGTGAAATAAAAATAAAACCTAAGATAGCTACAATGTAACTATTAGTTATATTGTAGCTAGCTTAGAGTTTATTTTACAGGTAAGTATTTAGTTTTAAATAGGAATTATTTAGGTATTAATTGTAATTTTTATTTATATTTATTTTAATTATGTTAAAATTAGTGGTGTTAGGGTTAGGGTTATGTTAGGGTTAGGGTTAGACTTAGGGTTAGGTTTAGGGGTTAATAACTTTAGTATAGTGGCAGCGACGTTGGGGGCGGCAGATTAGGGGTTAATAAGTGTAGGTAGGTGGCGGCGATGTCGGGGGGCGGCAGATTAGGGGTTAATAACTGTAATGTAGGTGGCGGCGACATTGGGACGGCATATTAGGGGTTAATAACTGTAATGTAGGTGTCGGCAGTGTCGGGGGCGGCAGATTAGGGTTTAATAAGTATAATGTAGGTGGCAGCGATGTCGGGGGCGGCAGATTAGGGGTGTTTAGACTCAGGGTTTATGTTAGGGTGTTAGGTGTTTCTTTCTCCATAGGAATCAATGGGGCTACGTTACGGAGCTATACGCTCCTTTATTGCAGGTGTTAGGCTTTTTTTTAGCCGGCTCTCCCCATTGATGTCTATGGGGAAATCGTGCACGAGCATGTAAAACCAGCTCAAAGCAGCGTTGGTATTTGGGTGCGGTATGGAGCTCAATGGAGCTCAATGCTGCCATATTGTCTGCTAACGCTGGGTTTTTGCAAACATGTAATAGCAGCGCTATAGGGAGGTGAGTGTTGGAAATAACTTGCAAGTTAGCACTCATAACGCAAAACTCGTAATCTAGCCGTCATTTAATTACTAAGTCCCCTAACCTAATACCCTCTAAATTAACCCCAATACCAAGTTTCACTTAAATAAAACCTAACATTAAATTACAAAAAATAATCTAAAATTACAAAAAATAAAAAAATATAAAATTACAGAAAAAAATAAACAAAATTATAAAAAATAAAAAATAAACCTAATCCCTATGAAAAAAACCAAACAAACACCCCCTAAGCTAAACTACCAATAGCCCTTAAAAGGGCCTTTTGTAGGGCATTGCCCTAAGTTAAACAGCTCTTTTATATTTAAAAAATACTTAGTCCCCCCAACAATAACCCCCCCCCCAAAATAATAAAAACTAACACTAAAAAAACAGAAACTACACATTGCCCCTAAAGGGGCATTTGTATGGGCATTGCCCTTAAAAGGGCATCCAACTCTTTTACTGCCCTTAAAAGGGCATTCAGCTCTTTCACAACCCATTAAATCAATCCCTAATCTTAAAAAAATAAAAATAAAAAAATCCTAAAACTAAGACCCAAACTTAGCATTCCTGAAGTCCGTCAGAGAAGGTCTTCTTCCAGGCGGCTCCATCATCTTCTATCTTCATCCGGAGCAAAGGCGGTGTGGAGCTGGCTTCCAGATGCACAAATCCTCAGCAGCGGTCCCCAGCAGTGGTTCTCAGTGGCGGTTCTCAATGGCGGTCCTCAGCGGCGGTCCTCAGGGCCGGTGGTCTTCAGCGACGTGAAGGCTCCTCTTAATGTGATAGTCCGTCGCACACTTAAGATTGGATGCAGGGTACCCCATATTTATTGGAGTACCTTGCATTCCTATTGGCTGAGATTTTGAAATCAGCCAATAGGATGAGAGCTACTGAAATTTTATTGGCTGATTTGAACAGCCAATAGGATTTCAGTAGCTCTAATCCTATTCGCTGATTTCAAAATTTCAGCAAATAGGAATGCAAGTTACCCCAAATTGTGGAAGTTTGGAGCGGACACTATTCATTTGACCAGGGTTTCCAAGTTTTTAGATAGGAGCATCTGTGGGCAGTAGTAACAACAACAACTATTGTCAAATTATATAGATATTACTGTTTTTTATCACCACGATGTTGTGGACATTTTGTATTGTTGAGGTATTGTCACCATAGTAACCCATCAATTAAGACATGCTCACAGCTGTGTTCAGTTTGTGGGCCTGTTCTAGGATGACGTATTTAATTAGGATCTCTAAAACAGATGATGGTGTTTGATTAATGAACTTATCATAGGATTAGAAAGGGTTTATATAGCAAGTGTATCATGTATTATTTTACTGTATAGCCTGAAGAAACAGCCCCTGAAAGGCTGAGAAATGCGTTGCTCTGTTTTTAATAAATAATTTGTTTTTATGATACACTTGCTGCTGCTTTGGACTGTGGAGTGTGGAGTTGGGAATGGATCCTGTTTGTTAGAGAGTGCAGTCTACTGGGCGGCTGAGAGGTCCCAGATCACTTTCACTGCACCTGGAGGTGCGCTACACATTGTAAGTGTTACCATTAACTATCATTTTTGCCTGATCATACTGTGTTAGGCTATGGTAGCTCTGCTCTCTCACTTACAGGAACAAGTGACTCGCCTGCCCACCTCCTGACCGGGTGCCTGATCTATCGGCACACAGTGAGCTGGACCACTATTTTGTTCCTGTCGGCCCCATTAGCACCATTGGGTGTTTGACCTTTGTGAGTGCTTCCATTTTTTTACATTGATTATTCTGTGTTTTGACGTTAATAGGCCAGATTGGCACCTCTGTGTTCTCTTTTCTTCAGATCACCAATTACCAGGGATTGACCATCCTTTTAACAGAGTGCTGTCTCCATATTGGATACCAAGGACTTGCTGTTTTTCTGTTTTTTTTATTTTGTTTGTGTTTTTTGGTTCTTTTTGTTTTGTTTTGTTATAATATTTGTTTTTTATTGATGTACATTGCCTTTGTTTACAATTTTTATATGGTTATATCTATATGGTATTAATATTTTAGGTTTTGTAGGTTTGGCTGTTTTACTAGTGTGGAAGCGCCCCCTATGGGAATTTTGTTTGTATCTCTCACATTTTTGCCATTTTTACCCACAATAGGGGTAGTCGATTCCTTGCCTTTATATAACTGTAAGGGTTCTCTCACCCTTGTGCTTGTGGTATTTTTTATATATATATATATATATATATATATATATATATATATATATATATATATATATATATATATATATATATATATATATATATATATATATGTATATAGAATCCAAGCAGGACAGCACAATCTTACCCCATAGATATAATATGCCAAGGTGCACTGCTAACCATATGTAGAGAAGATATCCAGAAAAAATCCGGAAAAAAGCAGGCACTCACTGGGCTTTATAAGTTAAAATCATCCTTTAATAAATTCAATTAAAAAGACATAACGTTTCGGCACATATCTTGTGCCTTTGTCAAATGTCACCTTACAAGAACAACTAAGCACCTGAACCTGCTAACAAACATTATATCTGGCATTCCTTAAATACACAAATAGTTACCGCCAAACATCCGTAGTCCAAACCCACTCCATGAGCGTCATAGTCACACGGCGACGCATCTGATGTCATGACGTGGCTACCGCCGTAACTATGCCAACGGATCAGGCATATACAGGAGGCAACTGCGGCAACAAGATGATGTGTCATACCCATTCACTCTCGCGCGCGCATGCGCGCCCACACGCTCACATCCGTATAGCTCACAGATTGTCAAGGCAACCTCTCTAAACAAACAGCGCGTAGTGTGAATGGGCAGACATCAAACATTGGCTATAGATAACTGCGGTACCCGTCGCATGGAACTGAATTGGTAATATGTGGGGATACTCCCCAACAACAAACCGTGCTTATAATAAAGCAACAAGAGGTCCCAAAAGAAATTTCAAGTCCATGACACGGAAACCGCACAGAACACAAAAGTGCATATCACTACATGATAAGTTAGTGCAAGAGATGGAACTGCACACAATTAACCTGATCACAGTTAATAAATGATAAAAGCCATAATATTAAACAATATTAAGCAATACTGTATCATAATTATTGTATATACAAAAGCCTCAAAATTAATACATCACGTCTACCTGGAGTGTGCTAGAAATGTATTTAAACAGCGAGACCCCGTAAGAGATATGTTCATCACTTGGCCAGATGAGATAAAGTACTGAGGATTAGGATACAGTCAGCGTAGCTTTTTAGTAAAATGGGCTAAAATCCAAGTACATGTTCAGCCCCCTAGGCGCCAAGGTGTCAAGACGATGAATCCATCTACTCTCCTGTTGCAGTAATCTCTTGGCCCGATTGCCACCCCTAGTTAGAGGGGGCTCTTGATCAATAAGCATGCAGCGCATGCTCGAAACAGTGTGCTTATATTCAACACAGTGCCGTGCCACCGGCTGATCCGATTCGCCCTGTTTCAGGGCCTCACGTATGGCACACCTATGATTGGCCATCCTTTCACGAAAGGTAGTGACTGTTTTGCCCACATATACCTTAGAGCACGGACAAATCAAGATGTATATAACATAGGTGCTGGTGCATGTCAGGCGATGATGGATCTTGAATCTTTGATTATTGTGTGGGTGCTGGAAGGTATCACCCCTCAACATTCCATTACAGGTGACACAGCTAGCGCACGGACAACAGCCTTTCTTTGAAGATTTCAGCCATGTATCCTTTTTATAGTGTGTGATTGGATCAGACTTAACAAGGATATCCCTCAGATTTTTGGCTCTGCGATATACCATCCTAGGTGCCAACATTTTTTGAAATGGCAGGGTGGAATACCTTTCAACCACGGACCAATGTTTCCTTACTGCTCCAGTTAGATTCTCACACTTGGGAACATATGTCGTGATCATATTCAACTGTTCCTTGGGTTGCGTGAATATAGTCCCAATATTCGGGGCTGTGATCCGTTGCCATAGTTACGGCGGTAGCCACGTCATGACGTCAGATACGTCGGCGTGTGACTATGACGCTCATGGAGCGGGTTTGGACTACGGATGTTTGGCGGTAACTATTTGTGTATTTAAGGAATGCCAGTTTTAATGTTTGTTAGGAGGTTCAGGTGCTTAGTTGTACTTGTAAGGTGACATTTGACAAAGGCATAAGATATGTGCCGAAACGTTATGTCTTTTTAATTGAATTTATTAAAGAATGCTTTTAACTTATAAAGCCCAGTGAGTGCCTGCTTTTTTCTGGATTTTTTCTGGATATCTTCTCTCTCTCTCTCTCTCTCTCTCTCTCTCTCTCTCTCTCTCTCTCTCTCTCTCTCTCTCTCTCTCTCTCTCTCTCTCTCTCTCTCTCTCTCTCTCTCTCTCTCTCTCTCTCTCTCTCTCTCTCTCTCTCTCTCTATATATATATATATATATATATATATATATATATATATATATATTTTAAATTCACAATGCTTTCATTAATAGAAAGAGCTAGTAGGAGGGTTTCAGCTGAACTTTCTGCTTCTGAGTTGCCAAACCCACCTCTGTCTCTGCAGTCTACTTTTAACAAATTGGAGAATTTGCTCAAGACTGAGCATAGTGATGTCGCGAACCTAAAAATTTCGGTTCGCGAACGGTGGACTCGAACTTCCGATATTGTTCGCAAACCGCCATTGACTTCAATAGGCAGGCGAACTTTAAAACCTACAAGGACTCTTTCTGGCCACAATAGTGATGGAAAAGTTGTTTCAAGGGTACTAACACCTGGACTGTGTCATGCTGGAGGGGGATCCATGGCAAAACTCCCATGGAAAATTACATAGTTTATGCAGAGTCTGCTTTTAACCCATAAAGGGCCTAAATCAACTAACATTCACAAATTGTTTGCAATAACGTGCTTTAAAACATCAGTTATGATGTCGTATCTATCAGGTAGTGTAAGGGTTACGGCCGCATCACAGTGACAGAGCAAACTCCAAGTGTTATGCACCGCAATCAAACGCAAACAGTCCACTTGCACAACCACGAGATAGATTTGATAGATAGATACATAGAGATTACATAGCTCAATCGATGCAATATACATATGATCGATACACTGTACATAGCTCAATAGATGCAATATACATTCGATAGATACGAATTACATCGATCAATAGATGCAATATACATTTGATAGATACGAATGTTATCGAATCAAAGATGCAATATACATTTTATAGATACGAATGACATCACCCAAAATATGTAATATACATTTTATAGATACGAATTACATCGATCAATAGATGCAATCTACATTTGATCGATACGTTTGATAGTTCGATCGATTTGATATATAAATTAATCGATTTGAAATATATATAATTTCCCTGACAGAGTATAACAATAAGACATGTGGACTGTGACCCGTGGTGTGTTAAGTAGTACTATTCTTGACATTTTACTACAACCTGTTACTCCCCCTATCAGATGAGGTCTATATGGCCTTCATTTTTGGAACCGGGAGATGGAAGAAGATGATTGTTCTGTCCTCCTACTTCAAATTTGTCAGAAACACAAGTGGCTGTCTCAAAACATCCCGGACAGAAGATAGATCGATAGATAGGATAGATAGATATACATAGATTGATAGTTAGATAGAATCAATAGAAGAGAAGAGATTTGTTAGATATATAATTACCCTGATAAAGTCTAATAATTTAACATGCGGTCTTGGACCCAACTAGGTTGTGTTAAGTAGTACTATTCTTCACACTTTCAGCCCTGTAACTCCCCCTATTGGTGGAGGTCTATATGGCGGTTATGATTACCCTGACAAAGTATAACAACAAGACACGCGGTCTGGGACCCATGGTAATTTTGTTGCGTTAAGTAAAACTTTTCTCCCCCTTTTGTTGGAGCTCTATATGGCCTGCATGATTAGCCTGACAAAGTATAATAAGAAAACATCTGGTCTTGGACCCATGGTAATTAGGTTGTGTTTAAGTAGTACTATTCTTATAACTGTAATCCCTGTTACTCCCCCTATCAAGGGAGGTCTATATGGCCTGCATGATTACCCTGACAAAGTATAACATCAAGACACACGGTGTTGGACCCATGATAACTAGCTTGTGTTAATTAGTACTTTTCTTAGCACTTTAAAAATCCCTGTTACCCCCCCCTATCGGGGGTGGTCTATATGGCCTGCCTGATTACCCTGAAAAAATATAATAATAAGACATGCGGTCTGGTACCCATTTTAACTAGGTTGTGTTTTAAGTACTACCATTCTTAGCACTTTAATCTCTGTAACTCCCCCTATTTGGTGAGGTCTATATGGCCTGGATGATTACCCATACAAAATATAATAATAAGACATCTGCTCTTGGTCTGCGACCCATGGTAACTATGTTGTGTTAATTAGTCCTTAGCATTTTAATAGCTGTTACTCATACTCACCCTATCGGTGGAGGTCTATATGTCCTGCATGATTACCCTTACAAAATATAATAACCAAACATATGCTCTGGGACATGTAAGTAGGTTGTGTTAAGTAGTACTGTTCTTTGCAGTTTAATACCTGTTACAACACCAAATGGTGGCAGGTCTATCTGGCCTTCATGATTAGCTGCACCCAAACCCCAAAAAAGCCGAGTAGTCTTAGACTAACACCCATGGCTAACTCGGTTGTTTCAATTAGTACTATTCTTAGCACTTTCATCCCTGTTATGGGTGGTCTACATGGCCATCATGATTAGCCAAACAAAATACTAAACTCCAACCTTTGCTCAGTCTTCATAGGCCCTTCATTGGCTGTATTTTGATAGTACAGTTCTTATTAGTTTAATAGCTGATACAACACCGAATGGTGGCAGCTCTATATGGCCTGCATGATTAGCCGCACCCAAAACAAAAATAAATCCAAGCGGTCTTGGATTAACACCCATGGCTAACTTGGTTGTTTCAAGTAGTACTATTCTTAGCACTTTCATCTCATCCCTGTTACTTCCAGGACTCTCGGTGGTGGTCTACATGGCCATCATGATTAGCCTCACCAAAATATAACAACAATACGTGCGTGCAGGGAACCATGGTAAGGTTACTTCCTTTCGCAAAATTGAGTATAACAGTTGCAGGCAGAGGTTCTGACCCTGCATTATGGCTGCACCTCTCCCTAAAAGAGGCATGCGTTACAGAGTCTGTGGGCATGTATGCAAAGAGCTGGCCTGCCTAAAAAGAGGAGCAAGGCTGTACAGGTTGTTCTCCTTCAGCCGTTTTATACGCTGTCCCACGGCCACGACCCTCAACAACCACAACAGAATGAAACACCACATATGCCATCCTTTTGAACAACAGAGTACAGGTATGGCATTGATTTTAGTTACACAGCGATATTTATTATGAACCATGAAATTGAAAACAAAAACATGATTGGACACCCAGTACAGTACAGATCGTACTCCTTCGGCCTTTTTAGAATAGTGTTCCGGACCCTCAACAAAAACAACAGCAGGAAAGAGGACATATGGTATCCTTTTGAGCAATAGATGACAGGTAAGGCATAGATTTTAGAAAGCCATAGATAATTTTTTTGCAACTGTGAAATAAAAAAAAACATTGATTGGACACCCAGTACACTTCTTTATCCTTAGGCCTTTTTATAAGAGGGTCCCGGAGCCTCAACAGAAACAACAGCATGAAAGGGGACATATGGCATCCTTGTGAACAATTGATTACAGTTAAGGCATTGATTTTAGAATCCCAGAGATCATTTATATGACCCGGGAAATAGAAAAAAACATTGACTGGACACCCAGTACACTTCTTTATCCTTAGGCCTTTTTATAAGAGGGTCCCGGAGCCTCAACAGAAACAACAGCATGAAAGAGGACATATGGCATCCTTTTGAAAAATAGATTACAGGAAAGGCATTAATTTTAGAAACACAGAGATAATTTGTTACAACCGGGAAATCTAAAAAAACATTGAATAGACACCCAGTACACTTATCTATCCTTAGGCCTTTTTAGCAGAGGCTCCAGGACACTCAACAAAACCAGCAGCAGGAAAGAGGACATATGGCATCCTTGTGAACAATTGATTACAGTTAAGGCATTGATTTTAGAATCCCAGAGATCATTTATATGAACCTGGAAATAGAAAAAAACATTGATTGGACACCCAGTACACTTCTTTATCCTTAGGCCTTTTTATAAGAGGCTCCCGGAGCCTCAACAGAAATAACATCATGAAAGAGGAAATATGGCATCCTTTTGAATAATAGAGTACAGGTAAGGCATTGATTTATGAATCCCAGAGATAATTTATCTGAACCGGGAAATAGAAAAAAACATTGACTGGACACCCAGTACACTTCTTTATCCTTAGGCTTTTTTATAAGAGGGTCCCGGAGCCTCAACAGAAACAACAGCATGAAAGAGGACATATGGCATCCTTTTGAAAAATAGATTACAGGAAAGGCATTGATTTATGAATCCCAGAGATAATTTATCTGAACCGGGAAATAGAAAAAAACATTGATTGGACACCCAGTACACTTCTTTATCCTTAGGCCTTTTTATAAGAGGGTCCCGGAGCCTCAACAGAAACAACAGCATGAAAGAGAACATATGGCATCCTTTTGAAAAATAGATTACAGGAAAGGCATTGATTTATGAATCCCAGAGATAATTTATCTGAACCGGGAAATAGAAAAAAACATTGATTGGACACCCAGTACACTTCTTTATCCATAGGCCTTTTTGTAAGAGGCTCCCGGAGCCTCAACAGAAATAACATCATGAAAGAGGACATATGGCATCCTTTTGAATAATAGAGTACAGGTAAGGCATTGATTTATGAATCCCAGAGATAATTTATCTGAACCGGGAAATAGAAAAAAACATTGACTGGACACCCAGTACACTTCTTTATCCTTAGGCCTTTTTATAAGAGGGTCCCGGAGCCTCAACAGAAACAACAGCATGAAAGAGAACATATGGCATCCTTTTGAAAAATAGATTACAGGAAAGGCATTGATTTATGAATCCCAGAGATAATTTATCTGAACCGGGAAATAGAAAAAAACATTGATTGGACACCCAGTACACTTCTTTATCCTTAGGCCTTTTTATAAGAGGGTCCCGGAGCCTCAACAGAAACAACAGCATGAAAGAGGACATATGGAATCCTTTTGAAAAATAGATTACAGGAAAGGCATTGATTTTAGAAACACAGAGATAATTTGTTGCAACCGGGAAATCTAAAAAAACATTGAATAGACACCCAGTACACTTCTTTATCCATAGGCCTTTTTAGCAGAGGCTCCAGGACCCTCAACAAAAACAAGAGCAGGGAGCTGGGCATAGGAGTACAAGGGAGTGTGACAATAATAATGTGAAGGGGAAGATTGCAGAGTTGTGGCATTTTAATTTTGTTATCGTGGGAAGTACTTGCAATGACCTTGCTCTGGTGAATACATATCGCAAATGTCTTTTTTAAGGCACTGTTTGTCTATTTTTTGAATATCAGCATTTGGTAAATGAAGCGCAACTTAAGGCTGGTGAGAACCGACCTTTCTTCTGGCTGTTTGCAAATGTTGTGGCTCTGGACAAACATGTGAATAAGGGGCCATCTGCCATATTCTGCTCGCAACCCCTTTGATGATTGACGCTAAACATGTGTCACCTGCAAGCAGAGCTTGTTACTTCTGTCTAAATCTTCTTCCTGGTATGGACAGGCCACTGTTTCCCACAGCAAGTCCGAAGCTTGAACTACAAGATTGTCTTGAGTATGGTAGGAAACCAAAGTTTATTATAGTCTGTACTATCACCACAAAGCTGAACTTCTTGAAGCAAGGAAAATGCCAGCAATTTCCTGTGCTTACGGATGACAAGGACGTCCTGTCCTGTGGTGCACAGAGATGGAGAGGATTTTGGGCCTCCCTGTACACTACACAGATGTCTCCAACATCACCACAAACACAAGACAGCGACTCTTGGGAAGTTCCTGGAGTGTTCCGGTAGCCATCTCATTGCGCCCCGAAAGGATTACTTTATCAGTGTTTTTGTATACATCTGACAACAGCTTTGGAGACTGTGGTGACGCACATGTTATTTACTGTTGTTCCAGCTGTGGCAATATCAATTGGCATTAAAAAGGTAAGATTTGGAGACTGGTGACGCACATTTTTATGCACGCTGTGGCAATTGCAATTTTCAGTGAAAATAATGTGCTAACAACCACTACCTAGGAGGACCACGCCTGACTCCTGAAGTCATGCTTCAGTTAGTAACTCAAGTTAAATTAAATTATTTTTTTTTTATTATTATTATTATGCTCAGCAGATTCAAAACATACCATTCTTCTAGTCATATCACACGACATGTCAAAATGCTGCATGGAAAATGGCAGTGTGCAAAGTCATAATCTTAGTGAACCTATAAGTGCATTAAATTTTCTAAAATAAACAAAAATACCGAGAAAAAAAATTAAAAAAAAAAAAGGAAAGAGGACATATGGCATCCTTTTGAACAATAGATTACATTTAAGGCATTGCTTTTAGAATCCCTGAGATAATTTATATGAACAGGGAAATAGAAAAAAACATTGATTGGACACCCAGTACACTTCTTTATCCTTAGGCCTTTTTATAAGAGGGTCCCGGAGCCTCAACAGAAACAAGAGGTGGGACAGCATGAAAGAGGACATATGGCATCCTTTTGAAAAATAGATTACAGGAAAGGCAATGATTTTAGAAACCCAGAGATAATTTTTTGCAACCGGGCAATCTAAAAAAACATTGAATATACACCCAGTACACTTCTTTATCCTTAGGCCTTTTTAGCAGAGGCTCCAGGACCCTCAACAAAACCAGCAGCACGAAAGAGGACATATGGCATCCTTTTGAAAAAAAGATTATAGGAAAGGCATTGATTTTAGAAACCCGGAGATAATTTGTTGCAACCGGGATTTTGAATAAAAAAAAATGATTCGATGGGCACCCAGTACACTTCTTTCTCCTTAGTCCTTTTTAGCAGAGGCTCCAGGACCCTCAAACAAAACCCCATCAGGAAAGAGGACATATTGCATCCTTTTGAAAAATAGATTACATGAAAGGCATTGATTTTAGAAACCCAGAGATAATTTGTTGCAACCGGGAAATATAAAAAACCATTGATTAGACACCCAGTACAATTCTTTTTCCTTAGGCCTTTTATAAGAGGGTCCCGGAGCCTCAACAGAAACAACAGCATGAAAGAGGACATATAGCATCCTTTTGAACAATTGATTACAGGAAAGGCATTGATTTTAGAAACCCGGAGATATTGTTGCAACCGGGAAATCAAACAAAAATTTGATTATACACCCAGTACACTTATTTATCCTTAGGCCTTTTTAGCAGAGGCTCCAGGACCCTCAACAGAAACAACAGCATGAAAGAGGACATATGGCATCCTTTTGAAAAATAGATTACAGGAAGGGCATTGATTTTAGAATCCCAGAGATAATTTTTTGCAACCGGGCAATCTAAAAAAACATTGAATATACACCCAGTACACTCCTTTATCCTTAGGCCTTTTTAGCAGAGGCTCCAGGACCCTCAACAAAACCAGCAGCAGGAAAGAGGACATATGGCATCCTTTTGAAAAAAAGATTATAGGAAAGGCATTGATTTTAGAAACCCGGAGATAACTTGTTGCAACCGGGATTTTGAATAAAAAAAAATGATTCGATGGACACCCAGTACACTTCTTTCTCCTTAGTCATTTTTAGCAGAGGCTCCAGGACCCTCAAACAAAACCCCATCAGGAAAGAGGACATATTGCATCCTTTTGAAAAATAGATTACATGAAAGGCATTGATTTTAGAAACCCAGAGATAATTTGTTGCAACCGGGAAATAAAAAAAAAATTGATTATGCACCCAGTACACTTCTTTCTCCTTAGGCCTTTTTTAGCAGAGGCTCCAGGACCCTCAAACAAAACACCATCAGGAAAGAGGACATATTGCATCTTTTTGAAAAATAGATTACAGGAAAGGCATTGATTTTAGAAACCCAGAGATATTTGGTTGCAACCGGGAAATCTAAAAAAACATTGATTATACACCCAGTACACTTATTTATCCTTAGGCCTTTTTAGCAGAGGCTCCAGGACCCTCAACAGAAACAACAGCATGAAAGAGGACATATGGCATCCTTTTGAAAAATAGATTACAGGAAGGGCATTGATTTTAGAAACCCAGAGATGATTTGTTGCAACCGGGAAATCTAAAAAAACATTGAATAGACACCCAGTACACTTCTTTCTCCTTAGGCCTTTTTAGCAGAGGCTCCAGGACCCTCAAACAAAACACCATCAGGAAAGAGGACATATTGCATCCTTTTGAAAAATAGATTACAGGAAAAGCATTGATTTTAGAAACCCAGAGAAAATTTGTTGAAACCGGGAAATCTAAAAAAAAAATTGATTAGACAACCAGTACACTTCTTTATCCTTAGGCTTTTTTATAAGAGGGTCCCGGAGCCTCAACAGAAACAACAGCATGAAAGAGGACATATGTCATCCTTTTGAAAAATAGATTACAGGAAAGGCATTAATTTTAGAAACACAGAGATAATTTGTTACAACCGGGAAATCTAAAAAAACATTGAATAGACACCCAGTACACTTATTTATCCTTAGGCCTTTTTAGCAGAGGCTCCAGGACCCTCAACAAAACCAGCAGCAGTAAAGAGGACATATGGCATCCTTTTGAAAAAAAGATTATAGGAAAGGCATTGATTTTAGAAACCCGGAGATAATTTGTTGCAACCGGGAATTTGAATCAAACAAATGATTCAATGGACACCCAGTACACTTCTTTCTCCTTAGGCCTTTTTATAAGAGGGTCCAGGACCCTCAAACAAAACACCAGCAGGAAAGAGGACATATGGCATCCTTTTGAACAATAGAGTACAGGTACAGCATTGATTTTACAAACCCATAGATAATTTTTGGCAAATGGGAAATAGAAAAATACATTGAGTGGACACCCAGTACACTTCTTTCTCCTTAGGCCTTTTTATAAGAGGGTCCAGGACCCTCAAACAAAACACCAGCAGGAAAGAGGACATGATATGGCATCCTTTTGAACAATAGAGTACAGGTAAAGCATTGATTTTAGAAACCGGGAGATAATTTTTTGCAACCTGGAATTTGAATTGAAAAAAGGGTTGGATGGACACACAGTACACTTCTTTCTGCTTCAGCCATTTTATAACAGGGTCCAGGACCCTCAACAGAAACACCAGCAGGAAAGAGGACATATGGCATCCTTTTGAACAATGGAGTACAGGTAAAGCATTGATTTTAGAAACCCGGAGATAATTTGTTGCAACCGGGAAATTGAACCAAAATAATGATTGTACACCCAGGACACTTCTTTCTACTTCAGCCTTTTTATAAGAGAGTCCAGGACCCGCATATGAAACAACAGCAGTAAAGAGGACATATGGCATCCTTTTGAACAATAGAGTACTGTTACGGCATTGATTTTAGAAACCCAGAGATAATTGTTTGGAAACGTGAAATTGCCCAAAAAAACATGCTTGGACACCCACTCCAGGTCGTTCTCCTTCAGCATTTTTAGAAAAGGGTCCAGCACCCTCAACATAAACAATTGCAGGAAACACCACATATGCCATCCTTTTGCACAAGCGAGTACAGGTATCGCATCCATTTTAGAAACCCAGAGATAATTGAGAGGAACCGGGAAAATTTTTCTAAAAATTTGCTGGGGCACCCATTACAGGTCGTTCTCCTTCAGCCTTTTTATACCATGGGCCACGACCGGCAACAGGCACAACAGCATGAAACACCACATATGCCACCCTTTTGCACACAGGTATGGCATAGATGGAACACAGAGATAATTTAGAGCAACCAAGAGACGGATAAAAATGCTTGGTCGGTCCTCCTACTTCACATTTGGGGCACTGCGCGTGCAATTTAATGGTCCACCACATGTGAGTGGTGTGCACTGTTAAGTTGTACTATTCGTAACAGTTTAATCACTGTTATGTGCCTTATTTTTTTATTTGAGTTTTGTACCCACAGAGCAGCAGCAGAGGCCAGAAAAATTAGGAATGTACAAATGACTGAAACATTTGGGTAATGTTGTAGCAAATGCTGTAGCAGCGGCCAGAAAAATTGATGTTTGTAAAACATTTATAAAGTGCCCTCTAAGCTTGTGGCTTGAACACTAGTTGTTGGCGGATAAGTCAAGCAAGTCATCCGGCTTTATAAGAAAAAAAAAAATGCCAGCCTGTGTACCAGTTGTAGCCCAAGCCAGCTCATCTCATCATCAGGCCTTTTTTAATTAAATGTATCGCCCAATGTCAGTCCCTTTGGGATCCAGCCCTCATTCATTTTTATAAAAGTGAGATAGTCAAGGCTTTTTTGACCTAGGCGACTTCTCTTCTCAGTGACAAAACCTCCTGCTGCACTGAAAGTCCTTTCGGACAGGACACTTGAAGCGGGGCAGGCCAGAAGTTCCATTGCAAATTGGTATAGCTCAGGCCACAAGTCAAGCCTGCACACCCAGTAGTCAAGGGGTCCATCGCTCCTGAGAGTGTCAAGATCCGCAGTTAAAGCTAGGTAGTCTGCTACCTGTCGGTTGAGTCTTTCTCTGAGGCTGGATCCCGAAAGGCTCTGGGGATGCATGGGAGTTAAAAAGGTACGCATGTCCTCCATCAACAAGACGTCAGGAAAGCGTCCTGTCCTTGCCGCCGTGTTCGTGGGAGGAGGAGGATTTATTTAATCTCTTCAACTGTTACATTCCCGTGGTGCTGTGACATCACCCTTATACGCTGTGTAAAGCATAGTTTTTAATTTATTCTTAAAATGCTCCATCCTTTCCGACTTGCGGGAATTTGGTAACATTTCAGGCACTTTATGCTTATACCGGGGGTCAAGGAGCATGGGCACCCAGTACAGGTCGTTCTCCTTCAGCTTTTTTATACGAGGGTCCTTCAACAGGCACGGCAGCATGAAAGAACCTATTTGAACAAGGTTGGATGCCGATCTAATCATGTCCCGTTTCTCCTCCTCACTGATCTCACTGAGGGTATCTTCTTCCCCCCCAGCCACGTACAACACCACGGGTACCAGAGAGGTGACAACAACAAGCACCTTGGGTTGCCTGTTGTGCTCTGTCTTCCTCCTCCTCCTCCTCCTCCTCAAAGCCACATTCCTCCTCTGACTCCTCTTCCTCACAATCCTCTTCCTGCGTTGCCGCAGGTCCAGCAAGCGATGCTGATAAGGCTGTTTGTGGGGGTGATGGACACCACAACTCTTCCTCTTCCTCTTCACGCTCATCTACGGCCTGATCCAGCACTCTTCGCAGGGCACGCTCCAGGAAGAAAACAAATGGTATGATGTCGCTGATGGTGCCTTCGGTGTGACTGACAAGGTTTGTCACCTCCTCAAAAGGACGCATGAGCCTACAGGCATTGCGCATGAGCGTCCAGTAATTTGGCAAAAATATCCCCAGCTCCCCAGAGGCTGTCCTAGCACCCCGGTCATACAAATACTCATTAACAGCTTTTTCTTGTTGGAGCAGGCGGTCAAACTTTAGGAGTGTTGAATTCCACCATGTTGGGCTGTCGCAAATCAAGCGCCTCACTGGCATGTTGTTTAAACGCTGGATATCGGACAAGTGCGCCATGGCCGTGTAGGAACGCCTGAAATGGCCACACACCTTCCTGGCCTGCTTCAGGACGTCCTGTAAGCCTGGGTACTTATGGACAAATCGTTGTACAATTAGATTACACACATGTGCCATGCACGGCACATGTGTCAACTTGCCCAATTTCAATGCCGCCACCAAATTACTTCCATTGTCAGAAACAACCTTGCCAATCTCCAGTTGGTGCGGAGTCAGCCACTGATCCACCTGTGCGTTCAGGGTGGTCAGGAGTGCTGGTGCGGTGTGACTCTCCGCTTTCAGGCAAGTCAACCCCAAGACGGCGTGACACTGCCGTACACTGGATGTAGCATAGTACCTGGGGAGCTGGGGGGGGTGCCATAGATGTGGAGCAAGAAGCAGAAGTTGAAGAGGACTCAGCCGAGGAAGAGGTTAGGGAAGAGGATGGAGTAGGAGGAGTAGAGGAGGTAGCAGCAGGCCTGCCTGCAAGTCGTGGCGGTGTCACCAACTCTTCTGCAGAGCCACGCATTCCATGCTTGTCAGAAGTCAGCAGGTTTACCCAATGCGCAGTGTAGGTGATATACCTGCCCTGACCATGCTTTGCAGACCAGCTATCCGTGGTCATATGGACCCTTGCCCCAACGCTGTGTGCCAGACATGCCATAACTTCCTTTCTCACAAAAGAGTACAGGTTTGGGATTGCCTTTTGCGAAAATAAATTTCTGTCAGGTAGCTTCCACTGCGGTGTCCCAATAGATACAAATTTTTTAAATGCATCAGACTCCACCAGCTATGGTAAAAGCTGGCGGGCTAAGAGTTCAGACAAGCCAGCTGTCAGACGCCGGGCAAGGGGGTGACTTTGAGAAATTGGCTTCTTACGCTAAAACATGTCCTTGACAGACACCTGACTGTGGGCAGATGACCAGGAACTGCTACGTAAGAGAGACTGAGTGGAGGATGGTTGAGAGGGGGCAAGGAGGACAGCACTGGTTGACATGGCTGAAGATGCTGGAGCAGGAGGAGGAGGGCGGCTTTCACTTTGTGTGCTGCTTCTACTCATGTGTTCTTCCCATTGGCCTTTGTAATGGGAGACCATGTGCCTTTGCAAAGCAGTTGTACCTAGGTGGGTGTTGGACTTCCCATGACTCAGTTTCTTTTGGCACAGGTTGCAAATGGCATCGCTGTTGTCAGAGGCAGACACACAAAAAAATGCCACACTGCTGAGCTCTGCAATGACGGCATTCTGGTGGTGGCAACAGCATGCGTTGATGGGCATCGGCGTGCTGTCTGGCTGACCCCGGGTGCCGATGCATGCTGTCTGACTGTGCCACTAGCTCCTTGAGACGACCTCCCCATGCTTCCAAATCGTCTCCTCCTCCTCCTCTCTGTCTCCCCATCTGAACTTTCCCCCTCTTCTTCTTCTCTTCTAGCAGGCACCCACGTGACATCCACCGACACATCATCATCAACCGCTTCACTTGTATCTGACACATCAAGAAAGGAAGCAGCAGCGGGTACAACATCATCATCATCATCACACCGTACCTCCATGTCCTCTGTCAATGATGGTTGCGCATCACTCATTTCTTCCAAATGATGTGTCAATAACTCCTGTGATAGATCAAGTGAAGCGGCTGTGGTGCTAGTGTTGGTGGTGGAGACAGGCGGGGGAGTGGCACTGGTCACTTGAGACCTGCCCAAAGCACAGCTGGACGTAGATGGTGCGTCAAGGTTAGGAGGACTAGCAGCGGAAGCTGAAGAAGATTGGGTGTCCTGTGTTAGCCATTCAACTAGGTCCTCCTCAGAACTTTTTGCGTCCCACCTGGCACCCGGCGTCTGAACAATGTGCATATTTGTAGGGTCTAAAGGAATCACAGCACCACGACCACGGAACCTGCGGGGGGCCTGCCTCTGCCTGTCATTTTTTTTAAAATGGACACTAACAATACTATTACACCAACTGAGTGGTGGCACTGTGAAAGTGGGCACAGTATACGCTGTGAGACTGACAACAACAAAAAAGACAGATGTTTTAAAAATCACAAATTGTTAATTTTTTTAAATATTAAAAGTACTGTGACAACAAATATGATTGTTTGGCACTAGTTGGCAAATGGGCCTGTCTGGCACTCATGCTGGGAGAAAGGAAACTGCAATTCAATGGCACTAGGAGACTGAAGAATCACAGTAAAAACAGTTATGATTAACAAAAATTCCAATACTGTTACAATAAATATGATTGGTGGCACTAAATGGCTAGTTTGGACTGGCACACAGGCAGGCAGGCAGGAGGAAAATGCAATTCAAGGGCACTAGTAGACTGCAGATTGACAGTCAAAACAGTGATGATTGACAAATTTTGCAATACTGTTAAAAGAAATATGATTGCTGGCACTAATTGGATAGTTGGGCCTGGCACACAGGCTGGCAGGCAGGAGAAAAGTGCAATTCAATGGCACGAGCAAACTGAGGATTAAGATCAACAATCAAAAAACTTTTAATTTTAATTAGTAACTATACTGTGACAACAATTATGATTGGTGTAAATAGTTGTCAAGACGGCCTGGCACAAAAGGCTGGCAGGCAGGAGGTAAATGCAATTCAAGACACTAGGGCCTAGATTTGGAGTTCGGCGGTAGCCGTCAAAACCAGCGTTAGAGGCTCCTAACGCTGGTTTTGGGCGCCCGCTGGTATTTGGAGTCAGTGATTAAAGGGTCTAACGCTCACTTTTCAGCCGCGACTTTTCCATACCGCAGATCCCCCTACGCCATTTGCGTATCCTATCTTTTCAATGGGATCTTTCTAACGCTGGTATTTAGAGTCGTTTCTGAAGTGAGCGTTAGAGCTCTAACGACAAGATTCCAGCCGCCTGAAAATAGCAGGAGTTAAGAGCTTTCTGGCTAACGCCGGTTTATAAAGCTCTTAACTACTGTACCCTAAAGTACTTTAACACCCATAAACTACCTATGTACCCCTAAACCGAGGTCCCCCCACATCGCCGCCACTCGATTAAAATTTTTAACCCCTAATCTGCCGACCGCCACCTACGTTATACTTATGTACCCCTAATCTGCTACCCCTAACACCGCCGACCCCTATATTATATTTATTAACCCCTAACCTGCCCCCCACAACATCGCCGCCAGCTACTTAAAATAATTAACCCCTAATCTTCTGACCGCAAAGCGCCGCCACCTACGTTATCCCTATGTACCCCTAATCTGCTACCCCTAACACCGCCGACCCCTATATTATATTTATTAACCCCTAATCTGTCCCCCACAACGTCGCCGACACCTGCCTACACTTATTAACTCCTAATCTGCTGAGCGGACCTGAGCGCTACTATAATAAAGTTATTAACCCCTAATCCGCCTCACTAACCCTATCATAAATAGTATTAACCCCTAATCTGCCCTCCCTAACATCGCCGACACCTAACTTCAATTATTTACCCCTAATCTGACGACCGGAGCTCACCGCTATTCTAATAAATGTATTAACCCCTAAAGCTAAGTCTAACCCTAACACTAACACCCCCCTAACTTAAATATAATTTACATCTAACGAAATAAATTAACTCTTATTAAATAAATGATTCCTATTTAAAGCTAAATACTTACCTGTAAAATAAATCCTAATATAGCTACAATATAAATTATAATTATATTATAGCTATTTTAGGATTAATATTTATTTTACAGGCAACTTTGTAATTATTTTAACCAGGTACAATAGCTATTAAATAGTTAAGAACTATTTAATAGTTACCTAGTTAAAATAATAACAAATTTACCTGTAAAATAAATCCTAACCTAAGATATAATTAAACCTAACACTACCCTATCAATAAATTAATTAAATAAACTACCTACAATTACCTACAATTAACCTAACACTACACTATCAATACATTAATTAAACACAATTCCTACAAATAAATACAATTAAATAAACTAGCTAAAGTACAAAAAATAAAAAAGAACAAAGTTACAAAAAATAAAAAAATATTTACAAACATAATAAAAATATTACAACAATTTTAAACTAATTACACCTACTCTAAGCCCCCTAATAAAATAACAAACACCCCCAAAATAAAAAATTCCCTACCCTATTCTAAATTAAAAAAGTTACAAGCTCTTTTACCTTACCAGCCCTGAACAGGGCCCTTTGCGGGGCATGCCCCAAGAATTTCAGCTCTTTTGCCTGTAAAAGAATAAATACAATACCCCCCCCCAACATTACAACCCACCACCCACATACCCCTAATCTAACCCAAACCCCCCTTAAATAAACCTAACACTAAGCCCCTAAAGATCTTCCTACCTTGTCTTCACCATCCAGGTTCACCGATCCGTCCTGAAGAGCTCCTCCGATGTCCTGATCCAAGCCCAAGCGGGGGGCTGAAGAGGTCCATGATCCGGTCAAAGTCTTCATCCAAGCGGGGCAGAAGAGGATCTTCCATCCGATTGAAGTCATCATCCAGGCGGCATCTTCTATGGTCTTCCATCCGGAGCGAAGCGGCAGGATCCTGAAGACCTCCAGCGCGGAACATCCATCCGGACCGACGACTGAACGACGAATGACTGTTCCTTTAAGGGACGTCATCCAAGATGGCGTCCCTCGAATTCCGATTGGCTGATAGGATTCTATCAGCCAATCGGAATTAAGGTGGAATTTTCTGATTGGCTGATGGAATCAGCCAATCAGAATCAAGTTCAATCCGATTGGCTGATCCAATCAGCCAATCAGATTGAGCTCGCATTCTATTGGCTGATCGGAACAGCCAATAGAATGCGAGCTCAATCTGATTGGCTGATTGGATCAGCCAATCGGATTGAACTAGATTCTGATTGGCTGATTCCATCAGCCAATCAGAAAATTCCTACCTTAATTCCGATTGGCTGATAGAATCCTATCAGCCAATCGGAATTCGAGGGACGCCATCTTGGATGACGTCCCTTAAAGGAACAGTCATTCGTCGTTCAGTCGTCGGTCCGGATGGATGTTCCGCGCTGGAGGTCTTCAGGATCCTGCCACTTCGCTCCGGATGGAAGAAGATCGAAGATGCCGCTTGGAGAAGATGTTTGCCGGTCCGGATGTCCTCTTCTTGCCGGATAGGATGAAGACTTTGGAGCCTCTTCTGGACCTCTTCAGCACCGGATTATGGATCGCCAACCCCCGCTTGGGTTGGATGAAGATCTTGGAGCCAGGACGGATCGGTGATACCTGGATGGTGAAGACAAGGTAGGAAGATCTTCAGGGGATTAGTGTTAGGTTTATTTAAGGGGGGTTTGGGTTAGATTAGGGGTATGTGGGTGGTGGGTTGTAATGTTGGGGGGGGGGGTATTGTATGTTTTTTTTTACAGGCAAAAGAGCTGAAATTCTTGGGGCATGCCCCGCAAAGGGCCCTGTTCAGGGCTGGTAAGGTAAAAGAGCTTGTAACTTTTTTAATTTAGAATAGGGTAGGGAATTTTTTATTTTGGGGGGCTTTGTTATTTTATTAGGGGGCTTAGAGTAGGTGTAATTAGTTTAAAATTGTTGTAATATTTTTCTTATGTTTGTAAATATTTTTTTATTTTTTGTAACTTAGTTCTTTTTTATTTTTTGTACTTTAGCTAGTTTATTTAATTGTATTTATTTGTAGCAATTGTGTTTAATTAATTTATTGATAGTGTAGTGTTAGGTTAATTGTAGGTAATTGTAGGTAGTTTATTTAATTATTTTATTGATAGGGTAGTGTTAGGTTTAATTATATCTTAGGTTAGGATTTCTTTTACAGGTAAATTTGTAATTATTTTAACTAGGTAACTATTAAATAGTTCTTAACTATTTAATAGCTATTGTACCTGGTTAAAATAATTACAAAGTTGCCTGTAAAATAAATATAAATCCTAAAATAGCTATAATATAATTATAATTTATATTGTAGCTATATTAGGATTTATTTTACAGGTAAGTATTTAGCTTTAAATAGGAATCATTTATTTAATAAGAGTTAATTTATTTCGTTAGATAAAAATTATATTTAATTTAGGGGGGTGTTAGTGTTAGGGTTAGACTTAGCTTTAGGGGTTAATACATTTATTAGAATAGCGGTGAGCTCCGGACGTCAGATTAGGGGTTAATAATTGAAGTTAGGTGTCGGCGATGTTAGGGAGGGCAGATTAGGGGTTAATACTATTTATGATAGGGTTAGTGAGGCGGGTTAGGGGTTAATAACTTTATTATAGTAGCGCTCAGGTCCGCTCGGCAGATTAGGGGTTAATAAGTGTAGGCAGGTGTCGGCGACGTTGAGGGGGGCAGATTAGGGGTTAATAAATATAATATAGGGGTCGGCGATGTTAGGGCAGCAGATTAGGGGTACATAGGGATAACGTAGGTTGCGGCGGTTTACGGAGCGGCAGATTAGGGGTTTAAAAAAATATGCAGGGGTCAGCGATAGCGGGGGCGGCAGATTAGGGGTTAATAAGTGTAAGGTTAGGGGTGTTTAGACTTGGGGTACATGTTAGAGTGTTAGGTGCAGACGTAGGAAGTGTTTCCCCATAGGAAACAATGGGGCTGCGTTAGGAGCTGAACGCTGCTTTTTTGCAGGTGTTAGGTTTTTTTTCAGCTCAAACAGCCCCATTGTTTCCTATGGGGGAATCGTGCACGAGCACGTTTTTGAGGCCGGCCGCGTCCGTAAGCAACTCTGGTATCGAGAGTTGCATTTGCGGTAAAAATGCTCTACGCTCCTTTTTTGGAGCCTAACGCAGCATTTGTTTGAACCTCGATACCAGAGTTAAATTTATGGTGCGGCCAGAAAAAAGCCCGCGGAGCGTTAACAGCCCTTTTACCGCCGAACTCCAAATCTAGGCCTAGGAGACTGAATACTGACAGTCAAAACAGTGATGATTGACAATTTTTGCAATACTGTTAAAAGAAATATGATTGCTGGCAATAATTGGCTAGGTGGGCCTGGCACACAGCAGGCTGCAAGGCAGGAGGAAAGTGAAATTCAATGGCACGAGCAAACTGAGGATTCAGAACAACTATTACCAAAAAATTTCATTTTTAATTATTAAGAATACTGTGACAACAAATATGATTGGTGTAAATATTTTGAAAGTAGGCCTGGCACACAGGCTTGAAAGGCAGTAGAAAAGTGCAATTCAATGGCACGAGCAAACTGAGGATTAAGATCAACAATCAAAAATTTTTTAAATTTTAATTAGTAACTATACTGTGACAACAATTATGATTGGTGTAAATAGTTGGCAAGACGGCCTGGCACAAAAGGCTGGCAGGCAGGAGGTAAATGCAATTCAAGGACACTAGGAGACTGAATACTGACAGTCAAAACAGTGATGATTGACAATTTTTGCAATACTGTTAAAAGAAATATGATTGCGGGCAATAATTGGCTAGGTGGGCCTGGCACACAGCAGGCTGCAAGGCAGGAGGAAAGTGCAATTCAATGGCACGAGCAAACTGAGGATTCAGAACAACTATTACCAAAAATTTTAATTTTTAATTATTAAGAATACTGTGACAACAAATATGATTGGTGTAAATATTTTGAAAGTAGGCCTGGCACACAGGCTTGGAAGGCAGTAGAAAAGTGCAATTCAATGGCACGACCAAACTGAGGATTAAGATCAACAATCAAATTTTTTTTAATTTTTATTAGTAACTATACTGTGACAACAATTATGATTGGTGTAAATAGTTGGCAAGACGGCCTGGCACAAAAGGCTGGCAGGCAGGAGGTAAATGCAATTCAAGGACACTAGGAGACTGAATACTGACAGTCAAAACAGTGATAATTGACAATTTTTGCAATACTGTTAAAAGAAATATGATTGCGGGCAATAATTGGCTAGGTGGGCCTGGCACACAGCAGGCTGCAAGGCAGGAGGAAAGTGCAATTCAATGGCACGAGCAAACTGAGGATTCAGAACAACTATTACCAAAATTTTTAATTTTTAATTATTAAGAATACTGTGACAACAAATATGATTGGTGTAAATATTTTGAAAGTAGGCCTGGCACACAGGCTTGGAAGGCAGTAGAAAAGTGCAATTCAATGGCACAAGCAAACTGAGGATTAAGATCAACAATCAAATTTTTTTTAATTTTTATTAGTAACTATACTGTGACAACAATTATGATTGGTGTAAATAGTTGGCAAGACGGCCTGGCACAAAAGGCTGGCAGGCAGGAGGTAAATGCAATTCAAGGACACTAGGAGACTGAATACTGACAGTCAAAACAGTGATGATTGACAATTTTTGCAATACTGTTAAAAGAAATATGATTGCTGGCAATAATTGGCTAGGTGGGCCTGGCACACAGCAGGCTGCAAGGCAGGAGGAAAGTGCAATTCAATGGCACGAGCAAACTGAGGATTCAGAACAACTATTACCAAAAATTTTAATTTTTAATTATTAAGAATACTGTGACAACAAATATGATTGGTGTAAATATTTTGAAAGTAGGCCTGGCACACAGGCTTGGAAGGCAGTAGAAAAGTGCAATTCAATGGCACGAGCAAACTGAGGATTAAGATCAACAATCACAAAATTTTTAATTTTAATTAGTAACTATACTGTGACAACAATTATGATTGGTGTAAATAGTTGGCAAGACGGCCTGGCACAAAAGGCTGGCAGGCAGGAGGTAAATGCAATTCAATGGCACTAGGAGACTGAATATTTGCAGTCCAAAAAATTATGATTTTTATTTTTTTATATACTGTTACAAGAATTATGATTGGTTCCACTAATTGGCTAGTTGGGCCTGGAAAACACGCTGGCAGGCAGTAGGAAAGTACAATTCAATGGCACGAGCAAACTGAGGAATCACAAGCGATCAATTTGGAATTTTAAAGATTAACAATACTTTTACAAAAACTAGGATTGGTGGCACTAATTGGCTAGTTTGTGCCTGGCACACAGGCTGCCAGGCAGGAGGAAACTGCAATTCAATGGCACTAGTAGACTGAATATTTGAAGTACAAAAAATTATGATTTTTAATTTTTTTGATACTGTTACAAGAATTATGATTGTTGCCACTAATTGGCTAGTTGGGCCTGGCACACAGGCTGGCAGATATGAGTCGTGGATGGTAGGTAGGGCAGCAATTTAACACAGTATGTTGTGTAAGTGACAAAAACACAGGCCTGATAGAAAATTAAGTTAGATTACACTAGCAAAATATTTAAAAATTTTAGATTTTAATATTAAAATTATGTTAAGAAGTGCAATGCACATATGAGTGGTCGCACTGGCAGGCTGCTACGTAGGGCAGCAATTAACAACAGTATGCTGTGTAAGTCAGATAGACAGTTAGACACAGGCCTGATAGAAAATAAAATTAGATTACACTAGCATAATGATTTAAAGACTTTTTTTTGGGAATTTAAAGAAAAAGGTTAAGCACATACATATGAGTTGTGGCAGATAGCCTTGGAAGGGCAGCTATTAAAAACAGTAGGCTCTGTAAGTCAGATACACACACGCCTGATAGAAAATACTATTAGATTACACTAGAAAAATTATTTAAATTATTTTTTTGGGGGGGCGGAAATAAAAATAGGTTAAACACATATGAGTCGTGGCTCATAGACTAGGGAGGGCAGCAAGTAAACACAGTAGGCTCTGTATGTCAGCAAAACACACAGGCCTGATAGAAAATTATATTAGATTACACTATCAAACAAATTTAAACTTTTTTTTTTTTTATATTTAAATTAAGGTGAAGAAGATATGAGTGGTGGGTGGCTGCCTGGCACAGACCAATTAACCAAAAGAAAAAATGAGGTATATTAATGCTGAGTGAGCCTGACAGACACAGGCCTGATAGTAAATGTAATTAGATTACACTAGAAAAATGATTTAAATAAAAAAATTAAAATTTAAAATAATGTTATAAACGGATATTAACACTGGTGGCTGGCACAGAGCAATGAACCAGAGTATATGCTGTGTGACACAGGCCTGATAGAAAATTAAAAAAAATTACACTAGCAAAATAATTAAAATTTTTAGTTAGTTAAATTTAAACTAATGTTGTTAGGGAGATATCAGTGGTGGCAGTAATCACAGCATATGCTGTGAGCCTTAAACACACAGGCTGAAAGCCAGGCAAATGCTAATAAAAAAAATGGCACGAAATATAGCCCTAAAAAGGGCTTTTTGGGGTGCTGTGCTTGCAGCAGAGATGAGTGGAGTCCTTACTGGACTGTAGTGGACACTAAATACACTAGCCTAGCTATGTTTTTCCTATTAATGTCAGGAGCAAAAACACAACACGTCCTCTCATTAAGAAAGCAAGGTCGTTATGAGTCTAAAATGGCAGATTCCGAGTAGCTGGGAGGTTCTGTGAGGAAGTGTCTGATGTTGATTGGCTCTAATGTGTCAGACGGCTGTGACATACAGGGTCAAAGTTTCCTCAATGATGACACATAGGGGCGGATCGAACATCGCCATGTGCTCGCCCACAAACGCGAACAAGCTATGTTCGCTGTGAACCGTTCGTGGGCGAACAGTTTGGGACATCACTAACTGAGCATAGACTTTGGTGGGATTTGGACACATTCGAGAAATACAAAGCCAAAAATCAAATACCAAGAGGGCTTAGAAAGTTCAAAAAACAGAATTTATGCTTACCTGATAAATTACTTTCTCCAACGGTGTGTCCGGTCCACGGCGTCATCCTTACTTGTGGGATATTCTCTTCCCCAACAGGAAATGGCAAAGAGTCCCAGCAAAGCTGGTCACATGATCCCTCCTAGGCTCCGCCCACCCCAGTCATTCGACCGACGGACAGGAGGAAATATATATAGGAGAAACCATATGATACCGTGGTGACTGTAGTTAGAGAAAATAATTCATCAGACCTGATTAAAAAACCAGGGCGGGCCGTGGACCGGACACACCGTTGGAGAAAGTAATTTATCAGGTAAGCATAAATTCTGTTTTCTCCAACATTGGTGTGTCCGGTCCACGGCGTCATCCTTACTTGTGGGAACCAATACCAAAGCTTTAGGACACGGATGAAGGGAGGGAGCAAATCAGGTCACCTAAATGGAAGGCACCACGGCTTGCAAAACCTTTCTCCCAAAAATAGCCTCCGAAGAAGCAAAAGTATAAAATTTGTAAAATTTGGCAAAAGTGTGCAGTGAAGACCAAGTCGCTGCCTTACATATCTGGTCAACAGAAGCCTCGTTCTTGAAGGCCCATGTGGAAGCCACAACCCTAGTGGAGTGAGCTGTGATTCTTTCAGGAGGCTGCCGTCCGGCGGTCTCATAAGCCAATCGGATAATGCTTTTAAGCCAAAAGGAAAGAGAGGTAGAAGTCGCTTTTTGACCTCTCCTTTTACCAGAATAAACAACAAACAAGGAAGATGTTTGTCTGAAATCTTTAGTAGCCTCTAAATAGAATTTTAGAGCACGGACTACGTCCAAATTGTGTAACAAACGTTCCTTCTTTGAAACTGGATTCGGACACAAAGAAGGTACAACTATCTCCTGGTTAATATTTTTGTTGGAAACAACTTTCGGAAGAAAACCAGGCTTAGTACGCAAAACCACCTTATCTGCATGGAACACCAGATAGGGCGGAGAACACTGCAGAGCAGATAACTCTGAAACTCTTCTAGCAGAAGAAATTGCAACCAAAAACAAAACTTTCCAAGATAATAACTTAATATCTACAGAATGTAAGGGTTCAAACGGAACCCCTTGAAGAACTGAAAGAACTAGATTTAGACTCCAGGGAGGAGTCAAAGGTCTGTAAACAGGCTTGATCCTAACCAGAGCCTGAACAAATGCTTGAACATCTGGCACAGCTGCCAGTCTTTTGTGAAGTAAAACAGATAAAGCAGAGATCTGTCCCTTCAGAGAACTTGCAGATAATCCTTTCTCCAAACCTTCTTGTAGAAAGGATAGAATCTTAGGAATTTTTATCTTGTTCCATGGGAATCCTTTAGATTCACACCAACAGATATATTTTTTCCATATTTTATGGTAAATTTTTCTAGTTACAGGCTTTCTAGCCTGAATCAGAGTATCTATTACAGAATCTGAAAACCCACGCTTTGATAAAATCAAGCGTTCAATCTCCAAGCCGTCAGTTGGAGGGAAACCAGATTCGGATGTTCGAATGGACCCTGAACAAGAAGGTCCTGTCTCAAAGGTAGCTTCCATGGTGGAGCCGATGACATATTCACCAGGTCTGCATACCAAGTCCTGCGTGACCACGCAGGAGCTATCAAGATCACCGAGGCCCTCTCCTGATTGATCCTGGCTACCAGCCTGGGGATGAGAGGAAACGGTGGGAATACATAAGCTAGGTTGAAGGTCCAAGGTGCTACTAGTGCATCTACTAGGGTCGCCTTGGGATCCCTGGATCTGGACCCGTAGCAAGGAACCTTGAAGTTCTGATGAGACGCCATCAGATCCATGTCTGGAATGCCCCATAATTGAGTTATTTGGGCAAAGATTTCCAGATGGAGTTCCCACTCCCCCGGATGGAATATCTGACGACTCAGAAAATCCGCTTCCCAATTTTCCACTCCTGGGATGTGGATCGCAGACAAGTGGCAGGAGTGATCCTCCGCCCATTGAATTATCTTGGTCACTTCTTTCATCACCAGGGAAGTCCTTGTTCCCCCCTGATGATTGATATATGCAACGGTCGTCATGTTGTCTGACTGAAACCTTATGAATTTGGCCTTTGCTAGTTGAGGCCAAGCTCTGAGAGCATTGAATATCGCTCTCAGTTCCAGAATGTTTATCGGGAGAAGAGACTCTTCCCGAGACCATAGACCCTGAGCTTTCAGGGATTCCCAGACCGTGTCCCAGCCCACTAGGCTGGCGTCGGTCGTGACAATGACCCACTCTGGTCTGCGGAAGCTCATTCCCTGTGACAGATTGTCCAGGGTCAGCCACCAACGGAGTGAATCTCTGGTCTTTTGATCTACTTGAATCGTCGGAGACAAGTCTGTATAATCCCCATTCCACTGTCTGAGCATGCACAGTTGTTATGGTCTTAGATGAATTCGTGCAAAAGGAACTATGTCCATTGTTGCAACCATCAATCCTATTACTTCCATGCACTGTGCTATGGAAGGACGAGGAACAGAATGAAGTACTTGACAAGAGCTTAGAAGTTTTTATTTTCTGACCTCTGTCAGAAAAATCCTCATTTCTAAGGAATCTATTATTGTTCCCAAGAAGGGAACTCTTGTTGACGGGGACAGAGAACTTTTTTCTTTGTTCACCTTCCATCCGTGAGATCTGAGAAAGGCTAGGACGATGTCCGTATGAGCCTTTGCTTTTGACAGGGACGACGCTTGAATCAGGATGTCGTCCAAGTAAGGTACTACTGCAATGCCCCTTGGTCTTAGAACCGCTAGAAGGGACCCTAGTACCTTTGTGAAAATCCTTGGAGCAGTGGCTAATCCAAATGGAAGTGCCACAAACTGGTAATGCTGGTCCAGAAAAGTGAACCTTAGGAACTGATGATGTTCCTTGTGGATAGGAATATGTAGGTACGCATCCTTTAAATCCACGGTAGTCATAAATTGATTTTCCTGGATAGTAGGTAGGATCGTTCGAATAGTTTCCATTTTGAACGATGGTACCCTGAGAAATTTGTTTAGAATCTTTAGATCCAAAATTGGTCTGAATGTTCCCTCTTTTTTGGGAACTATGAACAGATTGGAATAAAATCCCATTCCTTGTTCTCTTATTGGAACTGGATGTATCACTCCCATCTTTAACAGGTCTTCTACACAATGTAAGAATGCCTGTCTCTTTATTTGGTTTGAAGATAATTGAGACCTGTGGAACCTTCCCCTTGGGGGTAGTTCCTTGAATTCCAGGAGATAACCTTGAGAAACTATTTCTAGCGCCCAAGGATCCTGAACATCTCTTGCCCAAGCCTGAGCAAAGAGAGAAAGTCTGCCCCCCACTAGATCCGGTCCCGGATCGGGGGCTATCCCTTCATGCTGTTTTGGTAGCAGTGGTAGGCTTCTTGGCCTGCTTACCCTTGTTCCAGCCTTGCATTGGTTTCCAGGCTGGTTTGGGTTGTGAAGTATTACCCTCTTGCTTAGAGGATACAGAATTAGAGACTGGTCCGTTTCTGCGAAAGGGACGAAAATTAGGCTTATTATTAGCCTTAAAAGACCTATCCTGTGGGAGGGCGTGGCCCTTTCCCCCAGTGATGTCTGAAATAATCTCTTTCAAATCAGGTCCAAATAATGTTTTACCTTTGAAAGGAATGTTAAGCAATTTTGTCTTGGAAGACACATCCGCTGACCAAGACTTTAGCCAAAGCACTCTGCGCGCCACGACAGCAAACCCTGAATTTTTCGCCGCTAATCTAGCTAATTGCAAAGCGGCATCTAAAACAAAAGAGTTAGCCAATTTAAGTGCTTGAACTCTGTCCATAACCTCCTCATACGAAGATTCTTTACTGAGCGATTTTTCTAGTTCCTCAAACCAGAAACACGCTGCCGTAGTGACAGGAACAATGCATGAAATTGGTTGTAGAAGGTAACCTTGCTGTACAAAAATCTTTTTAAGCAAACCCTCTAATTTCTTATCCATAGGATCTTTGAAAGCACAACTATCTTCGATAGGAATAGTAGTGTGTTTGTTTAGAGTAGAATCCGCCCCCTCGACCTTGGGGACTGTCTGCCATAAGTCCTTTCTGGGGTCGACTATAGGAAATAATTTCTTAAATATAGGGGGGGGGAACAAAAGGCATGCCGGGCCTTTCCCACTCTTTATTTACTATGTCCGCCACCCGCTTGGGTATAGGAAAAGCGTCGGGGGGCACCGGAACCTCTAGGAACTTGTCCATCTTACATAATTTCTCTGGAATTACCAAATTGTCACAATCATCCAGAGTAGATAACACCTCCTTAAGCAGTGTGCGGAGATGTTCTAATTTAAATTTAAATGTCACAACATCAGGTTCAGCTTGATGAGAAATTTTTCCTGAATCTGAAATTTCTCCATCAGACAAAACCTCCCTCATGGCCCCTTGAGATTAGTGTGAGGGTATGTCAGAACAGTTATCATCAGCGTCCTCTTGCTCTTCAGTGTTTAAAACAGAGCAATCGCGCTTTCTCTGATAAGTAGGCATTTTGGATAAAAGATTTGCTATGGAGTTATCCATTACAGCCGTTAATTGTTGCATGGTAATAAGTATTGGCGCACTAGATGTACTAGGGGCCTCCTGTGTGGGCATAACTGGTGTAGACACAGTAGGGGATGATGTAGTATCATGTTTACTCCCCTCATTTGAGGAATCATCTTGGGCAATATCATTATCTGTTGCATTACTGTCCTTACTTTGTTTGGACACTATGGCACAATTATCACATAAATTTAAATGGGGAGACACATTGGCTTTCATACATATAGAACATAGCTAATCTGATGGTACAGACATGTTAAACAGGCTTAAACTTGTCAACAAAGCACAAAAAACGTTTTAAAATAAAACCGTTACTGTCACTTTAAATTTCAAACTGAAAACACTTTATTACTGAATATGTGAAAAAGTATGAAGGAATTGTTCAAAATTCACCAAAATTTCACCACAGTGTCTTAAAGCATTAAAAGTATTGCACACCAATTTTCAGAGCTTTAACCCTTAAATTAACGGAACCGGAGCCGTTTTTACATTTAACCCCTATACAGTCCCAGAATGAGGCTCTGTCTATAACTAGAAAGGCCCCCATCTGAAAAAGGTGTCCAACACAGTGCCTGCCGTTTTTCTAAACGTTCCCCAAGATTATAATACCAATAATTAGTTAGAATCTGCATAATATGCCTAGTAAAGCAATTGTTTTAGCCCAGAAAAATGTCTACCAGTTTTTAAGCCCTTTTTGAAGCCCTTTATTCTTTTATGTTTAACTAAGAAAATGGCTTACCGGTCCCCATGAGGGGAAATGACAGCCTTCCAGCATTACATGGTCTTGTTAGAAATATGGCTAGTCATACCTTAAGCAGAAAAGACTGCTAACTGTTTCCCCCAACTGAAGTTACTTCATCTCAACAGTCCTGTGTGGAAACAGCAATCGATTTTAGTTACTGTCTGCTAAAATCATCTTCCTCTTACAAACAGAAATCTTCATCCTTTTCTGTTTCAGAGTAAATAGTACATACCAGCACTATTTTAAAATAACAAACACTTGATAGAAGAATAAAACTACATTTAAACACCAAAAAACTCTTAACCATCTCCGTGGAGATGTTGCCTGTGCAACGGCAAAGAGAATGACTGGGGTGGGCGGAGCCTAGGAGGGATCATGTGACCAGCTTTGCTGGGACTCTTTGCCATTTCCTGTTGGGGAAGAGAATATCCCACAAGTAAGGATGACGCCGTGGACCGGACACACCAATGTTGGAGAAATTTCTCCTTTAAGAATAACAAAGAAGTTTTGAAAGAATGGGAAAATGCATTAAACACCTGCTCAATGACACTTATTGACTTACTCATCAAACACAGCCAGTCAATGGTAGATGCAGTAAGTATTGAAATAGATGCACTACAAAAAGATCTGGATAAACATACATTTTTACCTCAATTTGAAAACTTGAGGAACAGTAGATATGATAAAGCCGATGAGTTCCAACAACAGATAATAGAGAACAAGAATAACAAGATGGATAGGGACAATGAGGACTACTCCAATGGAGAAGTCTACACTTTTAACCGGAAGAATAGAGTATACAATTCCAATCTGTTTCACAATAGTGGCACGAATAGCAAACCATATCCTTATGTAGGTTCACAAACCTCAGGGAATAGGACGAATACCTATTCTAACCCCCCCTCCAACCAAGGTTGGCAGGTGGTAGGTATCAGGCATAACACTCCCAACAACTATAAATTCACTTACAACACTCCCAATATCTCCAATTTTACCCCTCACAATAGACATCACCAAGAAGGAGTTCCACGCCCCCATCCATCTTATAATCACTTTTCTGGTTTGGCCAGACAAGACCGTGGGCCATTTTTGCATATACACCATCGGAATAGTTACCACAATCAAACCCACAGGGTCCAACACACATTGCCTACTTATTATTTAAACAACCAGGGACCACTTTATCAGTCCGGTTCCACTCAAGACACTGATCAGAGAACATGGCAGACCTTTGAACACACCAATAGATATCAGGTCTGGTCCACTAATTAGAATGAGTCAGGAAACAACCTCCACATCATTGACTCAATCACATTTTTTAGGGGCAAGCGCCCTCCCACAGGACTCACCAGTTTGGCAACCCACGATAGGGTCATTATTACCTAAAAGGCTCAAAAGACAGCTAAGAAGCAGGGCTCTAGAGGAAGAGCCCTCTCCCTCAAAAAGAAAAAATTACAAAGATTAAAGAAAGGTATCTTCTTCAACCTGTCCTCTCATACACTATCGGATGATGAGATCAGGGTCCTGGGTAGAGGGCTTTCTTTTTGTCCCTCGAATAACTTCAATGTATACAAAATTTTCGTAGATGTTAATAGCTACATTAGGAAGTTATCTGTCCAAAAATATTTTGCTGATAAGCAGATTAAAGATGATACACTTAGGCCCATTATTACAGATGCTATGAGTTCACAAGTTAGGGAGGGGTGTTTAGTCTATGAACCACATACCTTAATGGAAGATCTTTTTGATGATTACATCCATACCAACCTCAAAACTAAATCCTCATTCGTGCCTCCTAAATCCAACACTAACAATATTGATATTTTTTCCAATCTGGTTATGGAAGATGTTGACAAATTAGCCAAAATATCAAGAAACTCTGATATAAAAACAATTTGAGCCCAGGAGAAAGGAAGGCACTAAATAGTCTCATCAGTAAACCCAATCTGGTCATTAGGCAGGCTGATAAGGGTGGAGGGGTTGTTTCGCAAGACATACAAGACTATATAAGCGAAGCCAATCTTATTCTTAATGGCAAAGAATACTACAAAATGCTTTGTGGTGACCCCACGTTTAAATACCAACAGGAGTTGCACGATATTCTCCTATCAGGACTAGATAAGGGCATTCTCACCAAAAACAAAATGGAGTTCTGTTTCCCCCAAGTACCCTAGTACTGCATTTTACTAATTTTACTACCATCTCCCCAAGATCCATAAAGATCCACTTAAACCTCAAGGTCGACCTTTAATTTCAGGTATCGGAAGTTTTACAGATTCCCTTTCTGCATATATAGATTTTTTTCTTCAAATGTTTGTCTTATCTTTATCTTCTTATATCAATGATTCTACCGACTTATTGCTCAAATTGCAAGAATTGTCTCTGGATAAAGAATGCTGGTGGGTCACGTGTGACGTTGTAGCCGTCTATTCCAACATCAAGCATGATTTGGGCATTCAGGCTGTCCATTCAAATCTAGAACAAGACATTTATATGCCTGATGCACAGGTGGATTTCATAATTGAGCTTATCACTTTCATTCTTCAGCATAATTATTTCTTATACAAAAGTAGATATTATTTACAGACTTAAGGAACGGCCATGGGCACCAGGTTCGCTCCTAGTTTTCTGAACATGTTTATGGGACAATTCGAAAAAGCGTATATATATGAATACAATTTCGCAGCCAACCTGGTGTTCTATGGCCGTTATATAGACAACCTCATATTCATATTCAGGAGACCTCATTCATCTATTATACATTTCATTGATCATCTTAATAATAACTCCTTTGGAATATCTTTCACACATAACATTCATAAAGTTAAGATCGAATTTCTGTATCTGATCTTGGCAAGGGGCTGTGATGGAGCAGTTTCTTCTAAAACCTTCTTCAAAACAGTGGATTGCAATAGCTTTCTCCACTATGATAGTAAACACTACCATAGTTGGAAAATAGGAGAAACTGCTCCATACTAGCAGACTACAATGAGTAGTTGGGTTGTTGGGGACAGATTCCTGGAGAAGGGATACCCAAAAGAACTTGCTAATAGAGAATTGGTTCAGGGTCAGAGAGGAAGAAAGAGAATAATATTTTCATAGGAAAAATAAGACATGGAAACAATTTTATGGATACTAACCCTCCTCTTTTCATCACCAGATATAATTCTAAATACCGCAAGATCAACAGAATTTTATTGAAACATTGGCCCATACTGACCAATGATCCACTACCCTTAAGACTCTCTGGCCCCCGAGTAAGGTAGTGAGAGACAAATACAAAGGAAGTGTGGCATCACAGTCCAGACCACTAGAGAGGGCTGCCCTCAGGCATAAGATCTCAAAGTGTTGCAGGAGACGTTGTGTGCACTCACATTTCACACAGAGTATCGACTTTTACATCTCACAGCACTGGTGAAACCTTTAATATCAAAAGCTTTATGATCTGTGAATCATCATTCGTTATTTATCTGTTAAATTGTGAGTGTGGGGTCCAGTATGTCAGCCGCACTTGCCACAAAGTGAAAAAAAGATGGGGGGAACATGCATCAAATATTAAGAATAAGTCCAAAGCCCACAGTGTCTCTAGACACTGTCTACTTGTCCATGAGGGACAAAAGAACCCTATTAGCATTCTGCCCATCAAGTCTGTGCCTTGATCTCATGGTAATGCTTTCATGACCCTGAGGAGAAGAGAATCTTATTGGATTACCATACTACAGACTCTTTAACCCAATGGCCTTAATGAGAATCTTGATTTGGCAGCATTCATATGACGCTTGAATGAGTTCACTCCTTTACATTCCTTTATACACAGATTTATGGTTCGGCTGTGGCCCAAGGCTATTGTCGTTCAGACCTTCATTCGGTACCACCATTCACTTTTATTCTTACCCCCTTTTTTTTATTATTACCACATTCACACATCCGTTATTCCTGTTTTTTATCACTTTAGTTACTCTTTACCCTGTTATATATTTTTTATGATATATAAGGCAATATCAATCTCTGTTAGGAGAATCAACTATTGTTAGCACTGATATGAGCCAACCACTAGTCTCTAGTGGTTTTGATTTATG
Organism: Bombina bombina; assembly: GCF_027579735.1. Taxonomy (NCBI): domain Eukaryota; kingdom Metazoa; phylum Chordata; class Amphibia; order Anura; family Bombinatoridae; genus Bombina; species Bombina bombina. Next base: position 847,189,099 of record NC_069504.1, on the reverse strand, counting down.
GTGAGTGTTCTCATATATTTATATTTTTCACTAGTACTCACATTGATCCCATCACATTTTATCCTTATTATTAGCTCATATACTAGAGCTATTATACACACAGCCTCCTGCACAGGGGGTTCATTTCTATTTCAATCACACATCCCTTTAGTCCGATATCTCTTCTATATTTTTTAGATTTGTCTATAATTTTTGAGTAGGTGTAGACTATTCCCTATCATGTTCACATTGGCTGGATTATGTTCCTATTTATATCTCTTTTCCCCTATATATATATACTTTATCTCCAATATCATTATGTACTATTAGGGGACCACTTTTACTTTTACATTCTTGTAGGTGTTTCTTAAACACCTGTTCTTTTATTGATATACACAGTGCCTTATCACTAATCGGCATCAACATTGCAGTCTATGTTTACATAAGTTTGATTGAACATTTTTATTCGCATAGTGTTCTACCACTATGGGATTCTACAGAAAATGATTATATTGTCCTCTCATGATTACTCTATGATTACGATCACGCTTAGTAATTGTTAATACAATACTATAGCATCCCAATAGATATCATTGGGGTCACTTAGTGAGCTGATTACTAGTCGCATACTCCTAATAACAATATTTGGCAACTCCGCATTAGTGCTATGCTTGGAATGCCTTCTGGTTCTCAGGTTTGTGCACACCTGGGGGTGGGTGTTTGCCTCGATTTTTTAGGCAATAGGTTGTCTCATCTAGCATAAACGGCATGTCCTAACTGCACATCTATGGAGTCTGTTCACCTTTACACATCTTCAGTGGCGTCACTAGGGTTGGTGTCACCCGATGCGGTAAGTTATGGTGTCACCCCCCCTCCTCCCAGAAAGCAGACACACAAAAACACAAAAACACAGGCACACACACATACAAACACTCATACACACTTTAAACCACACTCAGATGCACACACAAACACTCGGAAACACACTCAGACACACACACAAAAACAATCTGACACACACACAAAAACACTCAGACACACACACAGAAACACTCAGACACACACACAAAAACACTCTGACACACACACAAAACACTCTGACACAAGCACAAAAACACTCAGACACACACACACAAAAACACTCAGACACACACACATACAAAATATGTAAACTGCACTGCATTAATTATAAAGCTCATGTCTAGAGCTGCTCCCTGGCTCAGCAGTACATCAAATGAAAGATAAACAGAGCACTCTAAAAATCCCTAAAGAAAAGGTTTAGGTGCGCAAACTATGAAAATTCTGCTCTCTAACTCTGTTCCAAGTCTGTCAGTGCACAGCCCCGGGCCGCGTGCCTACCGCTTCTTATGGCCAATCACCTCTGCACTCTGCCTACCCCCAGACCCAGCCTGCCCACCCTCCCCTCCTACCTCTTCAGTGTGCACTTAGTGTACCATAACCATACCGGTCTGGTGGGCATCATACATGGCTCCTTCACTTTATAGACAGTGTCAGAGAGTCATGCGGTCAGGTGCCAGGCATCCCCCTCAGGGGATGCAGTCAGGTGCCAGGTTCCCGTTTAAAGAGACAGCACAGCAGTGAGTGACTCCACTTCTCCACACGTTACTGAGTAGTGAGCACACATAGACAAGCAGGTTTAGGCTAGCAGCGCAACGTTTGCAAGCCCCACGGCACACCCACAACATTCATAGTGATATTGGGCAGGGGAGGAGCAAAGTACAAACAAGCAAAAGCAGCCGGGAAAACTATTTGTGTCTATTTTTTTTATTTATTTTTTTGTGATGTCACCCCCTGGAGGGTGTCACTCAGGTGCGGCCCGCACCCCCTAGTGATGCCACTGCACGTCTTTATCTACCTAGGATTCAATCACAGAATACTGACAGTTTGGTCACTGCACATTGGCCTTAGCCTCTTGTTTAGTACATTTGCGCACACACAATCTAGTCTGTCTGTTTGTTTATTTTTATCTACTCAGTATATTTATGATATATTTAGCATATTGCTGTCATGGCCTCTATTTAATAAAGTCTGTCGGACCTGATCCGACAGTGCGGATCAGGTCCGACAGACCTCACTGAATACGCTCTCCATATTCAGCATTGCACCAGCAGCTCACAAGAGCTGCTGGTGCAACACCACCCCCTGCAGACTCGTGGTCAATCGGCCACCAGCAGGGGGTGTCAATCAATCCGATCGTACTCGATCGGGTTGAATTGTGGCAAAGTCTGTCCGCCTGCTCAAAGCAGGCGGACAGGGTTATGGAGCAGCGGTCTTTGTGACTGCTGCTTCATAACTGCTGTTTCTGGTGAGCCTGCAGGCTCGCCAGAAACACGGGGCATTAAGCTCCATTCGGAGCTTGATAGATAGGCCACCATGTATGAACATTACACAATCATCTCTAACCATTTATCCATTTTAGGAAAGTTTTGTATTACAGGAACAAGTAGAGGGAGGGAGGAAGGTTGGAGCAGACACTATTCATTTGCTCCAAGCTTTCCAAGTTTTTAGATAGGAGCATCTGTGGGGAGTAGTAATAACAATAACAATTGTCAAATTATATAGATATGACTGTTTTTTATCACCACAATGTTGTGGACATTTTGTATTGTTGAGGTATTGTCACCATAGTAACCCATCAATTAAGACATGCTCACAGCTGTGTTCAGTTTGTGGACCTGTTCTATGATGACGTATTTAATTAGGATCTCTAAAACAGATGATGGTGTTTGATTAATTAACCTATCATAGGATTAGAAAGGGTTTATATAGCAAGTGTATCATGTATTATTTTACTGTATAGCCTGAAGAAACGGCCCCTGAGATCCTGAGAAACGCGTTGCTCTGTTTTTAATAAAGTATTTGTTTTTATGATACACTTTCTGCTGCTTTGGACTTTTTAACCTGTGGAGTGTGGAGTTGGGAGTGGATCCTGTTTGTTAGAGAGTGCAGTCTACTGGGCGGCTGAGAGGTCCCAGATCACTTTCACTGCACCTGGAGGTGCGCTACACATTGTAAGTGTTACCATTAACTATCATTTTTGCCTGATCATACTGTGTTAGGCTATGGTAGCTCTGCTCTCTCATTTACAGGAACGAGTGACTCGCCTGCCCACCTCCTGACCGGGTGCCTGATCTATCGGCACACAGTGAGCTGGACCACTGTTTTGTTACACTCTGCCCCATTAGCACCATTGGGTGCTTGACCTTTGTAAGTACTTCCATTTTTCAAAATTGATTATTCCGTGTTTTGATGTTACTAGGCCATATTGGCGCCTCTGTGTTCCCTTTTCTTAAGCCCCCTAACCTAACACCCTCTAAATTAACCCCAATACTAAGTTACACTTACATAAAACCTAACATTAAATTACAAAAAAAAATAATCTAAAATTACAAAAAATATAAAATTACAGAAAAAAATAAACAAAATTATCAAAAATAAAAAAAATTAAACCTAATCCCTATGAAAAAAAAACTAATTAAAAAAAAAACTAAACTACCAATAGCCCTTAAAGGGCCTTTTGTAGGTCATTGCCCTAAGTTAAACAGCTCTTTTACATTTAAAAAATACTAAATCCAACCTAATAGTAAAAAATCCCCACCCACCAAACCCCCCAAAATAATAAAAACTAACACTAAAAAAACCTAAATTACCAATTGCCCCTAAAGGGGAATTTGTATGGGCATTGCCCTTAAAAGGACATTCAGCTCTTTTACAGCCCATTAAATCCCTAATCTTAAAAATAAAAAAAAATAAAAAAAAAAATCCTAAAACTAAGCCCCAAATAGGTACTCACCGTTCCTGAAGTACGGCGGAGAAGGTCTTCTTCCAGGAGGCTCCATCATCTTCATCCGGAGCGAAGGCGTTGTGGAGCTGCCTTCCCGATGCACGGATCCTCAGCAGCGGTCCTCAGCGGTGGTTCTCAGCAGCGGTCCTCAGCGGGGGTGGTCTTCAGCGACGTGGAGGCTCCTCTTAATGTGATCGTCCGTCGCACACTGAAAATTGAATGCAAGTTACCCCATATATATTGGGGTACCTTGCATTCCTATTGGCTGAGATTTTGAAATCAGCCAATAGGATGAGAGCTACTGAAATTTTATTGGCTGATTTGAACGGCCTATAGGATTTCAATAGTTCTAATCCTATTCGCTGATTTTTTTTAGGATTGTTTTTTTTTTTAAGATTAGGGATTTAATGGGCTGAAAAAAGAGCTAATTGCCCTTTTAAGGGCAGTAAAAGAGCTGAATGCCCTTTTGAGGGCAATGCCCATACAAATGCCCCTTTAGGGGCAATGGGTAGTTTAGGTTTTTTAAGTGTTAGATTTTTTATTTTGGGGGGGTTGGTTGGGTGGGGGGTTTTACTGTTAGGGGGTAATTGGTAATTTTTGTAAGTAAAAGAGCTGTTTAACTTAGTGAATTCTCAGTGGAATGCTCCCCTACGTTCCAGTGTTATACGTGTCACAATCTAAAAAAGAAGTGGTGATAGTCTGTCACTGTCAAAATGATAACATATTTTCCTTGAGTTGCTATAGCAACTGTATTCCAACCATAATGTTTAAACTGTGCTTAGTTCATGATAATTAAAGTTCAAAGTATGCATTATGTATCATTTACCATGTTATCTTACTGTATAAGTTAACCATTTGTGTACAGAAATTGCTTGTAAATTTTATAACAGAATATAAGTCAATGGGGCAGATTTAATAAGCAGCAGATGCTGATTTATCCGTCCGTAGTTTCTAGATCGCCGAAAACGGAAAGCAACCATCCCTATCCGATCGGATGATTTTTTTAAATTTCTTTTTATTATTTTCCAAATACATAAACAGTTTCATCTGATTCATCTTGTAGCATATTACAATGCATTGTACATATCCAATAACAAAGTCAATCATGATCAGTACCTCCTTAGACCTTCTATTCACCTATTCATACAATTGACTTGTCTTATATAACAATATTTTGGATTCTATTCTAATTATATATAACAGAAATCCATACTAACCTATAGTATACCCACAGTAATACCCTTTCTTTAATCATAGATATACAGCTTGAGTTGTAACTTGTCTTATGTAACATTCTTAAAGGGACACTGAACCCAAATTTTTTTCTTTCTTGATTCAGATAGAGCATGCAATTTTAAGCAACTTACTAATGTACTCCTATTATCAAATTTTCTTCATTCTCTTGGTATCTTTATTTGAAATGAAAGAATGAAAGTTTAGATGCTGGCCTATTTTGGTAAACAAACTGGGTTGTTCTTGCTGATTGGTGGATAAATTCACCTACCAATAAACAAGTGCTTTCCATGGTTCTGAATTAAAAAAATAGATTAGATGCCTTCTTTTTCAAATAAAGAAAGCAAGAGAACGAAGAAAAATTGATAATAGGAGTAAATTAGAAAGTTGCTTAAAATTGCATGCTCTATCTGAATCATGATAGAAAAAAATTGGGTTCAGTGTCCCTTTAATCATTATACATCTCAAGATCGAAGTTACAGTAACATGACAATCAGATGGTATAAGTAGTTTCTTAGAACTTACTCCTAAAAATTCACCTTAGAATCCTAGAGAATTTCTGAGCCGATCGAGATGATTAACACCCCCTGAGCAGTTCACAAGAAATGCTTGTGCAATGTTAATTGCCGACAGCGTATGCTGTCGGCATTTAGCAATGTTGGGCGGACATGGTTCGCTACAGCGAATCATGTCCGCCCAACACTTGGTAAATTAACCCCGATGTTTTGATCGCTTCTTGAGTTAAAGAGAAAGGGGTGATAGATTTGCGCTAGAACAAGAGGGTATGGCTAGGGAGTTTTAGATGGGATATCCTCTAAAGATCCCAAAAAAGAGAGATAGCATGCAAGGGGAAAAACACACCAGCGCCTAAAATAGGCTGTTATACCCAAGAATCACAGAGTCAGTATAAGGATATAGAAAAGTATTTATTACAAAATTACTATAGGACAAGGAATACAATTATAAATCCTCACTCAAAATAAACTAAAATAGGTGCAGGTTGGCCAACCTAGGATACTAATATTTGGATAAATAGAAATGTCTATAAGTATAAAACATCTGTTAAAATAGTATGTAAAAATTTATATAAAACATATGTGAGATTAAATATAAAAGGAGCACATATGTGAGAAAAAATGAACACTTAAAAGCGAGTATTATGCAACACACAGCAATATACCGTATATAACATATGGCAAATGGCAAATTCAAAGCTTGCTGATAAATCAATTCTGAGCAACAAACACTAACAGACCTATTAGGAGTACTGAAAATAACAACCACTTCTGATCGTGGGTTAGTGTCCGATGAGAGTTTATAAGTCTATAGGACTGTATTGTGAGTAATTCAAGTAATAAAATACTTCAGAAAATGAAGAACGGATTAAACCTGTATGGTTTTTGTTAGTCCGTATAAAGAGCAGCTGAATGGTACCTTTTATGTTGTATATCCAGTTGTGGCAACAATGGTGTGTCAGGATAATATTTCCAATATCTCCGAAAAGTAGCCGATCGTGAAGCCGGTTTCCTCCTCTTGGCGTTCTCCCGCTGTGCACCTACAGAGTGCGCGCCTTCTCCTGAAGGGGCTCTGATAGGTCCTGGCTGTTTGTGGGGGAGTTACCTCTCTCGATCAGGTTTAGATGCCGGCTCTACGGCTATAGTAGTGTGTGATGTCTAGGACTTCCTATGCGTCCAAAGCAGTCTCCTTGGTTAGGAAAAGATAGCAGCAACGCGTTTCAACTGAGAAAACTCAGTCTTTGTCAAGCTGCTTTTCCTTAGCTGTGTGGGGCTTAAATAGCCTCTAGCAATTAACTATTAGGCGGAACTTAATCATTCAATTAGCAGTGGGGATGCCATTTGATTTATTAGAAGGCATGTTAATAAACTAAACATATAATAAATGAAAGCTTAGTCTGGTATAACATAACATATAATACCCTTTAGTTAGAATTGTAATAACTTTTTGCTGGAATAAGGATTTTCTAATATAGAGATATAGATCTCACTAATGGTTAAAGATGAGCAGAATAATACTAGCAATGGTGAAGATAAGACAGATGTGGCTTATATTGAAATAAAGGTATTCCTAAGTGAACATGCTTGCTAAAGCTGAAGTAGATTCAAATAGTTTTTGGGAGGATACAGAGTACTAGAGTATTTTATAGAGTGAAATATACCCAGTAGTGAACGTATCAATTTCTCAATAATATTATAAAAACCAAGAGATAGTTTGTATAGACTTAATGGGAATTTGAAGAAAGCTGCTAAAAATGAGGTAATTATTTCAGTATGGAGATAATCATTATGGAGTGAAATAATTTGCTATAAGTATATTTGCTCAGGAGTTTAAAAAGCAATTCAGATTAAAATCTAAATTTAACCCTTCTGGTTTTAAAGTGCGGAGTTCGAATATCCATTTGGCCTCATTCTGTAATAATAAGTGAGATAGATTACCTCCTCTTTTCTTTTCGTTTATTTTGGCTATTGCTGTAAAACTAAAGAATTTTAAATTATTATTACAGCAAGTCCTAAAGTGTTTTGCCACTGGGAGATCCTTATTTCTATCTTTATCTGAATTCTCAATGGAATTTATATGTTCCCTAATTCTTTCTCTGATTGTTCTCTCCGTTTCACCTATATACTGTTTCCCGCATTTTTTGCAAGTTATCAGATAAATTGTATTGATATCGATGCACCGTATAGTCTCTTTTATTGTGTAGTTTTTCATTGTATTTGTTGATGTAAAATTTTTTGTTTTTTTGGCATATTTGCATACCTTGCATGTTAGGCATGGATAGAAGCCTTGTAATTTTTCCCCAAGTAAATCTCTAGTGGATTTACAAGCATTTTGTTTGTATGTTGGGGCTAATTTACTTTTTAAGTTTTTAGTTTTTTTGTATACAAATTTGGGATTATTTGGTAATACAGTTCCTAAGTGAGGGTCAGATTTCAGGATTTTCCAATGTGTTTTAATGATTTTTTCTAATTTATGTTTATCTTCACTGAACTCAGTGATAAAAGGTAGAAAAATTTCTGTTGTTTTAGTGGCATCTGGAATATTTTCTTTTATTTTATATTGTAGGATGTCTTTTCTTTCTATTTCTTTAATCTTAATTCTTTCTATTTCTATTTTGTCTTCAGAATATCCTCTTTCGATAAATTTATTCTTTAGTGTTATAGACTGACTTTCAAAGTCAGTATCTTCTTTACAATTTCTTTTTAATCTCAAGAACTGTCCTTTTGGGATATTATTTTTCCATTTCTGTAGATGACAACTTGTTTCGTGGATAAAATTGTTAGCATCTACTTCCTTGAAGTAGGTTTTAGTTGTTACAGTATTATTTGTTATGCTAATTTCCAGATCAAGATAATGGACTTTTTCTTTGCTAATGTCTGCTGTGAATTTTAGGTTAAGATTATTGTCGTTCATACTATTTAGGCACTCTAGTAGTAGATCATTACTTCCCTTCCAGATAATAAATAGATCATCTATATACCTTTTGTAGACGATTATATTACTTTTGAAGGGGCTATGATTAAGAAATTGTGTCTCCCAATCTCCCATGAACAGATTCGTGAAGCTAGGGGCGAATTTAGTGCCCATAGCTGTACCGCAAATCTGTTCATAGAAAGTGTCATCATAAAGGAAAAAGTTATGTGTTAGTATAAATTTGATACTATCTAGAAGAAACTCTCTTTGTTCTTTTTTGAAAAGCGGGTCATTTTTAAGAAAAAAATCAATTGCTTTAATGCCATCTTCATGTTTTATAGAGGTATATAATGATTGAACATCACATGTTACTAAAATATATTCTTTTGACCATAAAAAGTTTTCCAAAAGTAGTAATAAACTAGTAGAGTCTCTTAGGTATGATTCTAGTTGTGTAACATATTTCTGTAGATACTTATCAATATAAGCCGATAAATTAGCAGTTAGAGAGTTAATCCCGGCAATAATTGGTCTCCCCGGTGGTTTAGTGACCGATTTATGGATTTTTGGTAGTGCATACATTGCTGGTATTATCGGGTATTTTGGAAGTAGAAAATCGAATTCCTTATCATCCAGGATACCTAAGTCTAGTGCTTTTTCCAAATGGTGTTTTAGAAATAATTTATAAATTCCAGTAGGGTTGACTTTTAGTTTTTTATAGGTGTTTGTATCTTCAATTAATTCTTCTACCATTTTATTGTATGTTTCTTTGTCTAAGATAACAATCCCCCCACCCTTGTCCCCTGGCTTTATTATAACTTCTTTATTATTTTCTAATTCTTTAATTAATGTTTTTTTGCTTCAATGTTATATTATGTTTTAATTTATTCTTTTGGTTTATGTTTCTGATATCTTCTAGTATAATTTTTTCAAAGGTTTCAATGAATATTCCTTTGTCTTGCTTGGGGTAAAAGTTTGATCTATTTTTCAAATTTGAATGTATGTATTCATTATTTTTAGAAGTACTTGGTTCATTTGTTGTGGGAGCTAGGTTTAAAGTTCTTTCATATGCTGTTTTTATAAAATATTTTTTCAGAGTCAGGTTTCGTATGAATTTGTTTGCGTCTATAAATGAGTTGAATTTATTTAATTTTCTCGTGGGTGCGAATGATAAGCCTTTATTAAGGATTTCAATGTGTTCATTATCTAACTTGATTTTGCTGAGATTAAAGATTCCATTAGGTTTTATCTCATTCTCTTTACTTTTTGTATGTGTTTGTATATCCCTTCTGTTTTTTCTCTGTAGGCCTCTCCCTCGTTTTCCTCTTCTTCTGAATGGTTTCTTTTTCTCCGATTGCTTTGCTGATAGCCATCCCCTAAAAAACGTGGTTCAGCATATTCAGCTTGTTTCTCTAATATGGGCTGTGCAAATTCAATGTCAGTCAGATTTTCTAGAGGTCTAAATCTATTATGTGTAGGTGTTCTCCATTCATTTCTCCTATCTTTCTCTCCCTTCCACTGACTACCTCTATGGTTAGTGTTAGTAGGATTTTCTAGAGGTCTAGAGCTATTATGTGTAGGTGTTCTCCATTCGTCTCTCCTATCTTTCTCTCCCTGCCACTGATTTCCTCTATAGTTATGATAATTTGTATAGTTATGATGTGTATAGTTATCATAATGTTGGTCATTTGATTGGACATACAGGGAGTGCAGAATTATTAGGCAAGTTGTATTTTTGAGGATTAATTTTATTATTGAACAACAACCATGTTCTCAATGAACCCAAAAAACTCATTAATATCAAAGCTGAATATTTTTGGAAGTAGTTTTTAGTTTGTTTTTAGTTTTAGCTATTTTAGTGGGATATCTGTGTGTGCAGGTGACTATTACTGTGCATAATTATTAGGCAACTTAACAAAAAACAAATATATACCCATTTCAATTATTTATTTTTACCAGTGAAACCAATATAACATCTCAACATTCACAAATATACATTTCTGACATTCAAAAACAAAACAAAAACAAATCAGTGACCAATATAGCCACCTTTCTTTGCAAGGACACTCAAAAGCCTGCCATCCATGGATTCTGTCAGTGTTTTGATCTGTTCACCATCAACATTGCGTGCAGCAGCAACCACAGCCTCCCAGACACTGTTCAGAGAGGTGTACTGTTTTCCCTCCTTGTAAATCTCACATTTGATGATGGACCACAGGTTCTCAATGGGGTTCAGATCAGGTGAACAAGGATGCCATGTCATTAGATTTTCTTCTTTTATACCCTTTCTTGCCAGCCACGCTGTGGAGTACTTGGACGCGTGTGATGGAGCATTGTCCTGCATGAAAATCATGTTTTTCTTGAAGGATGCAGACTTCTTCCTGTACCACTGCTTGAAGAAGGTGTCTTCCAGAAACTGGCACTAGGACTGGGAGTTGAGCTTGACTCCATCCTCAACCCGAAAAGGCCCCACAAGCTCATCTTTGATGATACCAGCCCAAACCAGTACTCCACCTCCACCTTGCTGGCGTCTGAGTTGGACTGGAGCTCTCTGCCCTTTACCAATCCAGCCACGGGCCCATCCATCTGGCCCATCAAGACTCACTCTCATTTCATCAGTCCATAAAACCTTAGAAAAATCAGTCTTGAGATATTTCTTGGCCCAGTCTTGACGTTTCAGCTTGTGTGTCTTGTTCAGTGGTGGTCGTCTTTCAGCCTTTCTTACCTTGGCCATGTCTCTGAGTATTGACCACCTTGTGCTTTTGGGCACTCCAGTGATGTTGCAGCTCTGAAATATGGCCAAACTGGTGGCAAGTGGCATCTTGGCAGCTGCATGCTTGACTTTTCTCAGTTCATGGGCAGTTATTTTGCGCCTTGGTTTTTCCACACGCTTCTTGCGACTCTGTTGACTATTTTGAATGAAACGCTTGATTGTTCGATGATCACGCTTCAGAAGCTTTGCCATTTTAAGAGTGCTGCATCCCTCTGCAAGATATCTCACTATTTTTGACTTTTCTGAGCCTGTCAAGTCCTTCTTTTGACCAATTTTGCCAAAGGAAAGGAAGTTGCCTAATAATTATGCACACCTGATATAGGGTGTTGATGTCATTAGACCACACCCCTTCTCATTACAGAGATGCACATCACCTAATATGCTTAATTGGTAGTAGGCTTTCGAGCCTATACAGCTTGGAGTAAGACAACATGCATAAAGAGGATGATGTGGTCAAAATACTCATTTGCCTAATAATTATGCACTCCCTGTACTGTTTTGGCTTATAGTTGAACCTTTTTCTATAATCATTATTTCTATTTCTATTGTAATTAACTGTCTGCCATTCTGGTCTTAAATTTGGTCTATATTCCCTATTTCCTCTATGGGCATCTAGGGTATTATTGTGCTGGGAGTATCTATTCTCTAAATTATATACTTCTTGTTTTTCATAATTTTCATTCTGTTGGGTTCGAACATTATTATTTCCTTTTATGTCTTTCTGATATTGTATTTTGGGGTTTTCTATATTTCTTTGTTTAAAGTGATAATTATTATCATTTGTGGTCCCTTCTCTCTCTGTGTGATTAATTTGACCATTAGTTTCTGCTTTATTGTAGTTATTTACTCGTCTCCATTTGTGACTAATATAAGACTCACTGTTAGGATTTTTTTCATGATTTTCATAATCTTCTCTGTCTCTCTCGAATTTATACCAATGTATGCACTACCAAAAATCCATAAATCGGTCACTAAACCACCGGGGAGACCAATTATTGCCGGGATTAACTCTCTAACTGCTAATTTATCGGCTTATATTGATAAGTATCTACAGAAATATGTTACACAACTAGAATCATACCTAAGAGACTCTACTAGTTTATTACTACTTTTGGAGAACTTTTTATGGTCAAAAGAATATATTTTAGTAACATGTGATGTTCAATCATTATATACCTCTATAAAACATGAAGATGGCATTAAAGCAATTGATTTTTTTCTTAAAAATGACCCGCTTTTCAAAAAAGAACAAAGAGAGTTTCTTCTAGATAGTATCAAATTTATACTAACACATAACTTTTTCCTTTATGATGACACTTTCTATGAACAGATTTGCGGTACAGCTATGGGCACTAAATTCGCCCCTAGCTACGCGAATCTGTTCATGGGAGATTGGGAGACACAATTTCTTAATCATAGCCCCTTCAAAAGTAATATAATCGTCTACAAAAGGTATATAGATGATCTATTTATTATCTGGAAGGGAAGTAATGATCTACTACTAGAGTGCCTAAATAGTATGAACGACAATAATCTTAACCTAAAATTCACAGCAGACATTAGCAAAGAAAAAGTCCATTATCTTGATCTGGAAATTAGCATAACAAATAATACTGTAACAACTAAAACCTACTTCAAGGAAGTAGATGCTAACAATTTTATCCACGAAACAAGTTGTCATCTACAGAAATGGAAAAATAATATCCCAAAAGGACAGTTCTTGAGATTAAAAAGAAATTGTAAAGAAGATACTGACTTTGAAAGTCAGTCTATAACACTAAAGAATAAATTTATCGAAAGAGGATATTCTGAAGACAAAATAGAAATAGAAAGAATTAAGATTAAAGAAATAGAAAGAAAAGACATCCTACAATATAAAATAAAAGAAAATATTCCAGATGTCACTAAAACAACAGAAATTTTTCTACCTTTTATCACTGAGTTCAGTGAAGATAGACATAAATTAGAAAAAATCATTAAAACACATTGGAAAATCCTGAAATCTGACCCTCACTTAGGAACTGTATTACCAAATAATCCCAAATTTGTATACAAAAAAACTAAAAACTTAAAAAGTAAATTAGCCCCAACATACAAACAAAATGCTTGTAAATCCACTAGAGATTTACTTGGGGAAAAATTACAAGGCTTCTATCCATGCCTAACATGCAAGGTATGCAAATATGCCAAAAAAACAAAAAATTTTACATCAACAAATACAATGAAAAACTACACAATAAAAGAGACTATACGGTGCATCGATATCAATACAATTTATCTGATAACTTGCAAAAAATGCGGGAAACAGTATATAGGTGAAACGGAGAGAACAATCAGAGAAAGAATTAGGGAACATATAAATTCCATTGAGAATTCAGATAAAGATAGAAATAAGGATCTCCCAGTGGCAAAACACTTTAGGACTTGCTGTAATAATAATTTAAAATTCTTTAGTTTTACAGCAATAGCCAAAATAAACGAAAAGAAAAGAGGAGGTAATCTATCTCACTTATTATTACAGAATGAGGCCAAATGGATATTCAAACTCCGCACTTTAAAACCAGAAGGGTTAAATTTAGATTTTAATCTGAATTGCTTTTTAAACTCCTGAGCAAATATACTTATAGCAAATTATTTCACTCCATAATGATTATCTCCATACTGAAATAATTACCTCATTTTTAGCAGCTTTCTTCAAATTCCCATTAAGTCTATACAAACTATCTCTTGGTTTTTATAATATTATTGAGAAATTGATACGTTCACTACTGGGTATATTACACTCTATAAAATACTCTAGTACTCTGTATCCTCCCAAAAACTATTTGAATCTACTTCAGCTTTAGCAAGCATGTTCACTTAGGAATACCTTTATTTCAATATAAGCCACATCTGTCTTATCTTCACCATTGCTAGTATTATTCTGCTCATCTTTAACCATTAGTGAGATCTATATCTCTATATTAGAAAATCCTTATTCCAGCAAAAAGTTATTACAATTCTAACTAAAGGGTATTATATGTTATGTTATACCAGACTAAGCTTTCATTTATTATATGTTTAGTTTATTAACATGCCTTCTAATAAATCAAATGGCATCCCCACTGCTAATTGAATGATTAAGTTCCGCCTAATAGTTAATTGCTAGAGGCTATTTAAGCCCCACACAGCTAAGGAAAAGCAGCTTGACAAAGACTGAGTTTTCTCAGTTGAAACGCGTTGCTGCTGTCTTTTCCTAACCAAGGAGACTGCTTTGGACGCATGGGAAGTCCTAGACATCACACACTACTATAGCCGTAGAGCCGGCATCTAAACCTGATCGAGAGCGGTAACTCCCCCACAAACAGCCAGGACCTATCAGAGCCCCTTCAGGAGAAGGCGCGCACTCTGTAGGTGCACAGTGGGAGAACGCCAAGAGGAGGAAACCGGCTTCACGATCGGCTACTTTTCGGAGATATTGGAAATATTATCCTGACACACCATTGTTGCCACAACTGGATATACAACATAAAAGGTACCATTCAGCTGCTCTTTATACGGACTAACAAAAACCATACAGGTTTAATCCGTTCTTCATTTTCTGAAGTATTTTATTACTTGAATTACTGACAATACAGTCCTATAGACTTATAAACTCTCATCGGACACTAACCCACGATCAGAAGTGGTTGTTATTTTCAGTACTCCTAATAGGTCTGTTAGTGTTTGTTGCTCAGAATTGATTTATCAGCAATCTTTGAATTTGCCATTTGCCATATGTTATATACGGTATATTGCTGTGTGTTGCATAATACTCGCTTTTAAGTGTTCATTTTTTCTCACATATGTGCTCCTTTTATATTTAATCTCACATATGTTTTATATAAATTTTTACATACTATTTTAACAGATGTTTTATACTTATAGACATTTCTATTTATCCAAATATTAGTATCCTAGGTTGGCCAACCTGCACCTATTTTAGTTTATTTTGAGTGAGGATTTATAATTGTATTCCTTGTCCTATAGTAATTTTGTAATAAATACTTTTCTATATCCTTATACTGACTCTGTGATTCTTGGGTATAACAGCCTATTTTAGGCGCTGGTGTGTTTTTCCCCTTGCATGCTATCGCTTCTTGAGTTATCCAAAATGCATATCTTATAAAACTGGAAGAAAATTAGGGGAATATTTTGAATAAAATGCATAACGAATCCATAACTGCAACCATCTAGATCATAGATTGCTGAGCTAACTGCTTGTTGTGCACTCACAAATAAATATAGGTCTAGATTACAAGGGGAGCGCTATTGATAGTGCAGGGTGCGCTATCAATATAACTTGACCGTGCTAGGATTAGGGAGCAATCTGGTATTACAAGTCCATGGTAAAACAGAATTGCCAGTAGACATGTGCGATTCGGTTCGGTTCAATTCGGAAATTCGGAAAATTCGGAAAATTCGGCGATTCGGATTGAACCGAATTTCCGAATTAAAATTCTGCCGAATTTTCTGAATCTAACCGAATCGAATCGATTTGTAAATTCGGATGGCCATTGGGATTACACTAGTATTGTACAGTATGTTAGGTTAACACCTAATATACAGTATAATACTAGTCTAATCCCACCTAACACTTACCGAAATGCCGAATTTACGAACCGAATCGAACCGAATCGAACCGAACCCAGCCGAATTTCTTCGAATCCGAATGAATCCGAAACGAATCCGAAATGAATCGATTCAGAATTTTCCGAATTCGAACCGAATTTTTTCGCCATGCACATGTCTAATTGCCAAAGAATATTTACAAGTTATGCGTTGCACGTTAGCGCAACACATAACAGTGCTAATAACGTTAGTGCTACTCGAGACCTGAAGTAAAGTGTTATTGCTAGAATAAAAGTATAACAAAACACAAGTAAAACATATGAAAATAAGGTATTATAATTATACATAATAAAGGGACATGAAGCCCAAAATGTTTATTTCATGATTTAGAGCGTACAATTTTGAAACAGTTTCCAATTTACTTCTATTATCAAATTTGCTTTGTTCATTATTATTTTTTGTTAAGGAGATATCTAGATAGGTAGCGTGTACATGTCTGGAGCACTACAGGACAGGAAATAGTGCTGCCATCTAGTGTTCATGCTAATGTATAACATTGTTACAAAACTGCTGCCATATAGTAGTGAAGACACGTGAACGCTCCAAAACTTACCTTTCTGATTTTCAAAAAAGGATAACAAGAACACAGAGTAAATGTAATAATAGAAGTAAATTGGAAAGTTGTTTAAAATGGTATGCTCTATCTGAATCATGAAATAAAAAATGTGGGTTTTATGTCCCTTTAAATATAAAATATATGTTTTTTTAATTTAAATAAATGTATAAAAAGTGTTTAAAAGGAATATGGTATATGTCAAAGTGTTTGACTGGAAAGGGCTCAAAGGTGTGTGTATATATATATATATATATATATATATATATATATATATATATATATATATATATATATATATATATATATATACAGTATATACATACACACACTGTATGTGTGTGTGCATTTGTATGTGTGTATGTGCAGTATGTGCATATAAGTGGTTATATGTGTACATACAGTATGGGGGATATTTATCAAAGGTCTGGCGGACCTGATCTGACAGTGCGGATCAGGTCCACCAGTCCTCGTGGAATGCGGAGAGCAACACACTCTCCGTATTCAGCATTGCACCAGCAGCTCTTGTGAGCTGCTGGTGCAAAGCTGCCCCTTCAGATTTGTGGCCAATCGGGGGGGTTGTCCAATCGTACTCGATCGGGTTGATTTTCGGCAATGTCTGTCCGCCTGCTCAGAGCAGGCTGACAGGTTATGAAGCAGTGGTCTTTAGACCGCTGCATCATAACTGCTGTTTCTGGAGAGCCTGCAGGCGCGCCAGAAACACGGGCCCTCAATCTCCATCCGGAGCTTGATAAATGGGCCCATATGTATGTATACACATACATATATACAGATATAACCACATATATACGCATATATACATACATATATACAGATATAACCACATATATACGCATATATACATACATATATACAGATATAACCACATATATACGCATATATACATACATATATACAGATATAACCACATATATACATACATATATACAGATATAACCACATATATACATACATATATACAGATATAACCACATATATACATACATATATACAGATATAACCACATATATACATACATATATACAGATATAACCACATATATACATACATATATACAGATATAACCACATATATACGCATATTTACATACATATATACAGATATAACCACATATATACGCATATATACATACATATATACAGATATAACCACATATATACATACATATATACAGATATAACCACATATATACATACATATATACAGATATAACCACATATATACGCATATATACATACATATATACAGATATAACCACATATATACGCATACATACATACATATATACAGATATAACCACATATATACGCATATATAGACATACATATATACAGATATAACCAAATATATACGCATATATACATACATATATACAGATATAACCACATATATACGCATATATACATAATATATATATATATACAGATATAACCACATATATACGCATATATACATACATACATATATACAGATATAACCACATATATACGCATATATACATACATATATACAGATATAACCACATATATACATACATATATACAGATATAACCACATATATACATACATATATACAGATATAACCACATATATACATACATATATACAGATATAACCACATATATACATACATATATACAGATATAACCACATATATACGCATATATATATACATATATACAGATATAACCACATATATACGCATATATACATACATATATACAGATATAACCACATATATACGCATATATACAGATATAACCACATATATACATACATATATACAGATATAACCACATATATACGCATATATACATACATATATACAGATATAACCACATATATACGCATATATACATACATATATACAGATATAACCACATATATACATACATATATACAGATATAACCACATATATACGCATATATACATACATATATACAGATATAACCACATATATACGCATATATACATACATATATACAGATATAACCACATATATACATACATATATACAGATATAACCACATATATACGCATATATACATACATATATACAGATATAACCACATATATACGCATATATACATACATATATACAGATATAACCACATATATACATACATGTATACAGATATAACCACATATATACGCATATATACATACATATATACAGATATAACCACATATATACATACATATATACAGATATAACCACATATATACATACATATATACAGATATAACCACATATATACATACATATATACAGATATAACCACATATATACGCATATTTACATACATATATACAGATATAACCACATATATACGCATATATACATACATACATATATACAGATATAACCACATATATACACGCATATATACATACATACATACATATATACAGATATAACCACATATATACGCATATATACATACATACATATATACAGATATAACCACATATATACGCATATATACATACATACATATATACAGATATAACCACATATATACACGCATATATACATACATACATATATACAGATATAACCACATATATACACGCATATATACATACATACATATATACAGATATAACCACACATATACGCATATATACATACATACATATATACAGATATAACCACATATATACGCATATATACATACATACATATATACAGATATAACCACATATATACGCATATTTACATACATATATACAGATATAACCACATATACGCATATATACATACATATATACAGATATAACCACATATATACACGCATATATACATACATACATATATACAGATATAACCACATATATAGGCATATATACATACATACATATATACAGATATAACCACATATATACGCATATATACATACATACATATATACAGATATAACCACATATATACGCATATTTACATACATATATACAGATATAACCACATATATACGCATATATACATACATACATATATACAGATATAACCACATATATAGGCATATATACATACATACATATATACAGATATAACCACATATATATATACGCATATATACATACATGCATATATACAGATATAACCACATATATACGCATATTTACATACATATATACAGATATAACCACATATACACGCATATATACATACATACATATATACAGATATAACCACATATATACACGCACATATACATACATACATATATACAGATATAACCACATATATACGCATATATACATACATACATATATACAGATATAACCACATATATACGCATATATACATACATACATATATACAGATATAACCACATATATACGCATATTTACATACATATATACAGATATAACCACATATATACGCATATATACATACATATATACAGATATAACCACATATATACACGCATATATACATACATACATATATACAGATATAACCACATATATAGGCATATATACATACATACATATATACAGATATAACCACATATATACGCATATATACATACATATATACAGATATAACCACATATATACGCATATTTACATACATACATATATACAGATATAACCACATATATACATACATACATATATACAGATATAACCACATATATATACGCATATATACATACATGCATATATACAGATATAACCACATATATACGCATATATACATACATACATATATACAGATATAACCACATATATACGCATATATACATACATATATACAGATATAACTACATATATACGCATATATACATACATACATATATACAGATATAACCACATATATACGCATATATACATACATACATACATATATACAGATATAACCACATAGATACGCATATATACATACATACATATATACAGATATAACCACATATATACGCATATATACATTCATACATATATACAGATATAACCACATATATACGCATATATACATACATACATATATACAGATATAACCACATATATACGCATATATACATACATACATACATATATACAGATATAACCACATATATACGCATATATACATACATACATACATATATACAGATATAACCACATATATACGCATATTTACATACATACATATATACAGATATAACCACATATATGCGCATATTTACATACATACATATATACAGATATAACCACATATATACGCATATATACATACATACATATATACAGATATAACCACATATATACGCATATATACATACATACATATATAACCACATATATACGCTTATATACATACATACATATATACAGATATAACCACATATATACGCATATTTACATATATACATATATACAGATATAACCACATATATACGCATATTTACATACATACATATATACAGATATAACCACATATATACGCATATATACATACATACATATATACAGATATAACCACATATATACGCATATTTACATACATATATATATATACAGATATAACCACATATATACGCATATATACATACATACATATATACAGATATAACCACATATATACGCATATATACATACATACATATATACAGATATAACCACATATATACGCATATTTACATACATACATATATACAGATATAACCACATATATACGCATATTTACATACATACATATATACAGATATAACCACATATATACGCATATATACATACATACATATATACAGATATAACCACATATATACGCATATATACATACATACATATATACAGATATAACCACATATACGCATATATACATACATACATAGAAGTGGTCTTCAGGGGAAGGTGAGCTGATGATATAAACATTTCAGGAGGGGTGGATCACATGAACAGTGATTTTAAAAAAACAAATGGGATCTAAAATTGAATATTACCAAGAGAAAAAATATGCATATAGGATCCAAAAACCCAAAGGCAAATTGCAATCTCAATGGTACATTGAATCTGCACGTAATGCACCCGAATTTTCTGTGGATGAAGGATCCAAATAGTCAAGAAAACACAGACAACCAGGACTACTAAATGGAATATACTCACAGGCAAAAATCTGTTTAAAAGCCTCTTCCGTTTTATTGAAGACTCAAAAGTACAAACAAATAGGTTCCAAAAAACTGTATTTGCTTGAAACACAATTCCTACAGTTAAATTCTCAATGCGCTTTAACAGTTCATGCTGTCTTTTTCAAGCAATAAACTTCATCAATTTTGCACAAGTTGGGTTAGCACTGGAGCATTAAGTTTTTACTTTCAACTCGTAATACCAGCGCAACAATCTGGCCCAATATTGAATGTGATCTCAATCTCCTCCTACTTTCCACCCCATGTAATTAAATCGTAAAACATATATAACCAAAAAAATACCGGTTTTATTTCTGAGATATTGCCCATTACATTTTAGACTATGTAACTTTGATTTCCGCCCACTTTCCAACTCGTAATTCAATCATAAAAAACACACAATTTCTTTGCTGCGTTTGTGCTGATTTGTGCTAAAAAAATTAAGATTTGTGCTGGTTTGGTTTTGAGATATTGCACATTATATCCCATGTGACCTCAAGCTCTGCTCACTCCCCCACCCCATGTAATTAAATCATCAATATAAATACGCAAATGTGCTTGGTTTTGTTTCAGAGATATTACACATTATATTTTAGCCCTTGTAGCCTCAATCTCTGCCCACTTTTAACCCCATTCAATCAAATTTGCCTCTTTACTATAATAAGGGCATATCTGAATGTATAATGTCTTTGGTTCTATTTAATGTATATATTTCTGGAATAGGATCCAGAAAATTCCTTTTGTTATATACAGTACTTTTAGTTAATAAACCTTTGTGATGGAGTGAGTGCCTCCTATATGTACACATCTGTTATGATGGAGTGAGCGCCTCCTATATGTACACATCTGTTATGATGGAGTGAGCGCCTCCTATATGTACACATCTGTTATGATGGAGTGAGCGCCTCCTATATGTACACATCTGTTATGATGGAGTGAGCGCCTCCTATATGTACACATCTGTTATGATGGAGTGAGCGCCTCCTATATGTACACATCTGTTATCATGGAGTGAGCGCCTACTATATGTACACATCTGTTATGATGGAGTGAGCGCCTCCTATATGTACACATCTGTATAGTCTGTAAATAGCTGTTAATTGTTTTATGTAAGGTTTTACACTTGATGAAAAGGCATCATGTAGCATACTGAATGCAGAGCATGATGTCATAAAAGAAGGCAGGGCATACAGGGAAAAAAGAAGGCACCTGTATCACAAAAAATAGCCCTGACGAAGCCCCTGTTTGTAGGAGCACATGGGGGAGAAACGTGTGTTGGCAAGCTCCTAACCTTTGTTGTACACTTTGCTGTCTGAGCAACCACATACCAGCCAGACTAACTTGAAATATGCTGATAAAAGAGAGAGACGCTTTCATGTTATAAACTTTATGACATATGTCATCACGGATACCTGCAACTGTTTGACAGTTCAACTTTAACATAAATCCCAGTATGAGATAGTGACGCAGGAGCGATCACGTATACCGGGGGAAGTTTGGAGATGGCTAATTTAAACAGGACCCAGGCAGCTGCAGACAGCACCTAAGCGGGGGTCTTTTTCATACATACAGAATCGCTGTCTTTTGGAAACGTGCAGCCTGGCGCGGGTGAGTGGCGTTAATTTGAACGTACACAGACACAGATTTCCTTTCTTGTTACGCAGACAAGACAAAGACACAGACACAGGCTGACCGTGGAGTCGTGAGCAAAAGTGCTGGGATGCACGAGACAGTAAAAATCTATCATAGGGGCCTATCAAGCTCCGAACGGCTGTCATTTTTCTCTTACTCATTTACTATACCCACACATATTATATACTGTTTTTCTCGCCATTAAATGGACTTTCTAAAGATACCATTATTTTCATCATATATTATAATTTACCATAAAAATAATCATAAAATATGACGAAAAAATGGAAAAAAACACTTTTTCTAACTTTGACTCTCAAAATCTGTTGCACATCTAAAACCACCAAAAAAACACCCATGCTAAATAGATTCTAAATTTTGCCCTGAGTTTAGAAATACCCAATGTTTACATGTTCTTTGCTTTTTTTGCAAGTTATAGGGCAATAAATACAAGTAGCACTTTGCTATTTCCAAACCATTTTTTTTTTCAAAATTAGCTATAATTACATTGATTACACTAATATCTGTCAGGAATCCCTGAATATCCCTTGACATGTATATATATATATATATATATTTTAGTAGACAACCCAAAGTAATGATCTAGGCCCATTTTGGTGTATATCATGCCACCATTTAACCGCCAAAGTGTTTGACTGGAAAGGGCTCAAAGGTGTGTGTATATATATATATATATATATATATATATATATATATATATATATATATACAGTATATACATACACACACTGTATGTGTGTGTGCATTTGTATGTGTGTATGTGCAGTATGTGCATATAAGTGGTTATATGTGTACATACAGTATGGGGGATATTTATCAAAGGTCTGGCGGACCTGATCTGACAGTGCGGATCAGGTCCACCAGTCCTCGTGGAATGCGGAGAGCAACACACTCTCCGTATTCAGCATTGCACCAGCAGCTCTTGTGAGCTGCTGGTGCAAAGCTGCCCCTTCAGATTTGTGGCCAATCGGGGGGGTTGTCCAATCGTACTCGATCGGGTTGATTTTCGGCAATGTCTGTCCGCCTGCTCAGAGCAGGCTGACAGGTTATGAAGCAGTGGTCTTTAGACCGCTGCATCATAACTGCTGTTTCTGGAGAGCCTGCAGGCGCGCCAGAAACACGGGCCCTCAATCTCCATCCGGAGCTTGATAAATGGGCCCATATGTATGTATACACATACATATATACAGATATAACCACATATATACGCATATATACATACATATATACAGATATAACCACATATATATGCATATATACATACATATATACAGATATAACCACATATATACGCATATATACATACATATATACAGATATAACCACATATATACGCATATATACATACATATATACAGATATAACCACATATATACATACATATATACAGATATAACCACATATATACATACATATATACAGATATAACCACATATATACATACATATATACAGATATAACCACATATATACATACATATATACAGATATAACCACATATATACATACATATATACAGATATAACCACATATATACGCATATTTACATACATATATACAGATATAACCACATATATACGCATATATACATACATATATACAGATATAACCACATATATACATACATATATACAGATATAACCACATATATACATACATATATACAGATATAACCACATATATACGCATATATACATACATATATACAGATATAACCACATATATACGCATACATACATACATATATACAGATATAACCACATATATACGCATATATACATACATATATACAGATATAACCACATATATACGCATATATACATACATATATACAGATATAACCACATATATACGCATATATACATAATATATATATATATATACAGATATAACCACATATATACGCATATATACATACATACATATATACAGATATAACCACATATATACGCATATATACATACATATATACAGATATAACCACATATATACATACATATATACAGATATAACCACATATATACGCAATATATACATACATATATACAGATATAACCACATATATAAATACATATATACAGATATAACCACATATATACATACATATATACAGATATAACCACATATATACGCATATATATATACATATATACAGATATAACCACATATATACGCATATATACATACATATATACAGATATAACCACATATATACGCATATATACAGATATAACCACATATATACATACATATATACAGATATAACCACATATATTCGCATATATACATACATATATACAGATATAACCACATATATACGCATATATACATACATATATACAGATATAACCACATATATACATACATATATACAGATATAACCACATATATACGCATATATACATACATATATACAGATATAACCACATATATACGCATATATACATACATATATACAGATATAACCACATATATACATACATATATACAGATATAACCACATATATACGCATATATACATACATATATACAGATATAACCACATATATACGCATATATACATACATATATACAGATATAACCACATATATACATACATGTATACAGATATAACCACATATATACGCATTTATACATACATATATACAGATATAACCACATATATACATACATATATACAGATATAACCACATATATACATACATATATACAGATATAACCACATATATACATACATATATACAGATATAACCACATATATACGCATATTTACATACATATATACAGATATAACCACATATATACGCATATATACATACATACATATATACAGATATAACCACATATATACACGCATATATACATACATACATACATATATACAGATATAACCACATATATACGCATATATACATACATACATATATACAGATATAACCACATATATACACGCATATATACATACATACATATATACAGATATAACCACATATATACACGCATATATACATACATACATACATATATACAGATATAACCACATATATACACGGATATATACATACATACATATATACAGATATAACCACATATATACACGCATATATACATACATACATATATACAGATATAACCACACATATACGCATATATACAAACATACATATATACAGATATAACCACATATATACGCATATATACATACATACATATATACAGATATAACCACATATATACGCATATTTACATACATATATACAGATATAACCACATATACGCATATATACATACATATATACAGATATAACCACATATATACACGCATATATACATACATACATATATACAGATATAACCACATATATAGGCATATATACATACATACATATATACAGATATAACCACATATATACGCATATATACATACATACATATATACAGATATAACCACATTTATACGCATATTTACATACATATATACAGATATAACCACATATATACGCATATATACATACATACATATATACAGATATAACCACATATATAGGCATATATACATACATACATATATACAGATATAACCACATATATATACGCATATATACATACATGCATATATACAGATATAACCACATATATACGCATATTTACATACATATATACAGATATAACCACATATACACGCAAATATACATACATACATATATACAGATATAACCACATATATACACGCATATATACATACATACATATATACAGATATAACCACATATATACGCATATATACATACATACATATATACAGATATAACCTCATATATACGCATATATACATACATACATATATACAGATATAACCACATATATACGCATATTTACATACATATATACAGATATAACCACATATATACGCATATATACATACATATATACAGATATAACCACATATATACACGCATATATACATACATACATATATACAGATATAACCACATATATAGGCATATATACATACATACATATATACAGATATAACCACATATATACGCATATATACATACATATATACAGATATAACCACATATATACGCATATTTACATACATATTTACAGATATAACCACATATATACGCATATATACATACATACATATATACAGATATAACCACATATATACATACATACATATATACAGATATAACCACATATATATACGCATATATACATACATGCATATATACAGATATAACCACATATATACACATATATACATACATACATATATACAGATATAACCACATATATACGCATATATACATACATACATATATACAGATATAACTACATATATACGCATATATACATACATACATATATACAGATATAACCACATATATACGCATATATACATACATACATACATATATACAGATATAACCACATAGATACGCATATATACATACATACATATATACAGATATAACCACATATATACGCATATATACATTCATACATATATACAGATATAACCACATATATACGCATATATACATACATACATATATACAGATATAACCATATATATACGCATATATACATACATACATACATACATATATACAGATATAACCACATATATACGCATATATACATACATACATACATATATACAGATATAACCACATATATACGCATATTTACATACATACATATATACAGATATAACCACATATATGCGCATATTTACATACATACATATATACAGATATAACCACATATATACGCATATATACATACATACATATATACAGATATAACCACATATATACGCATATATACATACATACATATATAACCACATATATACGCATATATACATACATACATATATACAGATATAACCACATATATACGCATATTTACATACATACATATATACAGATATAACCACATATATACGCATATTTACATACATACATATATACAGATATAACCACATATATACGCATATATACATACATACATATATACAGATATAACCACATATATACGCATATTTACATACATATATATATACAGATATAACCACATATATACGCATATATACATACATACATATATACAGATATAACCACATATATACGCATATATACATACATACATATATACAGATATAACCACATATATACGCATATTTACATACATACATATATACAGATATAACCACATATATACGCATATTTACATACATACATATATACAGATATAACCACATATATACGCATATATACATACATACATATATACAGATATAACCACATATATACGCATATATACATACATACATATATACAGATATAACCACATATACGCATATATACATACATACATAGAAGTGGTCTTCAGGGGAAGGTGAGCTGATGATATAAACATTTCAGGAGGGGTGGATCACATGAACAGTGATTTTAAAAAAACAAATGGGATCTAAAATTGAATATTACCAATAGAAAAAATATGCATATAGGATCCAAAAACCCAAAGGCAAATTGCAATCTCAATGGTACATTGAATCTGCACGTAATGCACCCGAATTTTCTGTGGATGAAGGATCCAAATAGTCAAGAAAACACAGACAACCAGGACTACTAAATGGAATATACTCACAGGCAAAAATCTGTTTAAAAGCCTCTTCCGTTTTATTGAAGACTCAAAAGTAAAAACAAATAGGTTCCAAAAAACTGTATTTGCTTGAAACACAATTCCTACAGTTAAAATCTCAATGCGCTTTAACAGTTCATGCTGTCTTTTTCAAGCAATAAACTTCATCAATTTTGCACAAGTTGGGTTAGCACTGGAGCATTAAGTTTTTACTTTCAACTCGTAATACCAGCGCAACAATCTGGCCCAATATTGAATGTGATCTCAATCTCCTCCTACTTTCCACCCCATGTAATTAAATCGTAAAACATATATAACCAAAAAAATACCGGTTTTATTTCTGAGATATTGCCCATTACATTTTAGACTATGTAACTTTGATTTCCGCCCACTTTCCAACTCGTAATTCAATCATAAAAAACACACAATTTCTTTGCTGCGTTTGTGCTGATTTGTGCTAAAAAAATTAAGATTTGTGCTGGTTTGGTTTTGAGATATTGCACATTATATCCCATGTGACCTCAAGCTCTGCTCACTCCCCCACCCCATGTAATTAAATCATCAATATAAATACGCAAATGTGCTTGGTTTTGTTTCAGAGATATTACACATTATATTTTAGCCCTTGTAGCCTCAATCTCTGCCCACTTTTAACCCCATTCAATCAAATTTGCCTCTTTACTATAATAAGGGCATATCTGAATGTATAATGTCTTTGGTTCTATTTAATGTATATATTTCTGGAATAGGATCCAGAAAATTCCTTTTGTTATATACAGTACTTTTAGTTAATAAACCTTTGTGATGGAGTGAGTGCCTCCTATATGTACACATCTGTTATGATGGAGTGAGCGCCTCCTATATGTACACATCTGTTATGATGGAGTGAGCGCCTCCTATATGTACACATCTGTTATGATGGAGTGAGCGCCTCCTATATGTACACATCTGTTATGATGGAGTGAGCGCCTCCTATATGTACACATCTGTTATGATGGAGTGAGCGCCTCCTATATGTACACATCTGTTATCATGGAGTGAGCGCCTACTATATGTACACATCTGTTATGATGGAGTGAGCGCCTCCTATATGTACACATCTGTATAGTCTGTAAATAGCTGTTAATTGTTTTATGTAAGGTTTTACACTTGATGAAAAGGCATCATGTAGCATACTGAATGCAGAGCATGATGTCATAAAAGAAGGCAGGGCATACAGGGAAAAAAGAAGGCACCTGTATCACAAAAAATAGCCCTGACGAAGCCCCTGTTTGTAGGAGCACATGGGGGAGAAACGTGTGTTGGCAAGCTCCTAACCTTTGTTGTACACTTTGCTGTCTGAGCAACCACATACCAGCCAGACTAACTTGAAATATGCTGATAAAAGAGAGAGACGCTTTCATGTTATAAACTTTATGACATATGTCATCACGGATACCTGCAACTGTTTGACAGTTCAACTTTAACATAAATCCCAGTATGAGATAGTGACGCAGGAGCGATCACGTATACCGGGGGAAGTTTGGAGATGGCTAATTTAAACAGGACCCAGGCAGCTGCAGACAGCACCTAAGCGGGGGTCTTTTTCATACATACAGAATCGCTGTCTTTTGGAAACGTGCAGCCTGGCGCGGGTGAGTGGCGTTAATTTGAACGTACACAGACACAGATTTCCTTTCTTGTTACGCAGACAAGACAAAGACACAGACACAGGCTGACCGTGGAGTCGTGAGCAAAAGTGCTGGGATGCACGAGACAGTAAAAATCTATCATAGGGGCCTATCAAGCTCCGAACGGCTGTCATTTTTCTCTTACTCATTTACTATACCCACACATATTATATACTGTTTTTCTCGCCATTAAATGGACTTTCTAAAGATACCATTATTTTCATCATATATTATAATTTACCATAAAAATAATCATAAAATATGACGAAAAAATGGAAAAAAACACTTTTTCTAACTTTGACTCTCAAAATCTGTTGCACATCTAAAACCACCAAAAAAACACCCATGCTAAATAGATTCTAAATTTTGCCCTGAGTTTAGAAATACCCAATGTTTACATGTTCTTTGCTTTTTTTGCAAGTTATAGGGCAATAAATACAAGTAGCACTTTGCTATTTCCAAACCATTTTTTTTTTTCAAAATTAGCTATAATTACATTGATTACACTAATATCTGTCAGGAATCCCTGAATATCCCTTGACATGTATATATATATATTTTAGTAGACAACCCAAAGTAATGATCTAGGCCCATTTTGGTGTATATCATGCCACCATTTAACCGCCAAATGCGATCAAATTAAAAAAATCGTTCACTTTTTCACAAACTTTAGGTTTCTCACTAAAATTATTTACAAATAATTTGTGCAATTATGGCACAAACGGTTGTAAATGCTTCTCTAGAATCCCCTTTGTTCAGAAATAACAGACATTTATGGCTGTGGCATTAATTTTTGGTAATCAGAAGGCCGCTAAATGCTGTTGCGCACCCAACTTGTATTAGGCCCAGCAGTGAAGGGGTTAATTAGGTAGCTTGTAGGGAGCTTGTAGGGTTAATTTTAGCTTTAGGGTAGTGTAGTAGACAACTCAAAGTATTGATCTAGGCCCATTTTGATATATTTCATGCCACCATTTAACCGCCAAATTCGATGAAATAAAAAAAATCGTTAACTTTTTCACTAACTTTGGGTTTCTCAATGAAATTATTTATAAACAGCTTGTGCAATTATGGCACAAATGGTTGTAAATGATTCTCTGGGATTCCCTTTGTTCACAAATAGCAGACATATATGGCTTTGGCATTGCTTTTTGGTAATTAGAAGGCCGCTAAATGCTGCTGCGCACCACACTTGTATTATGCCCAGCAGTGACAGGGTTAATTAGGTAGCTTGTAGGCAGCTTGAAGGGTTAATTTTAGCTTTAGTTTAGAGATCAGCCTCCCACCTGACACATCCCACCCCTTGATCCCTCTCAAACAGCTCTCTTCCCTCCCCCACCCAACAATTGTCCCTGCCATCTTAAGTACTGGCAGAAAGTCTGCCAGTACTAAAATAAAAGGCTATTTTTTATTTATTTATTTATTTATTTATTTTTTAAATAAAATATATATTCTGCTGTGTAGGATCTCCCCTTAGCCCCCAACCTCTCTGACCCCCCACAAAGAGCTCTCTAACCCTCCCCCCACTAACTATTTGCCACCATTTTGGGTACTGGCAGCTGTCTGCCAGTACCCACTTTGCAAACAAATGTGGCTTTTTAAATCTAAAACCTACTTTTTCTGTAGTGTAGCTGCCCCCCCTCCATACCCTCCCCCCTCCCAGATCCCTTTTGAAAAGTATTCCCCCCTCCTCTGCCACCCACCACCCTTTCCCAGCACTCTCTCCCACCACTTCTTATTTTTTAATGTGGCTACATATCGGGCGCGCACCTGACCCTCACCTCCCATCACAATTGCTGGCCGGAACGGAAGTTCCCCAGCGATGGGCCACCCACCTGCCTCCCTGCAATGGCTCCCACACACCAACGATCAGCACCATCGCTGGCTGATGCAGAGAGGGCCATCGGTGTGCAATAAAAGGTATTGCAGTGATGCCTCAATATCAAGGCATAGCGGCAATACCTTGAAAGCGGCTGGAAGCGATCAGGATCGCTTCCAGCCACTTGAAACCCCTGACGACATACAGGGTACATCGTTGGTCTTTAAAGATCAGTTTTTGTATGACGTACCCTGTACGACGTGTGTGTGACTTTATGGTATACACTTAATTCTGCTGCAATTTAGCAAGTTACCTCTATGGGGCCGAATTATCAAGCTCTGAATGGAAGACCGCTGCTCCATAACTTGTCCGCTTGTTTTGAGGCTGCGTACATCAATCTGCCCGATCCTATACGATCGGGCTCATTGACACCCCCTGCTAGCAGCGGATTGGGCGCAAATCTGCAGGGGGCGGCATTGCACAAGCAGTTCACAATGTCAATGTGCGACAGACATGATACGCTACATCGTATCATATCCGCTCGCACGTTAATAAATCGGCCCCTATGAGGCATATTTATCATGCTCCGTATGGATCTTGAGGCCCCTTGTTTCCGGCAAGCCTTCAGGCACGCAGGAAACAGAAGTTATGAAGCAGCGGTCTAAAGACCGCTGCTTCATAACTTGTCTGCCTGCTCTGAGGCGGCAGGCAGAAATCAACCAGATCGAATAAGTTTGAGTTGATTGACAGCGAATCTGCAGGGGGCGGCATTGCATCAGCAGTTCACAAGAACTGCTGGTGCAATGATAGAAGCCGACAGCGTATGCTCTCATCATTTATCGATGTTCAGCGATGTGCAGTGGACATAATATGCTACTTCGTTTAATGTCCGCTCGCACATTGTTAAATATGCCCCTATGTCTGTATAGCATATTAGGTTTCATTTTTTTAACTTTGTTCTTTTGAGGGTTCCTATTAGGAGGAGTTCCCTTTCTGTGGCATTATATAGGTATCGAACTAGCGCAGTTCACCTCCCCTTCCTATGCAATATTCCAAAACCAAACCAGGACAAATGTTTTTTTGTTTTTTTTGCACAAATCATCACAAACGCACCACATATTTTTTTTTTTACAACTTAATTACATGGGGTGGAAATTATATGGAGATTAAGGTTACATGAGTTTAAATATAAAGTACAATATCTTTGGAAAAAACCCTGGCACAAATGTTTGTTTTTACAGCACACAAATGCACACAAACATAGCACAAAGAATGGTATACAGTATATTTTTTTCACGATTTAATTACATGGGTTGGAAGTGGTTGGAGATTTAGGTCACATGGGCTTAAATATAATGTGCTACATCTCTGAAATGAAACCAGCATAAATGTTCGTTTTTGCAGCACAAATCAGCACAAACTAAGCACAAACGAAAGGAATACTTTTTTTTACAATTTAATTACATTGGGTGGAAAGTGGGTGGAGATTGTTGTCACGTGAGCTAAAATATAATGTGCAATGTCTCTGAAACAAAACTGGCACAAACGTTTGTTTTTGCAGCACAAATCAGCACAAACGAATTATATATTTGTATTCACAATTTAATTTCATGAGGTGCCAACATACATATACATCTTTAGACATGTATATGTATGTATCTCAATGTTAAAGCCCTTTATCTGCCTTTTTCTTCTAACACCTGAGACCTCAAATCTTTAAACCTTTATAACTTTTTTGTGTAATATTCTTTTTGAATATTTTTTTTATTAGATGGTGTTATTATAAATGTGTAAGTGTACTTTTTAATGTATTTTTGATGTGTTTTCTGAGACTTTTATGTTTTGTGAAACAGTTAACCAGAGCTCTGAATTTGCTGTAACGATTCTAGCGTAAATTGTGATTGTTCTCATGTAATCGCATTTACTTTCAACTCGTAATACGCAAACCCTCATTATATACCCCTTATTGCTCAGACGCAAATTAACTTTGCACTCCACTTGTAATCTTGCCCATATTGTTTTGAAATATTCTTTATTGAAAATTGCATAATTTGAATATTAAATGTAAAGATAACGTTATAAATACTATTAGAAATATATTTATTGGAATGTTTTGAATACTGAATAATTTGGATTGAATTATTAAAAAAATTGAAATTGAATATTACATTTAAAGATAGCATTATAAATACTATTACATTAAACAAATGTTAGTATGTTGTACAAACAATTAAAATTCTAAACGAACAAATGTGTTAAAATTAATTTCATTTTTCAAGTGTTGTAAAACATTCGCCCATCCCTACTCATTAGTACCTCTTATACAAATCTGTATTACTAAATATTATATTATCCGTCAATTAACTCTCCTTGGGTTATGATCCGCAGTTCCAAAATATTATTAATAGTATTTTTGTTATCATTTATTTGTATAGTGCCACAAAGTTCCATAGGGGTTGATTTATCAAGCTGCAGCGGACAAGGGCGCATATATACGTGCCCTTGTCCGCCGAAGCTCGCCTCTGGCAGGCTGAATTCCGCTGCCAGAATTTAACATTGCACATGAGCGCTTTTTTTTTGCTTGCCTACAATCCCGCCCCCTGCCGCGCACAGCTAATCACGTGCAGGCAGGAACTGTCAATTTTCCCGGTCGGACGAGACTTGGGAGATTGAAATTCGCCAACTAAGAGGTGGAGAAAAGGTTAGGAAAGCAGCGGTCTGATGACCGCAGCTTGTTAAATACGGACTGCAGGTTCTCTTGTGAGAACCTGCAGTCGTAAGGGGCGTGAAGCCTGCCGATGTCTTTCATAAATCAACCCCATAGAGATGCATCAATGTTTAAGTGAGTAAAAGGTGCACTGTGTCATTTGTCTAGCTAACCCCAGAGTACTTAGAAACAGGCAAGCAGTGTATATTGAGCAATTATCAGAATTATTTCTGTCTCTCTTTTGTAGAAAATACTCAAAAGTTACTTTTGCTTCCTTTTCCTTTATTGTTGTACTTTCTCCTGACAGTTTCTTACCACAGAGAGCACATCATGGTGGTGTGAGGGAAGATAAGAAGTCAGAGGGGAGATATGCATGTGAGGGAGAGAGAATGAAATATGCTGTGTATGAGAGGGGGAAGGGGATAAGGGAAAGTAAGGCAAAAAATAAAGAAATGACATTTCATACATATGAGAGTCCAAACACTGTTTAGCTGTAAAGGCCTCAGTTTTTTTCCGCATTCAAATAATTTAACCCCTTAAATGTGGATGATGAACCTTGGACATCATCCACATAATGTATTCAGCACCCCCCACATTAATTCTTCATCCATTGGTGGTCTATTGTCACCAAGCCCCGAAAACCAGGAAGAGCCTGGCAGGACCACAGGGCTTAAGTGAGGTGGATGGAGGGGGTAGTTATTCAAACCCCTTGATCTCTGCTCAAGCCTTGAGGTTTTTTAAGGGTTTATTGGGTGGGTTTTATTTTTAGATTAGGGGTTTGGGCTGAAAAAGAGCTAAATGCCCTTATAAGGACAATTCCCATCCAAATGCCCCTTTCAGGGCAATTGGGAGCTTAGGTTTTTTAGATAGGTTTTTATTTGGGGGGTTGGTTGTGTGGGTGGTGGGTTTTACTGTTGGGGGGTATTTGTATTTTTATTTACAGGTAAAAGAGCTGATTTCTTTGGGTCAATGCCCTGCAAAAGGCCCTTTTAAGGGCCATTGGTAGTTTATTGTAGGCTAGGGGTTTTTTTTTATTTGGGGGGGGGCTTTTTTATTTTCATAGGGCTATTAGATTAGGTGTAATTAGTTTAAATATTTGATCATTTATTTTTTATTTTGTTTAACTTAGTTGTTATTTTTTTGTAACTTAGTAATTCTGTATTGTAGATTTAAATAATTTGAGTAGGGTTTGGTTTTTAAATATGTAATATAGTTAATTTTATTTTTAGTTTAATGTAATTTTAGTATAATAGGGTAGGTTAGTGAACAGTTTAATATAGTTTAATGCATTTTAATGTAATTTTAGTATAATAGTTAGGGTAGATTAATGAATAGTTTAGTATAGTTTAATGTAGTTTTAGTAAAATAGTTAGGGTAGGTTTGGGAGCAGCGGGATAGGGGTTAATAACTTTATTTAGTTGCGGCGGGGTCTGGGAGCAGCGGGATAGGGGTTAAACATTTTAGTATAGTGGCGGTGTTTAGTGACAGGGTATAAATAAAGTAGGTAAAAAGCCGAATAGCAGCGAGATCGATGACCGTTAGTTAACAACAGTCCGATGCTCATCGCCCATACTGTGTGCGCAGCTTTTTGACAGCTTTTTTAATAAATAAGGAGAGCGTATTCAGGTCCGCGGCCGCGATGTTAGGCGGGCGTATTGGTGCTGTCGAATGCAGCATAGTTGACGGCTTGATAAATAGTCCTCTGTGTTTATATGTGTATACATGTCTGTAGATACATATATACACATATACATACATAAGTATACCTATGTACACAAATATAAACATATTTATATATATATATATATATATATATATATATATATATATATATATATATATATACCGTATATATACATACATATCCATCTTTAGACATGTATATGTATGTACCTCAATGTAAAAGCCCTTTGCCTGCCTTTTTTTCTAATTTTCATTTAGCCGTAATAACATTTTTGTACAATATTTTTTTTAAATGTTTATCAGATTGTGTTATGATGATTGTTACTATACTTTGTTATGTATTTTTTATGTGTTTTGTGAAACTTTTTTGTTTCGCAAAACAGTTAACCAGAACTCCGAGGACGCTAAATCCCAACACGCGATAACTTCATTTACACTCAAGCGATCGCGTTTAATTTCAACTTGTAATAAGAGCGATAAACCAGATAGGTGCAAACACTCATGATAAACCCCTTTTTGCTCATGTTTAACTGTTAGTTTGCCACTTGTAATTTGGCTCTTGGATCATTAAAGGGATTTGAATTTTTATATTATTTTATTCAGACAGAGCATATCATTTAAAAAAGTTTCAAATTTACTTCTTATATGAAATTTCTTCATTCTCACGATCTTCTGTGTTGAAGGGATACCTAGGTAAGCATCTGGAACACTACATGGAAGGAAATAGTGCTGCCACCTAGTGCTCTTTCAAATGGATGCTGCTATATAGTGCTCCAGAAATAGGCCCGGCTCCTAAGCATACATTCCTGCTTTTCAACAAAAGATTCCAAAAGTACAAAGAAAAATTGAAACAGAAGTAAATGAGAAAATAGTTTAAAATTGCATGCTCTACCTGAATCATGAAAGATACATTTTGGGTTTCATATCCCTTTAATGTGTGTCTGTGTCCCTTTACAGGATAAACTAAAGCTAGGTTTTGTCATAATAGCTTAGCAATAGGATATGCAACTGAGCAAAAACTAAAATATATATATATATGTAAATAAAAAATGGTATTTAACACTGTATGTAAGAGACACCTCTTTCTGATATATGAAGCAACTCCGAGCACTTGAAATGTAAAACCTTCCATTATACAAGTGGCAGATGTGCACAGATGATACATTTGTTTCCCCCGTGAATTGTTTGCCACAGGAAAAAAAATATTTTGTTTTGTGACGATTTGTTCACAGGGAAGTTTCATGCCACCAAACTTTGACAAAATGATTTAATACACAAAAAATCATTATCCCCTTATTTACTAAGGGGAACATCTTTACAAAAGCAGAGGAGCAACTAGACAGCAGCTTAAACTTAATTACATTTAAAGTAGTAGGTAGTACTACTGCTACAAGCCAGCAGCAGCACAATAAAATATATATTTTTTTAAATATTTTTTATAATGGGGTCAAAAAGAAATAGAGTTGACATACTTGCTGACACATGGTTCAAGCAGCCGACAATTAAATTGTTGCAGAAAATCATTTCCTGTCTGAAAAAAAAAAACTTCTATGCCACAGAAAAGCATTTCCTGCCTTTAACTGTTTTAACCACACAAACAGGTCAACTAAATGTTTGTGTCACATGAACTTATTGGTTTGCTTTTTTGTTAAAGGGACATGAAAACCTAATTTTTTTTCTTTCATGAACTTTCTAATTTACTTCAATTATCAACATTTCTTCATTCTCTTAGTTTCTTCTGTTGAAAAGCAAGGTTGTAATCTCACAAGCGTACACTTGTCTGGAGCACAATATGGCAGCAGTTTTGCAATAATGTTATCTATACGCAAGAGCACTAGATAGCAGCACTATTTCCTGCCATGTTGTGCTCCTGAGACCTACCTAGGTATCTCTTCAACAAAGAATACCATGAGAATAATGCAAATTTGATCATAGAAGTAAATTGGAAACTTTTTAAAAACTTTATGCTCTGTCTAAATCACAAAAGAAAATGTTGAGGTTTCATATCCCTTTAAAGCAACTCTTGTTTTGTGTTTTCAGCCAAGTGTAAACAATACAGCAACATTTGCAGTTGGAACTGATCCAAATGTGCATGTGTATTTACTGTAGTATAATGCTGCCTGTTTTACAGGTTTTAGATATTTGTGTAACAGAGCTTGTGACTAATAAATCCATAGAGGTACAGATTTAGAAATGTAACAACACCCATTTTATTTATTAATGCATTTAGAAGTGTACATTTTTATATATACTGTATATATATATATATATATATATATATATATATATATATATATATTCTTTATTGAGATTTTCACAGTACTAACAAGTCAGCAAAATAGAAACCAAAAAATATATGATATAACAAAACATTTTCAGCATCATTATCAGGCAATACAGACTGTGAGCTTCTATTGAGCCGTTAAAAATGAAGCTGTAAAATACCGAAGTGGCCGACAGCTAAAATTAATTTATGACTCCATTTTAGTACCAGGTTTCCATTGAAAAGGTTTCCGCTTTGCGAGCGGTCGCTCTTTTCGTGTAGGTATAAGTTAGCGCTGTGTTAACGCTTCCACCCAATGCCGGATTTCTAAAACATTAACAGATTACTATGGTAACCCGACCTTACACTACACTCGATCACATATATGGTGCCGCATACAGGTGCGGTGCCGTATATTTTACCCGTCGCTCGCTGTTAAAATGAAACCAAACACCTAACGCATGCGCAATATCTACCTCTCAACCGCAACCCCCACCGCAATAACTAATGTATTAAGCCCTAATCCGCCAACCCCCATAATGCAAAGTATCTATCAGTTATTAACCCCTAAACCGCCATCCCCCCACAACGCAATCTAGCTATTTAAACTATTAACCTCTAATTCGCCATTAACCCACATCGCAATTAACCTAATACATCTATAAACCCCTAAACCGCCAAACCCCACAACGCAAATAACTAATCACTAAGCCCCCTAACCTAACACTGCCTAAATAAACCCTATTACATAAATTAAAATAATCCTAAATTACAATTAAAATTAAAAAACAAACAAAAAACAACTACGTTTAAATAAGGCTAACATTACATAAAATAATAAACACAATTATCAAAAATAAAACAATTAAGCCTTATCCCTATGAAAATAAAAAAGCCCCCAAAATAAAAACACCCCCTAATCTAATACTAAACTACCAATAGCCCTTAGAAGGGCCTTTTGTAGGGCATTGATCTAAATTAAACAGCTCTTTTACCTTTAAATAAAACTAAGTTCCCCCTAACAGTAAAACCCCCCACCCACCAAACCCCCCAATATAAAAAAAATTAACACTAAAAAATCCTAAACTACCCATTGCCCCTAAAGGGGAATTTGTATGGGCAAGCCAAACTCTAACCCCCAGATAGGTACTCACCAATAGAGTGCAATCATCCAATAGGATTGAGCTTGCATTCTATTGGCTGATTGGAACAGCCAATAGAATGCAAGCTCAATCCTATTGGCTGATTGGATCAGTCAATAGGATTGAACTTTAATCCTATTGGCTGATTGCATCAGCCAATAGGATTTTTCCTACCTTAATTCCAATTGACTGATAGAATTCTATCAGCCAATTGGAATTGAAGGGACACCATCTTGGATGACGTGACTTAAAGGAACTGTTATTGTTGAAGAAGACTCCGGATGAAGAGGATGCTCTGCGTCGGATGTTTTGAAGATGGAGCCGCTCCGCGCCGGATGGATGAAGATAGAAGATGCCGTCTGGATGAAGACTTCTGCCCGACTCCACGCTCCATGGTTCCGCGGACGCCGGTCTTCAGTTCCACGGTCGCCGGTCTTCAGTTTCGCTTGGAAGAAGACTTCACCGTCGGACTTCAGGAACGGTGAAGTCCGATGGTGAAGTCTTCTTCCAAGCGGCAACCTCTTATATCTTCATCCAGGACCACGGAACTGAAGACCGGCGACCGTGGAACTGAAGACCGGCGTCCGCGGAACCGTGGAGCGTGGAGACGGGCAGAAGTCTTCATCCAGACGGCATCTTCTATCTTCATCCATCCGGCGCGTACCAGTTCCATCTTCAAAACATCCGATGCGGAGCATCCTCTTCATCCGGAGTCTTCTTCAACAATGACGGTTCCTTTAAATGACGTCATCCAAGATGGTGTCCCTTCAATTCCGATTGGCTGATAGAATTCAATCAGTCAATCGGAATTAAGGTAGAAAAAATCCTATTGGCTGATGCAATCAGCCAAAAGGATTGAAGTTCAATCCTATTTACTGATCCAATCAGCCAATAGGATTGAGCTCGCATTCTATTGGCTGTTCCAATCAGCC
The DNA here is from genome assembly GCF_027579735.1 of Bombina bombina. Lineage (NCBI taxonomy): Eukaryota > Metazoa > Chordata > Amphibia > Anura > Bombinatoridae > Bombina > Bombina bombina. The sequence goes on along the minus strand of NC_069504.1, from coordinate 847,148,021 downwards.
AATAGAATGCAAGCTCAATCCTATTGGCTGATTGCATCAGCCAATAGGATTTTTCCTACCTTAATTCCGATTGGCTGATAGAATTCTATCAGCCAATCGGAATTGAAGGGACGCCATCTTGGATGACATATTGTAGCCAGCATAGGGTTTATTTTATAGGTAAGTATTTAGTTTTAAATAGGAATTATTTAGGTAATAAAAGTAATTTTATTTAGATTTATTTAAATTATATTTAAGTTAGGGGGTGTTAGGGTTAGGGTTAGACTTAGGTTTAGGGGTTAATAACTTTATTATAGCGGTGGCGACGTTGTGGGCAGCAGATTAGGGGTTAATGAATGTAGTTAGGTTGCAGCGACATTGGGGGGTTAATAAATATAATGTAGGGTTCGGCAATGTTGGGGGCAGCAGATTAGGGGTTCATAACTATAATGTAGGTGGCGGTGGAGTCCAGAGCGGCAGATTAGGGTTTAATAATATAATGCAGGTATCGGCGATGTTGGGGGCGGCAGATTAGGGGATAATATGTGTAATATTAGGGGTGTTTAGACTCGGGGTTCATGTTAGGGTGTTAGATGTAGCATAACTTTTATTTCCTATAGGAATCAATGGGGCTGCGTTAGGAGCTTTACGCTGCTTTTTTGCAGGTGTTAGGTTTTTTTTCAGCCGGCTCTCCCCGTTGATTCCTATGGGGAAATCCTGCACAAGCATGTTTTACCTGCTCACCGCTAACGTAAGCAGTGCTGGTATTGAGGTGAGATGTGGAGCTAAATTTTGCTCTTCGCTCACTTTTTTGCGACTAAAGCCGGGTTTGTAAAGACCTGTAATACCAGCGCTGTCTGCAAGTGAGCATAAACTGCTCATTAGCACTGCACCCCTGTTATTGCAAAACTCGTAATCTAGGTGTATGTTTTTATTATAGTATTTCAAAGTGTAAGCTTTTATGTAAATTTTTAAAATACATTTAAAATAGCTTCACACCCTGGGTCATTCTGAGGTCTATTAAACTCAAATTTACCGTATCACAGCCAGTCACTTTAATGTTAAAGGGACATATATGGCCGTAAGTTAGGCAGCCAGGTAAGAAGAGGAGTTAATGAAGTACCTGGGTCTATCAACATTTGACCAAATCTGTAGCTAAATCTTCATTGTATGCTTTAAACCGAGCTCTATACATCTAAGTGAGTGCTGGGCATTCTGTATGTTGTATATGATATTTATATGTGTTTATTCCCTTTTAGCGTTTGCCGCCAGGATTCTCTAGAGTTACCTGCCTGCCTCACTGATATAAAGTCAGCTTTCTGCAAGTGCTAGATGAGCACCCTAGGCAGTGAGTTTTGCCAGTCGCATGGAATGTGTACCCACTCCGGTCTGAGGGGCCGATTGATCAAAGTCTGGCGGATATGATACGCTGTAGCATATCATGTCCGCCAGACATCACTTAATGCAGACAGAATACGCTGTCCGCATTTAATATTGCACAAGCAGTTCTAGTGAACTGCTTGTGCAATGCCGCCCCCCGCAGATTTGCGGCCAATTGGACGCTAGCAGGGGGTGTCAATCAACCAAATCGTATGAGATCGGGCAGATTGATGTCCACAGCCTCAGAGGCAGCGGGCGAGTTAAGGAGCAGCGGTCTTCTTAACTTCTTAACTCCTGTTTCCGGCAAGCTTGAAGGCTCACGCGGAAACAGATGCATTTGGGCCAATTGACTGCTTGGTAATTCGGCCCCTATGTCTTTTTTAAATAACTTTCAATATATTTCTATTATCTAATTTGCTTTGTTCTATTGATATCCTTTGTTTAAACTCATACCTAGATAGGCTCGGAAGCAGAAATGCACTACTGGGAGCTAGCTGGTGATTGGTGGCTGCACATACATGCCTCTTGTCATTGGTTCACCTGATGTTCATCTAGCTCCCAGTAGTGCATTGCTGCTCCTTCAACAAAAGGATACCAAGAGAATGAAGCTAAATTGTACATAGAAATAAATTAGAAAGTTGTTTGAAATTGTATGCTCTGTCTGAATCATGAAAGGAAAAAAAAAGGGTTTTATGTCCCTTTAAGGTGACATTTGGCCCTGGACATGCAAAAATTGCAATGGTCGAGTAAGCAATTTAGGCTTTTTCCTTAATTTCACATTGTGTGGACTATTAAATGTAGTGATATTTGTCCAGCACTACAGCACACATGTAAAGAAGACAGAAAAATACATATCTACATATCTAAAACTACATTTCAAATCAAATATCAAATTCATGCAGAAGCTTGTTTAAAATATCAGTCATTTCAAGATTAATCTAGCATAACTGGATGATAAGATAATGGGAAAATATGTATGTTCCTGGCATGGAACTAATTTTCATTTATAGGTTTTGGATACAAATAAAACTGATTTGGCATTTTCTAAATTTGTATGATTTAATATAATAATTTTTTTCATCATACTTGTTTTTGCAAATAAAAAATCTTCTAGTAAAAGCTGCCACACTTTTAATGATGGATTGTGCTGTGCACTGTTGTAGGCTCTCTCCGCTTGTGCAGTGCAACACTGCGGTTACTTGGGACATACAGACTTATGCTTCTTATGCCCTAAGCCCCTAAGCACTGAAAGAACTATAATGGTATTAGCTTTTACTAGAGGCTTTTTTGCTTTTATAAATAAAATGCAAAATGCATGTGTTCAAAATTAAAATTCCCTAATGTGCATTTCATGTCATCTACTTCCTGTTTACTGCTCATTGGCTGGTAGGTTATTACCAGCCAATATTATACTAAGTATACACTGCTTATCCTTATTTGGCTGACCATGTGCATTTCTACTTGACAGCTAGGAAAAAAAAAAATTCTGTAATGTGTTAGATCATTTGATTATTGAGCTTGCTTATAACTATGTGTTTAACCCCGGAAAACTGAACACATATAGGGCTAGATTACGAGTGGAGCAGTATTTATCGCTTCCGCTCGCGCGCCTACAAGTTCCCCCATTGGGATCTATTTATTATTGTGCGGACGGACATGTACAATGTAGCGTATCATGTCCGCCGCACAGCAATACATGCCGACAGCGTTTTATCATGGCACCAGCAGTTCTTGTGAACTGCTGGTGCAATGCCCCCCTCTGCAGATTTGTGCCCAATCAGCTGCTAGCAGGGGGTGTCAATCAACCCAATCATATTCGATCGGGTTGATTTCTGTCCGCTGCCTCAGAGCAGACGGACAAGTTATGGAGCAGCGGTCTTTAGACCGCTGCTTCATAACTTCTGTTTCCGACGAGCCTTCAGAGCTTGATAAATTGACCCCATAGACTTCAATGGACTGTGAAAAAAAACTTTACACCCTACTTGCGCTCAAACCCGATCGCATTTTCTCAAGTGCACCAACCCAACATGAAAATATGAATATTTCACATTCCAATGTTCTTCACATAGCAGAATATGTTCTATTTATATATAAATATATTGCTATATATATATATATATATATATATATATATATATATGATGTTTTTTTGGTAAAATATAAATCTATACCTCTTTATATCTATCTATCTGTATCTATCTATCTATCTAAGAATGTCTATTTAAAAATACATAGAACTTATTCCCCGATGTGAAGAACATTGGAATGTGAAATATTTACAGTAAATACACAGTATAATACGTTATTAAAAATTGATATTGCATAAATATGATTTTACATGTAACTTTTATGTATTTCTATATATGTATACATATGTACTGTATATGTTTATATGTGTATATATGTCTTTAAATAAATAAGTACACATATAAATACATATGTACACACATATAAATATATTTAGACATGTATATGTATGTATCTCTATGTTAAAGCCCTTTGCCTGCCTTTTTTTTCACTAATACCTGAGACCTCATACCTTTGAGCCCTTAGAACATTTTTGTGAAATATATATTTTTTAATATTTTTTTAATCAGAAAGTGTTATTATGAGTGTAACTGTACTTTTAAATGTATTTTTGATGTGTTTTTTTTTTTAATCGTAGCATAAACTTCGATTGTGCTTTTGCATTTGCTTTCAACTTGTAATACGAGCGCTCTTTCTGACATGTACAGTCACAAAACACTTGTAATCTGGCCCATAGTGAGTAGGGTGTCCGTTATTGGACTGGACAGTCCAGAATTTCAGCAGGCTGTCCTGTAAAATCTTTATAAAAATATTGAATGCTTTTTGAGTTTTATCTAAATGTAAAAGACCTTTCTATGCCTCAATGCATTACAAATAGGGAACAGGAAGAAGTGAGGGGTAGTCAAGAGGGTCAAATCACTTCTGTTTATATTTGTTTCTGGCAACCAAAGAGGTAAAAATATTGATTTTCATGTTACTTGCAGTCAAAAGGTAAAATGACTGCTCAGTTGTAAACAAGAGTGGGGGCTTTTGAAGGGGCATTGTGTGACCCCCACCTACCACTGTACGCAGCCACGTAGATATTGACCAGTATTTTTATGGAGGACAGTTGGAAACTCTAATGTTAAACCAATGTCAAGAGGCACATGTGTGTAACCAGCACTCATCAGCTAGCTCCCAGTAGTGTGTTTCAGATCTTACGCCTACCTAGGTATGCTTTTCAACAAAGGAAACAAAGGGGAACTAGGTACATTTAAATAGCAGAAGTAAACTGAAAAGTCTTTTAAAATTGCATGCTCTATATAAATCATGAACATTTAATTTGTACTTTTAAGTCCTTTAAATGCTTCTCTCTCATATAAATGATGTAAAAAGTGCCTCTTTAACAAGTATATCAGCAGGTTTAACCTCAGACTGCAGTACGTGTACCTAGTTAACCTGTAAGTATGTGATTATATCCCTGCGGATGGGTGTGTGAGTGAGAGGCGGCTGTATTGATGCTTCAATATGTCTGGAATCTTTTTTGACAGGTTCATTCTGTATAGCCTCAGGCAAAGCTGATGTATGTAACATCATTTTATAATGAAATATTCATTTTGCATACAAAATACTAGCTGAATGTGCACAGGGTAAAGTGTGCCCACAGACCGGAGTATTATTGCTGCAAATTAATTTGTAATCTATGTGTTTAATTTGTGTGACTTCCCTCTCCCTTTAGTTGTAACATCTCTTCCTTTTTTCCATTCCTCCATTCTCTCATTTTAACTGTAATCCTCTTGCCTTTCTCCCACTTCTCAACATATGTTGTACTATCCCCATTTTTACCTCTTATCTAGGCAGTGGTGCACCTAAAAAACAAGGGCCCTGGTGCAAGAATTGTTTGCCCCCCTGAAGGTAACGCAAAGCTTAGCAAGTGCATCACTACGAGATGCATGCCATTTTCTAGGAGTGCTGAATAAAGATGTTTCTAGAAATAACTCTCCAATTCAAAATAATAAATACAAATAATAAACAAAACAAAAAAACAACACAACTATAACTTTAGCTTTCTCTCTCTCTCTGCTATGGGCCCCGGCCCCCGATGCCGCTTCACCTACAGTAGTTCTGCCCTGTATCTCCCTCTATTCATTTTGCTGTCACCTTTTTTTTCTCCACTTTTCTTCTTTCTCAAAAAGTCCCTTTTTCTTACATTGAAAATAAGGCCTTATAATAAGCATTGCAGTTAAAAAAAAGTTCCTGTGCTAAAAAATGATGAATGTTTATTTTCCTATGGTAGTGGGGTGTGTTTCTGTCCACCAATGGAGCAGTGAGATATGTCTTTTTCAGCCAGTGAGCATTTTTTGTCCTACAGACCAGCTGTGCACAGATCTGTACTTCAAAATAAAAATATAAACTGCTTTACGTCAAATCCTCTTTTAATGACAATTTAAACAGTGATATTTTGTATGCACTGCTTTCTGTTAGTTGTAAATGTATTACAGGTTATTGTGTATTTGTGTAAAACATCTTTTTCTTTCTTGTTTGCTTGTGCACTAATAAAGTTTTCTGTCCCTTTAACTAAATTGTCTTGCCCTCCTCATGCATTTTTTTCTTTTCACCCTCTCCCTTTCTGATTCTGTCTTTTCCTCACTGTCTCAATCTTGCTGACTCTATTGTTGCTCACTTTATTAGGTGAGTCCTGCTAGTTTCAGACTTCTTATCTCCCTGTGAACTGATAACAGTCATGCAACTCATATACTTGCTGCGGCTTCTCTCAGTCAGCTCTGACTTGCCCAATGGCGTGTTTTTTTTCCATATTATATTCACAGCTATAGCAAAGAATTCACATGATGCAAGATCTGTCTGTCTGTGTTTACCGATATTTATAGCAACACTCCATGAAAATTCTCATTATTATCATCAGTTAGAGTTAGATAGGAAATGTAAGTTGCTTTTTCTACCAGTAAATACGCAGTAAAATAGACACCAAGTTAAATGCCAGAAGCTAAATATATATGTATAGACTTGTGTCATCATAGATAAGGCCTGTTATAGTCATAGGATGCAATAGGAAGACTTAAGGAAAGATATTAATGAAGCAATATAAATAATTACGTGGAAATATTAAAGGGATATGCAACTCAACATTTATCTTTCATGATTCAGATACAGCATACAATTTAAAACAAAATTCCAAATTAATGCTATTATCAAATTTGCTTTGTTTTCTTGAAATCCTTTGTTGAAAGAGCAGCAATACACTGCTGGGAACTATCTGAAAACATCTGAAGAGCCAATAATAAGAGACAAATGTGTGTAGCTGTCACTGAGCATATATACATATGCTTTTCAACAAAGGATACCAATAGAAAAAAGCTAATTTGATAATACAAGTACATTGGAAAGTTGTTTAAAATGTAATGCTCTTTCTGAAACATTGTTTAATTTTTACTTTACTGCCCTTTAAATATATATATTATAACAACCAAAAGGCCCATCAACCATATTTCTTTCTGAAGTGTAAGCTTAATTAATTATAGGGCTATCCTTAAAGGACCAGTCAACACATTAGATTTGCATAATCAACAAATGCAAGATAACAAGACAATGCAATAGCACTTAGTCAGAACTTCAAATGAGTAGTAGATTTTTTTATAACAAATTTCAAAGTTATCTATATTTCCACTCCCCTTGTACCATGTGATAGCAATCAGCCAATCACAAATGCATATACGTATATTCTGTGAATTCTTGCACATGCTCAGTAGGATCTGGTGACTCAAACAGTGTAAATATAAAAGACACTGCACATTTTTTTTAATGGAAGTAAATTGGAAAGTTGTTTAAAATTACATGCTGTATCTAAATCATGAAAAATTAATGTAACCTGAGTGTCCCTTTAAGAATAGCCCAGGCATTTGCTTACAGAATTGGTCCTTACCACCTCTATTGGAAGTCTATTCCACGAATCAAGCACCCTTTCTGTAAAAAGGGCTACTGAACCTGCTTCCTTCAATCTAGGTTAATGGATATAAGTGGTTCTTAGCCTTTCCTTATTAGAAGCCATTGTGGAATGTTTTCATTCACTAGATAGGCTAGTGGATACACAAATATATAGTTATACATATATACATTTAAAGGGAAATTTAAAAAAAATTGTGAATCAGACAGAGCATACAATTTTTAAAAGGTTTTTAATTTACTTTTATTATCAAATTTGCTATGTTTCCATAATATTCTTTATTGAAGAGATACCTGGGTAGGTGTCTGGAGTACTGCACGGCAGGATATAGTCTCACTAATGCAATGGAGGTCTGACATGTAAAATTCAGGGAATTAGCCAAAAGCTATCCACCACCGCTAGCTCTGCTACCAACACTATAGGGAGGCACAACAGCTTAGTAACCCAATTTAGTGCATAACAAGCAGGAATCACGGTCGGACTGGGAATAAAAAGCAGCACTGGAAAAATGAAAGATCAGCCATATATTTATATGTTGAGTTTATATTATGTTAAGATAGAGAGATAGAAAGATAGATAAACACACAAGACAACATAATTTTGTATAAAATATTTATATATACACATAGAAATACAAAAGTGTGTGTATATACAGTATATATATATATATATATATATATATTGTGTATGCTTGTGTGTGCGCGTATGTATGTATATATGTACATTGTGTATGTGTATGTGTATATATATATATATATACACATATATATATTTAGCAGGGAAGAGCACTCTCAGTTAGTCCAACAACTGCCAGGGTGCTAGTGGATAATATGAATACAGCGAACAAAAAACTTGCACTCTCTGGTCTTTCCAAAACAACTTTTACTGTGAAAAGTGACATTTCGGGGACAAAGTATCCCCTTCCTCAGACACAGTGTATACAAATGCAAAGCAATATATAGCTACAAGCAAGCTAAACCCCACCCCCAATTAGGACCAAAAAAATGCCAAATGGTTGTCATGGTAACACCTAATCACATAGTAAACATAAGTGTACAATATATTATAAACATTTTGGTCTGAGTATCAATATAAACAATCAGTGATAATATAACAGTGCTAATCTATGTAACCAGCAACCGAGATAATCAATGCAGGCACACAATCATATAAATAGGACAACAATTATACATCATGTCATGACTTTGACGATACTTTGTTATCAACATACCTTGTGAAAAACAAAACAAGGCAAACAACACAGAGAATTGTGCGACCGGAAACAAAACCTGATCAGAATACCCTAAGGTTACGCTAACAAAGCCACGGCACCCACCAAGAACAAACATACACACTTCCTGGTTAGTGGCACGGTCAAGTGTCACAGAGAACCAATGGGCTGCAGGTATCATGATTGCTATGGCAACGCAGAGTGTAATGCCACCGTCATCCATGTGGGTATGACTCCAACCAATCAGGATAGAAAACCGACTGAAGGTTAATTATTATAGACGATACCTATACACAGCAATGTGCTCCCGATAAATGCATAGGTATGTGAAGCATATGAATACTAGCAAAGTTGAAAGCACCAATCCTGACAAATATATACTATGGGGTCTATTTATTAAAGGGTCAACTGAAAATACACTTTAATTCAGCGACATATTTGTCGCAAAATTGATCCGCCGTAGTTATCAAAGTGTCAAGATCGGCAAATGTTGAAATTTGTGACGTAAAATATGATCCCGAGATCTCAATCCGACGCAGACCGATGCTTACATGATTACAGATTTTTTCGAAATCAGATTCGACTCTATTTGACCCTTTTCCCAATTTATCAAACATTTAACAGGTACGCTCGCGTTTATTCTGTCGGAGTGTACCTAGTTTTCAATCTGCCACCCTTGAGGTCGCGGATGCCATAGAATTCAATAAGAGTCTGAAAACACAGAAAGCTTATATTCGATGCTGCAAGAGAATGAAGTATATTACATAATAAAAGTAAATTCGAAGCTCTATTAAAATTGTATACCCTTTCTAATTCAAACAATATTTTTGTTCCACATTTGGTTCACTAGTAGATATAGGGATAAAAATGAAAAATACATTACTACTTATGGATTATGCTACAAATTTGTCTCTCATTACAAAGCAAGGGGACAATATTTCTACAAATTTGTTGAAAAGTATTGCCCTAAACTTGTCGCACTAATAGATATAGAGATGAAAATGAAATACACAACATAATATAGCTAACTTCCTTTTTATTTTTTTGTGAAAAATCTATGTGCACCATGTTTAAAGGGACAGTCTAGTGAAAATTAAACTTTCATTACAGTTTTTAGACAGGACATGTAATTTTAATCAACTTTAATGAACATCAAATTTGCTTTTATCTCTTGGTATTCTTAGATTAAACTAAACCTAAGTAGGCTCATATGCTAATTTCTAAGCCATTGAGAACTGCCTCTAATCACATGCTTTTTAAATTGTTTTTCACAACAAAAGACTTGGTAGTTCACCTGGGCCATATAGATAACACTGTGTTCAGGCACAGAAAGTTATTTAAGATTTAGCATAACACAATGCTAAATGCAAGACTATAGATAATAAACAGTCACAGTCATGTGATCAGGGGGCTGGAAGAAGGTTCTTAGATACAAGGTAATCACAGAGGTAAAAAGTATATTAATATAACTGTGTTGGTTATGCAAAACTGGGGAATAGGTAATAAAAGGATTATCTATCTTTTAAACATTAACAATTCTATAGTAGACTGTCCCTTTAAGTCATGTAATACAAGTCCCACTCTCCACTTTGCACCAATTTTTACTCAACACATTTTGCACCAGTTATGATGCAAACTCCTAAACAACCCACACACTAGTGAATTTTCAACCACTTTTCATTGGAATATGCATAATCACATGACTTATGACATCAGACAATCTGATTCAAATACACATTATAAACTACCACTAATGAATCAAATTGCTCAATACTTGTGTCATTGATCATTCATCAGAACTTGTAAGTGTCATTTGTTACATTGTGTATTATACTTTGAAAGTATGTTTATGTGAAATTAGAATTAAATATACATATTGATGCTGACATTAGGACACACAGTGTAATATTTTAGACAATAATTTTAAAATTCAAATTGATGTCTGATTCAATATAATCTTAAGCTGATAGCTCAAAGGGATAGCCCATCTAACATTATACTGTCATGATTCAGATACAGCAGAAATCAAAATCACCTCTTTACTGTCATGCTATTTTCAGTGTATTTCTTCCTCCTTTTGAATTTCTTTTTCAGTAAGAAATGTCATCTTATATGCAAGCCCATTTTATAACACCTGTGAAGGGTTGGTTTTTAAAACTAGATTGCAATCAGGAGGGGTTACACAGATACAGAGAGAAAACTGGCCCAGCTCTTAAAATATCCATTGATTGCAAATAAATACATATGATACTCTGATTACATGTTATATTTGCAATTATTCCTGCTCAGAATAATATATATATATATATATATATATATATATATATATATATATATATATATATATATATATATATATATATATACAAGTATGCGCAAAGATATATGTACAAATTCTAGTATTAATAATCATTTATATAAAAAAAACATGAGATAAAAGCATGACTTCTAGAAATACAAATACAAGTTAATTTATGTGAAAGTATCATATAACAGATTTTTTTTGTATAACAAATAAATATAAAAATAACTTTCTATGAGATATTGTTTGTTGAGGTATAAATGTAGCTATTTCTTGGACAATAACAGTTGAAAATTAAAAGATTAACTTTAGAGTAATTTACTTGTTTATGGATAGTAATGAAATGGTATAAACAAAGTTGTGAAAAACCAGAAGAACCGCAAAATCGATGACTGTTAGTTAACAATAACTTGACACACATGTTTTTGATGTGTTTTTTTTTATAAATAAGGGTATCATATTCAGATCCACATCAGTGATGTCTTGCGATGTCTGGCGAGCATATTGATGCCGGCGAATGCACTGAGATTGACACTTTGATAAATAGACCCCTATAGGTCAATCCCATAAAGGTAAGGACACTAGATAGTGCACAACAAGAGAAACACTGAACAATGTAGAATGTTTAGAAATATAGTGAGACAAACACAAGTGAGACAAACACAACTATCCAAAATGGCTAGTAAGTTTGTACAGAGGGGATACAACCCGAAGTTAATTGACCAAAGCAAAAGAATGGTTGAGGACCTTAGAGCAACTGATCCTAATATTGATGAAGACATTGCACACCGATTGAGCACACCGATTGACCTTCACTACTGTATATAGTCCAGTCATGAGCACACTGGGAAAAAGTCTTGACCAACATTGGCACATCAAAAGCGATCCAACTCTCCCTTTCAATAAGTGGTGACACCCTAGGGTGGGTTTCAAACAGAACACTTATTTGAAGGACACTCTGATGATCACAGACCCTACTCATTGTTATAAAAAGGGAAATTGGCTTCAACAAAATAAGAAACATGGTTAGTTTCGGTGTGCAGGGTGCACAACCTGTAGTGCTATTTTACCTGGAACCACTTTTGGCCACCCACACTCAAACAAGAGGTATACCATTCGAAATGTTATCACCTGCAGCATTACTCATGTAGTCTACTTGTTGAATTGCAGCTGCGGGAGGTTTTACATTGGCAAGATCTCAGATGATGCTAGAATACGGTTTCCAACCACAGATCATCTATTATAAATTCCATAAAAAATAAGAAGAGTGATCAGCCAGTGGCGAGGCACTTGCTGGAGGCTGGCCACATAGTGAACGATCTCTAGACCAGATACCCCCTTGAAATGTGATAGGAACAAGGTACTCCTACATGTAGAAGCAAGGTGGATTCACCGCTTGAATACTCTACAGCCCAAAGGACTGAATACTATCATTGACTGGCATTGTTTCTAATAACTTTTGTGCCTCCACTATTGAATTTAATGGAGTTTAACAATGCATGTGTGAATTCTAGTCTGTATACACTATCTGGCTACTATTCCTATGTACTACAGTATTATGTCATTTCTATGTACCCCAATATAAGGTCTAACTGGGATTTCCGCCCCTCTCCCCCACCCTCCTTTTTTAGTGTTCTAGCGTGAACCTTAGACTAAGGGTGTTTGATTCATTGATATTGTTAAATGGATACCCTGTACCTTGACATAGGTGCTCTTACATTGTGTGCCTAGAGATAGATTAATGTCAGGGTTTTTTTCTCTGCTTTGTTTGCCATGTGCTGCTGGCAGCCATTTTACTCAACTCTCTTGCTGACTCTTGTGCATAGTGTGTTTAATGCTGCTCATTTCCTGCATGCCCTTTTATGGCCAGACTGGTGTACATCATCCATGTGAGACAGGTTGCAGTCTCAGAATTGTGATGTCATCATTTATTACTTAAAGGGCCTTTGTTCAGTATGCTTTGCCCTTGCGTTGTCTCAGACCTGTTTGTGAGAGTTCCTGTGTATTACCTGGCTGTCTGACTTCCCTCCTGGTTCCTGATCCCTGACTTGTTCCTGACTCTACTGTTCTCCTTGTTCCTGATTCCGGCTCGTCTGACTACTCGCTTTAGCTCGTCTGACTACCAGCTCTAGTTTTGACTCCTGGCTTGTTATTTGACTTGTGGTCTTTTTTTATTATTTAATGCTATTAATAAAGGTGTGATTATTTTTGCACTTATCATCTCAGTCTGATTCCTGGCACCTTGACATTACGCAAGGGCCATGAATCCTGATGGGGCTAATAATCCACCTTTTCCTACCATCATTTCTATGATGGATGAACAGGATCACCACTTGGATCAATTTGCACTAGCCCTGCAAACCCTGCTGACTCACACTGCACATTTGGACCAAAGTTATCCGCAAGTTATGGCTGCTCCTGTTTCCGCTGCTGCACCGAGTCCTACCAGGAGCATATCCGGTTCTGCACCTCTACCTCAGCGATATGGAGGTGATCATTTTCAGTACAGAGGGTTTTTGAACCAGGTGGGCATTTACTTTGAGATGTTACCTCAGGCATTTCCCTCTGACAGAGCTAAGGTGGGATTTCTCATCTCGTTACTCTCTGACACAGCTCTTGCCTGGGCTAATCCCTTGTGGGAGACTAATAAACTTGTGATTTCAAATTACCCTGAATTTGTGACCTCCTTTCGAAGGGTATTTGATGTTCTGGATCGCTCTTCCTCTGCTGCTAAATAACTCATGTCCATTCAGCAAGGACGGGATCTGTTGCTCAGTATGCCATTAAGTTTCGTACGCTTGCCGCAGAGGTAGGTTGGAACAATGAAGCCCTTGTTGCCGCCTTCTTTCATGGGCTCTCTGATGCGATTAAAGACGAAGTTGCTGCCAGAGATTTACCAGAGGATCTCAAGGCATTGGTGTCTTTTTTTATTCTAATTGACATCAGACTCAGAGAGAGGCCCTCTTTCAAGGAGCGCTTGCAGAAGCCTCCTGTTCCATTGTCTCCTAGGTGTTCTATTCCCACCCATGCCTCCTGGTCCAGAGTCACCAGGTACTGCTGAGCTGATGCAGTTGGGATTCACACATCTCTCCGCGGTGGAGAGGGCCTTTAGGAGGAGGGAGGGGCTCTGCCTCTATTGTGGGTTACAGGGCCACCTTTTGAAGTCTTGTCCTACACGGCCGGAGAAACGCTCACACCTAAGGTCCTGTCAGGGGCAGACCTTGGGTAGTTTCTCTTCGTCCCCAGAACCACTAAAGAGAAACCTTTGGTCACAGTTCTCCTTTCCTGGGTGGACTCCACCATAGTCACCCAGGTTCTTGTTGACTCCGGTGCTGCGGGCTATTTCATTGACAGTGCTTTTGTGTCAAAGCACTCCATTCCTGTTTTGCCTCAGTCCGTTCTGTTTGCTATTGAGGCCATTGATGGCAGGCCCCTTCAGCCCGCACTCGTTACTCATGAGACCGCTCCATTATCCATGAATGTTGGGGCTCTCCATTTTGAAACCCTACAGTTCCAGGTGATACATTCTCCACATTTTCCAGTTGTTCTGGCTCCAAAAGCACAATCCCAGTCTCGACTGGCACAGGTCCGAAATTTTGTTGTGGTCTCTGCAATGTATTTCCACTTGTCTTCGGAAACCAGTTAAAGTCTTGTGCACTTCTTCGTTATCTCAATTGCCAGAGGAGTACCGAGAGTTCCTAGACATTTTTGACAAGGTGCGTGCCGGTACATTGCCTCCTCACCGGTCTTACTATTGTGCCATAGGCCTGCAACCCGGAGCCATTCCTCCTCGGGGCCGGGTTTACCCTCTGTCTGTTGCAGAGAATTGTGCTATGGACTAGTATGCTGCCAATGCTCTGTCGCAGGGGAAAATCTGCAAATCCCACTCTCCTGCAGGGGCTGGCTTCTTCTTTGTGAAGAAAAAAGGTGGCGAGTTAAGACCTTCATCGATTATAGGGGTCTTAATCATCTTACCATTAAGAATGCTTACCATATTCCGCTCATTACGGAACTCTCTGACCGCCTCAAGGGAGCTACATTCTTTTCTAAACTTGATTTGAGAGGAGCGTACAATCTTGTTAGGATCAAGGAGGGCCACAAATGGAAAACAGCATTTAACACCAGGAGTGGGCATTATGAGTATCTTGTAATGCCCTTTGGCCTATGTAATGCTCCTGCTGTTTTCCAGGAATTTATTAATGATGTCCTACGAGATATGTTGCAACAGTGTGTTGTGGTGTATTTAGATGACATCCTCATACACTCACCCACGCTTGAGGCTCATCGTTCTGATGTTCTGATGAGAACGGCCTGTTTTGTAAACTCGAGAAATGTGAGTTCCATCAGACTCAATAACCTTCCTAGGTTATGTTATCTCCATTGCAGGGTTCTCCATGGATCCTGACAAGTTGTCTGCAGTTCTGCAGTGGCCTCGCCTAGTTGGTCTTCGGTCTATTCAACATTTTTTGGGGTTCTCCAATTACTATAAAAAGTTTATTAAAAACTTTTCTTCCTTGGTCAAACCTATCACAGACATGACCCGTAAAGAGAATGATCCACTCCATTGGTCACCTACTGCCATTAAGGCCTTTGATAGTCTTAAGACTGCCTTTTCTGCCGCTCCAGTTCTGGCTCATCCTAACCCTGCCCTGCCTTTCGTTCTTGAGGTTGATGCGTCTGAGACTGGAGTAGGTGCCCTCTTGTCTCAATGTCCTACGCCTGACGGTTCTTTGCATCCGTGCGGTTTCTTCTCTAAGAAATTGTCTCCAGCGGAGTGCAATTATGAAATTGGCGACAGGGACTTACTGGCCATAATTTTGGCACTCAAGGAATGGAAGCATCTTCTCGAGGGTACTAGCGTACCAGTGCTCATTCTTACTGACCACAAGAATTTACCTTATCTATCTGAAGCAAAACGTTTGTCGCCCGACAGGCCAGATGGGCGCTATTTTTGTCTCTGTTTAATTATGTGGTCTCCTACCTGCCTGGTAGTAAGAATTTTTGGGCTGATGCCCTCTCTTGACAATTTTTGTCTCTGTCCAAGGAGAAGTCTGTACCTACTCTAGTTATACCTCCTGACCATATTTTGGCTACCATATGTACCAATTTGACTTCTCCCTTGGGGGAGGAGATCCTGGCTGCACAAACCAATGCACCTCCTGAGAAACCTAGTGGTAAGTGTTTTGTTCCTGAGAATCTTCAAACTAAACTTTTGCAAACTTACCACTATCCTAAAGCTGCAGGTCACCCAGGCAAAAACCAAATGATTTGGTCTGTCACTCGACAATTCTGGTGGCCAAGTCTTTGTTCTGATGTTGCTGCGTATGTTGCCTCCTGCTCAGTTTGTGCACAGAATAAGACTCCTCAATGTCTTCCTGTGGGTCTTCTTCAACCTATTGCTAATGGTGAGCATCCTTGGACACATCTTTCCATGGACTTCATTGTTGAGCTCCCTGTTTCCAATGGCAATACTGTTATCCTTATGGTGGTTGACCGTTTTTCTAAAATGGCGAATTATGGGTTTAAACCATCCTTGTTGCCCGATTTATTCATGTCTCAGGGTATTCCGGCTTTGGAGGAGCATCACCGGCAACTCCGTTCCACGTGGGTGCACATTCATGATTGCCTTCATCGTTCTATGCAGCGCCAAAAGTTCCAAGCTGATCGTAGGCATCGGCCCGCGCCTTCCTACCAGGTTGGTGACAGGGTTTGGCTGTACTCCCGCAACTTGAACCTTTGTGTGCCTTCCAATAAACTGCCTCCCTGTTATGTTGGTCCTTTTCGAATACTCCGACGGGTCAACCCTGTGGCCTACGCTCTTGACCTTCCTCCTGCAATGCGCATCTCCAATGTTTTTCATGTCTCCCTCTTGAAACCATTGGTTTGTAATCGGTTTACCACTGTGTTGCCTCGTCCCCATCCTATCTTTGTTGACAACCATGAAGAATATGAGGTTATTGACTCTCGTATGTCAAGGGTCGTGTACAGTATTTGGTTCACTGGAAGGGTTACGGTCCGGAGGAGCGTTCATGGGTTCCCTCCTCTGATATTCATGCTCCCACCCTCCTCTGTGCCTTCCATGCCCGTTTCCCCAATAAGCCTTTTGTCCTCCCGCAGGGGAGGGGTCGTGGAGGGGAGGGTACTGTCAGGGTTTTTTCCCTGCTTTGTTTGCCATGTGCTGCTGGCAGCCATTTTACTCAACTCTTGCTGACTCTTGTGCATAGTGTGTGATGCTGCTCATTTTCTGCATGCTCTTTTATGGCCAGACTGGTGTAAATCATCCATGTGAGACAGGTTGCAGTCTCAGAATTGTGATGTCATCACTTATTATTTATAGGGCCTTTGTTCAGTATGCTTTGCCCTTGCGTTGTCTCAGACCTGTTTGTGAGAGTTCCTGTTCCTGTGTATTACCTGGCTGTCTGACGTCCCTCCTGGTTCCTGATCCCTGGCTTGTTCCTGACTCTGCTGTTCTCCTTGTTCCTGATTCCGACTCGCCTGACTACTCGCTTTGGCTCCTGACTCGGCTCGTCTGACTATTCGCTTTGGCTCCTGACTCGGCTCGTCTGACTACCAGCTCTGGTTTTGACTCCTGGCTTGTTATTTGACTTGTGGTCTTTTTTAATTATTTTTTGCTATTAATAAAGGTGTGATTATTTTTGCACTTCTCATCTCAGTCTGATTCCTGGCACCTTGAAAATTAATTAACATATATGTAAGGAGCTATTGGTTAACTTATGTAACCGTATCAGTCCAGCCTGTTAAACACAGAATTACTTTTCACAAATATTAAACTGGAGTTTATAAGTCAGAAACATAATGGGAACGATCGTTTTTATCATGCCGATTTTCTTATCAACACAGAGCCAATGGGAGCTAAAGAAAATCGGCATGATAAAAATGATCGTTCCCATTATACCTTGTAAGAAAGCAGCTAGAAATAGGTTTAGAAGTTTAGACGTTTTTTAAAATATATACTATAACTTATTCGGCTATTAAAGGATTAAGAAAATATTAAAAGGGCCATATAAATTCCAACGATTTTATAATCTGAAGGGCAGATTATTATAATGGACATATATTTTTTCTAATAATCCATTGAAAATGAATAAAGATATTTTATCACACAATATTTTAAAAAATATATTATATTTATTATTTTTAACAGTTATTTATTCCCTCAAAGAAACCGGAACCATTAAGCAACCACTTCCGGTATTACGATACAGCTGCTAATAACGAGCAGGGTATATAAGATCACATTTCAAAATTAAAAACCAGTCTTGATAAAGGTCACTGTAAGACCGAAACGCGTTGACTGGTAAGGATTATTCTGATATATACTACTTTTGAAAACAATCTTCATTTTTGTTAAAAACATTTCTACAGCCATTTTTTGATTCAAGACAATCACTGCCGCTGACTCGCAGCATTTTTTTCACTTTTTAGTAAAGCCACTTTTGTTTGATTGATTTTTTAGGAAAGCTACTTTGTTTTTGTTTTAACTACACTGTGATATTGTTTTTTACAACACTCTGTTTTTGTGTTAGCACACCAGTTTGTTTAACTTTTGTGTTATAATTTTTTGCACTTGACAAAATCTTTGCACTTGGACAACTTCAACAACAAAACATACACCTTGTTTGTACTTTACTTTGCCCACTATCCATCACACTACGTCCACTGCAAACACCTGTCTAGATATCTGCTAGTTCTTTGTTAATCACCATTTGCCTAACCACAGGTAGCTGGTTTCTCATTTATCAAACACATTATTAAACACATAGTTAAAGCCTATGATGTGAGCCAAATCCATATATCAGTTGCGATTGTTCATATAAGTATCAAATCTTATAGACACTCCACTCAACATCCATTAGCGTCCATCACCTATCAATATATTATATAAGCAGCAAATAGCTAATTGATTATTTATCTTTATACCATATCAACCCACATTTGGAATATATGCTAAGCAGTCATTTTCATTGTCTGTTGTGATTATTCACCATCTTTGACCACCTTCATTCATCCAAGCATTTGTTTTAATTCAACCTGTTAAGCCTATTTTAAGTTTTACTAGTATTGTTAATTTCATGGATCCATGATACTATCCACTTGTATTTTTTATCTGTCTAATAAATTGTAACTTTTAACTTTTTATCTTGTCACACATTGTATTGATTTTAAATTGATTCTTTTGTAATTTGTCGCGCTTTATACATAGCCCCCTTCAGACCCAGCCTCCAGTAGGGTGGCGCTTTGATACATTTCTGATTTTTTACACTTGACCGCACCACTAACCAGGAAGTGTGTATGTTTGTTCTTGGTGGGTGCCGTGGCTGTGTTAGCGTAACCTTAGGGTATTCTGATCAGGTTTTGTTTCCGGTCGCACAATTCTCTGTGTTGTTTGCCTTGTTTTGTTTTTCACAAGGTATGTTGATAACAAAGTATCGTCAAAGTCAAGACATGATGTATAATTGTTGTCCTGTTTATATGATTGTGTGCCTGCATTGATTATCTCTGTTGCTGGTTACATTTATCCTGTCACAGATTAGCACTATTTTATTATCACTGATTGTTTATATTATACTCAGACCAATATGTTTATAATATATTGTACACTTATGTTTACTATGTGATTAGGTGTTACCATGACAACCATTTCACTTTTTTTTGTCCTAATTGGGGGCGGGGTTTAGCTTGCTTGTAGCTATATATTGCTTTGCATTTGTATACACTGTGTCTGAAGAAGGGGATGCTTTGTCCCCGAAACGTCACTTTTCACAGTAAAAGTTGTTTTGGAAAGACCAGAGAGTGCAAGTTCTTTGTTTGCTGTATATATATATATATATATATATATATATATATATATATATATATATATATATATATATATATATATATATATATATATATATATATATATATATATATATATATGTGTGTGTATATATATATATATTACTACAATAATAGATTCTCATCGATTTCTGCTGAGAATCTATTATTGCAGTTTTCCTTTGTATCTAGGAGCTAACAATATAAATACATATATGAATGTTTTTCTTACATGCTAAGGTGTATGATCAAGTATGTTTATGCCTGTATATTCTTAATGTATGTTTCGATTATAAGCTTGACATGACTTTGAGACACCTAAGAGATGCATTTACGAATCCATACTGTTTGTCATTTAGAGATATAGGTGCATTTTTTCATATCCTCATATTGTTAAGAAGTAGGATTGGGTTAATCCTGAGTTAATTTTCTTTTAACCAAATGGGAATAGCCTGTGTCTGTGTAAATAGCTGTCGCATCTGTCAGCTATCAGTCTATGATTATGGTCCGAGACCGAAACCGGTGAGACTTTTAGTGGCTACAGGATTTCTCCATTGTTCCTGTGATTCTTTTAGCTGCTGAACGAATACAAAATATTTACATTTTTTTACTATTGAGGCTTCTATTGGAACTTTTGTTTGTTACTGTAATTTACTTTCAGTGTTTATTTCACCAAAATAAAATACAGAAAATGTGTCATGCAGGATCTAGATTCTAGAATTTTGAACCCACAACCTTCTACACTGTGACTGATCAGTGCAGGATCTAATTTATATCTATGTCTAAATGGCCATAGCTGAGGAGATAAGATACTCATTCTCAATATTAGGGGTATGTACCTGAACTGCAGAACAATGCAAATTTTACTGGCACATAACACTTTTAAATATTTTCAAAACATTTATTTTGAAGATGTTTTTATGAAGAAATAAGATATGAAGATATAAAATATGAAGATATAGGAAGCCTTATAGAGAGAGTTTATATAGTACAAAAGTGGACATTATTGAGAAGGATCATATTAAATAATAGACATTAAAGGGAGATTCTGAAAGAAATAGGGAGATTCTGAAAGAAATTGGAGGGGAAATGACAAGAGATCATGTGGAGCAATAGATGAGGTTTAAAGGAAATGCTACATTGAACAATAGCAGTTGTAGCACAAGGTCATATGGAGCAATCAGAGGAATTAGAAAGTTACAGAGAGCGTAATGATTTGTTATTAGCAGGTTATACAGAGAGGGTGAAATTATACACAGATAGTACATAGGGCAATGGGATAAATTATAGTAAAAACATTTAAAGGAACATAAAAGGAAATGTTCTATTTGGTTAGAATATTTTAAGGATGCACTATTGCTTGCATATAATTATGACCTATGGTTACCAGGTGTCCAATATTCAATTGGACAGTTTAGTATTTTAGCAGGCTGTCCAGTAAAAAATTCATAAAAATACTGGACATTTAGCATTTCAAATCTTGACCAGAAAGTAGTGAGGGACTGTCAATGGGGCCAAATCACTTCTGTTTACATGAGTTACTATCAGCAAAAGAGGTAAAGTTATTTATTTTTATGTTACTGGCAGCTAAGGGGTAAAATGACTGTTCAGTAGAGCTAGGGTAGAGCTTTTGGGGGAGGGGGCATTGTGTATCCATTCACCGACAGATTGTCCAGTATTTTTGTGGAGTATATTAGGCAACCCTAGTATATGACTGCACTTACATTGGCCTAGATTTGGAGTTCGGCGGTAAAAGGGCTGTTAACGCTCCGCGGGCTTTTTTCTGGCCGCACCATAAAATTAACTCTGGTATTGAGAGTTCAAACAAATGCTGCGTTAGGCTCCAAAAAAGGAGCGTAGAGCATTTTTACCGCAAAAGCAACTCTCGATACCAGAGTTGCTTACGGACGCGGCCGGCCTCAAAAACGTGCTCGTGCACGATTCCCCCATAGGAAACAATGGGGCTGTTTGAGCTGAAAAAAAACCTAACACCTGCAAAAAAGCAGCGTTCAGCTCCTAACGCAGCCCCATTGTTTCCTATGGGGAAACACTTCCTACGTCTGCACCTAACACTCTAACATGTACCCCGAGTCTAAACACCCCTAACCTTACACTTATTAACCCCTAATCTGCCGCCCCCGCTATCGCTGACCCCTGCATATTTTTTTAAACCCCTAATCTGCCGCTCCGTAAACCGCCGCCACCTACGTTATCCCTATGTACCCCTAATCTGCTACCCCTAACACCGCCGACCCCTATATTATATTTATTAACCCCTAACCTGCCCCCCACAACGTCGCCGACACCTGCCTACACTTATTAACCCCTAATCTGCCGAGCGGACCTGAGCGCTACTATAATAAAGTTATTAACCCCTAATCCGCCTCACTAACCCTATAATAAATAGTATTAACCCCTAATCTGCCCTCCCTAACATCGCCGACACCTAACTTCAATTATTAACCCCTAATCTTCCGATCGGAGCTCACCGCTATTCTAATAAATGGATTAACCCCTAAAGCTAAGTCTAACCCTAACACTAACACCCCCCTAAGTTAAATATAATTTAAATCTAACGAAATAAATTAACTCTTATTAAATAACTTATTCCTATTTAAAGCTAAATACTTACCTGTAAAATAAATCCTAATATAGCTACAATATAAATTATAATTATATTATAGCTATTTTAGGATTAATATTTATTTTACAGGCAACTTTGTAATTATTTTAACCAGGTACAATAGCTATTAAATAGTTAAGAACTATTTAATAGTTACCTAGTTAAAATAATAACAAATTTACCTGTAAAATAAATCCTAACCTAAGTTATAATTAAACCTAACACTACCCTATCAATAAATTAATTAAATAAACTACCTACAATTACCTACAATTAACCTAACACTACACTATCAATAAATTAATTAAATAAAATACCTACAATTACCTACAATAAAACCTAACACTACACTATCAATAAATTAATTAAACACAATTCCTACAAATAAATACAATTAAATAAACTAGCTAAAGTACAAAAAATAAAAAAGAACTAAGTTACAGAAAATAAAAAAATATTTACAAACATAAGAAAAATATTACAACAATTTTAAACTAATTACACCTACTCTAAGCCCCCTAATAAAATAACAAAGCCCCCCAAAATAAAAAATTCCCTACCCTATTCTAAATTAAAAAAGTTACAAGCTCTTTTACCTTACCAGCCCTGAACAGGGCCCTTTGCGGGGCATGCCCCAAGAATTTCAGCTCTTTTGCCTGTAAAAAAAACATACAATACCCCCCCCCAACATTACAACCCACCACCCACATACCCCTAATCTAACCCAAACCCCCCTTAAATAAACCTAACACTAAGCCCCTGAAGATCTTCCTACCTTGTCTTCACCATCCAGGTATCACCGATCCGTCCTGGCTCCAAGATCTTCATCCAACCCAAGCGGGGGTTGGCGATCCATAATCCGGTCCAGAAGAGGCTCCAAAGTCTTCCTCCTATCCGGCAAGAAGAGGACATCCGGACCGGCAAACATCTTCTCCAAGCGGCATCTTCGATCTTCTTCCATCCGGAGCGAAGCGGCAGGATCCTGAAGACCTCCAGCGCGGAACATCCATCCGGACCGACGACTGAACGACGAATGACTGTTCCTTTAAGGGACGTCATCCAAGATGGCGTCCCTCAAATTCCGATTGGCTGATAGGATTCTATCAGCCAATCGGAATTAAGGTAGGAATTTTCTGATTGGCTGATGGAATCAGCCAATCAGAATCAAGTTCAATCCGATTGGCTGATCCAATCAGCCAATCAGATTGAGCTCGCATTCTATTGGCTGTTCCGATCAGCCAATAGAATGCGAGCTCAATCTGATTGGCTGATTGGATCGGCCAATCGGATTGAACTAGATTCTGATTGGCTGATTCCATCAGCCAATCAGAAAATTCCTACCTTAATTCCGATTGGCTGATAGAATCCTATCAGCCAATCGGAATTCGAGGGACGCCATCTTGGATGACGTCCCTTAAAGGAACAGTCATTCGTCGTTCAGTCGTCGGTCCGGATGGATGTTCCGCGCTGGAGGTCTTCAGGATCCTGCCGCTTCGCTCCGGATGGAAGAAGATCGAAGATGCCGCTTGGAGAAGATGTTTGCCGGTCCGGATGTCCTCTTCTTGCCGGATAGGAGGAAGACTTTGGAGCCTCTTCTGGACCGGATTATGGATCGCCAACCCCCGCTTGGGTTGGATGAAGATCTTGGAGCCAGGACGGATCGGTGATACCTGGATGGTGAAGACAAGGTAGGAAGATCTTCAGGGGCTTAGTGTTAGGTTTATTTAAGGGGGGTTTGGGTTAGATTAGGGGTATGTGGGTGGTGGGTTGTAATGTTGGGGGGGGGTATTGTATGTTTTTTTTTACAGGCAAAAGAGCTGAAATTCTTGGGGCATGCCCCGCAAAGGGCCCTGTTCAGGGCTGGTAAGGTAAAAGAGCTTGTAACTTTTTTAATTTAGAATAGGGTAGGGAATTTTTTATTTTGGGGGGCTTTGTTATTTTATTAGGGGGCTTAGAGTAGGTGTAATTAGTTTAAAATTGTTGTAATATTTTTCTTATGTTTGTAAATATTTTTTTATTTTCTGTAACTTAGTTCTTTTTTATTTTTTGTACTTTAGCTAGTTTATTTAATTGTATTTATTTGTAGGAATTGTGTTTAATTAATTTATTGATAGTGTAGTGTTAGGTTTTATTGTAGGTAATTGTAGGTATTTTATTTAATTAATTTATTGATAGTGTAGTGTTAGGTTAATTGTAGGTAATTGTAGGTAGTTTATTTAATTATTTTATTGATAGGGTAGTGTTAGGTTTAATTATAACTTAGGTTAGGATTTATTTTACAGGTAAATTTGTTATTATTTTAACTAGGTAACTATTAAATAGTTCTTAACTATTTAATAGCTATTTTACCTGGTTAAAATAATAACAAAGTTGCCTGTAAAATAAATATTAATCCTAAAATAGCTATAATATAATTATAATTTATATTGTAGCTATATTAGGATTTATTTTACAGGTAAGTATTTAGCTTTAAATAGGAATAATTTATTTAATAAGAGTTAATTTATTTCGTTAGATAAAAATTATATTTAACTTAGGGGGGTGTTAGTGTTAGGGTTAGACTTAGCTTTAGGGGTTAATACATTTATTAGAATAGCGGTGAGCTCCGCTCGGCAGATTAGGGGTTAATGTTTGAAGTTAGGTGTCGGCGATGTTAGGGAGGGCAGATTAGGGGTTAATACTATTTATGATAGGGTTAGTGAGGCGGATTAGGGGTTAATACATTTATTATAGTAGCGCTCAGGTCCGCTCAGCAGATTAGGGGTTAATAAGTGTAGGCAGGTGTCGGCGACGTTGAGGGGGGCAGATTAGCGGTTAATAAATATAATATAGGGGTCGGCGATGTTAGGGCAGCAGATTAGGGGTACATAGGGATAACGTAGGTGGCGGCGATTTGCGGTCGGAAGATTAGGGGTTAATTATTTTAAGTAGCTGGCGGCGACGTTGTGGGGGGCAAGTTAGGGGTTAATAAATGTAATACAGGGGTCGGCGGGGTTAGGGGCAGCAGATTAGGGGTACATAAGTATAACGTAGGTGGCGGTCGGCAGATTAGGGGTTAAAAATTTTAATCGAGTGGCGGCGGTGTGGGGGGACCTCGGTTTAGGGGTACATAGGTAGTTTATGGGTGTTAGTGTACTTTAGGGTACAGTAGTTAAGAGCTTTATGAACCGGCGTTATCCAGAAAGCTCTTAACTCCTGCTATTTTCAGGCGGCTGGAATCTTGTCGTTAGAGCTCTAACGCTCACTTCAGAAACGACTCTAAATACCAGCGTTAGAAAGATCCCATTGAAAATATAGGCTACGCAAATGGCGTAGGGGGATCTGCGGTATGGAAAAGTCGCGGCTGAAAAGTGAGCGTTAGACCCTTTAATCACTGACTCCAAATACCAGCGGGCGGCCAAAACCAGCGTTAGGAGCCTCTAACGCTGGTTTTGACGGCTACCGCCGAACTCCAAATCTAGGCCATTGTTTCTAATAACTTAAATGGATAGTCTCGTCAAAATTAAACTTTCATAATTCAAATAGCGCATGCAATTTTAAGCAAATTTCTAATTTACTCCTATTATCAAATTTTCTTTGTTCTTTGGGTATCTTTATTTGAAAAAACAAGAATGTAAGCTTAGGAGATGGCCCATTTTTGGTTCAGCACCTGGGAAGCGCTTGCTGATTGATGTCTAAATTTACTATGTAGCCACCAATTAGCAAGTGCTATCCAGGGTGCTGAATAAAAAATGGGCAGGCTCCTAAGCTTACATTCCCGCCCTTTCAAATAAAGATACAAAGAGAACAAAGAAAAATTGATAATAGGAGTAAATGAGAAAGTTGTTTAAAATTGCATGCTCTATCTGAATCATGAAAGTTTAATTTTGACTAGACTACTACTTTAAAGATATAAAATGGTAAGACATTTTTTAACAGAAATATATATATATAGAGAGGGTGCCTAGGGCTAAAGATATTGACACTTTCTAGATCTAAACATAATTTTATTATAAACTGTTTCAATGAGATATAAAAAGTGGGACGTCTCCCTTAATTATAAAATAACCTATATTAGTAGGTATAATATAAAACCATAAAAATATTGTGATAAGACACTTGGAGCAAAAGAGTGTTAGTTTGCCATGCACATCATACGTTGAGTGTTACAATCAGATAACAATAGCTGCAAACTAAAATTTCAGATTGGGTTACACTGTTAGAATTATTGGATACACTGTATCTTTGTATCTCTGTATGGAAGTCTTTTCAATATAACACAAAGTAACAATATAAAAGTCACTGGTACCAATGTCTCTATGAGGCCTATTTATCAAAGGTCTTGCGGACCTGATCCGAAAGTACGGATCAGGTCCGCAAGACCTTGCTGAAAGCAATACGCTCTCTGTATTCAGACTTGCGCCCCCTGCAGACTTGCGGTCAATTGGCCTCCACCAGGGAGGTGTCAATCAACCCGATCGTACTCAATCGGGTTTAATTGTGGCGATTCATGTCCGTCTGCTCAGAGCGGGCGGACAGGGTTATGGAGCAGCGGTCTGGCGAGTCAGCTGCTTCTGGCGGAGCTTGATAAATGGGCCTCTTTGTATCTTTATGTGGAAATCTCTCCAATGTATACCACCAATTTTAACGCTTTTTAGCCATAAGCCAAATACCACTCCAGTCGGTCTGATCTTGCAGCTATATCAAGTTGTGATTGTGTAATATAGCCGCTACATAGATACCTTTTAGGGCAATATTGCTCTTGCTTCAAGGGCACAGTTTGTATAATATACAATAAATAGATGGTACCTGTATTGTATGCTGTCAGAACAAGGGAATCGGTATGTTACCCTTCCATATCCTGCAATACTGCTGTTTCTTCACAGGATTCCTATCCCGGTGAGTCCATCCACGTGACCGATGGCGTCTGACGTCACAGGCATTATTCACTCTTGGTGATGTTAGCAGATTTTGCTGTTTGCCAGTATGCAGAACTGGCGATGTAAACCTGTAATCCTGCACTTAGTGCTCTGAATGCAGAGCACTAAGTGCAGGAAGGATTAAAGAATTTTGGAAATTTTAAGCAGTTTTTGTTTGCGTTTTCCCATATATTATATTTTCCAGCTCACAAAAAATCGATAGGTCTGTGATAAGCGTATAACAAGCCTTACATGTTTGGGTCTGAACATCTCTATTGTATAGTCCATCGGTATTGGTCTTGGTGAAATTTGCATCTACATCTAGAACTGGTGTTTAATAATCCAGCCCTTACAATATATATTTTTATTTCATACTTACATTTTTGTGATTGTAAGTTACAGTAATTTCCTCCATGTGATCAGGATTTAACCGTTTGCCATTCCGTCTTGTTTGTTGGTCATCAAGATATTTTGCACAGCTTTTTACAAAAATCAGTCCAAATTTTTTTCACAATTTACAATATCTTGATCATTGTATCTCCAACTTCTTACAGTGATAGAAATTCGGCAAAGACAAACCTTTTTCTTATAGAAAATCCTTTCCTGTCCAGTTCTTCTTGATTTTAAATGAAACTCTTGCCAAATAAGAACAACATGTTTTTATAAATAACAATTGAAATAAATGGAAAAATAATCTAAAAATATTAAAGTGTCAGTAAACCTAAAAAATAATGTTATATAATTCTACACATAGTGCAAAATTATATAACATTATTTTAGTGCTATTGTTATAAAAGCTTTTTTTCCCTTTGAATTATTTAAAAATATGGCGCTTTTACAGACCCGCTCTCTGCTCTCTGCTGAGCGGGTCTGTTTTTTTTACTCAGCGCATCAGACCAGCTGTATAGTCACAGCCCGGCCTGACAGCGCCATAGCATTAAGTGCAGCTCGCTCCTGCTGTCAGACAGAGCAGGAGCGAGCTGCACTTAATGCTATGGCGCGGTCGGGCCGGGCTGTGACTATACAGCTGGCCTGATGCGCTGAGTAAAAAAAACAGACCCGCTCAGCAGAGAGCAGAGAGCGGATCTGTAAAAGCGCCATATTTTTAAATAATTCAAAGGGAAAAAAAGCTTTTATAACGATAGCACTAAAATAATGTTATATAATTCTGCACTATGTGCAGAATTATATAACATTATTTTTTAGGTTTACTGTCCCTTTAAGGGCTAGATTACAAGTGTCACGCTAACTTGCACTCATATTACAATCTGAAAGTAAACGCGTTTGCTTAAAGGGACATGAAACCCCAAATTTTTTAGAGCATAGAGCATACAATTTTAAACAACTTTCTAATTTACTTCTATTCTTTAATTTGCTTCCTTCTCTTGTTATCCTTTGCTGAAAGGTTTATCTAGACAAGCTTATGAGCAGCAAAGAACCTTGGTTCTAACTGCTGATTGGTCGCTGCATATAATTACCGATTTTCGTTGGCTCCCCCATGTGTTCAGTTAGAAACCAGTAGTGCATTGCTGCTCCTTCAACAAATGATACCAAGAGAATAAAACAAATTAGATAAAAGAAGTAAATTAAACATTTCTTTAAAATTATATTCTCTATCTGAAGCATTAAATAAAAATGTGGGTTTTATGTCCCTTTAAGCACATACAAAATTAGAGTTTGTTTGGAGACATGGGGTAGTAAACGGTGTCCGCATTTAACATTGCACAAGCATTTCTAGTGAAATGCTTGTGCAATGCCGCCTCCTGCTCACTGACGGCCAATCGACTGCTAACAGGGGCTGTCAATCATCTGGATCGGATCAGGATGATTTCAATCCACCACAACAGGTTAAGAAGCAGCGGTCTTGGGTCCGCTGCTTCTTAACTTATGTTTCAAGCGAGCCTTAAACGATGGACCTCCGAAGAAGCATCCGCTGTTTCATCAATGGAGCCCCTAGCATAAAAGTGCAAGAGTAAAAAATAATGTGCACCAAATACAATGTAAATACTTTAAAATGAAGTGTTGCACTCATATATACACTTTCTTGTTAAAAGTCTATAGAATTATCTATTGTTTTGTGATGTGTTTTATTGCATATTTACTGTAAATATTTTACATTTCACTGTCAATTGGGGCTGATAATAGTAAACCGTGAGTCGATATTTAGGAAATGCAAAATGAGAATATCAGGACTATGTAGACTGCCAGCAAAAATGAAAATGTAACACTTAACACCTGCAAGTAAACAATGTAAATACGACCTATGTGATAAATACCCAATATAGGATTGCAGCAATACATAGCTGGGATGAACACATCTGGTGAGCCAATGACAAGAGACATATGTGTATAACTACCGAAAATGCATTGCCGTTTCAACAAAGGATACTAAGAGAACAAAATAAAGTTGATAATATAAGTAAATTGAAAAGTTACTTACAATTGCATGCTTTGTCTGAATGACACAAGTTTAATCTTAAAGGGATAGTAAACTCAAGTTTTTTCTTTCATGATTCAGATAGAGCAGATCATTTTAAGCAACTTTCGAATTTACTCCTATTATCAATTTTTCTTCGTTCTCTTGCTATCTTTAATTCAAAGGCAGGAATGTAAAGCTTAAGAGCTGGCCCATTTTTAGTTGAGAACCTTTGTTATGCTTGCTTATTGGTTTGCTAAATGTAGCCAACAATAAGCAAGCGCTATCCATTGTGCTGAACCTAAAATGGGCTGGCTCCTAAGCTTTAAATTCATGCTTTTTAAAGATAGCAATGGTATGAAGAAAAATTGATAGTAGGAGTAAATTGGAAAGCTGCTTAAAATTACATACTATGGGGTAGATTTACTAATGTCTGTCTGACATGATACGCTGTAGCGGTATCAGTTTACCAGAACTGCTTGTGCAATGCCGCCCCCTACAGATTGGCCGCTAGCAGGGGGAGTCAATCAGCCCGATCGTATAGGATCAGGCGGATTCATAACTGCTGTTTCCAGTGAGCCTGAAGGCTCTCGCGGAAACAAGGGGAACAAGAGCCATTTGGCCCTTGTTAAATCTACCCCTTAATCTGAATCATTAAAGAAAAAAAAATAAGGTTTATTATCCCTTTAAAGTTCATGTCTTTTTAGAAAAAAAAAAAAGGAAAGCGTTATAGGTATGAAGAGGATACTTCAATTATAACACAGAGCCATAATAAACAGGCAATATGTAACCACAGGAGGATTTATACAGGGAGTGCAGAATTATTAGGCAAGTTGTATTTTTGAGGATTAATTTTATTATTGAACAACAACCATGTTCTCAATGAACCCGAAAAACTCATTAATATCAAAGCTGAATAGTTTTGGAAGTAGTTTTTAGTTTGTTTTTAGTTATAGCTATTTTAGGGGGATATCTGTGTGTGCAGGTGACTATTACTGTGCATAATTATTAGGCAACTTAACAAAAAACAAATATATACCCATTTCAATTATTTATTTTTACCAGTGAAACCAATATAACATCTCAACATTCACAAATATACATTTCTGACATTCAAAAACAAAACAAAAACAAATCAGTGACCAATATAGCCACCTTTCTTTGCAAGGACACTCAAAAGCCTGCCATCCATGGATTCTGTCAGTGTTTTGATCTGTTCACCATCAACATTGCGTGCAGCAGCAACCACAGCCTCCCAGACACTGTTCAGAGAGGTGTACTGTTTTCCCTCCTTGTAAATCTCACATTTGATGATGGACCACAGGTTCTCAATGGGGTTCAGATCAGGTGAACAAGGAGGCCATGTCATTAGATTTTCTTCTTTTATACCCTTTCTTGCCAGCCACGCTGTGGAGTACTTGGACGCGTGTGATGGAGCATTGTCCTCCATGAAAATCATGTTTTTCTTGAAGGATGCAGACTTCTTCCTGTACCACTGCTTGAAGAAGATGTCTTCCAGAAACTGGCAGTAGGACTGCGAGTTGAGCTTGACTCCATCCTCAACCCGAAAAGGCCCCACAAGCTCATCTTTGATGATACCAGCCCAAACCACTACTCCACCTCCACCTTGCTGGCGTCTGAATCGGACTGGAGCTCTCTGCCCTTTACCAATCCAGCCACAGGCCCATCCATCTGGCCCATCAAGACTCACTCTCATTTCATCAGTCCATAAAACCTTAGAAAAATCAGTCTTGAGATATTTCTTGGCCCAGTCTTGACGTTTCAGCTTGTGTGTCTTGTTCAGTGGTGGTCATCTTTCAGCCTTTCTTACCTTGGCCATGTCTCTGAGTATTGCACACCTTGTGATTTTGGGCACTCCAGTGATGTTGCAGCTCTGAAATATGGCCAAACTGGTGGCAAGTGGCATCTTGGCAGCTGCACGCTTGACTTTTCTCAGTTCATGGGCAGTTATTTTGCGCCTTGGTTTTTCCACACGCTTCTTGCGACCCTGTTGACTATTTTGAATGAAACGCTTGATTGTTCGATGATCACGCTTCAGAAGCTTTGCAATTTTAAGAGTGCTGCATCCCTCTGCAAGATATCTCACTATTTTTGACTTTTCTGAGCCTGTCAAGTCCTTCTTTTGACCAATTTTGCCAAAGGAAAGGAAGTTGCCTAATAATTATGCACACCTGATATAGGGTGTTGATGTCATTAGACCACACCCCTTCTCATTACAGAGATGCACATCACCTAATATGCTTAATTGGTAGTAGGCTGTTGAGCCTATACAGCTTGGAGTAAGACAACATGCATAAAGAGGATGATGTGGTTAAAATACTCATTTGCCTAATAATTCTGCACTCCCTGTAGAGAGGGATCATAAAGTAATTTTATCCTTAAAGGGACAGTCTACAATAGAATTGTAATTGTTTTAAAAGATAGATAATCCCTTTATTACCCATTCCTCAGTTTTGCATAACCAACACAGTTATATTAATACACTTTTTACCTCTGTGATTACCTTGTATCTAAGCATCTTGACAGCCCCCTGATTACGTTACTTTTTTATTTATTATTTATTGACTTGCATTTAGTACTGTGTTGTGCTAAATCTTAAATAACTCCTCGGGCGTGAACACAATCGGGTAGATTACGAGTCTTGCATTATGAGGGGTGCAGTGCTAAAGTGCAGTTTATTCTCACCGCTCACTTCCCTGCAGCGCTGGTATTACAGGTTTTTATAAACCCGGCGTTAACAGGCAAGAAGGGAGCGTAGAGCAAAATTGCGCTCCACATTGCACTCCAATACCAGCGCTTCTTAAGTGAGTGGTGAGCTGGTTGTACGTGCTTGTGCACTATTTCCCGATAGACATCAATGGGGAGAGCCGGCTGAGAAAAGAACCTGCAAAAAAGCAGTGTAAAACTCAGTAATGCAGCCCCATTGAGTCCTATGGGGAAACAAATTTATGTTTACACCTAACACCCTAACATGAACCCGAGTCTAAACACTCCTAATCTTATACTTATTAACCCCTAATCTGCCGCCCTCGACATTGCCGACACCTACATTATAATTATTAACCCCTAATCTGCTGTCCCCCAACATCGCCGACACCTACATTATATTTATTATTCCCTAATCTGCCGGCCCTAACATCGCCGACACCTACATTATACTTATTAACCCCTAATCTGCCGTCCCCAAAGTCGCCGCCACTATTCTAAATTTATTAACCCATAAACCTAACCCTTAGTCTAATCCTAACACCCCCTAACTTAAATATAATTAAAATAAATCTAAATAAAATTCCTATCATTACCTAAATTATTCCTATTTAAAAGTAAATACTTACCTAAAAAATAAACCCTAAACTAGCTACAATATAACTAATAGTTACATTGTATCTAGCTTAGGGTTCATTTTTATTTCACAGGCAAGTTTGTATTTATTTTAACTAAGTAGAATAGTTACTAAATAGTTATTAACTATTTACTAACTACCTAGCTAAAATAAATACAAATGTACCTGTAAAATAAAACCTAACACTACACTACAATTAAATAACTTACATAAATGAAATACAATTAAATAAATTAAATACAATTAGCTAAATTACAAAAAAAAAACTAAACTAACTAAAAAACTAACTAAAAAAACCTAAGCTCCCCATTGCCCTGAAAAGGGCATTTGGATGGGCATTGCCCTTAAAAGGGCATTTAGCTCTAATGCAGCACAAAAGCTAATCTAAAAATAAAACCCACCCAATACACCGTTAAAAAATCCTAACACTAACCCCTGAAGAATCACTTACAATT
Organism: Bombina bombina; assembly: GCF_027579735.1. NCBI lineage: Eukaryota > Metazoa > Chordata > Amphibia > Anura > Bombinatoridae > Bombina > Bombina bombina. The sequence goes on along the minus strand of NC_069504.1, from coordinate 847,114,567 downwards.
TTGAAGATCCGACATTGATCTTCCAAGAAGCCGGCAGAAGTCTTCATCCAAGAGGCCAAAGTCTTCCTCCAAGTCCGCAGAAGTCTTCACCCAGACGGCATCTTCTATCTTCATCCATCCGGCTAACTATTTACTAACTACCTAGCTAAAATAAATTCAAATTTACCTGTAAAATAAAACCTAACCTAAGTTACACTAACACCTAACACTACACTACAATTAAATAAATTACATAAATTAAATACAATGAAATAAATTAAATACAATTAGCTAAATTACAAAAAACAAACAAACACTAAATTACAGAAAATAAAAAACAAATTACAAGATATTTAAACCAATTACACCTAATCTAAGAGCCCTATCAAAATAAAAAAGCCCCCCCCCCCGCAAATAAAAAAAACCCCTAGCCTAAACTAAACTATCAATAGCCCTTAAAAGGGCCTTTTGCAGGGCATTGCCCCAAATAAATCAGCTCTTTTACCCGTAAAAAAAAATATAAACACCCCCCCAACAGTAAAACCCACCACCCACACAACCAACCCCCCAAATAAAACCCTAACTAAAAAAAACTAAGTTCCCCATTGCCCTGAAAAGGGCATTTGAATGGGCATTGCCCTTAAAAGGGCATTTAGCTCTATTGCTGCCCAAAGCCCTAACCTAAAAATAAAACCCACCCAATACACCCTTAAAAAATCCTAACACTAACCCCCGAAGATTCACTTACCGGAAGAAGTCTTCATCCAAGTGGCAAGATGTCCTCAATGAAGTGGTCCTCCAAACGGGCAGAAGTGGTCCTCCAGACGGGCAGAAGTCTTCATCCAGACGGCATCTTCTATCTTCATCCTTGCGACGTGGAGCGGCTCCATCTTCAAGACATCCGGTGCGGAGCATTCTCTTCTTCCTACATCTTCTTGCTGAATGAAGGTACCTTTAAGTGACGTCATCCAAGATGGCGTCCCTTAGATTCCAATTGGCTGATAGATGATAGGCTGATAGAATTCTATCAGCCAATCGGAATTAAGGTTTAAAAAATCCTATTGGCTGATCCAATCAGCCAATAGGATTGAACTTGCATTCTATTGGCTGATTGGAACAGCCAATAAAATGCGAGCTCAATCCTATTGGCTGATTGGATCAGCCAATAGGATTGAAGTTCAATCCTATTGCCTGATTGCATCAGCCAATAGGATTTTTTTTAACCTTAATTCCGATTGGCTGATAGAATTCTATCAGCCAATTGGAATCTAAGGGACACCATCTTGGATGACATCATTCGGGAAGAAGATGTCGATTGAAGAGGATGCTCCACGTCGGATGTCTTGAAGATGGAGCTGCTCCGCGCCGGATGGATGAAGATAGAAGATGCCATCTGGATAAAGACTTCAGCGGGCTTGGAGGAAGACTTTGGCCACTTGGATGAAGACTTCTGCCGGCTTCTTGGATGATGGATGTCGGATCTTCAAAACTGTGAGTCATCATGGGTTAGTGTTAGGATTTTTAAGGGTTTATTGGGTGGGTTTTATTTTTAGCTTAGGGTTTTGGGCTGCAATAGAGCTAAATGCCCTTTTAAGGGCAATGCCCATCCAAATACCCATTTCAGGGCAATGGGGAGCTTAGGTTTTTTTATTTAGGTTTTTTTTGGGGGGGTTGGTTGTTTGGGTGGTGGGTTTTACTGTTGGGGGGTGTTTGTATTTTTTCTTTACAGGTAAAAGAGCTGATTTCTTTGGGGCAATGCCCCACAAAAGGCCCTTTGAAGGGCCATTGGTAGTTTATTGTAGGCTAGGTGTTTTTTTATTTGGGGGGTTATTTTTATAGGGCCCTTAGATTAGGTGTAATTAGTTTAAATCTTTGATAATTTCTTTTTTATTTTTTGTAACTTAGTGTTTATTTTTTTGTGTAACTTAGTGTTTGTTATTTTTTGTAACTTAGTTGTTAGTTTTTTGTAACTTAGTAATTTTTTAGTGTAGATTTAAATTATTTGAGTAGGGTTAGGTGTTTAAATATATAATGTAGTTAATTTAATTTGTAGTTTAATGTAATTTTAGTCTAATAGTTAGGTTAGGTTAATAGTTTAATATAGTTTAATGTAATTTTAATATAATAGTTAGGGTAGATTAATTAATAGTTTAATATAGTTTAATGTAATTTTAGTATAATAGTTAGGGTAGGTAAATTAATAGTTTAATATAGTTTAATCTAATTTTAGTATAATAGTTAGGTTAGGTTAACTAATAGTTTAAAGGGACAGTATACACTCATTTTCATATAACTGCATGTAATAGACACTACTATAAAGAATAAGATGCACAGATACTGATATAAAAATCCAGTATAAAACCGTTTAAAAACTTACTTAGAAGCTCCCAGTTTTGCTCTGTTGAAAAGGTATTTGGAAAGCCCACTGCAAGTGGGAAATTAGACCCTCCCCCTTCTTTTACATATGAAAAGACCCTTTACACAAACAGGAGCAAGCTGAAGTAGGTAGCTGACGGTATTCTCATAAAACTTTGGGGCTTGGTTAGGAGTCAGAGAAAATCAGAGCAATGTTATTTAAAAATAAGCAAAACTATACATTTAAAAAAAACAAAAACTTTATGGGCTATATAAAGAGTTAATCTACAAAACATTGATGCAAAGAAACAATGAGTGTATAATGTCCCTTTAATATAGTTTAATTTAAATCTAAAGGTAAGTTTACATTTATGATAAGATAGGGATGAGTTAATATTTCATATAAAGTTAGCGGGTTGTTAGGTTTAGGCTTTAATAGTTTAATTTAGTTTATGGCGATGTGGGGGGCTGGCGGTTTAGGGGTTAATAGGTTTAGTAAGTGCTAGTGATGTGGGAGGCCAGGGGTTTAGGGGTTAATACATTTATTTAGTTGCGGTGGGGTCCGGGAGTGGCGGGATAGGGGTTAATAACTTTATTTAGGTGGCGGCGGTGTACGGGCAGCAGATTAGAGGTTAATAAGTATGATGTAGGTGGTGGTGATGTCGGGGGTGGCAGATTAGGGGTGTTTAGACTCGGTTAGCATGTTAGGTTGTTATGTGTAAACATAACTTTTATTCTGCCTTAGGAATCAATGGGGTATCGGGCAGCAGCGAACATAATCTTTCACTGCTTTTAGACTCCCATTGATTCCTATGGCATCCTCCGCCTCTAGGGCGGCAGATTGAAAAGCAGGTACGCTCGGCCGGAATAGTGGCGAGCGTACCTGTTAGATATTTTTTAACTAGCAAAAGTAGTCAGATAGTGCCGAATTTGCATTCAGAACATCTGTAATGACGTAAGCATCGATCTGTGTCGGACTGAGACCGGCGGATAGTATATTACGTCACAAATTTCTACTTTTGCCGGTCTGTAGGCTTTGATAACTAAGGCGAATCAAGCTCTCCACAATTAAGCGGTTCACGGCTTGATAAATAGGCCTCATTATCTATCTTTTTAAACAATAATAATTTTAGTGTAGACTGTCCCTTTAAGGTAGAGCTGTCTCTATCAGTATGTCTTTAAGTGCTGACCAGTAGATTATAGGGCTATTGGGTGATTTGATTTGCCATTTCCCTCTTAGCCAGTATTGATAGTATAGGCTCAAGTTAAACGATATGTAAAAATCTGTTTGCACAAGTATATTCTGCACCACTACAAGTGACTTCAAATTAAAAGGGTGATTAACCCTTTAAGGACACAGCTTTCAGTTTGCTCAATTGTTTTATGACGGAAAAATTCCGTCATATGTCCTTAAGAGGTTAAAGGGACAGTAAACACCAAAAATGTTATTGTTTTAAAAGATAGATAATCCCTTTATTTGCCACTTCCCAGTTCTCCATAATCAACACTGTTCTAGAAATATACCTTTTACCTCTGTAATTACCTTGTATCTAAGATTCTGCAGGCTGCCTCCTTATCTCAGATATTTTGACAGACTTGTATTTCAGGCAATTAGTGCTGACTCTTAAATAACTCCACAGACACGAGGACAATGTTATTTATATGGCACACATGAACTATCGCCCTCTGCCTGTGAAAAAGTGTCAAATGCATTCATATAAAAGGCGGCCTTCAAAGGCTTAGAAAATTAGCATATGAGCCTACCTAGGTTTAGCTTTCAACTAAGAATGCCAAGAGAACATAGCAAATTTGATGATAAAAGTAAATTGGAAAGTTGTTTAAAATTGCCATATGCCCTATCTGAATTATGAAAGTTTAGTTTAGACTTTACTGTCCTTTAAAGCCCATAAATGTTAACCCTTGTGTTAAACGAAGATCAGTTTTACATGCAAGCTCCCTCTTTTTGTATGTTTAACACATGAAGAATAAGTAGATCACACTGACAGACTTCCCAAAATAAAATGATGCCCTATCTCACTAAAGCCATATCTGTAGTATAAGGGAGGGATTATACCCATCAATAGAAGACCTACAGCAAGAGGTTATATGGCGTAATGAGATAGTGCCATGGTGACAGATAAAAAAGATGCTACTGTAGATTATAAAACACATTAAAAGGAGCAAATTGAGGACTACTATATAATTTGTTATAAACAATAATAACAGTTCTGAAAAATTTCAAAGATGAAATAAGGGCAGCATTTTATATCTGTGTCTGTATTTGCATAATGTATGTTTGTCACACACTGTTATGTATATGACATTGCTATGTGTTTGATTACATGGTCTATGCACCCTGTATCTATCAGTATGTGCACAGCTTGTGTGTATTTGCTTTGACTAGTTATGCACACATTTTATGAGCTGCCTATGGTATGCATGTCCTATGTGCCTTTGCCTGTCTGTATGAGTCACACAGCGGTGACGACACCGTGCTTTGTGTGGTTCTGAGTCACAGCCCTCAGTACAAACTGTTCTATAATATCTAGCAATAGAAGAAATGAAATATATGCACAAAATGGAATTGCTGAATATAATTGAGTTTCCTGAAGCTATTCCAGAGTAGTGAAGGAGAGAGATAAGGACACAGAAGACAAACAGCAGTAACAAAGTAACCAATACAAATGCTACAGCACAAGACAGAGAAGGCATTTTGTATCTACACATATGTTTTATACTAGATCTGCGCACGCCTCTACTTTTCACATCTGCAGTATGTGGGCCTCATACAAGTTGTGGTAGTAGATTACTTGACATACTGTAGATGGGGATGTCAAGGTCTCTCCTCTGGGGATATGTGGTTCTCTCTCTGATTCAAGGTTAAAGAATTTGGCAAGTGAGCTAACGCTTTGTACTGTGAGTGTCTTAATTCCCTAATGCCTTAAATAGTTTCTCTGGGGGACCAAAGGAAATTCCAGACTCCCCCTCAGTAGCATTTAAGATATTAGTGGGGAGTCACACAGAAGTGAGCCAGTAATTGACTAAACATGAAACACAGGGAATAAGCAGGCAGCTTACTGTTGTTAAAGTGCATTCATTAATAACTAGTTTTGTATTTGTTCAAGAAAAGTTATTAATTCGAACTGTCTAAATTTGATGCATAGGATAGTGCAGATATTACAAATATTGACTTTAAGTATGTTTTTGCTCTCCTTAAAGGGATATTAAAGTATTTATATTTTTTTTCACAAATTCTAGAGAGTGTGGTAATGTATGTGTGTATATATATATATATATATATATATATATATATATATATATATATATATATACAGTATATATATATATATATATATATATATATATATATATATACAGTATATATATATATATATATATATATATATATATATATATATATATATATATATATATATATATATATATAATGAATCAACTACCATTAAAAGACTTTAAACCCATTATTTTTCCATTTTTAAACTTTACCATTTACTTCTGTTGTCAAAACTACTTAATTCTCCTTTGTTGTGTACTGGGAGCTAGCTGAACACACTGGGTGAGCCAATGACACTAGGGATATGTGTGCAGCCACTAATCAGCAGCTACTTCTCCTGAGACTACCTAGGTATGCTCTATGCTTGCATGCTGAATCATGAAATACATTTTTTTTTTTTTTTTTTTTTGTAAATAATTTTTTTATTGAGGTTATAAGGAAAGTTACATAGAATAGTCATCCAGTGACAATATAAACAAGACAATGAGATATAAAACATATATCTATATAGATGGAGAAGAAACAGTCAAATAGGAGCTCTGGGCATGAATTCTGAGCGTCAAGTAAAACACAGGAATACAGTAACTATGAGATATAACATTATCATAAAAGTAATATTGTATAACAAGCTCAGCAAAAATATCATGGATGAATAATGAAACCTCGTTTTTATGTATATAGAGTGTGACTTCCACCTTGTCGAGACAAACCATCAAAGGATTATGTAGTCTAATAAAATTTAGACAAGTGTGGATTAGAATTAGTTGGCCTCTTTTGGACCAAGTTAGCAAGGGAAGGAGAAAGGGAATTCAGCGGGCAAGAACCGCTCTAGTTGAAGTGGGGAGGGTAGTGGGGGACGGGGCCTTATAGGACAAAGGCGTGCCATATGGATGCATAGGTAGATTTCAAGGAAGCGCTCTACTATTTCTAAGACTAGTGTGGAGGGACATAGCTAGTTCAATCTATATAGAAAAAAATCCATGGGAGGAACATTACTAAATATACCTGCTAGTGTAACTAAGTGGGGTTAAATACTAACACAATCAGAAAATCAAGGACTTAATTTAAGCATACCTCACTATAAGTATTCGTCCCATACTCATCTACAGGTCTATAGTTTCCAATTTCTCTGTCGGCCATATTCTTGAGAAGCTATATATAACTACTGATGTTGTCGTGTCTATTAATAAATGGCAGTATGCATTGGCAGAAATGGACAGCATTTTATAAGATTACAGCCATACTATTGTGAAATAAACATACAGAGTGACACTTATGTCCCTGTGTCATATTGTATATGGGATACTATGCAGAGTATTCATTGGCTAGCTGTAAGTCTGTGGACTCACCACAAAAATATAGTATTCATGAATGAGAGAGCGGTGGGAAGGTGAACACCACACTAAGAATAACGCAAATACAATCTTATAGGTATCATTTGTTCCATACACAAAAAGAGCTTCGACTATGTATAATATAAACTATCATTATGCAAGGAGCTAAACTTAATATTAAAGTTGGTAAATGTAGGAATATGATATAACATGGGCCTTGTATAAGACACATTAATATGGAAATGAACTCCATTGTATATTGCGCCTGCACGGAGCTTAATAGTAAAACCTTACGTGAAGATTAGGGCACCTAAGCAGACAACATATAATTTCCTATTGCCAAACCTGAAGTGCAAATCTGTGTGTAGTACACCCAACATAAATTAAGTCAAATCTGTACTGGCTACCAGAATTCTATAACTGAACAGTTGAGATAAGGCTCAAGCTAATACTCCCTTCTAGTAGAATAGAATTAAATTATTGACATCAAATGTTGAGGGATAATTGTTACAGAAATATATGTGCTACGATACTAGGTCTTACAAGGCAATCTGTGCAAACTGACAAACATTATGGATGCCTTAACGACCTCAGTAGTATACATTGTTTGATCGTATAGATATGAGAGTGTTATAAGCTATGCTCTTTACTAGTCAGGGTGAGGTGGCAATATAGAGACTTACAGACAGCAGTACAAAACCTAGGGCACCAGGATATGTAGTAGAATTAGGTAATGGCACTAAGAAAATAAACATATTATAACGTTGATTGAACATTTAAACTAAAATACATAGTCAAGAGATGGCCAAGGTAGCAAACAATCATATTTTTCCTGAGATGTGATACAACAGGTATCATAAGAAGACAAATAACAAGGGGGGTTAATATTCAGCCAGGCTGCTTGTAGGGCTGGCGACCTTGTACCAACACTACAGTTCAGAGAGTTAACTCCCCAAGCGAACATAGGGGGCGACCTATAGCTAGATTACTGCGCCCATACGCAGGACATTCTATAGGTATATGTAAAGTGTATGTGAGAATATCTGCTAGCATCTGGGTAATTCTGGTTGCTAAACCCTTATGAGTTAGAGGTATAGAATTACATATATGTCACTAAGTTATGCACTGAGCTGGAGGGAATACTAGGCAGTCATAGGCTAGCTGGGGGTTATCAGGCTAACATCATACAGCTAATCGACAATGAGCATATTATAGCAAAATTAATCCCACATTTTAGTTAGGTAAAGAGTGTGGGCAGTAGTTCATTAAAAAAAAAATAAAAAAAAATAAACTAAAGATTACCCTTATGAATTGGGGTTCTTTTACAAGGACATAGAAAGCAATTTTCAACTAGACAACTAAATCCATGTATAGAACAGAGTAGACATATGTATATATATATATAATACAAATGGAAATGTGAGTAGCTGTAATCATATTGAGAACTCAAATCGCCAAGGTAGTATAGGTTTGAGATTGGAAAATGCATGCATGTTACTGAACCATATAATGGATAGTATGCAATATATGACATTTATAAGCTATCTAAAAACTCTCTGTCTACTAAGTAGCAAAGCATGGCATTATTCAGGAGTGGGGATATTATCAAAACAAAAGAAATATTCTGTCCTTTGGTTAATACCAGAGTGTAAACGGTAGTATTTAGAGCATAAACTAGTGTAGGGCAAGATTAGACCTATGAGTTAAAACCCCCATAACAGATATACTAAATAATTCTACTGCTTAACGACTGACAAGTGTCAGATTGTCCCCAAGTAGGAGGAACATGTGTTAGGGATGGTCAGAGTGGTTCGTCAACTAGCCGCCATTGGGGCTGATCAAAAGGTAGTCCTGTTAAGCCCTTAGATCTGTCCTATCTCCTCAGAGACCTCAGCCGATGCCTTCTCTCATACGCATACGTGATCTGTATGAGTTGAGTCTCTGAGGCGACCCCTTCTTTAATGAAGTTGCCTTCCATGAGTCCATTACCTCTGCCGACAAAAGAGACAGGAGATTATTCTTTCCTCCCAAGAGATAGAGTTCAATGGACGTCTGAGACGATCTTGTGTAGCGAGTGCCTGAAAATTGCTGAGCCAGCATGAAATTCACTGCTCCAATATAATCTCCCTGTAGAGTGTGAAGATCAGTTGTGCCGGTGATGAGGGCATTAGAATCGGGGAGACGAGCTGAGCTAGTTGCGTCCACTAGATTGATTGTGAAACCAGACGAGGAAACATCCAGAGACTGGAGCTTCTCCTCCGCTGGTAACGGGCAGGTCTCATTCACACATCCCTGCTGGCTTATATGTAGCTGACTCACAGTCTCTGTCCTCTGGACGTTTGTCTGCGTAGAGACGGGATCTCTAGTCTCTTCCTGAGGAACGTCCTTCTGTAACATATTCCAAGCCACTTCAGTAGCGCTGAATGCTTTGGGCTCAGTGAGCGTAGCAAGAGAGTGCAGATCGCCATTTTGGAGGCTGCCAGTGCAGCGACACTCAGAGAAACAGCGTGAGAGCTGTGTGAAGTGGAAATCCATTTTATCGCCTAATCTTTTTAGCTATATGAGTAATGTGGCCTCCATTTCTCCCTCGTAGTCATCCATAGCAGATGGTAGCGGTAGGAGATCTTTCAGTGTGTTTGCAAGCGAATGGCCTATACGCTTCTACCTCTGGTTTCAGGCAGAGTAGGCTAAGGTGACCAGACGTCCCCGATTTCCGGGGACAGTCCCCGGATTGAGGAGACTGTCCCTGGAAAAATGATGTCCCCGGAAACGTCCCCGGTTCCTGTTGCACTGTCCCCGGTGTTCTGTGAAAATTTTAAATGAGCAAACCACGTCACTTCCTGTGACGTGGCATCAGCTGTTTGGCTCCTGTTGCACTGTTGCCAAGTCACATTGTCTCAGCGCGCAGGTCTGGAGGGAAGAGCGGAGCGACAAGGTAAAGTTAAAAAGTGTTGGTGTGGGAAAAGGGAAGCAGGGCAAACTGGGCGGCAGTGGCCCCCTTACTTGTTCTAAGTCTGTCTCCTACCTCACGGATAACTTCTGAGCCTGTCAGGGAAAGTGTCGGACTTGTGATGTTAAATGTGGGACCCTTGAATTACCTAAAAAAAAAAAAATAGACTCAGTAACATGCTGAACACAATTTAACTCCCTGGCTCCTAGAAAGGATTGCAGTTTATTCCTAAGCAGTGTATTGCAGCCCTTTTTGGTAGCCATGGGGTTAAATTGTGAATCAGTGTTGTCCTATGCATGCGGCAGGGCAGGAGGTCATGAGGGAGAGGACATTTAAATTTACAACTCTCCTGCAGGCACTTGAAGCAGCAACTATATGAAAGAGGTCAATCTGACTGTGAGTTAGTTGCTAGAAGTTCTTATGCTCTGACAAAATACAAAATACTAAATGTACTGTGGCAAAAAGAAGGTTTAACTCAGATTATTAATACACTTTCACTGTTATAGACATTTAAATGAGCTGGACTGGACCTCAAGTTTAGAATAATAAAAAGTCCCATGTCCTGCATGTATGAATGGGTGTGTATCTCTGCGTGTGTATTTCCATGTATGTATTTATCTTTAAGTGTGTATGTATATATGTATTTGTGCATGCATGTGTGGGTGTATCTCTGAGTGTGTCTGTGTAAGTGTCCCTTTCATCTCCCCTCTCTCTCTATTTCTCTCCCCCTCCCTCTGTCTTTCTCTCTCTCCCTCCCTCTGTGTCTCTCTCTCTCTCCCTCCCTCTGTCTCTCTCTCTCCCTCCCTCCTTCTGTGTGTCTCTCCCTCCCTCCCTCCATCTGTCTCTCTCTCCCTCCCTCCCTCCCTCCCTCCATCTGTCTCTCTCTCCCTCCCTCTGTCTCTCTCTCTCCCTCCCTCTGTCTCTCTCTCTCCCTCCCTCTGTCTCTCCCTCCCTCCCTGTTCTCCCTCCCTCCCTCTGTCCCTCCCTCCCTTTGTCTCTCCCTCCCTTTGTCTCTCCCTCCCTCCCTTTGTCTCTCCCACCCTCCCTCTCTCTCCCTCCTGCTGTCTCTCCCTCACTCTCTCCTTCTGTCTCTCCCTCCCTCCTTCTGTCTCTCCCTCCCTCCTTCTGTCTCTCCCTCCCTCCTTCTGTCTCTCTCTCCCTCCCCCATCTGTCTCTCTCTCCCTCTTTCTCTCCATCCCTCCTTTCCTCTGTCTCTCTCTCCCTCCCTTCCTGTCTCTCTCTCCCTCCCTCTGTTTATCTCTCTCTCCCTCCCTCCTTCTGTCTATCTCTCCCTCCTTCTGTCCTTCTGTCTATCTCTCCCTCCTTCTGTCTCTCCTTCACTCTCTCCTTCTGTCTCTCCCTCCCTCCTCCTGTCTCTCCCTCACTCTCTCCTTCTGTCTCTCCCTCCCTCCTTCTGTCTCTCCCTCCCTCCTTCTGTCTCTCTCCCTCCCTCCTTCTGTCTCTCTCTCCCTCTGTCTCTCCATCCCTCCCTTCCTCTGTCTCTCTCCCTCCCTTCCTCTGTCTCTCTCTCTCTCCCTCCCTCTGTCTATCTCTCCCTCCCTCCTTCTGTCTATCTCTCTCTCCCTCCTTCTGTATATCTCTCTCTCCCTCCCTCCCTCCTTCTGTCTCTCTCCCTCCTTCTGTCTCTCCCTCACTCTCTCCTTCTGTCTCTCCCTCCCTCCATCTGTCTCTCTCTCTCCCTCTGTCTCTTCCTCCCTTCCTCTGTCTCTCCCTCCCTCCCTCTCTCTCTCCCTCTGTCACTCCCTCCCTTCCTCTGTCTCTCCCTCCCTCTCTCTATCTCTACCTCCCTCCCTTCCTTTGTCTCTGTCTCTCTCTCCCTCCCTTCCTCTGTCTCTTTCTCCCTCCCTTACTCTGTCTCTCTCTCTCCCTTCCTCTGTCTCTCTCGCCCTCTCTCCCTCCTGCCCACCCTTCCTCTGTCTGTACCTCCCTTCCTCTGTCTCTCCCTCCCTTCCTCTGTCTCCCTTCCACTGTCTCTATCCCTTTCTCCTCTGACTCCCTCCCTTCCTCTGTCTGTCTCTCTCTGTCTCTCTCTCTCTCTCTCTCTCTCTCTCTCTCTCTCTCCCTTCCTCTGTCTCCCTCCCTTCCTCTGTCTCCCTCCCTTCCTCTGTCTGTCTCTGTCTTTCTCTCCCTCCCTTCCTCTGTCTCTCTCGCCCTCCCTCCCTTCCTCCCTCTGTCTCTTGCTCCCTCCCTCTCTACTTTCCTCCCTCTGTCTCTCCTGCCCACCCTTTCTCTGTCTCTCCCTCCCTTCTTCTGTCTCTCCCTCCCTTGTCTCTCCCTCCCTTCCACTGTCTCTCTCCCTTCCTCCTCTGTCTCTCTCACTTCCTTCCTCTGACTGTCTCTCTCTCCCTCCCTTCCTCTGTGTCTCTCTCTCTCCTTCCCTTCCTCTGTGTCACTTTCTCTTTCCCATCCTCTGTCTCGCTCTCCTGATTTAAACCCCTTGTCTGCCCCTCGCTACTTTCTGCTCCATACTGTAGTGCATATAGGGAGGTGGGATTTTTTTTTATGCATAAGCGCTTGCTAACTTACAATATTTAGTTCTTATTAAAAATATTTAAGGAAAAAATTGTCTATTTATATGGCAATTAAAAACATGGTGGGGGAGGGTCATATGAGGTTGGAGGGGCAAGGGAGATGGGAGGGGCAATAGGGTAGAGGAGGGGCGAAGGAGGAAGGTAGGTGGGGGGCTCTGCCACACTTTTGCCAATAAAAAAAAAAAAAATGTCCCCGGATTTCATTTTTAAAATCTGGTCACCTTAGAGTAGGCCCTGAATAAAGGCATTAGTTTCGGGTGCGTGAGCTATTTCATTGTCCATTCAAACCCCTATGGATATGCTCGGGAGGGCTTGTTATCGTCAGCATAGGGTTTTAGAATGTCCCAATGTACATGTTTTGTCCCCTTTTCTTAGACCTCTATTGCACAGCAATATGATTGTGCGGCCATGTTCATCGGCGGTTGGCCCCGCCCCCCCGAAATACATTTTTTTAACTTTACTGTTCCATTAAGCAAGGCAGTGCTATAAAAATGCAAACAAAATAAATGTTTTAGAAGAATTTAAAACTCAATCAAGAGATATAACGCTCAAGAATAAGTAGTTAAAGCTATTCCTATGAAAACTAGATTTTGCAGTGCTGGTGAAGAGGTGTGTTTAGGATTTCTCACAGGTCAGAATGAAATGCAAAACATGTTACTGACAGTCCAATGCAATGAAAATATGATCTAACCCAAGCTGGAGATGCTGTCTTGAATAAACATTTTTCAATGTACTTTTAAAGGGACATTAAGCACTAAATAAATGCTAAATAGAATGATGCATTCAAAGAAAAGATTAGTATGAGAATAACATGTAGATGTATTTTTTTAAAAGATTCTTTAATTGTTTAAATATTGACAAAATAAGTGCAAAGTTTTAGTGTCTATAAAACAATGGGAGCTGCCATGTTGTAACTTAGGTTACCTTCTCTGCTGTGGCCAATTAGGTATAGTTATAAATAGGTCACTAGAGGGTGCAGCCAATGGCTGTGTGGAATATAAGTCTTCTGCACTTCCTTTTCTAACAGGAACTGAAAAGTTCACAATTTCAGAATAGAATTACAGGAAAAGGGGCAAAATAAATAATTGAAAATATATTACAGAGTTTTTTATATACAATTTATCATTTTATGTTATCATCTGAAAGTGTTTAATGTCCCTTTAAATCAAATGTATATGAAAATCTATGGGATTTTGTGTATGCTCTTTAAATATATCACATCTAACTACTGGTGTTTTTGCAATGGTTGCCCTCCCTCTACAGCTGCTATAAAATGGTAACATAATAGCTGTAGCAGACTATTTAACATCTTTATCATTTCAATTGAATTAGTCTCTACTTGCAACAATGTAAATATTGATTGAAGGATAAAACTTCATTCCTTGAACAGAGACGTGACTGTAGATATTTAATTGTTAACCCCTTAGTGACCAGACCGATTTTCAATTTTATTATCGTTAAGGACCAGGGCTATTTTTACATTTCTGCAGTGTTTGTGTTTAGCTGTAATTTTCCTTTTACTCGTTTACTGTACCAACACATATATATATACTGTTTTTCTCGCCAATAAATGGACTTTCTAAAGATAACATTATTTTTTATCATATCTTATAATTTACTATAAAAAAATGATAAAATATGATAAAAGAAAATGGAAAAAAAAAACACTTTTTCTAACTTTGACCCCAAAAATCTATTACACATCTACAACCACCAAAAAACACCCATGCTAAATAGTTTCTAAATTTTGTCCTAAGTTTAGAAATACCCAATGTTTACACGTTCTTTGCTTTTTTTTTACAAGTTATAGGGCAATAAATACAAGTAGCACTTTGCTATTTCCAAACCATTTTTTTTTTTCAAAATGAGCATTAGTTACATTGTAACACTGATATTTGTCAGGAATCCCTGAAAAACTCTTCACATCTACTGTATATTTTTTTTTTTTAGTAGACAACCCGAAGTATTGATCTAGGTCCACTTTGGTATATTTCATGCCACAATTTCACCAAATGCAATCAAATAAAAAAATAATTAACTTTTTCACAAACTTTTCCACAAACTCAGGTTTCTCATTGAAATTATTTACAAACAGTCGGTTAGATTACGAGTTTTGTGTTATGAGTAAAAAAGCAGCATTAAGGCTCATAACGCTGCTTTTTCACTACCGCTGCTATTACGAGTCTTGTAGGTACAGCTGTCCTGCACACTTTTTTGGCCGTACCGCAAATTAACTTACGCAGTTTGCGTATAGTCTTTTTTAAATGGGACTTCAATAGCGCCGGTATTACAAGCTTTTTTTTTTTAGGCCAAAAAGTGAGCGGTACAGCCTATCCCGCAAAATTCGGAACGCATTATAAAGTCAGTAGTTATGAGTTTTACACTACAAAGCTGTAGCATAAAACTCATAACTAAAGTGCTAAAAAGTACACTAACACCCATAAACTACCTAAACCAAGGCCCTCCCGCATCGCAAAAGATAAAATAAAAGAATTAACTCCTAATCTACTACCACTAGAATAAACATATTAACCCCTAAACCGCCATACTCCAGAATCGCAAACACTAGTTAAATATTATTAACCCATAATCTGCCACCCCTAACATCGCCGCCACCTACCTACAATTATTAACCCCTAATCTGCCGCCCCCGATGTCGCCGCCACTATACTATATTTATTAACCCCTAAACCTAAGTCTAACCCTAACCCTAACACCCCCTAACTTAAATATAATTAAAATAAATCTAAAGAAAACCTACTATTAATGATTGGAACAGCCAATAGAATGCGAGCTCAAAAAAAAGGGTTTTGCAGGATGCTTCAATATCGAGGCATCACTGCAATACCCTGAAAGCATCTGGAAGTGATCACGATTGCTTCCAGCGCTTGAAACCCCAAAGGACGTGCCTGGCACATCCTTGGTCATTAACTGACACTTTTTGTAGGACGTGTCTGGCACGTCCTTGGTTGTTAAGGGGTTAAAGGGACATGAAACTCAATTTTTTTTTCTTTCAGGATTTAGACAGAGCATGCAATTTTAAGAAATTTCATAATTTTCTCCTATTTTACATTTTCCTTTGTTCTCTTGGTATCTTTATTTGAAAAGCAGGAATGTAAGCTTAGGAGCAGGCCCATTTTTTGTTCAGCACTTTGGTAGCGCTTGCTAAAAGTTGGCTAAACAATTTTTGTTTAATATCCCTTTAATGCAATATACACTTTTTTCAGAATATAATTTTAACTATAGACCCCAGGCAAGAGGGTCACTCCCTCAGGAGTTAGGGTATGAAAAGGTGTAATGTACATTGTGTATTTAGTTTATGAAGTAAAGTTTATGGCAGTGCTTGAAAAATCCAGTAGCCAGGGAACCACTGGCTGCTAGAATTTTACCACTGGCTTATTAACTTTTTGGGCTATTCTCCATGTATCTGTATCAAAATGCCCCTGTCTGGCTCCGAGAGGTATGTATGGCTCCTAAATATTTCATACAGGCTCCTAAATTTTAAAAAGATTTACCTGGTTTATGGTATCAGGAGGTGTAATATATAGTGTTGTTCTTTGTATAGGACACACTGAATGGTGAGCCATACAGGGGGCAGAGCATATACGGGGCGGTGGATAATGTGGCTGTGCTGAAGGGTCAAGTTAGCCAAATAATTTTAAATTTAAGGGAGATAAAAGTAAAAAAAAAAATCAAGAAATTAATCTAACGTATTTTATTATTGCGCTATTTCTTGCAACAAAGACCTAAGATTACAAGTGAAGTGCAAAAATATTATCGTTATTGTGCTTTTATTTTTGCACTCACATTACAAGTTGAAAGTAATATTTCAGCGCTCGAGAAAAAATTAAGGGAGTGATAACATCTGCATGTCTGATATCTCAAATTCACCAAATAACTCACATAAGAAACTTCTATGGGGGTGCACTGAAAACTAATAGAGGAAGTAGTGGAGTTCTTTACTTAGTTTTATACTATGATTTTGTATTGAAATATAAGTTAGAAACACTGTACACATACATACATATGTACATATACACATTAGAGATGTGAACAGGTGAAAAATGAATTTCATCCAAAAAAATTGTTTCTGATTTTTCCAAATGTTTGGTTTAGACAAATTTCACTCATGTGGGCATTAAGTTTGGCTTATTATTCGTTTTAAATTTGCTTCTGTTATTTTCAATAGGAACATCATATATATATATATATATATATATATATATATATATATATATATATATATATATATATATATATATATATATATATATGTTTACCAAAAATCTTAGACTATAGAAGTCAAACAATTAAAATAACCTATATTTCAATGTTAACAGAAAATACAACTCGATTGAATTGGAGTCAATGACTAGGTCATGGAGGCACAGAAGTCACACAACTGCTATAGCCCCAGTCAAAATGATTGAAAATGGCTGAGCTTCCCCACGTCTCCCACCTCTCTATAACAGGTTAAAGGTTAATTGGACAAGCCTGTATTTACCTAACATTAATCATTCGTAATATTATTTGACAATAGTATCAGGATTGGACAGGGGACCATGTTCACATGAATTGTCAGACCCCCTGTACATCATTGCAAACATAAGAATAGCAAAGCAGTATAGCCCCTCCCTTGCCCCTTTTCTGCCCCTTCCACACCTTTTTTGGCACCAAACAGCACAAATGAATAAATCGATTAAGTCAAGCAATCATTTGTTCTTTGTTGATTTCTCACAATAATGTATTTAGCTGTTTGTGTATTGGATGAATCATTGAATTGGCATAAATTCAGATACATTTGTATTTTTTCCTAAGCCAAATGCACATCTCTAATATGCACACACACACATACAAATACAGACACACACACATATGTATGTATGTATATATAAATATATATATATATACACGTTTGTGCCCTTCCCAGTCCCACACCTGATCACGTACCATATCCCTTTAAATCCTTTATAACATTTACTTCAATAATAAACATACCACATCCCTTTAAATCCCTTTAAATCACATTTACTTCAATAATAAACCATTATCTTACATTTAATATACTTAAATATAAGGAAAATACTTTATTATAATATGTGTTTATGTGTTTTGTTATGAATAATTTCAAACGTTACTTTACTCCAAAATTGCTACATTTTCCAGGGCTATTTTGTGCTCAAGCGCTCAAAAGAATATGACACCCACATATTTTCTTTCAGGATTAAGATAGAGCAGGCAATTTTAAGCAACTTTCTAATTTGCTCCTATGATCAATTTTTCTTCATTCTTATGGTATCTTTATTTGAAAAAGCAGGACTGTAAGCTTAGGTGCCAGCCCATTTTTGGTTAAGGACCCTGGGTAGTGCTTGCTGATTGTTAGCTTTTTAATGCAATTTCTTTTTTTAATAATTATTAGTTATTATTAAATGTATTATGTTTTATGCAACCTTTTTGACTCACGTAACAGTTAACCAGTGTTCTGACGTTGCGCTACCCCGATGTGCGTTAAATTCAATTGTGCTCAAGCAAACACATTATCTTTCAACTTGTAATGCGCTCTACTTCCATGCAAAATGCTGCGATAAATCCCTTTTCACTTGCGCGCAACAGTTAGTGTGCCACTTGTAATCTAGCCCATTGTGTTTAAGTATTTATACATCACATTGTATGTAATGTTTAATATTGCTGTAAAAGACAAGGCTGTGTCAGGCAATGAATTTGGCTGGGGGAAGTACATGTGAAATACCAGTTTGCAGAAAAAAAATCCCAGAAGCGTTTTTTTTGTTTGCCAACGAGCTTCACAGCTGTATTCATAAGTCTTCTTATTAGTCTTTTTAGTCTTATCTTTCACCTGAACTGACGAAATCCATCTTACAGAGTCCTAACTTCAAGGTTGTTAACAAAGAATTTATATGATTCAAAAATGTTTTTTGCAAGTAGATATTTATAGCAGCAATACATGAGGACTCACACATTGTTCACTACTATAATGTTAGAGGAAAAGTGTCAGTTACTTGATAACAAGAAACTTAGAATCAAAGAGACACCAAGTTAAAATGCCAACTTCTAAATATATCTCTGTACAGTTGCTTAGGGGCATGCACGGCAGGGGGTACACTGTAGTAAGGAAGAATGACGGGAAAGGAGAATGAGAGAGAGATGGACAGTCATCCAAGGAGATAAAGTAGAGTGGAAATCATATAGATCAGGATGGAGGGTATTGTAGAGAGAAAATAAAGGGGTTGATTCCAATACAAAATTGTTATCTTCTTTATTGATCTTCAGATTTTATATCCAAAAATCAATCAAATGTGCAGGGTTAAAGGGACATGAAAGCCCACATTTTTCTTTCATGATTCACGCATACCTGGGTAATGTTTGTGCAATACCGCCCCTGTACATTCGCAGGCAATCAGTCACTAGCAATCCGATCAGGATAATTGCTGTCCGCCACCTCAGAGGTCCCAATCCTTGTTCCAACAAAGGAACAGGAACAATCACTCCCATATCTCCTAGATTCGAAATTGATTGAAAAAAGGCTTGAGCCTACAAAGGATTTTTTGGACATTGGACAAAATAAACCTTCCCCTGGGAGGCCTTGATCTGAAACCTATAAGATGACCCTGATATACTATATTCAGAACCCATGGAGCTAGATTACGAGTGGCTCGCTAACAGTTACGCGCAAGCGAAAAGTTTTTTTTTTTAGGCTCTTTCCACCAAATGTTAAGTAGCACAGGATTACGAGTTGAAAGTAAATGTATTGGCTTGAGCACACTTGAATTTAACACACTTCGGGATAAAAGTACAGTTACACTCATAATAACACTGTGCTAAAAATTATTAAAAATAAAAATTGCATAAAAAAAGTTATAAGGACGCAAAGATATGAGGTCTCAGGTGTTAGATCCAATCATCCAATAGGATTGAGCTTGCATTCTATTGACTGATTGGAACAGCCAATAGGATGTTTTCACCTTTATTTCCGATTGGTTGATAGATTTCTATCAGCCAATCGGAATTCAAGGGACGCCATCTTGGATGAAATCACTTAAAAGGAACCTTCATTCTTCAGTTGCCATCGGAAGAAGAGGATGCTCCGTGCCGGATGTCTTGAAGATAGACCCACTCCGCGCCGTATGGATGAAGATAGAAGATGCCGTCTGGATGAAGACTTCTGCCGGCTTGGATGAAGACTTCGGCCCGCTTGGATGAAGACTTCTGCCGCTTCATTGAGGACTTCTGCCAGCTTCATTGAGGATGGATGTCGGGTCTTCAAAAACTGTAAATGGATTGTCAGGAGTTAGTGTTAGGTTTTTTTAAACTTTTTTTGGGTGGGTTTTTTTTTAGATTAGGGTTTGGGCTTTCTTAAAATAGCTGAATGTCCTTTTTATTTTGATAGGGCTATTATATTAGGTGTAATTAGTTTAAATATCTGATAATATATTTTTTATTTTGTGTAATTTAGTGTTTGCTTTTTTTGTAAATTAGTTAATTGGATTTAAATGTAATTTATTTAATTGTAGTGTAAGGTTAGGTGTTAGTGTAAGACAGATTAGGTTTTATTTTACAGGTACATTTGTATTTATTTTAGCTAGGTAGTTAGTATATAGTTAATAACTATTTACTAACTAGTCTACCTAGTTAAAATAAATACAAGCTTGCCTGTGAAATAAAAATAAAACCTAAGCAAGCTACGATGTAACTGTTAGTTATATTGTAGCTAGCTTAGGGTTTATTTTATAGGTAAGTATTTAGTTTTAAATAGGAATTATTTAGTTAATGATAGGAATTTTTCATTAGATTTGTTTTAAATATATTAAAGTAGGGGGTGTTAGGGTTAGACTTAGGGTTAGGTTTAGGGGTTAATTACTTTAGTATAGTGGTGGGCTGGCGGCGACGTTGCGGGCAACAGATTAGGGGTTATTAAATGTAGGTAGGTGGCAGCGATGTTAGGGGCAGCAGATTAGGGGTTAATAAGTATAATGTAGGTGGCGGCAGTGTCAGGGGCGGCAGATTAGGGATTAATAGTATAATGTAGGTGGCGTCGATGTCAGGGGCGGCAGATTAGGGGTTAATAAGTATAATGTAGGTGGCGGCGATGTCAGGGGCAGTAAATTAGGGGTGTTTAGACTCAGGGTTTATGTTAGGGTGTTAGGTGTAAACATAACTTTTGTTTCCCCATAGGAATCAATGGGGCTGCGTTACGGAGCTTTTACGCTCCTTTATTGCAGGTGTCAGGCATTTTTTTTAGCCGGGTCTCTGCATTGATGTCTATGGGTAAATCGTGCACGAGCACAAAAACCAGCTCACCGCAGCGCTGGTATTGGAGTGCGGTATGGAGCTCAATTTTGCTCTATGCACACCTCTTGCCTGCTAACGCCTGGTTTTTGCAAACCTGTAATAGCAGCGCTATACGGGAGGTGAGCGGTGATAATAACTTGCAAGTTAGCACCGTGCCGTTTATAACGCAAAACTCGTAATGTAGCCGAAACGAAATGATCTAAAATAAAAACAATTACACCTAATCTAATAGCCCTAAAAAATAAAAAAGCCCTCCCAAAATAAAAAAACCTAGCCTACAATAAACTACCAATAGCCCTTAAAAAGGGCCTTTTGTAGGGCAGTGCCCTAAAAGAAATCAGCTCAGCTCTTTTCCCTGAAGAAATACAAAGACCCCCAACAGTAAAACCCACTACCCAACCAAGCCCCCAAAATAAAAAACTTAACTCTAAAAAAAACCTAAGCTACCCGTTGCCCTGAAAAGGGCATTTATATGGGCATTGCCTTAAAAGGACATTTAGCTCTTTTTCTTGACCTGAAAAGGACATTCAGCTCTTTTAAGAAAGCCCAAAACCTAATCTAAAAAAAAAAATACCCCAAAAAAGTTTAAAAAACCTAACACCAACTCCTGACAATCCACTTACAGTTTCTGAAGTCCGGACATCCAGGCATCTTCTATCTTCATGGAGACAGCGTCTTCTATCTTCATCCCCGCGGCGCGGAGCGGGTCCATCCTGAAGACATCCAGCGTGGAGCATCTTCTTCATATGGTCGCCGCCGTATACTGAATTTTCAATGCAAGGGAGTGTTTTCAAAATGGCGTCCCTTGCATTACTATTGGCTGATTTGATTTTTTAAATCAGCCAATAGGATGAGAGTTACTGAAATTTGATAGCCATTAGAATTTAAGTAGCTCTCATCCTCTATTCACTAGAGTCTGAGGACGGGGGTTACTCCCCAAAAACGTTAACTCTGAAAAAAAATCTTGTTTGACACAGCGAGTGCACCCTTTGGACTGGAACCAGACTTTCTGAAAAAGGCACAGTCTGCCACCTACCAGAGTCTCTGGATCAGTGGCCATAACTTCATGCAGACTTGAAAGTAGGTGTAGATTTTTTTGATTGCTAAGGCCTTTTTCAATTGGAACCGGGGATCCAGGCTTGCTAGAGAAGGATGTAGTGAAGCTGCATCCAGGTGAAATCTTTTGGCTGCGCATGCAGCCAACATTCCATTGGCTGCCTTGCGCTGCCAACATTCCATTGAGGATGCTGCGCAACTGCCGACAGCGACGGACATTGCAAACGCAATTATAGTATAGATGATATCAAATAAAGCATCACAAATAAATGAGTTAGCACATTTAAGCAATTTTAAAAGGTTAAAAAATCTTCACTGGCAGAATAATCAGAAAATGGTTAAGAGAGACTATTTAGCCAAATAGAACAGAAGAAGCAGCAGCAATGTCAGCAATAGAAATAGCTGGCCTAAATAAGTAACCTGCTTTCAAGAAGGCCGTTCTATGAAAGGATTCTAATTTCCTATCTAAAGGGTCCTTAAAAGAGGTACTATCTTCCAGAGAAGTAGTAGTAAAAATAGCTAGACATGTGCATTTTGTTTTGTCCGAATTTAGTTTTTGGCCGAATTTTGGCCAATTCAGAGATTCAAATGCATCTGAACTTCCAAATCGGCACCATAACCAAAATCTCGCAAAAATCTGTAAATTAATAAATTAGTTTCCCAATTTTTGGATCCATTCTTTATTCATATTCAGAATTTTTCATTGTTCTAATCTAAACAGCAGTTCCCCGACATCGAAGACACTAACTAAATCATTAAATAATCATATTAACCCCTAAACTTCCATTCCCCGACACTAACTAAACCTATTAACCCCTAAAACGCCATTCCCAAACATCGTCAAAACTAACTAAACCTATTAACTCCTAAACTGCCGTTCCCAAACATTGCCAAAGCTAACTAAACCTATTAACCCCTAGACCGCAGTTCCCAAACATTGCAGACACTAATAAACCTATTAACCCCTAAACCGCAGTTACCAAACATTGCAGACACTAAATAAACCTATTAACCCCTAAACCGCAGTTCCCAAACATTGCAGACACCAACTAAACCTATTAACCCCTAAACCGCCATACACCCACATCTCCAACACTAACTAAACCTATTAACCCCTAAACCACCAGTCTCCACATCACAACAACCTAAATTAAATTATATTAACACCTAAACCTAACACCCCCAAACCTTAACATAATTAAATAAGACCTAAATTAAAGTTACAATTATTAACTAACTACCTATTTAAAAATAAATACAAACTTACATGTAAAATAAAAATAAAACATAAGCTAGCTACAATATAACTATTTACTAACTACCTAGTTAAAATAAAAGATCTCTACTGTTGATCACAAAAAAATGCCACAACTCTAGGGGGCGCTATTTACTAATTACCTCGTTTTGATTATGAATCTAATATAGATCCTAACAAAGCAAAATGATATAAATAATATATTTGAAATAAAATCAACAGACCATATAAAAATGTAATACTGATGATAATCCAACTAAGTAACAATATGAGGAGACAGTGTGTGTCTGTGTAAAGGAGCGCGCTTCTCTCCGCTCTGTAATTGAATACTCAAGGGGGTGGAGATTCCGGTACTCCTGATCGGCTCAATGGAGAGTGGGTGTACGTGACTCACTGCGGTAGTCTCGCTATGCAGCCCTAAACAAGTCTGCCAGCTTATCCAAGTAAATAGAATAAGATCCAAAGCAGGGCGCACCACAAAGACAATCTGCAGATTCCGTATAGATAAAATCCTTCTTTATTCTGCACCACGTAAAAACATGTAAGGGCTCATAAGCCCAGAAAGCTCACAGAATAAAAGAACACACAGTTGTGTCAGGTAACCACGCATGCGTGTTCTTTTATTCTGTGAGCTTTCTGGGCTTATGAGCCCTTACATGTTTTTACGTGGTGCCGAATAAAGAAGGATTTTATCTATACGGAATCTGCAGATTGTCTTTGTGGTGCGCCCTGCTTTGGATCTTTAAGGAACAATATGGACTGGATAAATAAAACTATAAAAAAACGAAACAGAACATATGTGTACAAAAAAATAAAATAAAAAAATAAAATGCAAACATAAAATATAAGAAAACAATGGTGTAAAACAAAGCACCTATGTACATAAGCACAAACAGGTTAGAGCAATATCTTATCTTATAGATAAATCAATGGTGTTCTGTGTCTCTCCAAGGACTCCATATAGATCTATTCCCTGTATCAGGCATTTGTAGTTGATGACTGCTCCTTGTGAAAAAATACTGCTCTCTCCAATAGACTTCTGTGAAAATGAATCACAAACATGGGTGCCTCCTAGTGTAACCCTGGTGATATATAAGATAGATACTGTATATACTATCAAAACGTACTCACAAGTATGGGAGTACCGGATTGTGCTAAGTGAAGTGTTCTGGAAACTCTCAGCATCCCAGCTCACTGATTCAAAGAGCAGTGAATCCTCTTGACCGCTCCTATTGCTATTAGCTGGATTAATAAAACTCAGACTTCCAAAAAATCTCCAAAAATTCAATTTTATTGAGCAAATTAATTTTAAAAACAGTAGCGCAACGCGTTTCTCAGCAATCCTGGCTGTTTCCTCAGGCTTCTGTTAATCTTTTGGAAGTACTGGCTGTTACAAACTGCTGTTTGTAACTGGCCCTTTAAATGGAAAATTGCCCTGCTTCCCTGGATTTTGGAGAAGCCTATTTGCCAGCCTCCTTCCACATGACTATGGCCCCTGGAAGATTGTGCCCCTGAGGACATATTGACTTTTGTTGGGTGTGTGTGGCCCTTTAAGAACCGTCTGGGGACATATTGTGACTTTGGTGAACAATGCCCCTTTAAGACTATGTCCCCAGACCTGTGAAATGACTTGTCCCTGGCTTTCTCCCACTTGGTTCAGTTTCATTGTGTGCCATTAAGTGCTATGTGACAGACCCTTCGGTCAGAACTACAGAGATAACTTTGTTCAGCTTCAAGAAGCATTCTAAATACAAGTTTGCTGGGATCAGCTCTAATTAAGTTTAGTGATAAACTTTCCCATTGTCTAATCAGACTTCTAGTAGTGATAAGGTGGACTGCATTGTTTTATTGTGTGTAAAATGTTATCTGCTGAAGTAATGTTGTGGCCTGTCAAAGGGAGTGTCTCTATCTAATATCAAATGTGTGATGGGGGATTTTATGCCTCCCCCTGAGAGTGTCCTGTTTGCATGTAACCTCAATAAAAAGCAGGCTGTGTGCTCCAGCACATCAGACCTATGTTGACCCTCTAACTTGAAGCTTTGACTCATGTTTGTAGGATACAGCTTATAATCACTACAGGGATTGCTATGCTCTTCATACTCCCTTAGCTACAGGGATTGCTACAGAAGGAAGAGGTTCACCTACTGGAGCCTGGTCATAGGTCCAGGGCGCAGAGCAGACGGCGAGATACCAGCCCAGCAGTGGTGGTTCATAGAGTCTGCATTACTTATGGTGGCTACGCAGCAGTTATAGAGTCTACGGTGCTGCTGCTCCTTTGGTGAGCGCTAGGAGCATCCTTTTCTACGGTCCAACTTCCAGCCAGCCTGGAGGCAACCGTAACACTGGCTTTTAAATAAAGAACTAACCAATCACAAAACATTTAGAAAAAAACACCCACTAATACAGGTGTGTTGCCTTAATTACCTGTCTCCTTAGAAACATACATTACCATCCAAATGTTATTGCTACGTTTGTATACAATATTAGCACATATGTACAATTAACAATCTTGTCGATGATGACTGGATAGAAAAATATATATCATATATCTACAAAAGACTGTCAATCAATTCACATAGATGTTTACAAATCTACTATTCCTCGGATGTGACAATCATGTCTCCCATCATGTGCTTAATAGATTTTAGAAATTACCCTTTTGAATAAACATGATCGGAATTACCCCGAACATTAAATAATAATACATATGGGTTGATTGAATGACCCAATCTATTATTAGTGCTAATCTATTATTAATATATATAGACCGGAATAGGGGTAGTTTATGTCTCAAAAAAACTTACCGTAACTGCAAAGCATGAGTAAGGATACAATCTATATTCTTAGACTCTAAAACAGGCTCTGTTGAGGAACAGAACTTTACTTCTGCATATCGAAACAATAATTTAGTTATTGTGATTACGTATGCGGTGCTCATCATAATAAACACGCCTCTAATGTGTGTGTGCCAATTCATCTTGATCTTTAATGGTATCGCCTTCAATCCCAGATAGTATGTATTTAGAATAGCAGTATTGGGACTGCATATACGATGCTTGCTCTTATTGGCTAGCTGTGTTGCGCCTTTATAAAAGCATACAAATTTTCCTTTATCGACTAAAAAATACCTACAATAACATAGCCTATGTGTATGAAGGTAGACCTAGGATAACTTTTCGAAGAGCCCCTTCGATTAAACAAAAATTGGCCCCAAGTAAAATAGTGATGAGCACAAGAGGTACTAACAATAAATCCAAAAATAGGGATAAAAATACTCAAATAAAGGGAGCCTATAAATGTGGAAATAGAAAATGTAAAATGTGTGAATTCATCACAAATGGAACAACTAGTGTCACCTCTAATAGTTCGGGTCATACGTATCAACTAAAGGAAAGGCTCAATTGTAGTTCAAATGTTGTCACTTATCTTCTCACAAGCAAATGTGGGTGTCAATATTTAGGTCGCTCTATACGCAAAGTGAGAAATAGATGGGGTGAACACTATAGGAATATCATCAATCGTAGTAATAAATATAGTGTGTCCAGACACCATACGGTTTGTCAACAGGGTTCCAAATCTAGTTTTTGTATAACCCGGCTGGAAAGAATACCAATGAGACAGGGTACCAATAGGCTCACCATCCTCAGACAGAGGGAGACCTATTGGATATACAAATTTAACTCCCTGTTTCCAGCAGGGTTAAACGAAAATTTGGATATGGCCACATTCCAAATTTCAAACCGACCAATATTTTAGCTTTTTCTAAATGTGACAGCATATGTTGTAATATTTGGATGTATTTATCATGTCTCCCATGGACCATTCACAGACATGGACTATTCTTTAAAATGGGTCTAGGTGGTATATTCGACATTATATATAGTGTTATATATTTGTATATGCATTTAAGGCACTATTCCATTTAAGAGGTAATACATTTTACACATAGGATACAGATATCACCCCTTAACCAACGTGCCAGTCAGATCAATTATAGAGCATCCTATCTCTCATCCACTCACTACTGGATACATTCAGTATATCTGTCGTATTATATTTAGACTTTTACGGCTAGATTTAGAGTTTTGTCGGTAACGACCCACGTAGCTAACGCTGGCTTTTTTCTGGCCGCACCTTTTAAATAACTCTGGTATTGAGAGTTCACAGAATGGCTGCGTTAGGCTCCAAAAAGGGAGCGTACAGGCATATTTAACGCCACTGCAACTCTCGATACCAGAGTTGCTTACGGACGCGGCCAGCCTCAAAAACGTGCTCGTGCACGATTCCCCCATAGAAAACAATGGGGCTGTTTGAGATGAAAAAAAACCTAACACCTGCAAAAAAGCCGCGTTCAGCTCCTAACGCAGCCCCATTGTTGTCTATGGGGAAACACTTCCTACGTCTGCACCTAACACCCTAACATGTACCCCGAGTCTAAACACCCCTAACCTTACACTTATTAACCCCTATTCTGCCGCCCCCGCTATCGCTGACCCCTGCATATTATTTTTAACCCCTAATATGCCGCTCCGTAAACTGCCGCTACTTACATTATCCCTATGTACCCCTAACCTGCTGCCCCTAACACCGCCGACCCCTATATTATATTTATTAACCCCTAATCTGCCCCTCACAATGTCGCCTCCACCTGCCTACACTTATTAACCCCTAATCTGCCGAGCGGACCGCACTGCTATTATAATAAAGTTATTAACCCTTAATCCGCCTCACTAACCCTATAATAAATAGTATTAACCCCTAATCTGCCCTCCCTATTCTAAATTACTAAAGTTCAAAGCTCTTTTACCTTACCAGCCCTGAACAGGGCCCTTTGCAGGGCATGCCCCAAAGAATTCAGCTCTTTTGCCTGTAAAAAAAACACATACAATACCCCCCAAACATTACAACCCACCACCCACTTATCCCTAATCTAACCCAAACCCCCCTTAAATAAACCTAACACTAAGCCCCTGAAGCTCTTCCTACCTTATCTTCACCATACCAGGTTCACCGATCGATCCAGAAGAGCTCCTCCGATGTCCTGATCCAAGCCCAAGCGGGGGACTGAAGATGTCCATGATCTGGCTGAAGTCATCATCCAAGCGGGAGCTGAAGAGGTCCATGATCCGGCTGAAGTCATCATCCAAGCGGGAGCTGAAGAGGTCCATGATCCGGCTGAAGTCTTCTATCAACGGCATCTTCAATCTTTTTTCTTCCGGATCCATCTTGCAGACCTCCGACGCGGAACATCCTGCTGGCCCGATGGACTACCGACGAATGAAGGCTCCTTTAAGGGACGTCATCCAAGATGGCGTCCCTCGAATTCCGATTGGCTGATAGGATTCTATCAGCCAATCGGAATTAAGGTAGGAAAATTCTGATTGGCTGATGGAATCAGCCAATCATAATCAAGTTCAATCCGATTGGCTGATCCGATCAGCCAATCAGATTGAGCTCGCATTCTATTGGCTGTTCCGATCAGCCAATAGAATGCAAGCTCAATCTGATTGGCTGATCGGATCGGCCAATCGGATTGAACTTGATTCTGATTGGCTGATTCCATCAGCCAATCTGTTATGTTAGGTGCAAGTATTTTATATCCTTAACTGCAGGACCACTCAGTCTCACACCAAACCTTTAGGTTCATTAGATGTAATCAAGAACCTAGTTTTTGCTCATAGATCTGAGGGTCACTGCTGCATGGATGCAGAGTGAAAGAAATAAGATTTAAAGGTATATTATCCCGATTGCAAAACCAGGTTGCAATATGCAGATAATTACAGAGATAGCAGATAAATGAAAGATTTAGATAAGATTAAGTATGAGTAGGTAAATGTCAGCCTCAATAAACACAGGTTGCAACCAGGAGGTGTTTCTATATAAAGTAAGCAGGAGAGCTCTATAACAGGTTATGTTGTTTTTTAGGCAACAGGCAGTCCTTAGTTAGTCTATAACGTTGTTAGTATTCTTATAAACAGCAGGCAGTCTTTTCACAAACAACAGTATGATTATTTGATAATGCACATAGAATAATTAAGCACAGTTCATCAAGCTGAATCGTTAGATATTACAGGCAATCAGATAGTAAACGGTAGCTGTATTTGCATAAGCGTCACACTGTAAAACATGCAGGAAAGTCCTTCAAAGTAGTAAGTGAATTAAGGTATAATACGTTACCAACTTCAGAGAGTAAGGAATAGTAACGGTTACCGCAGCTTCAAGGTGAGTTGTTGTTAAGCACAGGAGTTGTTTGTTTGCAGCCAGAGTGAGAGAGAGCTCCGGAGACTTACGGTGACGTCAGACGCCGATTCACGGCTTCAATGTAGAAGCCGGGAGAAACTGAATTAACAAGTAAGGGATACTTTAAAGATTCCGGACAAAACAGAGAAACCTGGTATATGACGATCCAAAGTTGAAAAGCACACAGCAGTTGTAGTTATTAGGAGTAAATTCCTTGGTTAGGAATATCAGCAAGGTGTCTTCGTTGTTGCTCAGCTTATAGCTAAGTGAATACAAATTACCAAGCATAGGTAGACTGGAGGAGGGGCCTTATATAGGGATGTGAATACCTGAACATCCTGATTTAAAGGGACAGGAACATAACAGGACGCCCCCCTAAAAAGAGCCGCTCCGCGGATCAAGGCTTGGGTCGGTCGGGATGTCTCCGATGAAAAATTGAAAGAAGACGGGGTGCCGACAAATTAGAATACGGTTCCCAGGAGTCCTCATCAGCCCCAAAACCTTTCCATCGTACCAGGTACTGGAGTTGATTGCGATATAAACGAGAGTCCAAAATAGAATCCACCTCATACTCAACTTCATCCACAACTGGAGGGTTAGTCAACGAAGGATGAGGGGGATCCCTTATCGGAGAGAAAGGTTTCAGGAGGGACACATGGAATGTAGGATGTATCCTGAGAGAAGGAGGCAGCTGAAGAGTCACAGCATTTGGATTAACAACCTTAACTATGTCATAGGGACCTATGAAAAGACTTCCAAGCTTTTTACTTGGAATACAAAGTTTCAGGTGTTTAGTACTTAGCCAAACCTTATCCCCAGGTTTATAAAGAGGGGGTTTTGAGCGCCTTAAATCATAATGGTGTTTCTGTGAAGCTTGAGCTTCTTGTAAGGTTGTTTTGAGAACAGAAAAACCCTCAGCAATAGTGTTGACAGTCTGATCAACCGTAGGTAGCAGGGAATCAGTTCTGTGGAAAAGATGATATGAAGGGTGAAAACCATAATTAATATAGAATGGCGAAGTTTTTGTGGATGCGTTGGTCATGTTATTATGTGCGAATTCTGCAGTAGGCAGCAGAGCGAACCAGTTATCCTGTTGGTTGGTACAATAGCATCTCAGATACTGTTCAAGAGACTGGTTAGTCCTTTCGCACTGGCCATTAGTCTGGGGATGATAAGCAGTACTTAATCTCCTAGTAATCTTGAGGATAGAACATAACTGAGTCCAGAACTTAGAGGTGAATTGAGATCCTCTATCAGACGTGATGGAGTCGGGTAGTCCATGCTATGTCCTTCCAGGGTCTATCGGGAACTGGTAATGAAAGAAGAAGACCATAAGGACGAGTTCTAGTATGTTTGCAAGTAGCGCAGACTGAACAGGATCGGATGTAAGAAGAGACAGAACTTTTCATATTGGGCCACCAATAGTCTCTTTGAAGTATGCGTAGTGTTTTATGAAGTCCAGGATGTCCTGATAGAAGAGAATCATGTGCAGAATGCATTAATTCATTTCGTAGAGGTTCTGGTATGTATATCTGGTTTCCATGGTAATATAGATTGCTACTGTGTTTTTGTAGATCTGCTAATGGGAGTGTTGGATCTGCTCCCTGATATTCTTTTATAGAGGTTTCAGTGATTGAAGTTAATCCAATGAACTTATTTTGTGGAATGATAGAATCTGGAGGTATATAATGTTGAGGTTTTGGATCCTTCCTTGAAAGAGCATCTGCTTTTGTATTTTTGGAACCCGGGCGGTAAGTGATGGTAAAATCAAATCTTGAAAAGAAGAGGCTCCATCTAACTTGTCTAGAAGTTAACGTTTTGCTGGTTTTTAAATATTCAAGGTTTCTATGATCCATAAGTATAAGAATAGTATGTTTAGTACCCTCAAGGAGGTGTCTCCAAAACTCTAGTGCTGATTTTATAGCGAGAAGCTCTTTTTCACCAATAGCATAATTTAGCTCGGCTGAGCTCATTACCCTAGAGTAATATGATATTGGATGCAGTGCTTCCTTGGGTGAAACTCTTTGAGAGAGTACAGCTCCAAGAGCGTATTCAGAAGCATCGACCTCAAGCGTGTACTGCAAACTGGGATCTGGGAATTTGAGTATCGGTGCTGTTACAAACCTCTCCTTTAATATATTAAATGCGTTCTCAGCATGAATATTCCAAGAGAAACCAGGTTTTTTCTGAGTTAATTTAGTCAAGGGTCTAGCAATCTCAGAAAAGCCCTTGATAAACTTCCTATAGAAGTTTGCAAACCCAAGAAATCTCTGAACATCTTTTTTTGTACGGGGGGTGCTCCAGTTAGTAATAGCTTCCACTTTGTTTGCTTCCATGGCGATACCAGAAGGGGAAACATGGTATCCTAAGAAGGAGATAGTAGTGGTATTAAAAATGCATTTTTCTAACTTAGCATAGAGATGGTGTGAACGAAGTCTGGACAAAACAAGCTTGACATGGGTGTGATGGTTTGTTATATTGTCAGAATAGATCAAAATGTCATCTAAATAAATGACCATACAGACATCAAGTAAGTCATGAAATACGTCATTTATAAAACACTGGAACGTTGCAGGAGCGTTGCACAGACCAAAAGGCATTACTGTATATTCATACAGTCCATAACGTGTGCGGAAAGCTGTTAGCCACTCATCGCCCTTCCTCATTCTTATCAAGTTATAAGCTCCTCTAAGATCTAATTTTGTGTAAATTTTAGCTCCTTGCAACCGTTCTATAAGTTCAGGGATGAGTGGGAGTGGGTACCTGTTTTTCTTGGTACATTTGTTAAGTTGTCTGTAGTCGATAATAGGACGAAGTGATCCGTCCTTGTTTTTAACAAAAAACATTGCAGCACCCGCTGGAGAGGTGGAAGGTCTTATAAAACCCTTCTTAAGGTTGTCCTCTAAGTACTGTTTCAAATGAACCAATTCAGGTTGTGACATAGGGTATATATGACCAAAGGGAATAGAACTGCCCGGTAGTAAGTCTATCGGACAGTCATAAGACCTATGGGGGGGTAGGTTCTGAGCTTCTACTTTGTCAAACACATCGGAATATTCTTTATAACATTCAGGTAAAACATGATCAGTCATACAACACACAGAAGCTTTGGGAAAACAGACTTCCGTACAGTAAGTGGAATTAAAATTCACAACACCTTGCTTCCAAGATATATCAGGATCATGCTTTATCAACCAATTGATACCAAAAATTAACGGGTATAAACTAGAAGGCAAAACGTCAAATGTACATGTCTCAGTATGGCCTGTCTGTGTGATAACTTGTAAGGGTGTAGTGTGATGCGTGATAGGCCCTGTATTCATAAGAAAACCATCAACCAATCTTATGGCTTGTGCACTATCTTTTTTATTGTGGGTATTTTATGTTTTGTAACAAATGCTTGGTCAATGAAATTCCCAGATGCGCCAGAGTCAATAACGGCCTGGGTTTTTGTCTTCTGTAGACGCCACTGCAAGAGAACAGAAATTGGTAAATGAGTGGTAAGCGTAGACAATTTATTAAGGCAATTTTGGTGCTGAAGATTCTTACCCCTCTTCTGTCTGATAAGAACAGGACAGTCTCTAACACCATGGTCCTTTGCTGCGCAATATAAACACAAGTTATGTAGCTTCCTTCTGGCTTTTTCCTCTGGTTTTAGAGGACCCTTCATGACAGCAATTTCCATAGGTTCGTCATTTGATTTAGATGGTGTAGTGACCACAGGATGGTATACCGGGATTTTCTTGGCAATAGGATCAGATACTGCCCTCTCAGATCTACGTTCTCTTATCCTTCTATCAACAGTGATACATAAGGTCATAAGATTCTCTAAATCCACAGGAACTGCACCACGGGCTAATTCATCTTTTAATGTTTCAGAAAGACCTGTTCTAAACTGATTTCTGAGAGCAGGTTCATTCCATTGGGTGTCTGGTGCCCATCTTTTAAAGTCCGTGATATATTCTTCTACTGCTCTTTTACCTTGTCGTAGGCTCCTAAGAGCAGTCTCAGCAGTATTCTGCTTATGATGGTCTTCATATAATAGGGACATGGCAGAGAAAAAGGCATCTAAGGAGTCTAATATGGGGTCATTGTTCTCATAGAAGGCGTTAGCCCAGGATTTAGCCTCTCCTCTGAGGTATGAGATGACCGTTAGAACTTTGACCCGATCAGATGTATAGGTTCGGGGTTTTAAAGAAAAGTACAAAGTGCAGGAGTTTTTAAATTCTCTAAACTGAGTCCTGTCACCAAAGAATTTTTCAGGTGGAGATACAGTTGGTTCAGGTGTTAATTCAATAGGAGCAGGTTTAAGAGATAAGTGCTCATTAATAAACTTCCTAATGTGATCATTTTCAATTTTAATTTCTCTGAGGCCTTGTAGCATATGGTCCATGCTTTGTGCAAGGGAACCAACACGGTTTGTAAGTTCAGTGATATCCATGCTGTAGGATATATATTATGGCTTGGTAATATGTTATGTTAGGTGCAAGTATTTTA
Organism: Bombina bombina; assembly: GCF_027579735.1. Taxonomy (NCBI): domain Eukaryota; kingdom Metazoa; phylum Chordata; class Amphibia; order Anura; family Bombinatoridae; genus Bombina; species Bombina bombina. The sequence continues at coordinate 847,080,747 of NC_069504.1, read as the reverse complement.
TATCCTTAACTGCAGGACCACTCAGTCTCACACCAAACCTTTAGGTTCATTAGATGTAATCAAGAAACTAGTTTTTGCTCATAGATCTGAGGGTCACTGCTGCATGGATGCAGAGTGAAAGAAATAAGATTTAAAGGTATATTATCCCGATTGCAATACCAGGTTGCAATATGCAGATAATTACAGAGATAGCAGATAAATGAAAGATTTAGATAAGATTAAGTATGAGTAGGTAAATGTCAGCCTCAATAAACACAGGTTGCAACCAGGAGGTGTTTCTATATAAAGTAAGCAGGAGAGCTCTATAACAGGTTATGTTGTTTTTTAGGCAACAGGCAGTCCTTAGTTAGTCTATAACGTTGTTAGTATTCTTATAAACAGCAGGCAGTCTTTTCACAAACAACAGTATGATTATTTGATAATGCACATAGAATAATTAAGCACAGTTCATCAAGCTGAATCGTTAGATATTACAGGCAATCAGATAGTAAACGGTAGCTGTATTTGCATAAGCGTCACACTGTAAAACATGCAGGAAAGTCCTTCAAAGTAGTAAGTGAATTAAGGTATAATACGTTACCAACTTCAGAGAGTAAGGAATAGTAACGGTTACCGCAGCTTCAAGGTGAGTTGTTGTTAAGCACAGGAGTTGTTTGTTTGCAGCCAGAGTGAGAGAGAGCTCCGGAGACTTACGGTGACGTCAGACGCCGATTCACGGCTTCAATGTAGAAGCCGGGAGAAACTGAATTAACAAGTAAGGGATACTTTAAAGATTCCGGACAAAACAGAGAAACCTGGTATATGACGATCCAAAGTTGAAAAGCACACAGCAGTTGTAGTTATTAGGAGTAAATTCCTTGGTTAGGAATATCAGCAAGGTGTCTTCGTTGTTGCTCAGCTTATAGCTAAGTGAATACAAATTACCAAGCATAGGTAGACTGGAGGAGGGGCCTTATATAGGGATGTGAATACCTGAACATCCTGATTTAAAGGGACAGGAACATAACACAATCAGAATTTTCCTACCTTAATTCCGATTGGTTGATAGAATCCTATCAGCCAATCGGAATTCGAGGGACGCCATCTTGGATGACGTCCCTTAAAGGAGCCTTCATTCGTCGGTAGTCCGTCGGGCCAGAAGGATGTTCCGCGTCGGAGGTCTGCAAGATGTATCCGGAAGAAAGAAGATTGAAGATGCCGTTGATAGACTTCAGCCGGATCATGGACCTCTTCAGCTCCCGCTTGGATGATGACTTCAGCCGGATCATGGACATCTTCAGCCCCCCGCTTGGGCTTGGATCAGGACATCGGAGGAGCTCTTCTGGATCGATCGGTGAACCTGGTATGGTGAAGATAAGGTAGGAAGATCTTCAGGGGCTTAGTGTTAGGTTTATTTAAGGGGGGTTTGGGTTAGATTAGGGGTATGTGGGTGGTGGGTTGTAATGTTGGGGGGGTATTGTATGTGTTTTTTTACAGGCAAAAGAGCTGAATTCTTTGGGGCATGCCCCGCAAAGGGCCCTGTTCAGGGCTGGTAAGGTAAAAGAGCTTTGAACTTTAGTAATTTTGAATAGGGTAGGGCATTTTTTTATTTTGGGGGTCTTTGTTATTTTATTAGGGGGCTTAGAGTAGGTGTAATTAGTTTAAAATTGTTGTAATATTTTTCTGATGTTTGTAAATATTTTTTTATTTTTTGTAACTTAGTTCCTTTTTATTTGTTGTACTTTAGTTAGTTTATTTCATTGTATTTATTTGTAGATATTGTATTTAATTAATTTTTTGATAGTGTAGTGTTAGGTTTAATTATAGGTAATTGTAGGTATTTTATTTAATTAATTTATTGCTAGTGTAGTGTTAGGTTTAATTTGTAACTTAGGTTAGGATTTATTTTACAGGTAATTTTGTAATTATTTTAACTATTTTAGCTATTGTACCTGGTTAAAATAAATACAAAGTTACCTGTAAAATAAATATAAATCCTAAAATAGCTACAATATAATTATAATTTATATTGTAGCTATATTAGGATTTATTTTACAGGTAAGTATTTAGCTTTAAATAGGAATAATTTATTTAATAAGAGTTAATTAATTTCGTTAGATTTAAATTATATTTAACTTAGGGGGGTGTTAGTGTTAGGGTTAGACTTAGCTTTAGGGGTTAATACATTTATTAGAATAGCGGTGAGCTCCAGTCGGCAGATTAGGGGTTAATGTTTGAAGTTAGGTGTCGGCGATGTTAGGGAGGGCAGATTAGTGGTTAATACTATTTATTATAGGGTTAGTGAGGCGGATTAGGGGTTAATAACTTTATTATAATAGCGGTGCGGTCCGCTCGGCAGATTAGGGGTTAATAAGTGTAGGCAAGTGGAGGCGACGTTGTGGGGGGCAGATTTGGGGTTAATAAATATAATATAGGGGTCGGCAGTGTTAGGGGCAGCAGATTAGGGGTACATAAGGATAACGCAAGTAGCGGCGCTTTGCGGTCGGCAGATTAGGGGTTAATTATTGTAGGTAGCTGGTGGCGACGTTGTGGGGGGTAGGTTAGGGGTTAATAAATATAATACAGGGGTCGGCGGTGTTAGGGGCAGCAGATTAGGGGTACATAAGGATAACGTAGGTGGCGGTCGGCAGATTAGGGGTTAAAAAAATTTAATCGAGTGGCGGCGATGTGGGGGGATCTCGGTTTAGGAGTACATAGGTAGTTTATGGGTGTTAGTGTACTTTAGAGCACAGTAGTTAAGAGCTTTATAAACCGGCGTTAGCCCAGAAAGCTCTTAACTACTGACTTTTTTCTGCGGCTGGAGTTTTGTCGTTAGATTTCTAACGCTCACTTCAGACACGACTCTAAATACCGGAGTTAGAAAGATCCCATTGAAAAGATAGGATACGGAATTGACGTAAGGGGATCTGCGGTATGGAAAAGTCGCAGCTGAAAAGTGAGCGTTAGACCCTTTCTTGACTGACTTTCTTGACTGACTACCGGCGGTAGCCTAAAACCAGCGTTAGGAGCCTCTAACGCTGGTTTTCACGGCTACCGCCAAACTCTAAATCTAGGCCTTAGTTATTTAAATATCACACTTAATAATTGTGCACCATTTTATAGTAGTAATAATAGTTAGAGTATCCCCTACATCAAACTTCCCTCTAGTACTTTCATTGGTTATAATACTAGAATTATCAATATTTGTTCTACCCCCCTCACATCTTTTTATAGATGCTATTATTGACACAGTGAGTATAACATATATTGATTTTTTACAATAATATACACAGTAGATTCAGCACATAGTTTAGTACAGCACACACTAACATTAGGGCCATAATCACAACATGAATAGCAAGTGGAAATACCTTATTAAAATTGGAAACTGGAAGATAGTTTGCTAGTATTTTTTACTTTTAGATATTTTCTTTTGGTTATCAGTGAGGACACCATTAATATTATTTCCCTATTATTATAACACATGAAGGCCACAGAAATCTATAATAACACATACTTGAGTAATAGAATGCACTAGTATTAGCGTTTACACATTTAAGCCACATTTATTTATATATAGATATAGTCACAAACCATTTTAAAGGTCACTATTATGGCATATAATGGCTATTAAACCTCATATTATATATTTCAATATAAATAACACATCAGTATTAGTATTGATACACTTTAATCTCAGCTATATATAGACACAGGATAATATTTTTCGCAAGTCTACTTTTTTTACACACGCAACTATAGTGGCATTCACAAAAGTAACACTATATATATTCTCACATACTCATAGGCTATGTCATTGTAATCATACATAGGTATTTTTTAGTCGATAAAGGAAAATTTGTATGCTTATAAAGGCACGACACAGCTAGCCAATAAGAGCAAGCATCATATATGCAGTCCCAATACCGCTATTCTAAATACATACTATCTGGGATTGAAGGTGATACCATTAAAGATCAACATGAATTGGCACACACACGCATTGGAGGCGTGTTTATTATGACGAGCACCACTAACCTAATTACAAATGGACATTTGTTATTGTTCTCAGTGTATCCCTGAGTCTGTTAACACCCTGTGAATGTTTTTCAACTTACAATAAAGTCTCTTTTTACCTGCACCGAGGGCTGCGGCTGTGATTAGTCCCAACACGGGTAATTTCTATTGCTAATTACAACAACTAAATGATTGTTCAGATATTCGGAAGTGAAGTTCCGTTCGGCAGCAGAGCCTGTTTTAGAGTCTAAGGGGTATATTTATTATAGTGCGGATGGACATGATACAATGTAGCGCATCATGTCTGCTGCACATCGATAAATGCCGACAGCATACACTGTTGGCATTTATCATTGCACCAGCAGTTCGGGTTTATTGACACCCTCTGTTAGCATCCAATTGGAAGAAAATCTGCAGGCTGTGTCAATAAACCCGATCGTATTCAATCGGGTTGATTTCTGTCCACGGCCTCAGAGTAGGCGGACAAGTTATTGACCCACGGTCTTTAGACCGCTGCTTCATAACTTCTGTTTCTGGCAAGCCTTCAGGAGCTTGATAAATTGACCCCCAAGTATATAGATCATAGCCTTACACATGCTGTGCAGTTACAGTAAGTTAAAACTATCCCTATTCCGGTATATATATATATGTTAATAATAGATTAGCACTAATGGAGTGTTGAACAACCACATGGCTAATAATAGATTGGGTCATACAAGCAACCAATATGTATTATTATTTAATGTTCGGGGTGATTCCAATCATGTTTATTTAAAAGGGTCATTTCTAACGGAAAAATATTAAGCACATGATGGGATACATGATTGTCACATCCAAGGAATAGTAGATTTGTAAACATCTATGTGAATTGATTGACAGTCTTTTGTAGATATATGATATATATTTTTCTATCCAGTCATCATCGACAAGGTTGTTAATTGTACAATTGTGCTAATATTGTATACAAATGTAGCAATAACATCTGTCATTTTGGAGAGTAATATATGTTTCTAAGGTGACAGGTAATTAAGACAACACACCTGTATTAGTGGGTGTTTTTTTCTAAATGTTTTGTGATTGGATAGTTCTTTATTTAAAAGCCAGTACTTCCATAAGATTTACAAAAGCGTGAGGAAACATCCAGGAGAGTTGAGAAATGTGTTGCGCTACTGTTTTTGAATATACATAGGGTACATGTAATGCCCTTCTGTTTTTAAAATGAATTTGTTCAATGAAATCTTAATTTTTGGATATTTTTTTGGAAGTCTGAGCTTTATTAATCCAGCTAATAGCAAAAGAAGCGGTCAAGAGGATTCCCTGCTCTTTGAATCAGTAAACTGGGATGCTGAGAGTTCCCAGAATGCCTCACTTAGCACAACTGGGTGCTGCCATACTTGTGAGTATGTTTTGATAGTATATATCTATCTTATATATCACCAGTGTTACAATTGGAGGCACCCTTGTTTGTGATTCATTTTCACAGAAGTCTACTAGTTAAAATAAATACAAACTTACCTGTGAAATAAACATAAACCCTAAGCTTACACTAAAACCTAGCATTACATAAATAGAAAACCTAACATTACAAAAAAAAAATGAAAACTAGATTTACAAATAAATTAAAAAACTACCATTGCAAAAAAATAAAAAATGAAATTATCCAAAATAATAAAAATTATTTCTATTCTAATACCCAGTTTAAAAAAAAACACCCCAAAATAAAAAAACCTAATCTATAATAGACTACCAAGGGCCCTTAAAAAGGCGTTTTATAGGGCATTGGCCTAAAGTTAACAGTTCTTTTGCAAAATAATAAAAACAAACACCCCCTAACATTACAAACCCCAACCCCTCCAAACCCACAAAATAAAAATAAAAAACTAACAAAAAAACCCGTCAAATTATGATGAGATGATATTAAAGTTTCTAGACGATACCAGTACATACAAAAGGATGAAATCCAACCCAACACAAGTTTATCAGATATTTCTAAAATATTACCTATTACAAGCAAAATCAATAGGAATAATTACCGATAGAGAATACAATTACCTATATTCAGATTTTCCCAGAATTCCAATACTATATGCACTTCCTAAAATTCATAAATCCATAGAAAACCCTCCGGGACAACCAATAATATTAGGCATCAACTCACTGACAACCAACCTATCAGCGTATATAGATAAGTTCTTGCAGAAATATATAAGAAACCTATAATCGTACCTAAGAGATTCCACTGACTTACTTAATGTCCTGGAGGGTATCACATGGCAACCCAATTACATACTAGTCACATGTGATGTGTCCACACTTTATACCTGTATTAAACACACAGATGTAATAGACTTGGTTAAACATTTCCTAAAGAAAAATAGTGATATGCCTTCTGAACAGAGTGAATTCATCTTAGAAGGGATACATTTTATCTTAGCACACAATTACTTCTTGTATGAAGGAATATACTATGAGCAGGTTTGCGGAACTGTCATGGGGACTACCTGTTCATGGGAGTGTGGGAAGATGGCTTTATGAACAACACAAAGATCATTTTATAATCTATAAAAGGTATATAGATGATCTGTTTTTTATTTGGGATGGCCCTGAAAATGAATTAGTATGTTGCCTCAAATAAATGACTACAAAAAAACAACTAGTGTTCACACATACCTATGATAAAGAAAAGATACACTATCTAGATCTGGAAATTTCAATTGAGAATCAGGAAATTAATACCAAAACATACATTGGGAAAGCTGCCACCTCAGTAAGTGGAAACAAAATATCCCTAAAAGACAATTTCTCAGACTTGTTGAGAGGAGACCACTTTTAATAGCAATCCATAATATTGAAACAAATTTTTTTAGAAAGAGGGTTTGATGAGGAAAAAATTGAACAAGCTATAAATTCTAGAAGAAAAACGAAAAGACAAAATATGTTAGGCTATAAATCAAGAGAAGGAATAGGGTTCACAAACAAGGACAATAAAATAATGAATATACCTTTTATAACACAATACGGTGAGGGTAAACTAATTCTAGAAAAGATTACAAAAAAAGCATTGGAATATTTTAACCTATGACCCAGATATAGGCTCAAAACTACCGAATAGACCAAGATTAATTTATAGAAAGGCCAGGAACCTAAAAAGTAGATTAGCCCCCTCCATGAGTAAAAACCACTCTAAGGGAGGAGTAGAAAAAGAAGTACAAGGCCAAGATCTAAAAGGGTTCTATGCTTGCCATATCTGCAAAGCTTGCAGACACTCAAAAAAATAATAATCTTCCATTACAATATAACAGGAAAAGAGTATAAGATAAAAAACACTACCAGGTGTATGGACAAAAATGTGATATACCTGATAGAATGCAAAAAGTGCAAAATTCAATATACAGGCGAGACAGAGAACAGTTAGGGAACGTATAAGAGAACATATTCTTTCAATAGAAAACTCAGAGGAAGAAAGAAACCTAGAGCTTCCAGTACCCAAACACTTCAGAATTTGTAATAACAGTAACCCCAAATATTTTCACTGCACTGCTATAGATAAAATTATGAGAGATTGCAGAGGAGGTAATCAAGCTAAAAATCTATTACAAACAGAAGCTAAATGGATTTTCCAGCTTCAAACACTTCACCCCAAAGGGTTAAATCTGGATTTTAGTCTAAAGGAGTATTTAAGCAATCTCAATCCTAGCCGGACAGATAGCTTAGCATGCTAAGGCACTGTGGCTGAGCTCTGTAGCAACCCAAGGGTTGTAGGTTCGATCCCCGGTGATTAGCCACGCTTTACCAGTACCCAAAACAATCATACAGCTATTTAATTACAACACATTCTAGTTAAAAAAATATTCACAAAAATACAAGAAGTTAGAGAGACCTAGAAACTCTAATATTGAATATAATCACTAGAAAAAAAGGGTCAAATAGAAGGTGAAACAATTTATTTTATAGTGTTAACTTTTTTTGTGAAATATAATGTACTTATGAAATATATAAAGATATCAAATGAAACATACATTAGAATCTGGGCTATTAAGTTATGCCACATAGTTAAGTATATTCAAAGTTTTCTATTAAGACATGACACATTTTTTATTAAGATATGCTACACATTCAAGTAGATTTAAAGTTTTTTAACCCCCTTACCGACTCATGTCGTACAGGTTACGTCTTACACAAACTGGTCTTTAAAGACCAGCAACGTACCCTGTACAACGTTAGGGGTTTAACGCAGCTGGAAGTGATCCTATTCCTGATCGCTTCCAACCGCTTTCAAGGTATTGCAGCGATGCCTCAATATTGAGGCATCACTGCAATACCCTTTCTGGCACACCGATGCAGAGAGAGCTATGGTGCTGATCGTTGGTGGGTGGGAGCAGCTGCAGGGAGGTGGGTGGGCGGCCCATCGCTTGATCACTTCTGGCCACAGTGCTGGTTCAGTCCCTGGTGCGTGCCGGAGTGCGCACAGGGGCAGGGGGCGTGTGAGTGCGTGCGCCCGCGATCTGCAATAATATGTGCATTGATCGTTGAATGTCTTGGTCACTGGGAGCGGGTGGTGGGAGTGGGAGAGGGAGACGGATAGATGTTACAAAGACGTTGAGGTGTTAAATACCACCGGGCAAGTATTTTACAATTCAATTCAGACATAATTAGAGAAATATAGGAAGAGTGAGTCAATTAGAAACAGCGTTTCCAATTGTCATCATCTAGATTACATAATAATTCTTCATTCCATTTTAACAAATATACAGGACACTTTTCAGGAAAGAACCTCTAAGTATTTTATATATCATAGAAAGGTGTTCCTTTTAAATAGTAGAGTTAAAACATAATTGTTCAAAAACCGTTAGTGGTCTTAAAATATCTTGCTTATATGGTCTATTATGTATTGCATGTCTGATTTGCAGATAAGAGTACCAATTGTGAAATGGAGAGCCTAATTCATCATTCAGTAGTACTCTATCTTTAACACCATCAGAATCCAAGGTTTAGTATATGGGAAGATTCTGAAGATTCCTAAACACATTAGTATGGGTGAAAGAACTATGTTTTAAAAATAGATGGTTATTTAACAATGGAGTCAGAGGAGAGATATCAGAGTGGACATTACCTTCATATGGGTAACCACATAGTCCCACACATCAAGAGTGGGATTAATATATCTATTGTGGTTTCACTGATTTAGGCAGCCAGGCTATAGCTCTCATATATTTAACGTGGGACAAAGAGCTCACAATAAATACTCATATAGTAGAGGGGCATACGTGATTCCAAGATACTATTCTTGTTAAGTGTGCTGCTCTATAGTAGATTGTTATATTAGGGACATTAAGTCCTCCATCCTCTTTACTAAAATATAGAGTATACTGAGCTACTCTAGGCTTTTTGTAAAATCACATAAATGAATTTATTATTTTTTGTTGCGCTCAAAGATAGGAGTTAGGTAAGGCTATCGGTAGCATTTGGAAAAGATATAAGTTTTTCGGCACAATCATTATTTTAACAGTGTTTATTCTGCCTAGCCAGGACAATGGCCGTGTTTATGACTAATCTCAAGAAGATTCTTTACACTAGTTTGGAGGGAAATAAAATTGTCCTGGAATAAATCTTGGTATTTTGGAATTATTAGACCAAGGTATTTAAACTTATCTGTGATGGCAAATTAAGTGTTATGAGCTATGAATTCTATATCCTGTGGTGGTAGGTTAATTGGCATTAGCCCAGATTTCCCCATATTAATGGAAAATGGTTAGGCAAACATAGCCAAAGATTTGGCGCTTACGGTCCTGGAACTTGTGTAGGGGTGAAAAAGCCGGTGTTTCTCCTTTGAGCTGAAGGAGGAGTGATTCAAGCTGTTTGGCTCAGTGTCATGAGTTCCTCCTTCCGGGTTTAGGAGTGATCAGTTGCTGCCTGTGACGAGTAATGGATTTCCATAGAAAAAATAGGACAGGCGCAGCCTGACTCAAGTGAAATACAATTTATTGAGCAGTAAGTGCACAAGACAAATGGCTACTTACAAACATAAAAACATATAAGGCATATATGTAATCAAATTCCAAAATGAGGATCACTGCAAGAATCCACACTGCGCTGGTAAAAGACACTTTTCAAATAGTGTCTGTGAATACAATGTTGGTGCAGAAGGTCATAGAAATGTCTCTACGTGTTTCGTCTGAGTTCACCCAGACTTTGTCAAGAGTGATTGTGTTCTGTGCTCCAACAGGCTTTTAAAGGAGCTGATGCAGGTAAGGTTCATAGGTCAGCCAATAAAATGCCACCTGTATTCAAATGTCTAACAGAAAAACATAACTGAGTGCTGGGATTGAGTTTGTTACAGATAAATGAATACATTGTTAAAAACAGTTTACAAATATACAAGAATACAATTTGATATAGATAAAAACTTAATACTCATATCGTTCACTTAAATAAAAATAAAAAGATAAACATAATAACATCTCAAAATCAATTAATATGGGGAACTGTATGTTTTCTAAAACAGTAATACTTAAATGCAAAACTTAAAAAATAATAAATAGACATAATAGAGCTTAATCAATTTTAGAAAGGTTTTTTAAAATACATAATCCACACTATATAAATTGGTGTGATTAAAATTTGATTAAAAATGTATAAAAAATTATCTTAAAAATATGCAATGGGTGAGAGAAAACAAAATAAATATTACTATTCTCAACTAATGGGGTAACTCATTATAGGTGGTGATTACTGGAATATTCACATAAATGCCTGTAAATCCAGTTCTAAATTAAGACCAGCCGAATGCATAGCATCCAGTGGATATATCCAAAAGGATTATCTGTGTCTTAATGTCAGTAGCCTATTGGGATATTTGTTTGGCGGAATCCAGTCAATAACTTGGATTTTTAAACACTTGGGATCAGAATTGTGATATAATCTAAAATGTTCAGGAACACTGTGTGTTTTTAAACCATTTTTGATGTTATTAATGTGTTCATTCAGTCTAGTACGTATGTTCCTTTTAGTTCTCCCTATGTAAATCATCTTGCAGCTGCAGCTCAACAGATACACTACGTATGTAGTGCTGCAGTTGCATTTGTATTTTTGTTTAAAGGTTTTGGTCCCTCCTGAACTGGTAAAATTTATGTTTTTATCCACATATTTACACATCCCACATCTTGCTACCCCACATTTATACGTACCAGGTTTTTGTTGTAACCATTGTGGGGTGGTGGTACTTGTCTTAGATTTCTTGCAGCTGCAAGATGATTTACATAGGGAGAACTAAAAGGAACATACGTACTAGACTGAATGAACACATTAATAACATCAAAAATGGTTTAAAAACACACAGTGTTCCTGAACATTTTAGATTATATCACAATTCTGATCCCAAGTGTTTAAAAATCCAAGTTATTGACTGGATTCCGCCAAATAAATATCCCAATAGGCTACTGACATTAAGACGCAGAGAATCCTTTTGGATATATAATTTAGAACTGGATTTACAGGCATTTATGTGAATATTCCAGTAATCCCCACCTATAATGAGTTAACCCATTAGTTGAGAATAGTAATATTTATTTTGTTTTCTCTCACCCATTGCATATTTGTGAGATAATTTTTTATACATTTTTAATCAATTTTTTTTTTTTTTTGTTTTTGTTTTTTTTTTGTTTTAAATCTTTTTATTGTGAGAACAAATAAAATAACAATCGATGAAAAAAATATATCAACATTGAGTGTATCCACACAGGGATCATCAGCTGTTCAAATGACCAAAAGGTTACAAAGGTCAGTCGACATGGCATAAAGTATAACATTTTTAATCAATTTTTAATCACACCAACTTATATAGTGTGGATTATGTATTTTAAAAAACTTTTCTAAAATTAATTAAGCTCTATTATGTCTATTTATTATTTTTTAAATTTTGCATTTAAGTATTACTGTTTTAGAAAACATACAGTTCCCCATATTAATGGATTTTGAGACGTTACTATGTTTATCTTTTTATTTTTATTTAAGTGAACCACATGAGTATTAAGTTTTTATCTATATCAAATTGTATTCTTGTATATTTGTTTACTGTTTTTAAAATGTATTCATTTATCTGTAACAAACTCAATCCCAGCACTCAGTTATGTTTTTCTGTTAGACATTTGAATACAGGTTGTAACACAGGTGGCCTTTGATTGGATGACCTATGAACCTTACCTGCATCAGCTCCTTTAAAAGCCGGTTGGAGCACAGAACACAATCACATTTTTTCTATTTTCAGTTCCCCATATTAATGGAGTAGTTAGAAACTTGTTTGTCATTTTTTAAGGTTCGCACTCATGTGGGCAATGTCGTGGATGGGGATTGAAGAGTAAGGATCACATCATCTGCAAACATAAGGCATTTCTGAGTAATATCATATTGTACACCTTGAATATCTGGATTGTTTCTAACATTACAAACCCCCACCCCCCAAACCCACAAAATAAAAAAAAACTATCTAAAAAAAAATAATCTACCCATTGCCCTGAAAAGGGCATTTGAATGGGCATTGCCCTTAAAATGGCATTTAGCTCTTTTGCATTGCCCCGAAAAGGGCATTACGCTCTTTTAAGAAAAGCCCAAACTCTAAACAAAAAAAAAAAACACCCAAAAAACCTTAAAAAAGCCTAACACTAACCCCTCTTCAGGTACTCACAGTTGCTAAAGTCCCGCTTGAAGGATCTTTATCCGGGTGACTCCATCTTCATCCAGGCGGCATCTTCATCCAGGCAGCTCCAACTTCATCCATCGCAGGACCAGCATCTTCTTCATCCCTGCGGAGGCAAAGCAGCGATGCGCGGAGCGGAGGTCCAGGCCAAAGTCCGGGAGAAGGTCTAGGCGGAGGTTCATCGATCCGACCTGGAGGTCCTTTTCATGCAATCGTCCGCCGCACACAGAGGATTGAAATACAAGGTACCCCTTTTATACTGGGGGTACCATTGCATTCCTATTGGCTGAAAAATTGGAATCAGCCAATAGGAATTAGGGCTGCTAAAATCCTATTGGCTGTTCAAATCAGCCATTAGGATTTAAGCAGCTCCCATTCTATTGGCTAATTCGAATCAGCCAATAGAATGAGAGCTGCTTAAATCCTATTGGCTGATTTGAAAAGCCAATAGGATTTTAGCAGCCCTAATTCCTATTGGCTGATTCAAATTTTTCAAAAAGGGGTACCTTACATTTCAATCCTCTGTGTCCGGCGGACAATAGCATGAAGAGGACATCCACATTGTATCGATTGACCTCCACCTGGACATCTGCCTTGAACCTCCGCCTGGCCCTCCGCCTTGGACCTCCGCCTGGACATCTGCCTTGGACCTCCACCTGGACCTCCGCCTTGGACCTCCACCTGGACCTCCGCCTTGGACCTCCACCTGGACCTCCGCCTCCGTGCATCGACTGCTCTGCCTCCACAGGGATGAAGAAGATGCCGGTCCCGCAATGGATGAAGATGGAGCCGTCTGGATGAAGACATTTTGCTGCTTGGATTTCCGGACTTCAGGAACTGTAAGTGGATCTTCGGGGGTTAGTGTTAGGATGTTTTAAACTTTTTTGGGTGGTTTTTTTTTCAGTTTAGGGTTTGGGCTTTTCTGCGTTAAGCTCCATACCGCACACAAATACAAGCACTGCTTTGAGCTGCTTTGACGTGCTTGTGCACGATTTCCCCATAGACATCAATGGGGAGAGCCAGCTAAAAAAAAGCCTAACACCTGCAATCTCGGAGTGTAAAGCTCCGTAACGCAGCCCCCTTGATGTCTATGGGGAAAGAAAATGTATGTTTAAACCTAACACCCTAACATAAACCAGAGTCTAAACACCCTTAATCTGCTGCCCCAAACATCACTGCCACCTACATTACACTTATTAACCCCTAATTTTCTGCCCCTAATGTCGCCGACACCTAAATTACACTTATTAACCCCTTATCTGCCGCCCCTAATGTCGCCGACACCTACATTACACTTATTAACCCCTTATCTGTCACCCCCAATGTCGACGACACCTACATTACTCTTATTAACCCCTAATCTGCTGCCCCCAATGTCGCCGCCACCACTATACTAAAGATATTAACCCCTAAACCTCTAGCCTCCCACATCACTAACACTAAATAAATATATTACCCCTAAACCTAACCCTAAATCTAACCCTAACCCTAACGTAACCCTAACCCTAACACCCCTAACTTTAACGTAATTAAAATAATTCTAAATAAAACCTACTATTAATAACTAAATTATTCCTATTTAAAACTAAATAATTACCTGTAAAATAAACCCTAAGCTAGCTACAATATAACTAATAGTTACATTGTAGCTATCTTAGATTTAATTTTTATTTCACAGTTAAATTTGTATTTATTTTAACTAGGTAGACTAGTTAGTAAATAGTTATTAACTATTTACTAGCTACCTAGTTAAAATAAATACAAATTTACCTGTAAAATAAAACCTAACCTGCCTCACACTAACACCTAACATTACAATAAAATTAAATAAATTAAATTAAAAAAATACATTTATCAAAATTACAAAAAATAATAAACACTAAAAAGAAATTATCAAAAATAAAAACTAATTACTCCTAATCTAATAGCCCTATCAAAATAAAAAAGCCCCCCCAAAATATAAAACCCTATCCTACACTAAACTGCCAATAGCCCTTAAAAGGGCCTTTTGAAGGGCATTGCCCCAAAGAAATAAAGAAATCAGCTCTTTTACCTGTAAAAAAAATACATACAACCCCCCCAACAGTAAAAACCACCACCCACACAACCAACCACCTAAATAAAATCCTATCTAAAAAAAGTAAGCTACCCATTGCCCTGAAAAGGGCATTTGGATTGGCATTGCCCTTAAAAGGGTATTTAGCTCTTTTACATAAAACCCACCCAATAAACCCTTAATAAAACCTAACACTAACCCCCGAAGATCCACTTACAGTTTTGGAAGACCGGACATCCATCCTCATCCAGGCGGCGAAGTCCTCTTCCACGCGGTAAGAAGTCCTCAATGAAGCCGGGAGAAGTCTTCATCCAAGCGGCAAGATGTCCTTAATGAAGCCGGGTGAAGTCTTCATCCAAGTGGAAAGATGTCCTCAACAAAGCTGGGAGAAGTCTTCATCCAAGCAGCAAGAAGTCATCATCCAGGCAGGCAGAAGTCTTCATCTAGATG
The DNA here is from genome assembly GCF_027579735.1 of Bombina bombina. Taxonomy (NCBI): domain Eukaryota; kingdom Metazoa; phylum Chordata; class Amphibia; order Anura; family Bombinatoridae; genus Bombina; species Bombina bombina. The sequence continues at coordinate 847,065,550 of NC_069504.1, read as the reverse complement.
GCATCTTCTATCTTCATCCATCCGGTGCGGAGTGGGTCCATCTTCAAGACATCCGGTGCGGAGTATCCTCTTCATACGGTCCCAGCCGTATGAGGAAGGTTCCCTTTAAGGGACGTCATCCAAGATGGCATCCCTTGAATTCCGATTGGCTGATAGAATTCTAACAGCCAATAGGAATTAAAGGTTAAAAAATTCTATTGGCTGATGCAATCAGCCAATAGGATTGAGCTTCAATCCTATTGGCTGACCCAATTAGCCAATGGAATTGAGCTCGCATTCTATTGGTTGTTCTAATCAGCCAATAGAATGCGAGCTCAATCCTATTGTCTGATTGGATCAGCCAATAGGATTAAAGCTCAATCCTATTGGCTGATTGGATCATCCAATAGGATTTTTTACCCTTTAATTCCTATTGGCTGATAGATTGGCCTGATCTTCGAGGGTTAGTGTTAGGTTTTATTAAGGGTTTATTGGGTGGGTTTTATTTTTAGCTCAGGGTTTGGACAATGTAAAAGGGCTAAATGCCCTTTTAAGGGTGATGCCCATCCAAATGCCCTTTTCAGGGCAATGGGTAGCTTAGTTTTTTTTTAATAGGATTTTATTTGGATGGTTGGTTGTGTGGGTGGTGGGTTTACTGTTGGGGGGTGTTTGTATTTTTTTTTTACATGTAAAAGAGCTGATTTCTTTGGGGCAATGCCCAGCAAAAGGCCCTTTTGAGGGCTATTGGAAGTTTAGTTTAGGCCATGGGTTTTATTATTTTGGGGGGCTTTTTTATTTTGATAGGGCTATTAGATTAGTAATTAGTTTAAATATTTGATCATTTCTTTTTTATTTTGTGTAATTTAGTGTTTATTTTTTGTAATTTAGTTGTATTTGATTAATGTAATGTATTTAATTTTAGTGTAATGTTAGGTTTTACTGTAAGACAGGTTAGGTTTTATTTTACAGGACAATTTGTATTTATTTTAACTAGGTAGCTAGTAAATAGTTAATAACTATTTAATAACTAGTCTACCTAGTTAAAATAAATACAAATTTACCTGTGAAATAAAAATAAAACATAAGCTAGATACAATATAACTATTAGTTATATTGTAGCTATCTTAGGTTTTATTTTACAGGTAAGTATTTATTTAGTTTTAAATAGGAATAATTTAGGTATTAATTGTATTTTTTATTTGGAATTATTTAAATTATGTTAAAGTTAGTGGGTGTTAGGGTTAGGGTTAGACTTAGGGTTAGGTTTAGGGGTTAATAACTTTAGTATAGTGGCAGAGACATTGGGGGCAGCAGATTAGGGGTTAATAAGTGTAGTTAGGTGGCGGCGATTTTGGGGGCAGCAGATTAGGGGTTAATAACAGTAATGTAGGTTGCGGCGATGTTAGGGACAGCAGATTAGGGGTTAATAAGTGTATGTAGGTGGCTAAAACATTGGGGGCAGCAGATTAGCCATGCGGGAGTGCAGCGGTTTATGGATTAAAATGTTTATTATAGTGGCATCGATGTTTGGAGCGGCAGATTAGGGGTTAATATTTTATTTTAGTATTTGCGATGCGGGAGGGCCTCGGTTTAGAGGTTAATAGGTAGTTTATGGGTGTTTAGTGTACCTTTTTAACACTTTAGTTATGAGTTTTATGCTACTGACTTTAGATAGCAGTACGGATCTTGTAGTTATAGAGTGTACAGCTCACTTTTTGACCTCCCAGGCAAAACTCGTAATACTGGCGCTATGAAAGTCCAATTGAAAAAAGGACTTTTTAAAAAGTGCAGTACTTACATTGCGTGATGGCCAAAAAGGTGTGCAGTACAGCTATACCTACAACACCTGTATGTAAGATTAGAACTGGGATCTAGACCTCAGCTGCAGAATTGTTTTACAAAAGTGGTTGTTGTTTCACCTTCTTTAGGAGCGTAGCTATTGTTCAGGTACGCTCAAGTAATAAAGTGATTTTAATTAGTAGGTGGTAAATACTCAGGTCTGATATTTGTCAGATGGTATAGAGATCTGAGGTTGTGCTAAAAGTGTTGGTGACTTCACCTTTGGTCTGAGCAGATTGGATGTCAGATAAGTACAGAGAAGTAATAGGTAGAAGTGTAAATGCCAAGTTAGTACCAGTCCAGCACAGTAGGGGTTACTGGAGAGAGTGATGATACACAGCGCAGCTCCTACCTCTGAATACCCAGTGTGTATCTGCCTGTCAGCACTAGGTAGCGTGATGGTTGTGTGCGCAGCTCCTACCTCTGAATAGACTGTGTGAATCTGCCTGTCAGCACAGGATATGCTGATGGCTGTGTGCGCAGCTCCTACCTCTGAATAGACTGTGTGAATCTGCCTGTCAGCACAGGATATGCTGATGGCTGTGTGGGCAGCTCCTACCCCTGAATAGACTGTGTGAATCTGCCTGTCAGCACAGGATATGCTGATGGCTGTGTGCGCAGCTCCTACCCCTGAATAGACTATGTGAATCTGCCTGTCAGCACAGGATATGCTGATGGCTGTGTGCGCAGCTCCTACCTCTGAATAGACTGTGTGAATCTGCCTGTCAGCACAGGATATGCTGATGGTTGTGTGCGCAGCTCCTACCTCTGAATAGACTGTGTGAATCTGCCTGTCAGCACAGGATATGCTGATGGCTGTGTGCGCAGCTCCTACCCCTGAATAGACTGTGTGAATCTGCCTGTCAGCACAGGATATGCTGATGGCTGTGTGCGCAGCTCCTACCTCTGAATAGACTGTGTGAATCTGCCTGTCAGCACAGGATATGCTGATGGCTGTGTGCGCAGCTCCTACCTCTGAATAGACTGTGTGAATCTGCCTGTCAGCACAGGATATGCTGATGGCTGTGTGCGCAGCTCCTACCTCTGAATAGACTGTGTGAATCTGCCTGTCAGCACAGGATATGCTGATGGCTGTGTGCGCAGCTCCTACCTCTGAATAGACTGTGTGAATCTGCCTGTCAGCACAGGATATGCTGATGGCTGTGTGCGCAGCTCCTACCTCTGAATAGACTGTGTGAATCTGCCTGTCAGCACAGGATATGCTGATGGCTGTGTGCGCAGCTCCTACCCCTGAATAGACTGTGTGAATCTGCCTGTCAGCACAGGATATGCTGATGGCTGTGTGTAGACTGTGTGAATCTGCCTGTCAGCACAGGATATGCTGATGGCTGTGTGCGCAGCTCCTACCCCTGAATAGACTGTGTGAATCTGCCTGTCAGCACAGGATATGCTGATGGCTGTGTGCGCAGCTCCTACCCCTGAATAGACTGTGTGAATCTGCCTGTCAGCACGGGATATGCTGATGGCTGTGTGCACAGCTCCTACCCCTGAATAGACTGTGTGAATCTGCCTGTCAGCACGGGATATGCTGATGGTTGTGTGCACAGCTCCTACCTCTGAATAGACTGTGTGAATCTGCCTGTCAGCACAGGATATGCTGATGGCTGTGTGCGCAGCTCCTACCTCTGAATAGACTGTGTGAATCTGCCTGTCAGCACAGGATATGCTGATGGCTGTGTGCGCAGCTCCTACCTCTGAATAGACTGTGTGAATCTGCCTGTCAGCACAGGATATGCTGATGGCTGTGTGCGCAGCTCCTACCTCTGAATAGACTGTGTGAATCTGCCTGTCAGCACAGGATATGCTGATGGTTGTGTGCACAGCTCCTACCTCTGAATAGACTGTGTGTATCTGCCTGTCAGCACAGGATATGCTGATGGCTGTGTGCGCAGCTCCTACCTCTGAATAGACTGTGTGAATCTGCCTGTCAGCACAGGATATGCTGATGGCTGTGTGCGCAGCTCCTACCTCTGAATAGACTGTGTGAATCTGCCTGTCAGCACAGGATATGCTGATGGCTGTGTGCGCAGCTCCTACCTCTGAATAGACTGTGTGAATCTGCCTGTCAGCACAGGATATGCTGATGGCTGTGTGCGCAGCTCCTACCCCTGAATAGACTATGTGAATCTGCCTGTCAGCACAGGATATGCTGATGGCTGTGTGCGCAGCTCCTACCCCTGAATAGACTGTGTGAATCTGCCTGTCAGCACAGGATATGCTGATGGCTGTGTGCGCAGCTCCTACCTCTGAGTAGACTGTGTGAATCTGCCTGTCAGCACAGGATATGCTGACAGCAGAATTGTAGCAGAGTTCAGTTTATGCAAGGGAGAGGTGGAACAGCTGAATCCTTAGTTGGAAGCTGTTCAGAGGGTAATTAGGAAAGTTCTCTTTGCAAAGGGAATTATAGAAGAGGATTCCATAGAATCTGAGGCTCAGAGTAATTTGAGAAATAGGACGTCCTATATTTATAATCCAAGTTAGGAGAGAAGGCAAACAAAGTTAATCCATATGCACAGCGTGCAGTTCAGGAACAAAACAAATTACCAAGCACTTGTCTGCAGGTGTGCTGGTACTGATATAGGTAAAAAGGGTGGAGTTACTAGGTGAGCAGAAGTTTAACCCTTACAGGATCCCCCTCTCAGGCAAGCCGTCCCACGGCTTGCGGACGGGGGCGATCAGGATGCCTCTGATGGAACAAGGCAACCAATCTCGGTGCATGAATGTTAACCGAGGGTTCCCAGGAGTCGTCCTGACTGGTGTAGCCCTTCCAGCGAACCAGGTACTGTATGCCACCGTTATGATGTCTGGAATCTATGAGTTCTTCAACTTCGAATTCATTGAACAACACTGGTGTCCCTAATAAGTCTAGCAGGTTTTATCAGTGAGACATGGAATGTGGAATGGATGTGCAAACTAGGAGGTAGACCCAGAGTGACTGCATTTTCGTTAACCAATTTAGTTATGGGAAACGGACCTATGAACTTCCTGGCAAGTTTCTTAGCAGGAATGTTCAAACGTAGTTTTTTGGTTGAAAGCCAAACGAAATCACCAATAGAGTATACTGGAGATGGCCTTCTCCTCTGGTCATAATATTTCTTTTGAGAATCTTGAGCCTGTTTGATGTTATCTTGAAGAGTCCTAAAGACCTCCAGCATGGAGTTAGTCAACTGGTCTACCTGTGGAGAGTCTGAGACAACACCTGGGGCTAAAGAAAATGTAGGGTGAAACTCATGGTTGGCGAAGAAAGGTGACATCTTAGTACTGGCATTGCTTGCATCATTATAGGCATATTCAGCGAGAGGTAAATATTCCTCCCAATCATGTTGATGTTGTGAACAGTAACACCGGAGGTACTGCTCAAGCCATTGGTTTGTTCTTTCCACCTGTCCGTTCGTCTGTGGATGATAGGAAGACGAGAAACGATGGTCGATCTGCAGGATTCTGCAAAGATGTCTCCAGAAGTTAGATGTGAACTGTGTCACTCTGTCCGAATACAGTGTTGAAGGGATTCCATGTAATTTGATTATATTCTTGACAAATAGTGTTGCTGTCTCTGCTGCTGTAGGGAGTTTATGGAATGGCACAAAGTGTGCCATCTTGGTGAGATGATCAATGACTACAAGGATTGTTGTTTGTAAATTCGAGACTGGTAATTCTACAATAAAATCTAAACCAACATGTTGCCATGGTTTCTCTGGAATGGGTAGAGGTAACAGAAAACCAAATGGGCTTTTATTTTCGTTTTTGCAGGTTGTACAGATAAGGCAACTACTTATGTGTTCCTTTATTGAGTCCTTTAACCCAGGCCACCAGAATTCTCGTGTTATCCGTTCTGAAGTGCGTCTCACTCCCTGATGTCCGGATAGAGGGGTATCATGGAAACAGTGAATCAATTGTTGTCTAAGACTGACTGGGATATACAATTTTTCATTGTGGTAGTAGAGGCCATTGGAATGTAGAGTGACCTGATCCTTTGGTAAAGCGGAATCAGATTTTAGTGCCTCCACGATATGTTTTGAGTAGGAAGATATAACACCTAAGAAGCATTCTGGAGGTATCATAGATTTTTGTGTTGAGGTTTCTGGGGGTTTGCCCTCTTTTCGTGACAAGGCATCTGCCTTGCCATTCTTGTTTGCTGGTCGATAGATTATATTGAAGTTAAACTTGGCAAAATACAGGCTCCATCTCACCTGTATTGCGGAAAGGGTCTTGTTGGTTTGTAAATACTCCAGGTTTTTATGATCAGTGTAGATCACCAATGGATGGAGAGTGCCCTCGAGAAGATGCCTCCAATGTTCTAGTGATCTCTTTATTGCAAGGAGTTCTTTGTCACCAATGGGATAGTTTCTCTCAGCTGGTGACATGACTTTAGACAGGTAAGCTACTGGATGGAGTGGGGTGGCCGGTGTCTCTCGTTGTGACAGTACAGCTCCGATGGCATAATCAGAGGAATCCACCTCGAGAGTGTAAGGTAGCTCAGGATTGGGAAATTTCAAGATTGGAGCTGTAGTAAAGCGGGACTTCAATTCTAGGAAAGCATTATTTGCTTGAGGAGTCCAGCAGAATTGCGTAGATCCAGATAGTGTTGAGAGAGGTTTTGCGATTTTTGAGAAATTCTTAATAAATTTGCGATAATAATTTGCAAAACCTAGGAAGCGTTGGAGCTCCTTTTTTGTTGTGGGCGTTTTCCATTCAATGACTGTCTGTACAGGGAGTGCAGAATTATTAGGCAAGTTGTATTTTTGAGGATTAATTTTATTATTGAACAACAACCATGTTCTCAATGAACCCAAAAAACTCATTAATATCAAAGCTGAATAGTTTTGGAAGTAGTTTTTAGTTTGTTTTTAGTTATAGCTATTTTAGGGGGATATCTGTGTGTGCAGGTGACTATTACTGTGCATAATTATTAGGCAACTTAACAAAAAACAAATATATACCCATTTCAATTATTTATTTTTACCAGTGAAACCAATATAACATCTCAACATTCACAAATATACATTTCTGACATTCAAAAACAAAACAAAAACAAATCAGTGACCAATATAGCCACCTTTCTTTGCATGGACACTCAAAAGCCTGCCATCCATGGATTCTGTCAGTGTTTTGATCTGTTCACCATCAACATTGCGTGCAGCAGCAACCACAGCCTCCCAGACACTGTTCAGAGAGGTGTACTGTTTTCCCTCCTTGTAAATCTCACATTTGATGATGGACCACAGGTTCTCAATGGGGTTCAGATCAGGTGAACAAGGAGGCCATGTCATTAGATTTTCTTCTTTTATACCCTTTCTTGCCAGCCACGCTGTGGAGTACTTGGACGCGTGTGATGGAGCATTGTCCTGCATGAAAATCATGTTTTTCTTGAAGGATGCAGACTTCTTCCTGTACCACTGCTTGAAGAAGGTGTCTTCCAGAAACTGGCAGTAGGACTGGGAGTTGAGCTTGACTCCATCCTCAACCTGAAAAGGCCCCACAAGCTCATCTTTGATGATACCAGCCCAAACCAGTACTCCACCTCCACCTTGCTGGCGTCTGAGTCTGACTGGAGCTCTCTGCCCTTTACCAATCCAGCCACGGGCCCATCCATCTGGCCCATGAAGACTCACTCTCATTTCATCAGTCCATAAAACCTTAGAAAAATCAGTCTTGAGATATTTCTTGGCCCAGTCTTGACGTTTCAGCTTGTGTGTCTTGTTCAGTGGTGGTCGTCTTTCAGCCTTTCTTACCTTGGCCATGTCTCTGAGTATTGCACACCTTGTGCTTTTGGGCACTCCAGTGATGTTGCAGCTCTGAAATATGGCCAAACTGGTGGCAAGTGGCATCTTGGCAGCTGCACGCTTGACTTTTCTCAGTTCATGGGCAGTTATTTTGCGCCTTGGTTTTTCCACACGCTTCTTGCGACCCTGTTGACTATTTTGAATGAAATGCTTGATTGTTCGATGATCACGCTTCAGAAGCTTTGCAATTTTAAGAGTGCTGCATCCCTCTGCAAGATATCTCACTATTTTTGACTTTTCTGAGCCTGTCAAGTCCTTCTTTTGACCCATTTTGCCAAAGGAAAGGAAGTTGCCTAATAATTATGCACACCTGATATAGGGTATTGATGTCATTAGACCACACCCCTTCTCATTACAGAGATGCACATCACCTAATATGCTTAATTGGTAGTAGGCTTTGGAGCCTATACAGCTTGGAGTAAGACAACATGCAAAAAGAGGATGATGTGGTCAAAATACTAATTTGCCTAATAATTCTGCACTCCCTGTACTTTATTTTGTTCCATCTCAATTCCTGCTGGAGAGATATGGTACCCTAAGAATGAAATTTGGTTAGTGTGGAACACACATTTCTCTGGCTTGGCGTACAGATGATGAGTACGTAAGCGGGAGAGGACCCAACGGACATGTTTAATATGTTCGGATATTTTTTTTGAGTAGATTAAGATGTCGTCTAAATATATCACGATACATACGTCTAAGAGATCCCTAAAAATATCATTGATAAAAAATTGGAACGTTGCTGGGGCGTTGCAAAGCCCAAATGGCATCACAAGATATTCGTAGAGGCCGTATCTGGTACGGAACGCAGTGAGCCCTTCATCACCGTCTCTAATGCGGACTAAATTATAGGCTCCACGTAGGTCAAGCTTTGTAAAAACAGTAGCTTGATGCAATCTTTCTATAAGTTTGGGAATTAACGGCAGGGGGTACCTATTTTTAATAGTCCTCTTATTAAGTTCCCGATAGTCTATTATGGGACGTAGAGATGAATCTTTGTTTTTGACAAAAAAAATCCCCGCACCAGCTGGGGAGGTGGATGGTCGTATGAACCGCTTACATATGTTTTCATCCAAATATGTTTTCAGATAATCCAATTCTGGCTTACTTAGAGGGTACAGATGTCCGTAAGGAACTACTGCTCCAGGCTGGAGATCTATCGGGCAGTCATAGACTCGATGCGGCGGTAATGCCTCAGCCTCTTTTTTACTGAATACATCAACGAAATCGGTGTATTCTTTGGGTAGTGTGAGTTCATTTTCCTATAGATGTAAGAGTAAACCCTGATGCGGATAGCAGGTTGTCTTGCAAAATGTGGATGTGAAATCGACGGTCAAGTCCTTCCAATTAATTTGGGGCTGATGTAATTGCAGCCAACTTAGGCCTAAAATAATAGGGAACAATGGTGAGGGTAGGATATCGAATGTAAGATATTCGGTGTGCCTTGAAGGTGTTAGTACCTGTAAAGGTATCGTCTGCTGTGTAATGGGACCTGTGGAGATATTGGTACCATCAATAAGGCGAATAGACACAGGTTGTTGCTTGCAAACAAAAGGAATTTTATTGACAGCTACAACATCTTTATATATATAGTTGCCGTAGGCTCCGCTGTCTACTAAGGCATTAAGTGGAATTGCTCTGACAGGTATGTGAAGTGTGAATGTGATGGAACTTACTTTTCCTTGATTTTTGAAGTACTGGACACTCTTTTACGGTGTGGCTGGGATTTGCGCAGTACATACAGAGGTACTGTGTTCTCCTTCGGTTCCGTTCTTCTGAGGTAAGGGGACCTCTAATCACACCTATGTCCATAGGTTCGACCGTATTCTTGCAGGAAGTTGCTGGTCTTACATAATTCGAGGGTTTAGATGTGCTTTCTGGCATACCCCTCTCACTTCTCCTCTCTTGCAGCCTACGATCTATTTGTATCATCAGCTTCATTAATCCTTCCAAGGTATCGGGAATCTCTACACGGGCTAGCTCATCCTTAATAGGATCTGACAGGCCTAGCCTGTATTGATTTTTTAGCACAATGGCGTTCCACTGCGAGTCGGTTGAATACAGTTTGAATTCCGTAATATAATCTTCAACCTGTCTTCGGCCTTGTTTGAGGCCTCTCATATTGGATTCTGTAGTTAACTGTAAGTTAGAATCAACATAAAGTTCATCCATTGTAGCAAGAAATTGTGGGAATGAGGTTAAGACTGGATCATTGGCCTCATACAGTGTATCCGCCCACACCCTTGGTTCGCCACTTAAGAAAGATATCATAGTTAGTACTTTGATTTTATCTGTACTGTAGGTTTTTGGCTTCAATTGAAATAACAGAGTGCAAGCATTTTTGAAATGTCTATAATTCTTGCGATTACCTGAGAAGGTATCAGGCAGCGAGACTTGAGGTTCTATGGTAGGCTCTGAAGAGGATGCTTTTGGAGTGAGGGAGTACCTTATTATACCTCTTAAGGTCTGGTTCTCAACTTGAAGCTCCCTGAGTCCCTGTGAGAGCTGGTCCACTCTCTGAGAAAAATTATACACCACTTGTGGCAATTCTGCTGGGTCCATTTTGGGGCTTGGTAATATGTAAGATTAGAACTGGGATCTAGACCTCAGCTGCAGAATTGTTTTACAAAAGTGGTTGTTGTTTCACCTTCTTTAGGAGCGTAGCTATTGTTCAGGTACGCTCAAGTAATAAAGTGATTTTAATTAGTAGGTGGTAAATACTCAGGTCTGATATTTGTCAGATGGTATAGAGGTTGTGCTAAAAGTGTTGGTGACTTTACCTTTGGTCTGAGCAGATTGGATGTCAGATAAGTACAGAGAAGTAATAGGTAGAAGTGTAAATGCCAAGTTAGTACCAGTCCAGCACAGTAGGGGTTACTGGAGAGAGTGATGATACACAGCGCAGCTCCTACCTCTGAATACCCAGTGTGTATCTGCCTGTCAGCACTAGGTAGCGTGATAGCTGTGTGCGCAGCTCCTACCTCTGAATAGACTGTGTGAATCTGCCTGTCAGCACAGGATATGCTGATGGCTGTGTGCGCAGCTCCTACCTCTGAATAGACTGTGTGAATCTGCCTGTCAGCACAGGATATGCTGATGGCTGTGTGCGCAGCTCCTACCTCTGAATACCCAGTGTGTATCTGCCTGTCAGCACTAGGTAGCGTGATGGCTGTGTGCGCAGCTCCTACCTCTGAATAGACTGTGTGAATCTGCCTGTCAGCACAGGATATGCTGATGGCTGTGTGCGCAGCTCCTACCTCTGAATAGACTGTGTGAATCTGCCTGTCAGCACAGGATATGCTGATGGCTGTGTGCGCAGCTCCTACCTCTGAATAGACTGTGTGAATCTGCCTGTCAGCACTAGGTAGCATGATGGTTGTGTGCGCAGATCCTACCTCTGAATAGACTGTGTGAATCTGCCTGTCAGCACAGGATATGCTGATGGCTGTGTGCGCAGCTCCTACCTCTGAATAGACTGTGTGAATCTGCCTGTCAGCACAGGATATGCTGATGGCTGTGTGCGCAGATCCTACCTCTGAATAGACTGTGTGAATCTGCCTGTCAGCACAGGATATGCTGATGGCTGTGTGCGCAGCTCCTACCTCTGAATAGACTGTGTGAATCTGCCTGTCAGCACTAGGTAGCATGATGGTTGTGTGCGCAGCTCCTACCTCTAAATAGACTGTGTGAATCTGCCTGTCAGCACAGGATATGCTGATGGCTGTGTGCGCAGCCCCTACCCCTGAATAGACTGTGTGAATCTGCCTGTCAGCACAGGATATGCTGATGGCTGTGTGCGCAGCTCCTACCCCTGAATAGACTGTGTGAATCTGCCTGTCAGCACAGGATATGCTGATGGCTGTGTGCGCAGCTCCTACCTCTGAATAGACTGTGTGAATCTGCCTGTCAGCACAGGATATGCTGATGGCTGTGTGCGCAGCTCCTACCTCTGAATAGACTGTGTGAATCTGCCTGTCAGCACTAGGTAGCATGATGGTTGTGTGCGCAGATCCTACCTCTGAATAGACTGTGTGAATCTGCCTGTCAGCACTAGGTAGCGTGATGGTTGTGTGCGCAGCTCCTACCTCTGAATAGACTGTGTGAATCTGCCTGTCAGCACGGGATATGCTGATGGCTGTGTGCGCAGCTCCTACCCCTGAATAGACTGTGTGAATCTGCCTGTCAGCACAGGATATGCTGATGGCTGTGTGCACAGATCCTACCTCTGAATAGACTGTGTGAATCTGCCTGTCAGCACAGGATATGCTGATGGCTGTGTGCGCAGCTCCTACCTCTGAATAGACTGTGTGAATCTGCCTGTCAGCACAGGATATGCTGATGGCTGTGTGCGCAGCTCCTACCTCTGAATAGACTGTGTGAATCTGCCTGTCAGCACAGGATATGCTGATGGCTGTGTGCGCAGCTCCTACCTCTGAATAGACTGTGTGAATCTGCCTGTCAGCACAGGATATGCTGATGGCTGTGTGCGCAGCTCCTACCTCTGAATAGACTGTGTGAATCTGCCTGTCAGCACGGGATATGCTGATGGCTGTGTGCGCAGCTCCTACCTCTGAATAGACTGTGTAAATCTGCCTGTCAGCACAGGATATGCTGATGGCTGTGTGCGCAGCTCCTACCTCTGAATAGACTGTGTGAATCTGCCTGTCAGCACGGGATATGCTGATGGCTGTGTGCGCAGCTCCTACCTCTGAATAGACTGTGTGAATCTGCCTGTCAGCACAGGATATGCTGATGGCTGTGTGCGCAGCTCCTACCTCTGAATAGACTGTGTGAATCTGCCTGTCAGCACAGGATATGCTGATGGCTGTGTGCGCAGCTCCTACCTCTGAATAGACTGTGTGAATCTGCCTGTCAGCACAGGATATGCTGATGGCTGTGTGCGCAGCTCCTACCTCTGAATAGACTGTGTGAATCTGCCTGTCAGCACAGGATATGCTGATGGCTGTGTGCGCAGCTCCTACCTCTGAATAGACTGTGTGAATCTGCCTGTCAGCACAGGATATGCTGATGGCTGTGTGCGCAGCTCCTACCTCTGAATAGACTGTGTGAATCTGCCTGTCAGCACAGGATATGCTGATGGCTGTGTGCGCAGCTCCTACCTCTGAATAGACTGTGTGAATCTGCCTGTCAGCACAGGATATGCTGATGGCTGTGTGCGCAGCTCCTACCTCTGAATAGACTGTGTGAATCTGCCTGTCAGCACAGGATATGCTGATGGCTGTGTGCGCAGCTCCTACCTCTGAATAGACTGTGTGAATCTGCCTGTCAGCACGGGATATGCTGATGGCTGTGTGCGCAGCTCCTACCTCTGAATAGACTGTGTGAATCTGCCTGTCAGCACAGGATATGCTGATGGCTGTGTGCGCAGCTCCTACCTCTGAATAGACTGTGTGAATCTGCCTGTCAGCACGGGATATGCTGATGGCTGTGTGCGCAGCTCCTACCTCTGAATAGACTGTGTGAATCTGCCTGTCAGCACAGGATATGCTGATGGCTGTGTGCGCAGCTCCTACCTCTGAATAGACTGTGTGAATCTGCCTGTCAGCACAGGATATGCTGATGGCTGTGTGCGCAGCTCCTACCTCTGAATAGACTGTGTGAATCTGCCTGTCAGCACAGGATATGCTGATGGCTGTGTGCGCAGCTCCTACCTCTGAATAGACTGTGTGAATCTGCCTGTCAGCACAGGATATGCTGATGGCTGTGTGCGCAGCTCCTACCTCTGAATAGACTGTGTGAATCTGCCTGTCAGCACAGGATATGCTGATGGCTGTGTGCGCAGCTCCTACCCCTGAATAGACTGTGTGAATCTGCCTGTCAGCACAGGATATGCTGATGGCTGTGTGCGCAGCTCCTACCTCTGAATAGACTGTGTGAATCTGCCTGTCAGCACAGGATATGCTGATGGCTGTGTGCGCAGCTCCTACCTCTGAATAGACTGTGTGAATCTGCCTGTCAGCACAGGATATGCTGATGGCTGTGTGCGCAGCTCCTACCTCTGAATAGACTGTGTGAATCTGCCTGTCAGCACAGGATATGCTGATGGCTGTGTGCGCAGCTCCTACCTCTGAATAGACTGTGTGAATCTGCCTGTCAGCACAGGATATGCTGATGGCTGTGTGCGCAGATCCTACCTCTGAATAGACTGTGTGAATCCGCCTGTCAGCACAGGATATGCTGATGGCTGTGTGCGCAGCTCCTACCTCTGAATAGACTGTGTGAATCTGCCTGTCAGCACAGGATATGCTGATGGTTGTGTGCGCAGCTCCTACCTCTGAATAGACTGTGTGAATCTGCCTGTCAGCACAGGATATGCTGATGGCTGTGTGCGCAGCTCCTACCCCTGAATAGACTGTGTGAATCTGCCTGTCAGCACGGGATATGCTGATGGCTGTGTGCGCAGCTCCTACCCCTGAATAGACTGTGTGAATCTGCCTGTCAGCACAGGATATGCTGATGGCTGTGTGCGCAGATCCTACCTCTGAATAGACTGTGTGAATCTGCCTGTCAGCACAGGATATGCTGATGGCTGTGTGCGCAGCTCCTACCCCTGAATAGACTGTGTGAATCTGCCTGTCAGCACAGGATATGCTGATGGCTGTGTGCGCAGCTCCTACCCCTGAATAGACTGTGTGAATCTGCCTGTCAGCACAGGATATGCTGATGGCTGTGTGCGCAGCTCCTACCTCTGAATAGACTGTGTGAATCTGCCTGTCAGCACGGGATATGCTGATGGCTGTGTGCGCAGCTCCTACCCCTGAATAGACTGTGTGAATCTGCCTGTCAGCACAGGATATGCTGATGGTTGTGTGCGCAGCTCCTACCTCTGAATAGACTGTGTGAATCTGCCTGTCAGCACGGGATATGCTGATGGCTGTGTGCGCAGCTCCTACCTCTGAATAGACTGTGTGAATCTGCCTGTCAGCACAGGATATGCTGATGGCTGTGTGCGCAGCTCCTACCTCTGAATAGACTGTGTGAATCTGCCTGTCAGCACAGGATATGCTGATGGCTGTGTGCGCAGCTCCTACCCCTGAATAGACTGTGTGAATCTGCCTGTCAGCACAGGATATGCTGATGGCTGTGTGCGCAGCTCCTACCCCTGAATAGACTGTGTGAATCTGCCTGTCAGCACAGGATATGCTGATGGCTGTGTGCGCAGCTCCTACCTCTGAGTAGACTGTGTGAATCTGCCTGTCAGCACAGGATATGCTGACAGCAGAATTGTAGCAGAGTTCAGTTTATGCAAGGGAGAGGTGGAACAGCTGAATCCTTAGTTGGAAGCTGTTCAGAGGGTAATTAGGAAAGTTCTCTTTGCAAAGGGAATTATAGAAGAGGATTCCTTAGAATCTGAGGCTCAGAGTAATTTGAGAAATAGGACGTCCTATATTTATAATCCAAGTTAGGAGAGAAGGCAAACAAAGTTAATCCATATGCACAGCGTGCAGTTCAGGAACAAAACAAATTACCAAGCACTTGTCTGCAGGTGTGCTGGTACTGATATAGGTAAAAAGGGTGGAGTTACTAGGTGAGCAGAAGTTTAACCCTTACACTGTAATACCAGCGGTAGTGAAAAAGAGCCATAAGACTGCTTTTTCACTCATAAAGCACAATTCATAATCTAGCTGATTGTGAAGTAAACTGATGCTTAATCCAGTATATAACCAAGGTTTAGAAACAGTAAACAATAAATATAGTTTTAACATTGACTAAGATTAATTGAAAGAGAAGCATAGCATGTCAAGTATATAATAACTTTTAACATCTTAGCAGTGAACTCAACCACATTACAGTGGTATAATAATAAAGATCAACCTCTGATTCAAAATAGTAAAGGGTTATAAAAGGAATGAAAGAAAGAACAAAAAATCATAGTTACTCATCCTGGTGGTTCCGTATCAGTTTCAACCAGATTGGCCTGTCTATGTTTGTTTAGTGGACATTTCAGTCCAAGGACGTCTTTGAGATTTAGGAATGTCTTGTTTTGTCGATTAAATTTGAGATAGAAGAGGATCTTCCTTATCAGGAGGCGAAATGTTCATCATGTTGCAGAATTTGTCTATATCAGACAATGAGGAGCATTCTATTTTTTTACCATTCTTCACGGTGAACACAGACGTTGGAAATCCCCACCTATAGGGGATTTTTAGTAAGTGTAGAAGATGAGTAGTTAGAGTTGAAAAGTCTCTTCGCTTTTGAAGGGTTCTTGCAGAAAGGTCTTGAAATACTTGTATGCGATGGCCTTGAAACATTGTAACTTGTTTCTTTCTAGCAAAGTTGTAGATTTCTTTACTGTGTTGGTAATTTTGAAAATGGACAATTATGTCTCTAGGTGGAGAATCATCCGGTGGTTTAGGACGTAGAGTTCGGTGAGCCCTAAAAGAATTGTAGTAGGTAAATCAGTTGCATTATCTTTTGTCAACTCCGCAAAAAAGGCTTGTAGCTAGTCTTGAATTTCGTTGTTTAATACTGTTTCAGGAATACCTCTAAATCTAAGGTTGCTTTGTCTAGAACGATTTTCCAAATCATCTATTTTTTCTTCAAGATCCGTGATATGTTGACGTTATGTCACCTTAGATGAGATTTGCCCTCACAGAGCGATAGAGGGAAAAGGAAATGAGGATATAACCTGTTGCTATACCAAGCAATGGGAAAAGGAGGGGGAGTGTGTGTCTTGCAATATTACAAGCTTGTAGTATTAACAAATCTCAATTCCTACAAGGGTTACTCTTCCAGGGTTGTATAATGGGCAATGAGAGTATCAAAATAGTGCAGAAGCAGATTGAGAACACATTAAAGCATCTTACACATAGATATATACAGAATATCCTTAAATTATTCTCTTAAGGCACGTTATTATGCAGTAAAATGTAATACTGGATTAATATATTTGACCAATTTACCACTATAAAAATTAAATTCCTTTGTTACACAGTCCCAATCCACTCTCAGATACAACTGGAAAAAGATGTGTGGTGTGATTAAACATTCATCAAATGCTGGTAATAGTAGGCAATATGTCCATGTACAATAGTTGGTTGCCTTGACAGAATTAATAGCAAAGTCTGTGTCAGTCTGTTATCAATACAAGAAAAAACAATTGGGCTATGCAGGACAAATAGTGCACATTAAGCATTGGACACTTCAGACTTACTGTATTATTGCAAATGGCGCCGTTATATTAGCAAGGTGCGTCACTCACACACTATGTAAAAAAGTATTTACTCACTTTTAACCTCGGATTATGATATACCGTTTCAGTAAGGCACTAGGCTCTCAAGTTTCTGCTATGGGTCTTAAACTGTACTCCAGAGCGAAGCCCCACCCTACAGAGTATAGCAAGGAGATTTGGAAATTCAGATGCGTATCATATGCAGTCCGTAGATGCGTTATTGATAGCCGTCCACACGGAAGGCAGAGAGAGAAGTCTTGTCATGATCAATTGAACCCAGCGGCTGGAGCGATGTATCATTAAGGCTAACACAGATTATAACCAATTGATCGTATGTCACAAGTGGAGTGGTCCGTTAGTTAAACGCAGTTCCGTTGTTACCGAGGCCTCACATTTAATGCTTGATCATAGCCTCAAATTAGATATGCTGGAGGGTAAAAGAAACATGCCGTTTGGTTGCGGGACCTTCACACATTAGTCCCATATCAGAATCTTAAATACCGAGTTGAATTAAGGTACAATATCACTAAAAGCACCCAGTTTGTTTTGAGAGCTTCAATGTGCCATCCGTTCGCTCCGCCCCCAGATTGAAAGTTTTTGATATATTTCTGAGTTTGAATCTGTAAGTGTATACATTCTTAATAAGTACCAATTTCTATACCGATTGAACACAGGTGCATGTTAAGTACATTCACTCAGCTGATACCATTTTACAGTTTTATATGTGTAATCTGATTAAGGATTTTTATATGTGTAATCTGGTTAAGGATTTTTATATGTGTAATCTGGTTAAGGATTTTTAATGAACTATTAAAATACATTTCTATAATTATAGATTCGAACTTTTCCCTGAGGTTTAAGCTACCCTAGCGCTTTATCTCCACACCACATTTTTGTCTTTCTGCAAAAAAAAAACTAATCTACCTATTGCCCTGAAAAGGGCATTTGTATGGGCATTGCCCTTAAAAGGAGATTCAGCTCTTTTACTGCCCTTAAAAGGGCATTCAGCTCTTTTTCGGCCCATTAAAAACCCAAATCTAAAAAAAAAACACCCCAAAAAAAAAGCCTAACACTAACCCCAATATCGGTACTCACAGTTGCTGAAGTCCGGCGAAAGATCTTCATCCCAGCGGCGAAGCATCTTCCTCCAGACAGCTCCATCTTCATCCATCGTGGGACTGGCATCTTCTTCATCCCTGCGGAGGTACAGGCGGAGGTCCATTGGTCTCACATGGAGGTCCTCTTAATGCGATCATCTGCCACACACTGAGGATTCAATGCAAGGTACCCCTTTTATTTTGGGGTACCATTGCATTCCTATTGGCTGAAAAATTTAAATCAGCCAATAGGAATGAGAGCTGCTTAAATCTTATTGGCTGATTTAAACAGCCAATAGAATTTAAGCAGCTTTCATTCCTATTGGCTGATTCAAATCATATATGTTTGGGAACTGCGGTTTAGGGGTTAATAGGTTTAGTTAGTGTTGGCGATGTTTGGGAATGGCGGTTTAGAGGTTAATAGGTTTATTTAGTTTCGGCGATGTCGAGGAACTGCAGTTTAGGGGTTAATTGGTTTAGTTAGTGTTGGCGATGTTTGGGAACGGCGGTTTAGGGGTTAATAGGTTTATTTAGTGTTTAGTTAGTGTTGGCGATGTTGGGGAATGGCGGTTTAGGGGTTAATAGCTTTATTTAGTGTCGGCGATGTAGGGGTGGAGTGCGGTTTAGGGGTTAATAGGTTTAGGTAGTATTGGCGATGTGGGGGGATGGCGGTTTAGGGGTTAATAGCTTTATTTAGTGACGGCGATGTGAGTGGCGGTGGCGGTTTTTGATCATTTTGTTTCAGCAATCGTCGGCAAATTAATTATGTTAAATTAAATAGTTTTTTCGGGTTCCTTTAATTTTTTCTGATCCAACTTTATTCATATGCATTATTATATTCTAAACTTCAGAATAGAATAATGCATATGAATAAATAATGGATCCAGTAAAATGATTTAACTTAACTAAACTAATTTGCCGAAACTAAATGATTTAACTAATGAAAACGAAACTAAACAAATTTTTTAGCATCGCTCATGTCTAGAAATAGCCCCATCTACCTTAAAGGGACAGTACACTGTAAACAAAAATTCCATTAACCCCTTAATGACACAAGTCGTACAGGGTACGTCTTACACAGACTGGTCTTTAAAGACCAGCGACGTACCCTGTACGTCGTTAGGGGTTTAAAGTGGCTGGAAGTGATCCTGATCGCTTCCAGCCACTTTGAAGGTATTGCCGTGATGCCTCTATATTGAGGCATCACTGCAATACCTTTTTCAAATACTGATGCGGAGAGAGCCACTCTGTGGCCCTCTCTGCATCGGCCAGCGATGGTGCGAACGTTGGTGGGTGGGAGCTGCTGCAGGGTGGTGGGTGGTCGGCCATCGCTGGGATCAATGACGTCAGTGGAGGCGGGATCACATATGGGTGCGTGCCGGGAGTGCACACGGGTCTGGGCATGCACACTGTGGCAGAGGCGGGAGCGTGCACGGGGGGGAGCCCTACACTATGAAACTGGAAAAGAAAGGAGGGAGAGAGGAGGGGGGGGCATTTTAGATCTAAGGGATCTGGGAGGGGTGGGGGTGGATATTGAGGTGGAGAAGCTACACTACAGAAAAATAAATTATAAAAAAATAAAAAATTGTTTCTATGCAAACTGGGTACTGGCTAAGCAAACTCAGGAGCAACAGAGAACCTAGGTTCTAGCTGTTGATTGGTGGTTACATATATATATATATCAATTGTGATTGGCTCACCCATGTGTTCAGTTAGAAACCATTAGGGCATTGCTGCTCCTTCAACAAATGATACCAAGAGAAGGAAACAGATTAGATAGTAAGAGTAAATTAGAAAGTTGTTTAAAATTGTATCCTCTATCTGAATCATGAAAGAAAAAATTTTGGTTTCATGTCCCTTTAATTACTTTCTGAATTGTAAAGCTCTAACTCCCCCAACACATTTCCTTCTCTGGGGGGTAGTTATCAAGCCGTCTACTTTTCTGCCTTCTCCGGCCCAATACGCCCGCCTAAGCTCGCCTACCTTCGCCGCCGCGGACCTTGAATACGTTCACCTAAGTTATCAAAAAAAGCTGTCAAAAAGCTGCGGGGCGATGAGCAGCGGACTGTGAGAGTTATCACTCATCCGATCTCGCTGCCCTTCGGCTTTTTCCCAGCTTTATTGCTAGCTTGTCACTAAGCACTCACACTAAACTACACTGTTCTATCCCTATACCGGCGCCCCCGGAGCCCCCCGCAACTAAATAAAGTTACTAACCCCTAAACCGCCGCTCCTAGACCCTGCCGCAACTCTTATAAATGTATTAACCTCTAAACCGCCGCTCCCGGACACCGCTGCCACCTACAGTATACCTAGTAACCCCTATCCTGCCCCCCCTACACCGTCGCCCTCTATAATAAAATTATTAACCCCTGTCCTGCTGATCCCGCACCTCTCCGCAACTAAATAAATAGTTTAACCCCTAAACCGCCGCTCCCTGAACCCGCCGCAACCTATATTAAACCTATTAACCCCTATCCTGCCCCCCCTACACCGTCGTCACCTATAATAAATTTATTAACCTCTAATCTGCCTCCCCTACACCGTTGCCACCTATAATAAAATTATTAACCCCTAAACCTAAGTCTAACCCTAACGCCCCCCTAACTTAAATATTAATTAAATAAATCTAAATAATATTTTTATTATTAACTAAATTAATCCTATTTAAAACTAAATACTTACCTATAAAATAAACCCTAATATAGCTAAAATATAAATAATAATTATATTCTAGCTATCTTAGGATTTATTTTTATTTTACAGGTACCTTTCAATTTATTTTAACTAGGTACAATAGCTATTAAATAGTTATTAACTATTTAATAGCTTACCTAGCTAAAATAAACTGAAATTTACCTGTAAAATAAATCCTAACCTAAGTTACAATTACACCTAACACTACACTATACTTTAATAAATTATTCCTATTTAAAACTAAATACTTACCTGTAAAATAAACCCTAATATAGCTACAATATAAATAATAATTATATTGTAGCTATCTTAGTATTTATATTTATTTTACAGGTAACTTTGTATTTATTTTAGCTAGTTTGAATAGTTATTAAATAGTTATTAACTGTTTAATAACTACCTAGCTGAAAGAAATACAAAATTATTCGTCGGACTACGACGAATGAAGGCTCCTTTAAGGGACGTCATCCAAGATGGCGTCCCCTCAATTCCGATTGGCTGATAGGATTCTATCAGCCAATCGGAATTAAGGTAGGAAAAATCTGATTGGCTGATGGAATCAGCCAATCAGATTGAGCTCGCATTCTATTGGCTGATCGGAACAGCCAATAGAAACTTAGGTTAGGATTTATTTTACAGGTAATTTTCAGTTTATTTTAGCTAGGTAAGCTATTAAATAGTTAATAACTATTTAATAGCTATTGTACCTAGTTAAAATAAATTGAAAGGTACCTGTAAAATAAAAATAAATCCTAAGATAGCTAGAATATAATTATTATTTATATTGTAGCTATATTAGGGTTTATTTTAAAGGTAAGTATTTAGTTTTAAATAGGATTAATTTAGTTAATAATAAAAATATTATTTAGATTTATTTAATTAATATTTAAGTTAGGGGGCGTTAGGGTTAGTGTTAGACTTAGGTTTAGGGGTTAATAATTTTATTACAGTGGCGGCGGCGTAGTGGGGGGCAGGATAGGGGTTAATAAATTTATTATAGGTGGCGACGGTGTAGGGGGGGCAGATTAGGGGTTAATAAATTTAATATAGGTGGCGACGGTGTAGGGGGGGCAGATTAGGGGTTAATAAATTTATTATAGGTGGCGACGGTGTAGGGGGGGCAGGATAGGAATTAATACATTTAATATAGGTTGCGGCGGGTTCAGGGAGCGGCGGTTTAGGGGTTAATACATTTATTATAGTTGCGGTGGGCTCCGGGAGCGGCGGTTTAGGGGTTAATATATATAGAGTAGCTTGCGGTGGGCTCCGGGAGCGGCGGTTTAGGGGGTAATAATTTTATTTAGTTGCGGCGGTGTAGGGGGGGACAGATTAGTGGTGTTTAGACTCAGGGTACATGTTAGGACGTTAGGTGCAGACAGCTCCCATAGAAATCAATGGGATGTCTGTCAGCAGCAAACTTGTACTTTCGCTATGGTCAGACTCCCATTGATTCCTATGGGATCCACCACCTCCAGGGGTGGCGGTTTGAAAACCAGGTAAGCTGGGCCGTAAAAGTGCCGAGCGTACCTGCTAGTCATTTGATAACTAGCAAAAGTAGTGAGAATGTGCCGCACTTGTGTGCGGAACATCTGGAGTGACGTAAGAATCGATCTGTGTCGGACTGAGTCCGGCGGATCGAAGCTTACGTCACAAAATTCTACTTTTGCCGGTCTCGAGCCTTTGATAACTAAGGCGAATCAGCCTCGCCACAAATACGCTGCGGAATTCCAGCGTATTTGAGGTTGACGGCTTGATAACTACCCCCCTCTGGCATTATTTCAGGGTACATGTGAAATAACATTGAATAAAAAGGGATGGGGTCTATCACGTGATATAACCTCATGCAAGGAGAAAGAAGAGGTCTTTTTGCTTGCTAAAATTTTGACTGATAACTTTGCTGCTTTTTGGGACACAGTCACTATAAGCAAAATTGGGCAACCTTTTCATCCATATTGCAAAATACCTCTCTTAATTTATGAGGTAAACTTCAATTTTATCTGGTAACATATTAAAGGTTGTTTCATACTTTTATATTTAAATCAAAGGTATTCTATAGCTACAGTTAAATTGCAGCTAGTAATTTAAAGAACATATTTGGTGTTTTAAGTTATATCCATAGTCCTGTGTAGTCTTAGCTAGTCACATAATTGCTAAATAATTTTACTTGCTAGATAACGGTTTTTTGTATTTTATATCTTTAAGTCAGGTTTATTATTGCTATATATATATTTTAGAATTTGCCTTATTGTAGCTAAATAAGAGGTTATTTCAGCTCAGATAAATTTGCATATCAATTGGATGTTAAGTTAACGGTCCATATTCTGGTATTTTATTGTGGTATTTTAATACGATTCACTGTGAGTAAGGTTAATCTTAAAGGTATATTTTTTTTAGGATCTGTGGTATAGAGTATTATAATGGAATAAACATGTATAATTGATTCAAAGCTAGTCTCTACTTAATATATTTCAAAGTGTTTATAAATTTAATTAATCTCAAGAATTTAGGAATAAATATTAATTTCAATTGCTTCATATATACATTTTTATTGGAAGTTATTATAAATAAATTGTATTATAACCCCGGTATATACTGACATGTATCTATATCTATTGTTATTTTGGTAAAATGCAGAAGTGAATAGGGATTATCTGCTGGAGCATGTCTAGAAGCTGTGAACTTAGTTGAAATACAATGCCTGTGCCTAAACACTGATAAGTGGGGTGGAGTTGGCTGCTCCAGGCAGCTTGGCTATGTAATTCATTTTGTTTATTTTTGAAAATTATTTTAAAATACTTGCCAGCAATTTTTAAACAATTTTTATGCAAACTATTTTTAATTATTTAGCCCTTTAGGGTATGAACAGATCTTAACCTTTTTTATGTCCCTTTAAGGACAGTCTCCTAAAGATCACTATTAGAAGAGGTAAAGTAATCTCTTAAACCTTGCACAAGGATTAAAGGGATAACTTGACTTATATAATTCCATAGAAACTATCTCAAAAACAGCATCAGGGACAGGAAAAACCTCAGGGTTTTTAACTAAAGGCTTAAAAATATTATCTAAATCATTAGTAGTTTTATCCTCAGCCACCTTTGGATCCTTAACCTCTAAAGTAAGCAAAACCTTCTTTAAAAGAGAATGTATATGTTCAACTTTACCCGAAAGAAGGAATTCTACTTCATGATCAGAGGAAGACCCCTCATCATCAGAAAAAAAGAATCTACAGGAGGTTTAAAACTAGTAGAAGGCAAATCTAAATCTTACCTTTTATGCTTACTTGAAGGTGACATATCTGCCAAAATTTCAGACACTGTTGAACGGATGTAATCTTTCTTCCCTAGTGCAAAATTTCTTGCACTTCCTTGTCAAGAGCAGAGGAAACAGTAAAACCCAAAGAAGCTAATTAATTAGAATGGTCTAAACGCATTCAAAAATTGGCAAGTTATACATAAATATGATGGATGATAATACAATAAACGCATTTATCACATAGGAAGGTGTTCAGAGGGCCCAGCTTCTAAGGGAATTTTAGAGACAGAATCAAAAGGAAAACTACTAAAGTAGAAAATACATAAATAAAAGAGTAGTTAAATCACCACAAAAAAGGAAAGGAAAAATGTACCCCCTCCAAAAGTAGCTCTTTGAAAAACGTACTAGGCCAGGGGCGCTAAAAATGCAGAAACAGACAAACTTAACTTTCAATGACAGGATAGTGCACTAGCATATATGGAGCATTGCGAAACACAAAGACAAATAAAGAAATATATGTGTCAACATCCAACGTGCCCAAACCTGAGGGTTTAGTGCACTTAACCGATGCACGCGGACCCAAAGGCCGAAGTGTCGGAAAAAATGTTAAAGTGCACACAAAAAGCCCCCAGCAAAAATAGTTTAAAATTTAAAAGAGAATAACCTAAAAATAGATTCTGTTCCAAGGCTATATATAAGGAAAAAAAAATATATATATATACATATAAATAAATCAAATACCCAAAAAGGTGCCTAATAAAATACAAATAATACTTACCAAGACACTCATCTACTGGTAGAAAGCCAAACCAGTGCTGAATCATATCTGCAGAGAATATGGAATAAAAGTATACGGAAGACCCAGCAGGAGAAGGCAAAGTACATGTCCCTGCGACACCTATGGAAGGTTTGTGACTAGTTTCCTATGAGGTGAAGAATGAGACACTATCCATACTTTAAACACATACCTCTGACAAGGCTTTGTCTTCTGAGTGGAAATGAGCCTCAACTCAATCTGATAACCCCTCTCATTGATATATATATTTTAAATAGACGTGGAGAGTAGACCATACATGTAGGTATATAAAAATAGGTAAGGCCTGTATAAGGCTAATGGTGCAGACCCTGAATTATAATAAAAATAGAAAAAATAGAAATGAGGACTAGATGGATCACAATAAATAGAAAAAGCATTCATTAATATCAGCAACAAAAAGTGTAAATAGGGCTCACAGTATAATACATAGCAGCATCAATGCATCACCCATAAGATGATATATACATTCTAAACCCACCATACATTTCTGTTGGTGGGTTTAGAATCTATATCTTCTTATGTGTGATGCATTGATGCTGCTATGTATTATATTATGAGCCCTTTTTGCACTTTTTTTTGCTGATATTAATAAATGTATTTTCTATTTTTCTAAAAAGAGTTATGAAGTCGCTGGCTTTTTGGATGGGTGTATTGTGATCCATCTAGTCCTCTTCTCTCTATTTTTTATATATATATATATATATATATATATATATATATATATATATATATATATATATATTATATATATATATATATATATATATATGATGACTATAATATCTGAACTATTAATCTTAAAGGGATACTAAACCCAAATGTTTTATTTAATAATTCCGATAGAGCATGCGATTTTAAGAAACGTTCTAATTTACTCCTATTATCAAATTTTCTATGTTCTCTTGATAACTTTATTTGAAAAGCAAAAACGTAAGGTTAACAGCCAGTCCATGTTTGGTTCAGCACCTGGGTAGAGCTTGCTGATTGGTGGCTAAATATAGCCACAAATCAGCAAGCGCTACCCAGAGTGCTGAACTAGAAATGGGCCAGCTGCTAAGCTTACATTCCTGTTTTTTCATATAAAGATACCAAGAAAATGAAAAGAAATTGATAATAGGGGGACAATTTATCAAGCTACATATAGAGCTTAATGCCTCTTGTTTCCGGCAAGCTTGTTTCCACTTCTCCATAACTTGTCTGCCTGCTCTGAGGCCGCGGACAGAAATCAACCCAGTCAAATACAATCGAGTTGATTGACACCCCCTGCTAGCAGCCGATTGACTGCAAATCTGCTGGTGCATTGATAAATGCAGACAGCGTATGCTGTCGGGATTTATCGATGTGCGGCGGACATGATATGCTACATCGTATCATGTCCACTCACACATTAATAAATATACCTCTAGTAAATTAGAAAGTTGCTTAAAATTCTGTTCTATCTAAACCATGAAAGAAAAAAATGTGGGCTTAGTATCTTTAATATAGTCTATACTGTTATGATGGTTACACATATAAAATAATAACTTAGATATTTTGCATTTAATATTTTTAAGTTACTGTGCCATAGAAGACCTTAAATGTTAGTGCGACAAAGAATGACTAACTATTTGACATGAAAACACAGCACATTCGTCACACTTCTGTAGAAAATCTTTGACACTTTATAGATACAGAATAATAACAATACTAACAAATGGGAATGACTCATAGAATTCTTATTGCAGAAATTAGGATAAAACATCAAGTATCAACTGTAAGTATTTAGTCCATAGGGAAATGTGTACTCAGTGTAAAAATATCTAATTTGTTTCTTCAGTGGGGTGTTTTTGATGATACATTCAATTTTCACATACAAATATGTTTTATGTGAATGCACTTAAGCACAGTAAGGTCATGATAATGGTTCTTTATAAATAAAATTGTGTTTTTTTCCATGTTCACAGTCAATCCAATCATTATGAATATGCCTTTTATAGAATCTATTTTGTTATGAGTAATTGTTTCTGACAAGTAGTGACTAGTAAATGTAAGTTTGTAATTGAAAAGTTAACAGTTTTATAAGTCATTTCAAAGTAAACTATTGTAAATTGTTGCTGCTAACAAAAAATAAAAGAAATAAAAAAAAGGGAAAAATTGAAAATTTAGCATAATTTGTTAATTTTAAATCATACAAGATCTAGAGAGAATATACAATTTTAACCCGTTATCGACACAGGCATACCCTGTACGTCACATGTCTTAAACGGTTTGGACTTCTGTAATAGAACGTCAAGAAAACACTATTGTGTTATGCATCAATATTTAACCCCTTAGACTAAAAACAAGAGCACAAATTACTTCTATTAACAAATTTGCTTCATTTTGTTGGTATTGTTGAAGGAGCAGGATTGCACTACTGGGAACTAGCTGAACACAATTGGTGAACCAATTACAAGAGGCATACAGCAAACTAATTAGCAGCAAGCTCCCGGTAATACATTGCTGCTCCTGAACCTACCTAGGTATGCTTTTCAACAAAGGATACAAAAAAGGAAGCATTGTAATGCTCTTGGGATATTACACTATCAGACCGAACTCTGCCAGTAATCTTCTTATCCCGTGGTCGAGCCGGAATGATAGGGAATATCCCAGAGCAGAGAAAATTTGCAAGATGAGGTAAGCGGCACTCCCCACAGGCAGGATAGTCTTCGGCAGCAACAGGCAGGGAATCAGAGAAAGGCATTTCAGGGGTAAACCACAAGAAGCGTCAGGCAGGCAGGGTTTGGCAATTGTAAAGCAGTCCAAAGGTAAACCACTAGACTGGTCAGACAGGCAGGGTTTGGCAACGGAGAGGCAATCCAGAACAATAGGGGTTAACCAAGCAGAGTGGTCAGACAAGCAGAGTTCAGCAGCAGTATATCAATCCAGCCATTTAGGGGTTAACAGGCAGAGTGGTTAGACAAGCAGAGTTCAGCAGCAGTATAACAATCCAGCAATTATTGGGTTAACAGGCAGAGTAGTCAGACAGGCAGGGATCATCAACAATAAGGAAATCAGAGCAATAACAAGTAACACCTATACTTGGGCAGTGATAGATCGTTCTGAGCAATTTACATAGGCACAGGATTCGCACCACAGGAATCCGGACCACCTTCAGAGAGAGGAGCGTACAGCGATGATGTCAGCGCCGCACGCATCCAGACCCAACACAGCCCCTGACAATGAGCAGGAAGGAGACGCTGCGCCCCTAGCAACAGCATATTAGACAATAGAAGTAAATTGAAAAGTTGTTTAAAATGTATCTAAATTATGAAAAAAAAATGTTGAGTTTTGTGTCCCTTTAAGATAATTAATATCCATAGTCCAAGATGTCAAGTTGACCTAGTCAATTTGTCTAGGTTTAGAACTGAACTGCATTTGAACTAGTTTTTAATGGCCTTCTGTCTAAGATCTTGGCTAAACCTTAAAAATGTTTAAAGGTTGTCTTGTCCATGATATGGGCTAAAACTTGCAAAATATACCTTGCATGATATTTGTTTTAGATATGGATCATTTTTAGGGATGTCACTGGTAGGTTGTGGATGTCTACCTAGTAGAAACCCAAATGGACAGTAAGAAGCTCCATTATTGGCCATTTCAAACATCTGAGATACTCAATGTATTTTCATTGGTTGACAAGTTCTTCCTCCTCATTGGTTCCACACCTTCTTGTATAAATTTGTCCCTAAATGGAGTGATAATTCTTGATCACTAATTGCATCCTCCAACAGGGAGTGTGGATTTAAATTTATTGTGTTATCTGTGAAAATGATGCCTTGGTGTATGTACCCCCCATAATAAACTAAATTTTGACCAGAATACAAATATTGTCAGCACCACTATGGAGTAAGCAGTTTTACTTTATCTTTAATTTGTTTTCAAAGGCTGATGTGACCAGTATGTCTCTGATCAATAGCCCAGTTAGCAATGATGTGATGAAGCTCACCAGGGGAATACTCTTGATCCACTTGGTCTGATCTCCTTGTAGAATTATAATTAAAAAATGAAGCAATATTATTTGTATATACCTTAGAACAGTGGCTCCCAAAGTGGGCGGTACTCTGTGGCATCACTAGGGGGGTTCGGGGTGTGTGGACCGCACCCCTGGTGACAAGCTCCAGGGGGTGACACCACCATGCAGAAACTTATTTACTCTACTTGTGTAATCCTTCTCTCATGATGGTGTCACTTCACCTGTGGCATGGGCTCCCTTGAGGTTAAGGGATTAGGGTTGCCACCTGTCCTGGTTTCAAGGTAGCTTTCCGGGATTAGAAGAGAGTCAGGCCCGGACATGCAAATGTCTGGGTTTTGGGTTTCTGAGTATGTAGTGCGATAATGGCAGTGCCAGTGCACAAGATCTGTGTCACTCTTAGTCAGTCAGATGCCCACCACACTGTCTGCAGCACTGTGTTTCTATCAGTGAGTCACCTGAGCCACTTGCCCACTGCCTGAATTGCCTGCTAGTGTCCTCCTCCCAGTGACTGTCTATACCGGACAGTGGACACTCCCCACAACAAGTGGTCATCTGGTGGTGAGTTAGTGGCAAAGTTACATAATATAATGACCTTGCATGCACTAAGGACATGCAATAATCTTGGGGAAGGCAAGGTGGAGGAAGGAACTCCTCAAGGATCCATTCTATTGGTTAACAGTGTGAGTTGTAGTTCAGTGAGTCTTGTTGTGTTGGTTGGAGGAGGAGATTTATTCATACTGAGGGTACTAACTGGACATTCCATTCCAGCCCAGGTAAAAAAAATATGCTAAGCTGGCCTTAATAATTAATTATTGATAACTGTATCAAGATAATAATGTGCCTGGCAGGTGAGGATTATTGGTTAAAGAGAGTAAGATTGTCTTTTTCCTGACACACTCGTATTGTGGTTTATGTTCTGTGTTTTGAGCTGCAGCCTGATGGAAAGAGAAAAGTGCTGGTTATTTATTTAGGTATCTCTAAGCAGCACTATGTGACTTCAGCAGTTCGTGATCTGCTCTTTCTTAATATATTTACAATTATTTTTTACAACTTGATCTATACCAAATCCAAGTATAAGGATATTAAGTTTCTAAGCACTGATTTGTTAAGTGTACAAGGTGTTAGGAGACTGGACTGGTATTCATAAATTCAGTGGAAATATTTAAAAATTACATAGCTGCATAAATGTTAAAGGTATAAGAAATAAAAAATGTTACTTTCATGATTCAGGTGGAGCAGACCGTTTTAAACAACTTTCCAATTTATTTCTATTTTCTTTTTTGTTTTTGTTTGTTTTTTTGTATCCTTTGTAGAAAGATATACCTACCTAAGTAGATGCAGGAGTTGCTAATTAATGATTGCACATATATGCCTCTTTTTATTAGCCGTCAGCTAACTCCCAATTGTTCATTAATGCTCCTTCAACAAAGGATACCAAGAACATGAAAAAACTTAGATAATTGAAGTACATTGGAAAACTGTTGAGTTTTATGTTATTTTAAATAGCAATATGAATACCATATTGTATCCAGCTTGTTCCCTGCAGATGCTCAGTGAGACCACATGATAAATATATTTTTATACAGACACTGGCCGAGCTTGCATGTGACAAGCCTCCAACACCAAACACGATGGGGTCTATTTATCAAAGCATCAACTGAAAATACACTTCAACTCTGCATCGTATCTGTTCGTGAGCCGTAGTTATCAAAGCGTCAAAATCAGCTAATGTTGAAATTTGTAACGTAATATACGATCCTGCGATCTCAATCCGACTCAGATCGATGCTTGTGTAATTACAGATGTTTCAAATTCAGAGTCGACTCTATTTGAACCTTTTCCAAATTTATCAAACATTTAACAGGTACGTTTGCGTCTATTCCGACGCAGCGTACCTAGTTTTCAATCTGCCACCCTTTAGGTCGCGGATGCCATAGAAGTCAATGGGAGTCTGAAAACACAGAAAGCTTATGTTCGATGCTGCAAGAGAATACAGTGTATTACATAATAAAAGTAAATTAGAAACTTTATTAAAATTGTATACCTTTTCTAAATCAAACAATATTATTGCTACACATTTGGTTCACTAGTAGATATAGGGATAAAAATGAAAAATACATTACTACTTATGGATTATGCTACAAATTTGTCTCTCATTACAAAGCAAGGGGACAATATCATTTCTACAAATTTGTTGCAAAGTTTTGCCCCAAACTTGTCACACTAATAGATATAGAGATTAAAATGAAATACACAACATAATATAGCTAACTTATTTTTATTTTTTGGGAAAAATCTATGTGCACCATGTTTAAGCCATGTAATACAATTCACACTCTCCAGTCCACACCAATTTTGACGCAACACTTTTTGCACCAATTATGAACCAAAATCCTAAACAACCCACACACTAAAGGATTTTTCAACCACTTTTGATTGGAATATGCATAATCACATGATTTAGGACATCAGAAAAATCTGATTCAAATATACATTTTAAACTATCACTAACGAATCAAATTGCTCGATACTTGGGTCATTGATCACTCATCAGAACTTGTAAGTGCTATTTGTTACATTGTGTATTATACTTTGAAAGTATGTATATGTGAAATTAGTATTAAAGATAAACATTGATGCTGACTATAGGACACACAGTGTAATATTTTAGACAAGAATTTTAAAATTTGAATTAATGTTTGATTCAATATAATCTTAAACTGATAGCTCAAAGGGATAGCCCACTTAACATTAATTTGTCATGATTCAGATACAGCAGAAATTAAAATCACCTCTTTACTGTCATGCTATTTTCAGTGTTTTTCTTCCTTCTCTTGAATTTATTTTTCAGTAAGAAATGTCATCTTATATGCCAGTCAATTTTATAACACCATTGAAGGGGTGGCTTTTAAAACCATATTACAATCAGGAAGGGTTACAGAGGTACAGAGAGAAAACTGTCCCAGCTCTTAAAATATCCATTGATTGCAAATAAATACATATGATACCCTGATTACATGATATATTTGCAATTATTCCAGCTCAGAATAATAATAGATTTACACTATATACATATAGTGGTATAAATAAACACAGAGATATGAAAGACAACATTGTTTAGAACAAAAAAAGGAATTTAAGGAAAAGTAAATATATTTGAAAAAGATTTCTGACATAACACACACACACACACATGTATATATATATATATATATATATATATATATATATATATATATATATATATATATATATATATACAAGTATGTGCAAATATATATATGTACAAATTCTAGCATTAATAATCATTTATATATAAAAAATGAGATAAAAGCATATCATGACTTCTAGAAATACAAATTACACATTAATTTATGTGAAAGTGTCATATAACAGATTTTTTTTATAACAAATAAATATAAAAATAACTTTCTTTGAGATATTGTTTATTGAGGTATAAATGTAGCTATTTCTTGGACATTAACAATTGAAAAATAAAAGATTAGCTTTAGAGAAATGTACTTGTTCATGGACAGTAATGAAATGGTATAAATAAAGTTTGGAAAAACCCGAATAACCGTGACATCGATGACTGTTAGTTAACAACAGTATGATGCTCTTCACACCGTCCTTGACGCGCATGTTTTTGATGGCTTTTTTTGATAAATAGGGGGATCATATTCAGATCCGCGTAAGCTATGTCTGGCAAGCGCATCGACGCCGGCGAATGCACTGAGATTGACGCTTTGATAAATAGACCCCAGTGAGTGTACCTATGTGTGGGAGCTGAATATATCAGGTCATGAGATAATACAGTAGGGGGTGCCTCTTTATGCAGTATGTAGTACAAGTCATGTTGTTAGCTGCCTAGCTAGAAACATTGTGCTGAAGCTATTATTTTACTTTGTAATATGATTGATATTTTATTATGTGACTGTCTAAACTGACTACTTCTGGGACTATTCAGGATAATATGGCTGACAGAGAACTGTTTGGGGCCGATTTAACAACCCCTTGTATCGGCCCCAATGTAACTGTTTCCGTGCGAGTCTTCAGGCTCGCCGAAAACAGGAGTTAAGAAGCAGTGGTCTTAAGACCGCTGCTCCTTAACTCATAAGCCTCCTCTGAGGCTGCAGTCTTCAATCCACCTGATTGTGTACAATCGGGTTGATCGAAACCCCCTGCTAGCAGCCTATTGGCCGTGAATCTTCAGGGGGCGGTATTGCACAAGCAGTTCACCATCACTCAGCAAAATTCAAATATTTGGATAATTCCAAAAGAGGCACATGCATTTTTAAATGATTAACTCCATTAGAACTTAGAAGCTGGATACTTATTATCAAACTATGCTGTAATACAGTAAGGTGGACTTGCAGTATGCCTGACTTGATATTTTGTTATTAATTATATATGTAACAAAGTGTCTCCTATATTGTCACTTTTACTATTTGCTTGTAATGGCTGGTTATTTATTGCTCACTTGTAAACAGGCAAATTTGCCCATTTGCGGGCGCATGATAATTTAGTGCTCCACTTGTAATCTAGCCCATTATGTGAGATGCATTCTCACTCACACCACTAATTGTTCTACTCAATGATAAGCCCAAAATTAGCTGTAAACTTAGACTAGTCCTCCTTCAAATTGGTCTAAATAGTTCCTTGTTAGCAAGAAATTGGAAATCGACTAACGCCCCTATTCAGAGAGAATGCAAGAACTAATGGTACTCGAAGAATATGCATACTTAAAAAAAAACTGACCATGTTTCAAGATAGAAAGTTTTATTGGGAAACATTAAAAGAATCCATATGATCCTAGAAACTCTTCTTCTCACATAGCATTTTTGAATTGCCACTACACCATCCTGCCTTCTGCATCTTCTCTCTCTGTGTCTTCTATCTTTCTCTTTGGTCCGATTTCCTTCTTCATTCATCTTTGTCATTTTTCAATGTACCTTTCATTTTCAATTTTGTATTCTAGAATGGTGATTTAAGCAATAACAGTGTTTATTGATTATTTTATACCACTGCAGCATTTCAAGTTCTTTAAACTCAAAAAGAGAAGTGGAATTTATCTTAAAATCATTATTAGCTGTTTTGTAATTTTATATAGCTGTATAAATCTCATTCAGCCTGCTGTGCATATGACAGAACCATAAACCAGCTGCATTTAATTGACTATTATGTACTTCAAGACTTATAGACCTTATGCATTGTTGTTTGTATCAGCTGACATATTGTTAATTATTGTTTTTGTTGCTGCTTAAAAATGTAAATAAAGATCTATAAAGAAAGAAAAAGAAAATAAATCAAATGTAGCTAAATTCTAATATGTTAAGAACAATTAGGAAAGATATAGTGCATTTTAATTATTCAATTTATATTGCAAATATATAAGGAATCCCGCAAAGTATGCAAAAGAGCAATCAGATTAGCCGCAACTGAAAATGAAGACAAACCATGAAAGTTTTTTAAGTACTTTAAAAAAAAAAAAAAAAAATCTAAGAAGGAAAATATAGGTACATTAAAATGTGAGAGGGGTAGCATGATTAACAGGACCTGGGGAAGGCTGAGATGCTAAACCATTTCTCTTCTTCGGTATACACAAGAGACACCAACGGGAGAAACATTGAAACAAACTGGAATAACTGGGTTATCTCTAGATGATATGAGAAAAATAATGGTAAATAAATGTAAATAAATCTCCAGGTCCAGGTAGAATACACCCAAAGGTTCTAAGGGTACTTAGCACTGTCATAGCCAAACCTCTACTCTTAATATTTCATTATCCTCAGGCACCCCATGACAGGCAGAAAGCTGATGTGATACCACTTTTTAAAAAGGGAAGCTATAAACCAGTTAGCCTGACATCATTAGTGGGGAAGATACTGGAAGGGTTTATAAGGGATTATATTGAAGAGTAAATTTGTGAAACCAAGATTATAAATTCAAATCAGCATGGTTTTATGAGAAATAGATCATGTCAAACTAGTCTAAATAGATTTTATAAAGAAGCAAGAATATAAATAAAGGTGAACCAGCTGATGTGGTATACTTGGATTTTGCAAAGGCTTTTGATACAGTGCCCTATAAGAGATCATTGTACAAAATTAAGGAACAAGTAATATCTAAAAATGTTAGCTCATCAATAAATATCTGGAATTAAGGTAGGGAGGAATGAGTTGTAGTAAACTGATCATACTCAGATTGGACAAAATTAATTAGTGTGGTCCCCCAAGGATCAATACTAGGCCCTGTTCTTTTTAACAATTTTATTAATGACTTAGAGAAGGGATTAAATAGAATCATCTCTATTTTTGCAGATAATACAAAGTTGTGTAATTGCTTCTCAAGGGGATTTACAAAAAATGAAAGAATGGGCTGATAAATGGCAAATGAGATTTAATACTGTTAAATGTAAGGTTCTACATATAGAAAGTTTAAAAATGCAGGCTACCTATTAATTAAATCGGAGTAGACTTATCAAAACACAGGAGGAAAAGGATCTAGGTGTACTTATAGAAAGCAAGCTAAGAATGAGTGTGCAATGCAAGGCAGCAGCTTCTAAGGCATGTATTAAAAGACACATAGATACAAGAGAGGAAAGCTAATTCCATATTTACCTTGAGTATGGAGTCCAGTTCTGGAGACCAATTTTCAGAATTAGAAAAACTTCAGGGAAGGGCCACAAAACCAAGGGGTCACACTTTAAGGTTAGTGGTGACAAGCTCAGAGGGGGTGACACCACACCAGGCACCAGCAGGCAAGAACTGCGGTGCTTTATCTTTGCTCTGCTCATGACCTCGTACTCTCCTCCTCTATTTTTACCCCCTCACATTCCCATTTACAGGACTTAGCCTAAGAGCCCAACTGCTTGCAGATCACCTTCACAAGAGCTAACTACAACAGTGTTACTCTAGGCAGGCCCCTCTACCCATTTGATCCCTATAATTGCTACCTTGTATACCGCCTATGGTTTTAGCACTGCAGAATCTGTTGGTGCTCATCAAATACAAATAATACTAGATATGTGCAATAATAGTGTGCTATGTATGCAATAGCCCTGTGTTACCAGCATGCGTCTGGCTCCTCCATCCATGTGATGGCTTGAATGGCTCCCCCCCAGGCCCACACGCACCATCCGATCACAGCCGCTCAGCACTCCAGTTTCTAGACTGGTCACGTTCCTTAAATTATAGTCACTCACCAGAACACCAGGAGGAACGTGACTTGAGATGAAGAGGGAGGTGGGAGGAGCACGAGTCACGAGTCTGACCAGGCAGCAGCAGCTCAGGACAAAGAAGAAGAAGCGGGAGGCTAAGGCTTGCAACTGAGGCAGCCAGCAGTCACCACAGTACTAGCAGTAGCAAATTTGAAGGCACAGCCAAGACAGGAGTCCAGAAGATTGATCTGGGGGCCAGCAACACATCTGTAAGCCATCATATATAACTACATATATGATTGATTGATCACTGAAGGCACTTGCTGCCTTGCTCTGCCTAGTTACACTTTTACACAGCCCGGTCAATTAGTTTAATAATTGCTAAGCGTGATCTTCACTGATACTATGTGCACTGCAATTGTATATCATTTCTTTACTAGTACTGCACAATATATCCTGAAACTTGCTTCCCATTTGCACTGATAGCTATTAAAGTTAATTACTATTCAATGTGTTGAATACTAGATTTTATTAATTGTATTGAAATCACTATTGCTAATCACTTTGCTAGTGATTTAATTACAATTCATAAAATCTGGTAAGCAAGTTTTAGGATTTATTGAGTAGTGCTAGTAAAGAAAGGATATACAATTGCACATTAATTAGGAGCAAGCTAACTGCTCATGTTCTTACTCCCCAAAAAGACAGCAATAGATATAAGTGCCAGATGTTAGTGTTTTGTCTCCAGCCACTATAACAAATAGTAGTGTGTTGTCTCCAGCCACTAACAAATAGTAGTGTGTTGTCTTCAGCCACTATAACAAATAGTAGTGTGTTGTCTCCAGCCACTAACAAATAGTAGTGTATTGTCTCCAGCCACTAACAAATAGCAGTGTGTTGTCTCCAGCCACTAACAAATAGTAGTGTGTTGTCTTCAGCCACTATAACAAATAGTAGTGTGTTGTCTCCAGCCACTAACAAATAGTAGTGTGTTGTATATAGCCACTATAACAAATAGTAGTGTGCTGTCTCCAGTCACTATAAAAAATGGCAGTGTGCTGTCTCCAGCTACTACAAAAAATAGCAGTGTGTTGTCTCCAGCTACTATAACAAATAGTAGTGTGCTGTCTCCAGCCACTATAACAAATAGTAGTGTGTTGTGTCCAGTCACTATAACAAATAGTAGTGTGTTGTCTCCAACAACTATAACAAATAGTAGTTTGTTGTCTCTAGTCACTATAACAAGTAGTAGTGTGTTGTATCTAGCCACTATAACAAATAGTAGTGTGCTGCCTCCAGCTACTATAACAAATAGTAGTGTGTTGTCTAAAGCCAATATAACAAATAGTAGTGTGTTGTCTCCAGCCACTATAACAAATAGTAGTGTGTTGTCTCCAGCCACTATAACAAATAGTAGTGTGTTGTCTCCAGCCACTATAACAAATAGTAGTGTGTTGTCTCCAGCCAATATAACAAATAGTAGTGTGTTGTCTCCAGCCAATATAACAAATAGTAGTATGTTGTCTCCAGCCAATATAACAAATAGTAGTGTGTTGTCTCTAGCCACTATAACAAATAGTAGTGGGTTTTCTCCAGCCACTATAACAAATAGTAGTTTTTTGTCTCTAGTCACTATAACAAATAGTAGTGTGTTGTCTCCAGCCACTATAACAAGTAGTAGTGTGTTGTCTCTAGTCACTATAACAAGTAGTAGTGTGTTGTATATAGCCACTATAACAAATAGTAGTGTGCTGTCTCCAGCTACTATAACAAATAGTAGTGTGTTGTCTCCAGCCACTATAACAAATAGCAGTGTGTTGTCTCCAGCTACTATAACAAATAGTAGTGTGTTGTCTCCAGCTAATATAACAAATAGTAGTGTGTTGTCTCCAGCTACTATAACAGATAGTAGTGTGCTGTCTCAAGCCACTATCACAAATAGTAGTGTGCTGTTTCCAGCCACTATAACAAATAGTAGTGTGTTGTTTCCAGACACTATAGCAAATAGTAGTCTGTTGTCTCCAGCCACTATAACAAATAGTAGTGTGTTGTCTCCAGCCAATATAACAAATAGTAGTGTGTTGTCTCCAGCCACTATAACAAATAGTAGTGTGTTGTCTCCAGCCACTATAACAAATAGTAGTGTGTTGTCTCTAGCCACTATAACAAATAGTAGTGTGTTGTCTCTAGCCACTATAACAAATATTAGTGTGTTGTCTCCAGCCACTATAACAAATAGTAGTGTGCTGTCTCCAGCCACTATAACAAATATTAGTGTGTTTTCTCCAGCCACTATAACAAATAGTAGTGTGTTGTCTCCAGCCACTATAACAAATAGTAGTGTGTTGTCTCCAGAAACTATAATAAATAGTAGTGTGTTGTCTCCAGCCAATATAACAAATAGTAGTGTGTTGTCTCCAGAAACTATAACAAATAGTAGTTTGTTGTCTCCAGCCACTATAACAAATAGTAGTGTGTTGTCTCCAGAAACTATAATAAATAGTAGTGTGTTGTCTCCAGCCACTATAACAAATAGTAGTGTGTTGTCTCCAGAAACTATAACAAATAGTAGTTTGTTGTCTCCAGCCACTAACAAATAGCAGTGTGTTGTCTCCAGCCACTATAACAAATATTAGTGTGTTGTCTCCAGAAACTATAACAAATAGTAGTTTGTTGTCTCCAGCCACTAACAAATAGCAGTGTGTTGTCTCCAGCCACTATAACAAATAGTAGTGTGTTGTCTCCAGAAACTATAACAAATAGTAGTTTGTTGTCTCCAGCCACTAACAAATAGCAGTGTGTTGTCTCCAGCCACTATAACAAATATTAGTGTGTTGTCTTCAGACACTATAACAAATAGCAGTGTGTTGTCTCCAGCCATTATAACAAATATTAGTGTGTTGTCTTCAGACACTATAACAAATAGCAGTGTGTTGTCTCCAGCCACTATAACAAATAGTAGTGTGTTGTCTTCAGACACTATAACAAATAGTAGTGTGCTGTCTCCAGCCACTATAACAAATAATAATGTGTTGTCTCCATCCACTATAACAAATATTAGTGTGTTGTCTTCAGACACTATAACAAATAGCAGTGTGTTGTCTCCAGCCACTATAACAAATAGTAGTGTGTTGTCTCCATCCACTATAACAAATATTAGTGTGTTGTCTTCAGACACTATAACAAATAGCAGTGTGTTGTCTCCAGCCACTATAACAAATAGTAGTGTGTTGTCTTCAGACACTATAACAAATAGTAGTGTGCTGTCTCCAGCCACTATAACAAACAGTAGTTTGTTGTCTCCAGCCACTAACAAATAGCAGTGTGTTGTCTCCAGCCACTATAACAAATAGTAGTGTGTTGTCTTCAGACACTATAACAAATAGTAGTGTGTTGTCTCCAGCCACTATAACAAATAGTAGTGTGTTGTCTTCAGACACTATAACAAATAGTAGTGTGTTGTCTTCAGACACTATAACAAATAGTAGTGTGTTGTCTCCAGCCACTATAACAAATATTAGTGTGTTGTCTTCAGACACTATAACAAATAGCAGTGTGTTGTCTCCAGCCACTATAACAAATAGTAGTGTGTTGTCTTCAGACACTATAACAAATAGTAGTGTGCTGTCTCCAGCCACTATAACAAACAGTAGTTTGTTGTCTCCAGCCACTAACAAATAGCAGTGTGTTGTCTCCAGCCACTATAACAAATAGTAGTGTGTTGTGTTCAGACACTATAACAAATAGTAGTGTGCTGTCTCCAGCCACTATAACAAATAGTAGTGTGCTGTCTCCAGCCACTATAACAAATAGTAGTGTGTTGTCTTCAGGCAATATAAGAAATAGCTGTGTGCTGTCTTCAGGCACTATAAGAAATAGTAGTGTGTTGTCTCAAGCCACTATAACAAATAGTAGTGTGCTGTCTCTAGCCAATATAACAATTAATATAGTTCGCTTTGTTCTTTTGGTATCCTTTGATTTGTTGAAAAGCATACCTATGTAGGGTCATGAGCTGGGAACTATCTGCTAATTTACAGCTGCACATATTTGCCCATTGTCACTACTATTGCCATTACATTCATTATATGGGCGTTACAATTTATGAATAACATTAGTTTAAAAATATAATGGGGGGGGGGTCACACCATGAGATACC
Source organism: Bombina bombina (assembly GCF_027579735.1). Taxonomy (NCBI): domain Eukaryota; kingdom Metazoa; phylum Chordata; class Amphibia; order Anura; family Bombinatoridae; genus Bombina; species Bombina bombina. Next base: position 847,025,566 of record NC_069504.1, on the reverse strand, counting down.
GCACCGGGTGACACCAACCCTAGTGACGCCACTGAATGTAGCCTTTTTAAATAACAGACTATTCGTTTGTTGGGGTAAACACAAATATAAAGTAAGAAAATATCATGACTGGGGTATGAAAATGTTATGCTTAGGTAAATACAATTTGTGATTTACAATTCAGCCTCTAGCAAATGAAAACAAATCTACAGCTGGTTATAAAGTAAAGTTTTGCACATCAATTCCTGCTGAAATATTGTTGGCTTAAGTTCAACAAAATGTATTACTTAAGAGCAAGTTAACTAAGCACATATGAGTCTGAGAATGTTTTCCCTTCTTTGGTTGTGGCTAAAATGTGGACATTGATACTCAGTGTTCAGGTATTTATGTTCTTGGATGGATTCCTAAATGTAGACTTTCATTATTCCTTTCCTTTGCATTACTGAGTGACCACTGTGATACATACTGTACTGTTACATGATGCATCATGGTAAATACTTAACATTGTTCTATAAACTTTCCTTGTTCCATTATAAATGGAGATTTAGGGGTCTATTTATGAAGCAGCGGATGCTGCCTCCGACCCACTCTGTTTCAGTTCCGGCTGAAGCGGAAGTTAAGAAGCAGCGGTGCTAAGACCGCTGCTCCTTAACTCGTCCGACACCTCTAAAGTGTCGGACAGCAATCTGCCCAATCAAATACGATCGTACTGATTGACACCCCCTGTTAGTGGCCGATTGGCCGAGAATCTGCAGGGGGTGGTATTGCAATGATAAATGCCGACAGCGTATGCAGTCAGCATTTATCGATGTGCGGCGGACATGATCCGCTATATCGGATCATGTCTATCTGCACATTAATAAATGGACCCCGTGGTCTTGTGAAGTATGGACTACAAATGCTGACTTGCAAGGAGATTTTTTTTCTTTTCTATTTATGACAGTGATTCAACCCCTGTGCTGAGCAGTTTTTGAGTATTAAGATGCAGTTCATTTTTAAAGCCCTACTATTTTTCAAAGATAAACCCACAAATATGATATATTTGGACGGGGGGTGTGGGGGGGGGTTCTAGCAAAGTCAACAGATTCAAACTATACTGTTATTTTTTTTGGATACATCATGACATTATTTTTTAACCCCTTTGCTACCTGGAATTTCAGAGAAAAACTTGCCCAAAATAACAATGAATGTTTAGCATATATATATATATATATATATATATATATATATATATATATATATATATATATATATATATATATATATATATATATATATAGATGCTCAAAAAATGAAGTATTGCAGTATGCAGTGATACCTTTTTTATTGGACTAACATAATATTTAAAAGACAAGCTTTTGAGAGTTTTCCTCTCTTCCTCAGGTCTGAAGCAATACTGATCATTCTGATATAGATACACATCACATACAACAAATGGAAGGGAGGAAGGGGGGTGAGGGGGGGGGTCATAAAAGCAGAGAATGTGTCTGAAGGAGAAAATAGCTGAGAATAGCCAGAAAGAATAAATAAACAGAGGAGAGTAAATAGGTCAGATGAGAGGAAAAACAAAAAGGAAAAAGAAACCAATATAGGACAATAAGATGAGAGATTATAGAAAGTTATGGTAGTGTGTGAGTCTACATTAAGTCCTTCATTTCTGGTATTGAAATGTGTGATCATTTTCATCTCAAACGTCTTTCGTTCATGAGAGTCTTTGAAATTCCCTTTAAGAATTTTAATCCTGAGGTTAAGGATGGAGTGACCAGTCTGGGTGAAGTGATGACCAACAGGGGTACAATATTCATTTTCCTTGTGGTTTTTGATCGAGTGTCTGTGTAGATTCATTCTGAGATGCAGCTTTAGGCCAGTTTCTCCAATGTAGCAACCTCTGTCACACGCTGTACACTGTATTATGTACACCACATTAGCACATGAGCACGAATAGGATCCCTTAATATTGTATGACGCGTTGTTGTGTCTGGCTGTGTTGTTGTCACATATATGTTGACACAGTTTGCAGAGTGATTTGTTGCATCGCGCAGTGCCATTCTGTGTGCGCTTCTGTTCTGTGGTTAATTTGCTGCTACTATGGATGTGGAATCCTTATACAGCAACATCCCGCATAAGGATGGTATTGAGGCCTGCAGTAAATTTCTCTCATCCCACCAAACAACACACAAATATGATAGTGCAACTATTGCCCAGCTTATAGAATTCATACTCACACACAACTATTTCAATTTTAACAACAATTACTACCTACAAATGACAGGGACAGCGATGGGCACAAAAATGTCACCACAATACGCCAATCTTTTCATGGCGTACCTAGAATACAGATTCTTATGTACTCAGCCCCACAAACCGTATACATATTATCGTTACATCGATGATATTTTCATAATATGGACAGAAGGAGAAGAAAGCCTCTTAGATTTCCACAAATCATTTAATTCATTTCACCCGTCAATAAACCTTAAAATGGACTTTTCAAATCATAGTGTGAACTTCTTGGACTGCACAATAACTGTCACCAATGGCATCCTTCATTCATCTATATACAGAAAACCCACAGACAGGTACAGCTACCTCCACAATTCCAGCTTCCATCCCAATCACACCAAACAAGGTATCATCTACAGCCAAGCTATCAGATATCACCACATTTGCTCTTACACAAAAGACAGAGATCACCACCTCAGTACACTGTCAGAGTCATTTAGGCAAAATGGCTACAAGGAAAGGACAATATCTAAAAAAATCAAATCTGCCCTAAAAACACCACGGGAAAGACTCCTACAATACAAAGAAAAGGAAAACAAAACAAGAACCCCTCTAGTAGTCACTTACAACCCTACTCTGGAAGGAGTGCGCAAAATTATTAAAGATCTACAACCACTAATTTCAGAGGACCCCACACTCAAAAAAATATTTCCTGAACCCCCCATACTAGCATTCAAACAACCGCCTAACCTGAGACAGAGATTGGTCCGCAGCAAATTAACCACAGAACAGAAGCGCACACAGAATGGCACTGCACGATGCAACAAATCACTCTGCAAACTGTGTCAACATATATGTGACAACAACACAGCCAGACACAACAACGCGTCATACAATATTAAGGGATCCTATTCGTGCTCATGTGCTAATGTGGTGTACATAATACAGTGTACAGCGTGTGACAGAGGTTGCTACATTGGAGAAACTGGCCTAAAGCTGCATCTCAGAATGAATCTACACAGACACTCGATCAAAAACCACAAGGAAAATGAATATTGTACCCCTGTTGGTCATCACTTCACCCAGACTGGTCACTCCATCCTTAACCTCAGGATTAAAATTCTTAAAGGGAATTTCAAAGACTCTCATGAACGAAAGACGTTTGAGATGAAAATGATCACACATTTCAATACCAGAAATGAAGGACTTAATGTAGACTCTGGCTTTCTCACACACTACCATAACTTTCTATAATCTCTCATCTTATTGTCCTATATTGGTTTCTTTTTCCTTTTTGTTTTTCCTCTCATCTGACCTATTTACTCTCCTCTGTTTATTTATTCTTTCTGGCTATTCTCAGCTATTTTCTCCTTCGGACACATTCTCTGCTTTTATGACCCCCCCTCTCACCCCCCTTCCTCCCTTCCATTTGTTGTATGTGATGTGTATCTATATCAGAATGATCAGTATTGCTTCAGACCTGAGGAAGAGAGGAAAACTCTCGAAAGCTTGTCTTTTAAATATTATGTTAGTCCAATAAAAAAGGTATCACTGCATACTGCAATACTTCGTTTTTTGAGCATCTATCTACTGGACTAACACGGCTACTCCAATCTACACTATATATATATATATATATATATATATATATATATATATATTAGTAGACAACCCAATGTATTGATCTAGGCTAATTTTGGTATATTTCATCCCACTGTTTCACCACCAAATGCGATAATATATCAAAAATCGTTAACTTTTTCACAAACTTTGAGTTTCTCACTTTTTTATTTATATACCGCTTGTACAGTTATAACACAAATGGATGCAAAAGATTCTCTGGGATCCCTTTTCTCCAGAAATAGCAGAACTGCATTGTTTTGACATTGCTTTTTGGTAAATAGAAGGCCACTAATGGCAGCTGGGCATCATACTTCTAAAATTCCTGCTATTGAAGGAGTTAGTTAGCTGGCAAGGGTTATTGTATTCTAGTGTAAGGATTACCCTCCCATCTGACACCTCCATCCTCCCTGATCCCCCACACCGTCCATACTCCTCACCACTATCTTAGGTACTGGTAAACACTCTGACAGTATTAAAGAGACAGTCTACACTAAAATTTATATTGTTTAAAAAGATAATGCCTTTACTACCCATTCCCCAGCTTTGACCAACCAACATTGTTATATTAATATACTTCATAACATTTAAACCTCTAAATTTCTGCCTGTTTCTAGGCCACTACATACAGCCTCTTATCACATGCTTTTTATTTGCTTTTACCAACATGAGACTGCTAGTTTATGTGGGCCATATAGATAACATTGTGCTCACGCCAGAGGAGTTATTTAAGAATCAGCACAACACAGCACTAATTGACTAAATTGCAAGTCAATAGATAATAAATAAAAAGTCATGTTGTCAGGGGCTGTTAGAAGATGCTTAGATACAAGGTAATCAAAGAGGTAAAAAGTATATTAATATACTGGAACTGTGTGGTTATGCAAAACTGGGGAATGGATAATAAAGGGATTATCTATCTTTTAAAACAATAACAATTCTGATGTAGACTGTCCCTTTAAGTGTTAGGGCTTTTTTCTTTTTAAATAAATTCATTTTCTATATATTTTATTTTCTGCAGTGTAGGATCCCCCCTTACCATCCCACCTCCCTGATCCCTCCCGAACAGAACGCTAAACGTCCCCAAATGGTGTCCGCCATCTTAAGTACTGGCAGCTGGACTGCAAGTACACAGTTTAGGTATACATTTTTTTTTTTTTTTAATTGATTTAATTTAAAAAAAAAAAAATCTGTAGTGTCCCCTCACTGCGGTCACCAAGGTAGGGTCCCCGTCACCTGGATTCCCAATTTTTCTGTAGTGAAGGATCCCTTCCCTCTGTCACCCAACCATACTTTATTTTCTCCTTCCTTCTTATGAACACTTAAAGGAAATCATTACAGAAAGTGACACAGAGACCGTGTAGCTGTCTGTAATGATATGGCAATCTGAGCTCTTATGGTAACAGAGCACCGATCGTGTTCTGTTACCATATGAGGACAGATTGCCTGCAGCTCAGAAATAGCAGTCTTGGCTGTCACTTTTCAGCTGAGACTGCTGCAGATTCCTGAAATTGTGACGTATATATACGTTATGCGATACAATAGGCTTTGTACCTTATGACAAATATATACGTCATATTGTGGTCAAGGGGTTGAAGGGCTGAGCTGACAATTTCAATTCAAAAAGTATATATGGGCGAGCTCTGATGTTTATAATTTGTTGCTCCTACCAGAAGTATTGGTAATTAAAATGATTGCATACTGATCTTAGTTTTCATATATGCTCCCTGGATTGAGATGCAATAACCCAAACATCTACTTTTTTCATGTTTTAAAAATAATTTGTGTTCTGGTCAGACTTTGTATGTGTTGTGCTTGTCTGGGGATAACTGGCATAGTCACTGAAAGCTGTTCAGATGTCTATGAGTGCTGGTGAGCATCCATGGCTGTAAAATTGCATGGACATGGGATATGTACTGTGTCCAATTTTAGAGTGCAGTTCATTTCCATGTTTTGTATGTGTCTAGGGAGATTACAAAAGGCTTGAGTCTCCCTTGTTTGTATTTCACTTTTATTTAATTGAAAGCATAAATTGTATGGTTGTAGGTTAGGGAACCAGGGAGTAAGAGACCTTAACGTGGTTCGGGGCCTATCACCATTTTGCCAAATGCTGTAACTAACTCTTCCATTTTGCTTTTAATCTAGCTATTTGCTTGCAAGAGAGTGCCAGACTTTCTATGTGTTGTGTTAATAATTTTGTTTTGTTATTTTCCCTATGGGCTTTTACCCAGGATTGGCTGGGGTTAACTGCCAGAGTCCCTGAAAGCTGTGCAGCTGTTTGTTCCTGCTGGTGAGCACTTAGGGCTGTGAGCTTTGCAGGGTCACAGGATGTGTACCTGGTCTACTTTGAGAGTGCAGTCTGTTTCCGTGTTTTGTATGTGTCTAGGGAAATTACAAAGGGCCTGTGTCACCCTTATTTGTATCTAGTGTAAATATATGTCATTTAATATTTGGGATTTATAAATTGTATATGAAATTCTATATTTGTTATTTACTGCTTTACCGCTTCTTGGGATACATTATTTATCTTTTCAAAAGTGTAATATCTGAATTTTTACAAAAACAAAATATAATCATCTAAAACACTCATTGATAGAGTGTATTTTCTGTGCAATATTGATATACTTTAATGTTTTTTCCTTGTTCATTGCTAAGCAGAAGTGCTTTATACACAAAGATATAATTGACTTCATTATTCAATAAAAAAAACATAAGTATAAATGTCTTTTTGGCTTATTAAAGGTAAACAAGTATGTGATTTTTTTTATTAAAGGAAGCTTCCCAGGAGTAATGCTGTAGACTGGGAGAGCGCTAAGGAATGCATGGAATGTTTTATGAGGTAACCTACATGATCTCATTGCTTCCTCTCACATATGTCAGACATGCTGAGCACAGATGTATATGTTTTCCATAATTTCCACCTCTGCCATTTTACCTCTTTTGCACTAGTCACTTCTATTCTCATATTTTCCATTCATGTATATTTTATATTTTAATTTTTCACCTACAAAATTACCTCAGCTCTTGTTTCTCCATCATCTACTATGGGCTAGATTTATCAACGCTGAGGCGTACAGGGGCGCGTATGCGCGCCCCTGTACGCCTCAGCTCGCCTATGGCGGGGCGAAATTACCCGCAGGTAATTAACTTTGCACACGAGCGCAATTTTGCGCTCGCGTGCAATCCCGCCCCCTGCGCGCGCGTGATTGGCTGTGCACACATAAAGAGTAACACAGACTCAGACACACACAGACACACTCACACAGACACACACACATAAACAGAAACACAGACACACACTCACACACACACAAACACATAAAGAAAAACACAGACACACAAACGCATAAAGAAAAACACAGACACACACTCAGACACACACACAGAGACACACACATGCGGGTGTTTGCAAGTGTTGGGTTTTGCACTCAGATTACAAGTTGAAAGTAAACGCGAATGTGTGAGTGCAATCGCGATTTATGCTAGAATGATTACTTCATACTCAGAGCTCTGGTTAATTGTTTTGCAAAACAAACAAGTATCAACAAACACATAAAAAATACATTAAAAACTACAGTTACACTCATAATAACACTATCTAATTAAAAATTATTTTAAAAAAAATATTGCATAAAAAAGTTATAAGGGCTCAAAGATGTGAGGTCTCAGGTGTTAGAAAAATATAGGCAGGCAAAGTGCTTTAACAAAATACATACATGCACGTCTACATATGTGTATATATATATATATATATATATATATACATATATATACTGTATATATATATATATATATATATATACACATGTATGTAAATTTGTATTTATGTATTTATATGTGTATATATGTATTTACACACATATAAACACATACATAGGGGCCTATTTATTATGTGTCTGTCCGACATTATCCGATTAGCAGATCATGTCCGACAGACATCGCTGAATGCTCGCCAGAAACACGGGCCCTAAAGCTTCATACGGAACTTGATAGATAGGCCCCATAATGTGTATACATATATATATATAAGTGTTATACTGTGCATTTACTATAAGTATTTGACATTCCAATGTTCTGCAAATAGCAGAATATGTTCTAAGTATTTATAAATATATATATATATATATATATATATATATATATATATATATATATATATATATATATATATATATATATATATGTATAGATATTTATTGTACCAAAATGCCATCAGATATATATATATATATGTAAATATTTACTTATGAATAAATAGAACATGTTCTGCTATGTGAAGAACATTGGAATGGCAAGTTCTCATATTTTCATGTCGTGTTAGCGCAAATGAGAACATTAGATCAAGTTTATGTTCGTGTAGGGTGCTCGGCCTTTTGCTTGCATTGGGTTAACGCGCATGCGAAAACTTTTACTTTCAACTTGTAATACGAGTGCTACCCGACGTGTGACCAAACCTTACTTCTAGCGGAGTTAGGGTGTGAGTGGGAGCGTTAAATACTGCTCCACTTGTAATCTGGCCCTATGTGTTTAAATCAACTTCAGATGATGATATAGCTGGCTAGCGAATGAGAACTAGGCATACATGTGTATGCTCCAGTCATTGTTCACATCCCCATCTGGAGCAGAATGAGAGTGTTCCTTTTGAAGTAGTTAAATACATAGTAAAATAAGGAAATTTGTATAAAAATAAATGATCTGATAAAATAAAAAGTTTTTTAGACTGTTGTTTTAAAGCAACATGAAGGACAAAATGAAACTTTCAGGATTCAGATTTTAAGAGGCTTTTCAGTATACTTGTATTATCACATTTACTTAGTTCTCATCCTTTGTTGAAAAGCATACCTAGGTATGCTCAGGAGCAGCACTGCACTACTGGTTGCTATAGCTGGTGATTGGTTGCTGCACATATATAAATCCTGTCATTGGCTCACCTGATGTGTTCAGCTAGTTCCCAGGAGTGTATTGGTTCTCTGGAACTGACTTTTGCAGGGGTGAATCTCAGGGCTATATGAAGGCAATGGTGCAGTAATACAATGTTGTTTCCTTTTGCACTTGTGTATCCCTTTACAATAAGTACAGCTGGTAAGCAAATGAGGAGCAGATATGCATGAGTCCAATCAGTGGCTGTATCCTCATCAGAAGCAGAACAGGGGTGCTCCATCAGTGCAAATTTGTTTAAAAAAATTAAAAATAAAATGTTATTTTATGCTCAAAGTTGCTACTCCACCAACCACATGCCCTATTTGGAGGAGCCTATCAGGATTCGCTACTAGAGTAGACAAGGCTAGCCATGGTCATTACATTAGCTACATTACCATTGGTTTAAAGTTCCTTATCTGATAATCTCTGCTGAAGCCAGCAGGGATGTTTATGGGGAAGGGTTAAATTTGTAAAGACTGCCATACATAAGCATCTAGCCTCCCCAGCATAATGGCTGCCCCCATGTGCTGTACAACTGTGATTATCCCTGTCCCAACAAGCCCACCCCAACTACAACACAACAACGGTTCTGTCCCCCTTATTTTTGACCCTGTCTACAAAACACCAGTGTGGGTTAGGGATATGTATATAAGTAAGGTATTTAGCAGTGGCCTCCAATATGTTGTTTCTTAAGAAAGCTTTCATGTGCTCTTCCAGTTGTCAGAATTGGAAAACTCTTCATTTTTAAACTTAATTTATATTAAAAGGGAGCAAAACAAATAATAATAAATACTGCATTGGGGTTTTACTACCCAAATTCTATATCAAAATGTTTACTGTCCCTTTAAAGTCACATTGCAACTTTCATCAGACAACCTCCTGTGACAGTTATACACCTGCATCATATTTCAGTGTAAGAATTGTTACTCTAATTACTTTCATGATTCATAGAATTACAATTGCTTTAAATTTCAGGTTGACATCATTTTTTCATTGTAATTTATTTTTGACAGACAGGACTTAAGAGTTAATTTGTCAAATTAGTGTCAAACTTAATAATGACGTGTTTCAGAGTCATCTAAAAAGTGCTGTGAGATCTGACTCTAATCCTGGAAAATCTCCATATTTGGGTACTTTAATGGGAAACGTAAGCACTAAACAGACAAATAAACAGAACTTGAATTTTGTCTGCCACTTTCCAATGAATGAACCTTTTTGGAAAACTACCACCTAGAAAAATAAATAAGGTTACCATATTTACAGAGGATAATAAAGAGACTTGGGTTTGTGGCACAATGACTAATGCAATTAGTTTCCATATGCCATAAGGAATTCATTGATTGTGTTTTTTTCTAGTAACCATAACTACAAATACACTAAGACGCTCCAGGAAGGAAGAAAATGTTCTTTAGAGAACAAAGATTTATTTGTATGGGATAATATTCAGTTTATAGTGATAAATTTTATATAGAGACTTGCTAATTTAGGTATTAATGTTTAAAAAGATGCTCTAAAGCAATAAATAACATGCTCTAATTTGCTAAAGTATGTAATTTTTGAATGACTGATTCTTGAAAACCATGGGCTAGATTACAAGTGGCGCCCTATAGTCTCCCCCAAGACTTTAATGGAGTGTGCAAACTGAAAAAAACTGACTTATTGGTTGCGCACTAACCCGACACACATTAGACCAACTGCACTAACCTAAAGGTTAGTTATAAATATTTTACATTCCAGTGTTCTTGACATAAAAGAAAATTATCTATTTATTTTAAATATATAAATATATATATATATATGGGGGGGGGGCAGAGCCAACACAGGGAGAGACTGGTCGCATCTAAAGAGAGCTCCCGCTTCAACATTACAAATTCCCTCTCCTATTCCCAAGTTCTCACCCTTCACGCAGATTAAAATCGTCCCCCCAAGCATCATCCTTTCTCCCACTTTGTCAAAGCAGCCGTAACTAAAAGTTGCAGGGAGCAAAACGATTGGTCGGCTGGCCTGTATACCGGGGGTTCCGACGCGATCAGGCTGCAGTAGCACGCACTGAAGATACACAAGAACAACTCATCAGCTACACCTCGACTCCAACTCCGGTAACGGAATGCCCCTACACCCTTCCTGCAGCTAGAATAAGTTAACGCTGCACAACTGTCAGCACTCCGGGTGAGGTGTCATTTTAAAGCCAGGCCGCAATCCACATGGAGGCTGCAGGAGTGAAAAAGGCCTTTACATACCGCACATCCTTTAACAGCTTACACCTTCAATCTCCAGAGGGAGCATTGTCCTGGGGACCGAGAAGAGCTGCGGTAACATAACGGTCCTGACTGTAAGTAACATCACTTATAGCATATACCGCACAGCCATTTGCAGGCCCGAACTCATGCTGACATTACACCTGAGACCCAGAGATCTAAGTGGCATAGCTGAGTGGACGGGTGCTGTGACCCATAAAGGCTCTAGATTTACCCTTGGCTGTTCCCAAGTAATGAAGCCTTAGAAATCAAGGGACAGATTACTGATCACTATTCCCATCTTTCTCTCCTGAAAAGGTTACTGCTACTTGAAGGGATGAAATAAATCTAGATAGGCCGCTCTCGCCTGTCTCCCACTCAGTGCTGTACAGTCAGCCCCTGGTGTAACATCTTGCATATGCATCTCCCTCTCGCTTTGCATTTGAATAACAACTCCTGCTGAGCTTTTCAAAAGAGTAGTTTTGCAGTTGCTTGCTTCCAAATCGAAACTATCATGTCGCAGTCAGTGAGGAAAAAAAATAAGCAACCCTATCAGCCAAAAAAAAACAGTGATAGACCATTTTGACCCCACTTATACTGGATCACATAACGAAATCGATACTCCAGACTCACCCAGATCAGAGGCTTCTGAGCTTACACGGCTATGCAGGACATATAACAATCCTCAAGCATGGCAGTAACTCCCTCTTTTATTCTGGACTCTCTAAAATCGCTGTTAGATAAGCAACACGCTTCATTTACAGCAAAAATAGCGGCCTCAACTGCGGAATTAAAAAAAGAAATCTTTTCCACGAGTGAGTGCATCGACTCTTTGGAAAGAAGGCGCAATGATCTATCTACTGAGCAAACAAATCTCTTGAATTTTACACAACATCTCTCAGACTACTTTGATGTTGTAGATGATAAGATAGCCGACATGGAAGACAGATCTCGGCGTAATAACCTAAGGATCCGGGGTGTGCCGGGAATCTGTCACCGCGTCTGACCTACAGCCATTTCTGAGGGAGTTGTTCCACACGCTGGCCCCTATAACCTCTGAGTCAGAAGATCTGATGGATAGGGCCTATCGCTCGCTAAAACCCAAAGGCTTATTACACACCAACCACGGGACATAATAGTCCGCCTACACTATTTCACTGAGAATTCAGCGAGCTCATTTCCAGAGACCAACCTTGCCTGACAAATAAAAAAATCTACAAATATTCCCTGATTTATCTATGAGGACACTGCAAAAGAGAAAAACCTTTGCGGAAATCACTTCTACTCTGAGAAAAAGCAATATTAGATACAGATGGGGCTACCCTATTAAATTGTTGATCTTTAAAGACAACCAAATGTACACAATCCTAAAGGCTTCCAAAGGATATGAACTCTTACAGTTGTGGAACTTGCTGCCTCCTCAAGGAGAGAGATCACAGACACAGCATAACCAACTGAGAGCCTCAGCAAAGGAATGGACATCCCATGCTACATCAATGGACCAACTATCCCAGACCACTTCCATGGATTGACATGTCACTACGAGGGATGCTAGAGCTAAAACTCCTGAGTGGACAACAGCCGGTCCGCAGGGCCCTACTCATCACAAGCAGCATGAGGGAACAGGGTGGTCGGCCCTCCCCCAAAGACACAGATCTGATTCCCCAGAATCTTAGAGAATCTCCGTGTCCTACATTAGGTCTCTTTCTTGGACAGACTTTGCTCCAGGCCCCCTGGGAGCCCTGAAGGACCTTCTTTAATGGGAAAGAACTTTGGCTGATAAGTATAAATTGAAATGTGTCTTTTCTTTTCATTCCTGTTCTCACTGTTTGTTAATTTTATTAAAACTTATCTTATCTTGCTGCTGCTTTTTGTACGACTTGGATTTTATTTTATTTGGATCTTTGGACCACTAATCATCCAGACTCTACACTGACCCTGACTGGCTGCTGGGTGCTGTCTGTGTTTGTGAGTGGATTTCCCTGGACTCCTTCTATGGTGGGGCTAGGATTACACCTGATACAGAGCAGCCTAAGAGTCTGCTGGACTACTTTGTGGATCTGGCTTGCCTTATTAGCACATCTGTGCTTCTCTTCACGTGAGTAGGATTGATCTCTATCAATACGATTGATTTGTGTGACCTGCTGATCTGCACTATGTGGCAACCTCTATTAATTCTTGCATAGGTTGGAGCAGTGCTTTGGGTCATTTTCCTGTTGTAGGAGGAAAGTAGGCTCCAATCAAGTGCCGTCCACAGGCATGGCATTGCAAAATGGAGTAATAACCTTCCTTCCTAAAGGTCCCCTTTTTCCATGTATAAATCTTCCCCTTTACCACCACAAAGCATCCCCATATAATCACATTGTCTCCACTATGCTTGACAGATGGCTTCAAGCAATCTTCCAGCATCTTTTCATTTGGTCTGTGTCTCACAAATGTTCTTCTTTGTGATCCAAACACCACAAACTTAGATTTTTCTGTCCATAACACTTTTTTCCAATCTTCCTCTGTCCAGCGTCTAAGTTCTTTTGCCCATCTTAATCTTTTATTTTTATTGGCCAGTCTGAGATATGGCTTTTTCTTTGCAACGCTGCCTAGATGGCCAGCATCTGGTGTTTTGCGGGTACTTTTTAATAAAGCTGCAAGTTAAGGACCTGTAAGGTGTCTGTTTCTCAAACTAGGCACTCTAATGTATTTGTCCTCTTGCTCAGTTGTGCACCTGGGCCTCCCACTCCTCTTTCTGTTCTGATTAGAACCAGTTTGTGCTGTTTTGTGAAGGGAGTATAACACAGAGTTGTATGAGCTCTTGAGTTTCTTGGCAATTTTGTTTCATGATATAGCCTTCATTTCTCAGAACATGAATAGAATGACAAGTTTCAGAAGAAAGTTCTTTGTTTCTGGCCATCTTGAGCATGAAATTCAACCCACAATTGCTGATGCTCCAGATACTCAACTAGTCTAATAAAGGCCAGTTTTATTGCTTCTTTTATCAGCACAATAGTTTTCAGATGTGCTAACATAATTGCAAAAGGGTTTTCTAATGATCAAATAGCCTTTTTAAATTATAAACTTGGATTAGCAAACACAATGTGCCATTTGAACAAGGGACAGATGGTTGGTGGTAATTACTAATGGGCCTCTATACACTGTCACAGGCAGTTAACCCCATACTGGTCTGGGTGCAAGAACCATAGGGAAAATTACAAAACAAATTAATACAACACACAGAGGGTCATGGGATGTGTACCCGTACCGGGTCCGGTATGAGAGTGCAGTCCCCTTCCGTGTTTTGTATATGTCTGGGGTGATTATATAAACCTGTGCACCCTTCACTTGTTCCCAGTTTGTTGGATTGAGAGCTTGCATTGTGTGGCTGTTTTAGGGTCCCAGGTTTTTGGAAGGGACCTTGTTGTGGTACCTGGGCTTATCCCATTTGGCCAAAAGCGGTAACTAACCCTTCCATTTTTGCTTTTAATCTTATCTGAAAGCTTGTAAGTGAGTGCTAAACTTTCTATGTGTGTTGTATATATATACATATATATATATATATATATATATATACATATATATATATATATATATATATATATATATATATATATATATATATATATATATATATATATATATATACCTGAATAGTAAGTATAATGTTCCATACCACCCAACATATCCCAGAGGCTTTTGAGGACAGTGAGCTGAGGGAACTTGTGGGAGGGATGCAACAGGAGAGCAGGCATTAATCATGTAATAGACAGAGTAGACGTGTTCTGGGTATGTCCCGGGCAGAGATAATGTCATCATTAAAAACTGGGGCATTTGCTCTGGCCTAAAAACTGTGTATGTTAAAGCGAGCAGACCTAACAACTTGTGACAATCCCGCAGGATCCAGGAAAGCTGGGATATCTGATGTTTAAAGGGACCGTCTACTCAGAATTTGTATTGTTTAAAAAGATAGGTAAATTTGTACCCATTCCCATGTTTTGCATAACCAACACTGTTATATTAATACACTTTTTTATCTCTGTGATTACCTTATTTCTAAGCCTTTTTCCCCCCTTTTTCAGTTCTTTTCACAGACTTGCATTTTAGCCAACCAGTGCTGACTCATAAATTACTCCATGGAATAAGAACAATTTTATCTATATGGCACACATGAACTAGCGCTGTCTAGCTGTGAAAACCGATCAAAATGCAGTAAATTAAAATGCAGCCTTAAACAGCATAGAAATCAGTTTATCAGCCTACCTAGGTTTAGCTTTAAGCAAAGAATACCAAGAGAACAAAGCACATTTGATGATCAAAGTAAATTGAAATGTTGTTTAAAATTGCATGCCCTATCTGAATCATGAAAGTTTCATTTTGACTAGACTGTCCCTTTAAGTCCACCCAGGGGTGTATTTTGGTTAACTAGGTCTGAGCCTAGGGCAGCATGATTTAGGGCAAGTGAAAGTATGAGTTGCAGATCTATGACATGGTGGCTACACACTTCTATGCTCTCCTAATATGTTATTACTTTACTTTATTGCTAGGCAGATGTTGAGTAGTGATGCATGAGAACTCCATAAATAGATAAAGCAAATATGACTCAAAATGTTTGGGGTTTCAGCCAATTTACTAATGTTTAAGTAGCACAATATCAAACTGCACCACTTTGTCATCCCTTAGTATTTTTAAAAACAAGTCCACTGCCTATGAGTTGTACATTGCTGCTTCAGAACTGTATTGCAGGGGTTAAAGTGCCAGACTGAATTTCAACTTTGATTTAATACTTTGAACCAGCCTGGCAGTTCCATTGTAATACCAGTGTGCTAGGACAACCAATGTACCACTGTCTGTACCCTCTGACTATTAATTATGAGCAATGATCAATGTAGCTGCTACGGCATTTAAAGGCTGGCATATACTGTACATGCTGACTTTACAAAATACCAATTACTCAATTACATGAGGGAGCTTATTTATCATGGTTTCATGTTTAAGCTGCTGCTTTGATTATGAATATTCAGTCATTAAATTAAATAAGTGAATATTAAGCATAAATAAAAAGTGCTCAACCTGGGAACGAACAATAGCATAATAGCTTGTTCTATGGCTAATTACCACACTAAGAACAACCTCTTTTTTTGCTCAACGTGTCCGTTTGACAGAGAAGATCTTTCCTGTGGTATTTCAGTCTGATCCTGACTAAACAGCGCAGTCCAGTCCCGAAATACCAGACAACCCCTCTCTGAACAAGAGAAACAGCAAAACCCCAGACGTATGTTTTGGCCTAGTGTGGGCACATGTTGAGCAAAAAGAGGCTGCTCCTATGGAGGTAACTAGCCGTAGAACAAGCTATTATGCTATTGATCTTTGCCATGTTGAGAGCTTCTCTCTTTTTATTTATGCAAATTATGACCCTGAGGGACGTCTCCCTATGGGTGATGCGGGAAGCCACATGTGGACCTGTTGCTCAGTTTGCATTTCACTGAAGAGGCCCACACTAGGCCGAAACATAGTCTGGGGTTTTGACATATCTCTTGTTCAGAGAGGGACTGCCTGGTATTTCAGGACTGGACTGGACTGCACTGTTTAGTCCGGACCAGACTGATATACTACAGGAAAGTTCTTCTTTGTGAAAGGCTCCTAGGGTGGTAACTCGCCATAGAACAAGCTATTATGCTATTGTTAGTTGGCCGTATGCTATCATATTTCGGAGTACAAAAACTATGGTCATAAATCTAATGTCATTTAATATATTTTTGTTAAAGGGAAAGTAAAGTCTAAATTAAGCTTAAAGTTATTGGATAGAGTATATGATTTTAAACAACTTTACAATTTAATGCTGTCATCAATTTTGCTTAGTTCTCTTGGTATCCTTTGTTATACAATAACCCTAGGTGAGCTCAGGTGTGTGCACATGTCCTTAGTCATCTGGCAGCAGTGTTTGCAACAATGTTTATAGCAATGTTGTATGAAACACTGCTGCCATAGAATGCTGCAACTTTACTTGCAGACTAAGGGGTGGATTTATCAAGCAGCGGATGCTGCAATCTAACCCCGTAGTTTCAGGTTCCTTTGAAACTGAAGTTAAGAAGCAGCGGTCTTAAGACCGCTGCTCCTTAACTCATCCGCCACCTCTAAGGTGGCGCACACCAATAATCTCGATCGTATATGATCAGGATGATTGACACCCCCTGCAAGTGGCCGATTGCCCGCGAATGTGCAGGGAGCGGCATTGCACAAGCATTTCACGAGAAATGCTTGTGCAATGATAAATGCAGACAATGTATGCTGTTGGCATTTATCGATGTGCAGAGGACATGATCCGCTACAGCGGATCATGTCCGCCCACACAATGATAAATCGGCCCCTAAGGTTCAGAATGGCTCCTCTAAGGTGGCTGGAGTTTGGCTATTAAAAACAATTGAAGTAAAAAGGATTTTAATTTGTTTTAAAAATATTTAGACTTAGCTGATATGTTATTATCAGCAACACAGCAGAACTATCTTGTAATTACATGGTATTACTATCCCTTTAATGCCCCTTTAAGAATAAAAGCTTTAAACTTCTGCTATATGGTGAGTGATTTTTGGATCAAGGTCCTATAATGAAATTAAAACGATTAAAAGTCAGAGAGGTGAGACAGTGGCCTCTATTTATCAAGGTCTGTCGGACCTGATTCGACAGTGCGGATCAGGTCCGACAGACCTCGCTGAATATGGCGAGCAATACGCTCGCCGTATTCAGCATTGCACCAGCAGCTCACAAGAGCTGCTGGTGCAACACCGCCCCCTGCTGACTCGCGACCCATAGGCCGCCAGCAGGGGGTGTCAATTAACCCGATCGTACTCGATCGGGTTGATTTCTGGCGATGTCTGTCCACCTGCTCAGAGCAGGCGGACAGGTTATGGAGCAGCTGTCTTTGTGACCGCTGCTTCATAACTGCTGTTTCTGGCGAGCCTGCAGGCTCGCCAGAAACACGGGGCATCAAGCTCCATTCGGAGCTTGATAAATATGCCCCATAGGTTAATAACAAATGAAACACCCAGTAACTGCAATAAGCAAAGGCACTCACAGTTTACTAACAGGTGCTCACAGCATGTGCTGGGATATCTATGTCCCCCAGCTAATGGAGCAGAAAAACACCTCTCCTCACACTGTCAATATTAATTTTTGAGGAATTATTTGAGAAAAAAATTTGAACAATAATTGGTGTTTGATTTCATTTGATTATTTAAAAGCAATTATTTTGTGTATGTTCTATGTCTTTGCTTCTGTAGTTTTTATTGTTAGTATGATGACATTCCTCTCAACTTTTCCTGAAGACTATTTAGGATGGGGAGTTTGGTGGCTAAGTCATGAAGATCAGATAGTAGAATCATGGTAAATTGGGGACAGGAGTCATACCCCATTGGGGTGGAGTTGGGAAGGTAGTGAGTGTATCTGGGAGTGGATTTGGTCAGGAATTGGGCAGATTGGATGCGTAACTTGGGAGGGCTTAGGAGCCCAGGACTTATAAGGTCTTGGAGAGCTACAGGAGAGACAGCAGACAAACTTTCAAACCACGACACTTACATCCATTCAGTAGTTGACCTACTCAACAGAGAGCCCTGGATGCAAACATTTTCTTTGTCCCCACAAAGGCAACTCAGTAGTAAGCAATAATAATAATATACATCAGTATTATGATTTTGAGTATAGATGTATAGTGTACATAAGATGGCCCTGCAAACTGCACTAATAAAGGCTCTCTTGCATTAGGATTGGAAACATTCTGCACACACCTAATGTATAGACTGGCTGCTATGGGCCCCCCAACACTTGGGCTCTGGTGCCACTGCACCTGCTACACCAATGGTAGTTCCGCCCCTGCATCCTTTACAGAAGCATGAGATGATAACGTTTTTGACTGCTAAAGATGTAATGTCTGTCCTGTTTTGTACCTATTTATGGCCCGGAATACAAGTTGTGCGGTAAATCTGTTGCGAACACACAGCGCACAATGTGGCTGTAACGTTATTTCCATTGCATTGTCATTACAAGTGTCAATCAAATGTTCTTTTCACGTGCGTTATGCTGCGGTAAACTGCATACTGCGCACAAAACAAATTCCAACTTGGCATGCTCGTGCACTTATTCCCCCATAGAGATCATTGGAGAAATAATTTTGGAAAAAACCTAACAATTGCGATTGAAACACCCAGTAACTGCAATAAGCAAAGGCACTCACAGTTTACTAACAGGTGCTCACAGCATGTGCTGGGATATCTATGTCCCCCAGCTAATGGAGCAGAAAAACACCTCTCCTCACACTGTCAATATTAATTTTTGAGGAATTATTTGAGAAAAAAATTTGAACAATAATTGGTGTTTGATTTCATTTGATTATTTAAAAGCAATTATTTTGTGTATGTTCTATGTCTTTGCTTCTGTAGTTTTTATTGTTAGTATGATGACATTCCTCTCAACTTTTCCTGAAGACTATTTAGGATGGGGAGTTTGGTGGCTAAGTCATGAAGATCAGATAGTAGAATCATGGTAAATTGGGGACAGGAGTCATACCCCATTGGGGTGGAGTTAGGAAGGTAGTGAGTGTATCTGGGAGTGGATTTGGTCAGGAATTGGGCAGATTGGATGCGTAACTTGGGAGGGCTTAGGAGCCCAGGACTTATAAGGTCTTGGAGAGCTACAGGAGAGACAGCAGACAAACTTTCAAACCACGACACTTACATCCATTCAGTAGTTGACCTACTCAACAGAGAGCCCTGGATGCAAACATTTTCTTTGTCCCCACAAAGGCAACTCAGTAGTAAGCAATAATAATAATATACATCAGTATTATGATTTTGAGTATAGATGTATAGTGTACATAAGATGGCCCTGCAAACTGCACTAATAAAGGCTCTCTTGCATTAGGATTGGAAACATTCTGCACACACCTAATGTATAGACTGGCTGCTATGGGCCCCCCAACACTTGGGCTCTGGTGCCACTGCACCTGCTACACCAATGGTAGTTCCGCCCCTGCATCCTTTACAGAAGCATGAGATGATAACGTTTTTGACTGCTAAAGATGTAATGTCTGTCCTGTTTTGTACCTATTTATGGCCCGGAATACAAGTTGTGCGGTAAATCTGTTGCGAACACACAGCGCACAATGTGGCTGTAACGTTATTTCCATTGCATTGTCATTACAAGTGTCAATCAAATGTTCTTTTCACGTGCGTTATGCTGCGGTAAACTGCATACTGCGCACAAAACAAATTCCAACTTGGCATGCTCGTGCACTTATTCCCCCATAGAGATCATTGGAGAAATAATTTTGGAAAAAACCTAACAATTGCGATTTTGAAATCGCCATCCCATTTTCGCATTCCCCATTAAAGTCTATGGAGAAAAGAAAGTTATCAAAAAACCTAACACTTTAGATATAAACCCCATAAACCCCTAGTCTACTAACCCCTAAACCACCGCCACCCCATTTTGCCAACACTAAAAAAGCTATTAACCTCCTAAACCACTGTCCCCTCACATAGTCAACACTAAATTAACCTATTAACCCTTAAACCGCCATCTCCCCACATCGTCAACACTAAACAAACCTATTAACCCCTAAAATACCAACCCCCACATCGCAAATACCCAAATTAAACTATCAACCCCTAAACCTAATACCCCCCTAACTTTAACATAAATAAAATGCACCTAAATTAAAGTTACAATATACTAACTAACTTAAAATAAATAAAAACTTAGCTGTGAAACAAAATTTAAATCTAAGCTTAAACTAAAAAAAAAAATGCAAAAAATAAAAAAGCTACATTACCAAAAATAAAACCAAAACCTAACTTTACCAAATAAAAAATAAAAACTACCATTACAAAAAGAAAATTAAACACTAAAATTTCCACACAAAAAAAATACTATTACAAGAAAAAAAATAAAAAATATATACAAAATAATAAAAATTATTACTATTCTAATACACCCCCAAAAAATAAAACCCCCTTATCTAAATATAAACTACCAATAGACCTTTAAAGTGCCTTTTGCAGGGCATTGCCCCACGCTAACAGCTCTTTTACCTTAAAAAAACACCAATTACTGCCTAACATTACAACACCTCACCCCAGCAAAATAAAAAACCTAACTAAAAAAAAACTAATCTTACCATTGCCCCGAAAACACACTTGTATACACATAGATATATTATTTTTGTTCCTTGTCTAGCTCCACAATTAGGCTATTTTAGTTTTTGGACACAGCGTAGTTCTGAGCAGCCAATCAAGAGCTGGATTCATAGTTCAGCAAACTATCGGCTAGATTACGAGTCTTGCGTCCCCACGCTGCTTTTTAACGCCCGCTGGTATTACGAGTCAGACAGGAGAGGGTCTACCGCTCACTTTTTTTCCCGCGATTTTAGCATACCGCAAATCCCCTTACGTCAATTGCGTATCCTATCTTTTTAATGGGATTTGCCTAACGCCGGTATTACGATCGCCTGAAAAAGTGAGCGGTAGACCCTCTCCTGGCAAGACTCCTACCGCATTTAAAAGTCAGTAGTTAAGAGTTTTATGGGCTAACAGCGGAACATAAAGCTCTTAACTAAAGTGATAAAAAGTACATTAACACCCATAAACTACCTATTAACCCCTAAACCGAGGCCCCCTCCCACATCGGCAACACTTAACTAAAATGTTTAACCCCTAATCTGCCGACCGGACATCGCCGCCACTTTAATAAATTTATTAACCCCTAAACCACCGCACTCCCGCCTCACAAACACTAGTTAAATTTTATTAACCCCTAATCTGCCGCCCCTAACATTGCCAACACCAAACTACATTTATTAACCCCTAATCTGCCGCCCCCAACGTCACCGCTACTATATTAACTATATTACATTTATTAACCCCTAATCTGCCAACGCCAACGTCGCCGCCACTATAATAGATTTATTAACCCATAAACCGAAGTCTAACCCTAACCCTAACACCCCCTAACTTAAATATAATTTAAATAAAACAAAATAAATTTACTACTATTAAATAAATTAATCCTATTTAAAACTAAATACTTACCGATAAAATAAACCCTAAGATAGCTACAATATAACTAATAGTTACATTGTAGCTAGCTTAGGATTTATTTTTATTTTACAGGCAACTTTGTATTTATTTTAACTAGGTACAATAGTTATGAAATAGTTATTAACTATTTAATAAATTCCTAGTTAAAAAAAGGAAAAATTTACCTGTAAAATAATTCCTAACCTAAATTACAATTACACCTAACACTACACTATCATTAAATTAATTAAATAAATTACCTACAATTAACTACAATTAAATTAAATAAACTAAAGTACAAAAAAAACAAACACTAAATTACAGAAAATAAAAAAATAATTACATTTTTTTTAAACTAATTACACCTATTCTAATCCCCCTAATAAAATAAAAAGCCCCCCAAAATAATAAAATTCCCTACCCTATACTAAATTACAAATAGCCCTTAAAATTGCCTTTTGCGGGGCATTGCCCCAAAGTAATCAGCTCTTTTACCTGTAAAAAAAAAGACAATACCCCCCAACATTAAAACCCACCACCCCCACACCCAACCCTACTCTAAAACCCACCCAATCCCCACTTAAAAAAACCTACCCCCTTGAAGATCACCCTACCTTGAGCCGTCTTCACCCAGCCTGGAACAAGTGGACATCCAGAGGGGCAGAAGTCTTCATCCGATCCGGCCAGAAGAGGACCTCCAGACTGGCAGAAGTCTTCATCCAGGCGGCATTTTCTATCTTCTTCCATCCGGAGTGGAGCGGGTCCATCTTGAAGACATCCGACGCAGAGCATCCTCTTCCATCCGACGGTGACTGAAGAATGAAGATTCCTTTATGTGACGTCATCCAAGATGGCGTCCCTTCAATTCCGATTGGCTGATAGAATCCTATCAGCCAATCGGAATTAAGGTAGGAAAAATCCTATTGGCTGAAGCAATCAGCCAATAGGATTGAAGTTCAATCCTATTGGCTGATCCAATCAGCCAATAGGATTGAGCTCGCATTCTATTGGCTGATTGGAACAGCCAATAGAATGCAAGATCAATCCTATTGGCTCATTGCATAAGCCAATAGGATTTTTCCTACCTTAATTCCGATTGGCTGATAGGATTCTATCAGCCAATCGGAATTAAAGGGACGCCATCTTGGATGACATCACTTAAAGGAACCTTCTTTTTTTATTTTCTGTAATTTAATGTGGGGGTTTTTTGTACTTTGGTTTATTTAATTTAATTGTAGTTAATTGTTTAATTATTAATTTAATGATAGTGTAGTGTTAGGTGTAATTGTAATTTAGGTTAGGAATTATTTTACAGGTAAATTTGTACTTATTTTAACTAGGAAGTTATTAAATAGTTAATAACTATTTAATAACTATTGTACCTAGTTAAAATAAATAAAAAGTTGCCTGCAAAATAAATATAAATCCTAAGCTAGCTACAATGTAACTATTAGTTATATTGTAGCTAGCTTAGGGTTTATTTTATAGGTAAGTATTTAGTTTTAAATAGGATTAATTGACTTAATTGTAGTAAATTTATTTAGATTTATTTAAATTATATTTAAGTTAGGGGGGTGTTAGGGTTAGGGTTAGACTTAGGTTTAGGGGTTAATAAATTTATTATAGTGGCGGCGACGTTGGCGTCGGCAGTTTAGGGGTTATTAAATGTAATATAGTTGCAGCGACGTTGGGGGGGCAGATTAAGGGTTAATAAATATAATGTAGGGTTCGGCGATGTTGGGGGCATCAGATTAGGGGTTCATAAGTATAATGTAGGTGGTGGCGGTGTCCTGAGCGGCAGATTAGGGGTTAATAATATAATGTAGGTGGCGACAATGTCAGGGGGCGGCAGATTAGGGGTAATTAAGTGTAAGATTAGGGGTGTTTAGACTCGGGGTTCATGTTAGGGTGTTAGGTGCAGACATAAAATTAATTTCCCCATAGGAATCAATGGGGCTGCGTTAGGAGCTGAACGCTGCTTTTTTGCAGGTGTTAGTTTTTTTTTCAGCCAGCTCAGCCCCATTGTTTCCTATGGGGAAATCGTGCACTAGCACGTTTTGCCAGCTTACCGCTGACTTAAGCAGCGCTGGTATTGAGGTGAGATGTGGAGCTAAATTTTGCTCAACGCTCACTTTTCTGAGGCTAACGCCGGCTTGAAGAAAACTTGTAATACCAGCGTTGGCTTAAGTGAGCGGTAAGAAAAAAAGGCTCGTTAGCACCGCACAGCCTTACCAACAAAAACTCGTAATCTAGCCGTATAATTAGTTGTGTGGAGCAGAGCTGTATGAAGAAATAACAGGGCAAATTAGAAGGAAGAATTAGGACATGAGGTAAAATGGAATAATATGTGAAAGTAATGAATTAAACCTGATGCATCAGTACTGTCTCACTTTAATGAGTCTATGTAGATTTAGATTCACAAGGGCTGTGTTTATGTGCAGCAAGAGATTAAAATGGGTACAACTTTGATTTGTTTTTTCATCTATTCATTTCTCAGAATCTCCAACAGCGCTCATTTATTTTGGATTGTGGTTAATTCACAAGGCTCTGAATTTCTTCTTAAAGTGTGTAATTTGCATGTTATACGTCATCCTCAGAGCTTGAGAACAAATGCAAACTGGCACCTGGGAGTCAACATTCTAGGCTATGTAAATGCCACAACCACCATTTGCTATATCATATAAACCACCCTAACAAACACCTGCGTGTTTAAGTCGTTATAATACAAAGAGCAATAGGTTATATGAGCAGGCAGCTTCAATACAATAGAAATGTATAGGAGAAGATAAAGGCTGTATGACGTATGTTTGCTTCTTATCTGGGCAGGTAGAAACATTGGTGGTTCTAGTGGTTTCAATAATGGCCTAGTTTACATTAAAGTGGTACATTATAGTCTATGTAGATTTTTTATGTTGCCACCAGTTTCCAAACGTTACCACCTAAATGGAAACAAGACCTATGTTTGCTGCACCCTTAATTCTCTAAGGTATAACATGTACAAGCAATGTGTTCATTTTGTACCTGTCTGTTTGCTTTGCTGAGGACGAGAAGGGAGGTAAAATGGGTGGGAAATTGGGATTTAAAGGCACGTTCTAATATAAAAGTAAAATGCATTAATTTGTTTACATCTAGGTCAGACTCCTATATTTAGTTAATATATTCTTCAAGGTTTTAAGTAATATCTTATACATAGTTATGATGAATTATTTTTCTTACTTTAATATATAATATTTCAGGTTTTATTATATATTTGTAGGTTTTATATATATATAGTATTAGAATGAGCATCATTTTGAAATACTCATATGTTTCACATTTTGTAATACTAGTTGTAGGGGGAATTCTTTCCCTTTACACCTAGTAAAGATAGACATGCATATTAATATCAACATTTGAATATATGAAAATTGTTAAAGGGACACAAAAGGGTAAATGACAATTATTTCAAGCAAAGAAAATGTTCTAATGTGTTGGAGTGTATTATTATTGCACTACTGATTGCATATAACTGTGTGTTTTAACCCTGCAAAGTCAGGGAGCAGCAATAAACTAAAGGGACGCAGCTGTACAGTGAACACATCTGGTAAGCCAATAACTAGGGTATACATGTGTACCCACCAATCACCATTAAGGTCTTGTAGTACTAAGCGAGGTTTATTTCACACATAATTTATTGTTATCGTTACATGCTGTAGAAAAGGGATCATTCAAAACCCTTATAAGTGCCATTGTACTAGATATTTTTATGTGTTTAACGTAACAATAAAAAAAAAAAACATGTTTATGGGTTATTTGTTAAAAACGATTTTTTTTCAGCTGTATGGTGTTGGACCACTGTGATTCCCCTTGGAATCATTTTTTACATTTTTGACTTGCGGACTGCCTATGCTTTAATACCGGTGACTGAAATTACATATATCTTGTGGTTAAATACAAGACAAACAAGCAGCTGTTACGTGATACATAAAAATAAAATAAATTCTGCAAGTTAAAGGGACAGTCTACACCAGAATTTTTATTGTTTAAAACGATAAATAATACCTTTATTACCCATTCCCCAGTTTTGTGTAACCAACACAGTTATAATAATATATGTTTTACCTCTGTGATTATCTTGTATCTAAGCCTCTGCAGACTGGCCTCTTATCTCAGTGCTTTGACAGACATGCAGTTTAGACAATCAGTGCAGACTCCTAAATAACTCCACAGGAGTGAGCACAATGTAATCTATATAACACACATGAACTAGTACTGTCTAACTGTGAAAAACTTTCAAAATGCTCTGAGCTAAGAGGCAGTTTTTAACAGTTAAGAAATCAGTTTGAGCCTACCTAGGTTTAGCTGTTCAAAAATACCACCAAGGGAACAAAGCAAATTGAATGATAAAAGTCAATTGGAAAGTTGTTTAAAGTTGCATACCCTCTCTGAATCATGAAAGTTTATTTTCGACTAGACTGTCCCTTTAATGTTTTAATATTCCCTTATTTTCTGCATCAGCATTCCGTAAATCATCTTAGTTCTCAAAAAAAAAAAAAAAAACAACAACAAACAAAACAGCACAATAACTGGAAATAAAGTTATTTTATGTTTATGGGTTATTTGTTAAAAACTATTTTTTTCAGCTGTATGGGTTTGGATCACTGTGATTCCCCTTGGAATCATTTTTTACATTTTTGACTTGCGGACTGCCTATGCTTTAACACCGGTGACTGAAATTACATATATCTTCGTTTACGAATTTAAAAAAAAAAATTGTCACAAAGCATTTTTAGCCAAAATAGGCCGCCTTTCTCCGGGAAATTCATGTGAGAGTAAATTAATAGAAAGCAGACATTAACTCAACAAGGATGACTTTTGTGTCTTTGTGCAAAACTATTTCAGACAGCTTTAAATTGCAAATGATAAATTTTATATGCATTTCACCAAATATAATTATTTCAATAAATGAGCACCATAGGGCAGCAGTTTCACTGAATAGTTTGTCAGCTGAGGAAGAGGCCGCTGTAGTAAATGAATTAGAAAAAAATGCTTGGAATTGACTTTAGGCATTACTGCCCTCTAGCAGACAAGCATTTTAATTACATTAGTCATTAATAATGAGTAAAATAATTCATCGTTTAGGGAAATTACACATCAGGACACGTCAGAAAACTTGTTTTCCCACAGAAATAGTCAGCTCATTATTTTTCCACTGCAGCATGGGATTCTGGGTAAGGACATGGAAATGAGGCTCACAAAGTCCCACTATTCCGGCTTCTAAAATTTGTTTTAAAGATTTCTGAGTAGTTGCATGCACTGTGGCCAACAATTTCAATTGTCCTTCCAGTTATACCTGGGATACCATTCCATAGGTAAATTGTGTAAAATCTTATATAATGGATTGTTTTGTAAAATGTTATTCCACATAAGCAGAACAGTGTTTAATGACATAGAATGTTGTGTCTGGCCAAAGGGAAAAGTAACTAGAAGTGTAAACAACTTATACAGAACACTAATTAGGCATTACTTCATGATTCACCAAGAAATCCCTAAGAAAACATGAGATTGTATTAGAGAATACAATTGGGTCCTCAGCTCTGAAAAGCTCCCCTTATTCAGATCACATGACCATACCATGGCAAAACAACTCTTCCCATTCAGGCCACACCTACACATTTTATATCTCTGCCTATGGACCACTGAGACAATGTCCCATCTCCCTGTGGTCCTCAAAAACATAACTTTTCCTTTATTCTGATGCAGATATAAGGAATACAACTTTTAAGTTTTTTTTACCAGGGTTTTTATTTATTTGAAGGGACATAAAACCAAACATTTTCTTTCATGATTCAAATAGGGCATGTGCTTTTAAACGTTTCAAATTAATTTCTCTATTAAATTAGTTTTATTCTCTTGGTATCCTTTGTTGAAGGAGCAGCAATGCACTTCTGGAAGCCAATAATAAGAGCCATATATGTGCAGCCACCAATCAGAAACTAGTGCCCAGTATTGCACTGATGCTTCTGAGCCTACCTAGATGTGCTCTTCAACAAAGGATACCAAGTGTACAAAGAAAACTAGATAATATAATTTAAAGGGATACTAAACCCAAATTTTTCCTTTCATGATTCAGATAGAGCAGGCAATTATTATCAATTTTTCTTTGTTATCTTGCTATCTTTATTTGAAAAAGAAGGCATCTAAGCTAAAGAGCCAGGCAATTTTTGGTTCAGTCCCTGAACAGCACTCGTTTGTTGGTGCTGTCCAATCAGCAAGCACAACCCAGGTTGTATACCAAAAAATGGGCCGGCTTCTAAACTTACATTCTTGCTTTTCAAATAAAGATAGCAAGAGAATGAAGAAAAAATGATAATATGAGTAAATTAGAAAGTTGCTTAAAATTACATGCTCTATCTGAATCATGAAAAAAAAATTTGGGTTCAGTGTCCCTTTAATGTTAATGTTGTTTAAATTAAAAAAAAAATAAAAAAATATTACAAGATCTATCTGAATCATGATAGTTTAAGTTTTACTTTACTGTCTATTCAGCTCCTCGTAGTTCTTTTCTCTGTATGGTGAAAAAAACAGCCAATCAGCATTATCCGTGTTGAGTTCACACTTTACTTTGATCTTGTGGGATTTCAAAATATTCTCATGATATTTCACTGAGATCTTCAGAGATTTTGAAATAAACTTCTTAGAAAGAGGACAATAGAAAGCGACTTTGCCTGTATATGCTAGATGCATGTTCCATTGTTACTTCCAGAACAAGCATTCAGATTAAAAGCTTTAAATATGAAACCCCAAACCTTTCATTATTCAGATAGAGCAAGTGATTTTAAACAACTTTCTAATTTACTTCTATTATCAATTTTTCTTCGTTCTCTTTGTTTCTGTTGTTTAAAGCCAGGGATGTAAGCTTAGGAGTTTTGCAAGAATGATATCCATTTGCAAGAGCAGTAGAAGGCAGCACTATTTCCTGTTAAGGAGTGCTCCAGATATCTACCTAGGTATCTCTTCAACACAGAATTTCATGAAAATGTGATAATAAAAGTAAATTTAAATTTTTTAAATATTTTTATGCTCTGTCTGAATCACAAATGACCATTTTTGGGGGGGGGGTGTTCATATCCCTTTAAGTCTCTCTGCAGTTAAATTTTGAGGTAATATATTTTCATATGTTCTTCACCTCTTCGAAATGATGCAGCATATGGTTTACATGACCCTTTAAAGTTGGAAGATATGAAACAGAATGCATTTGGTAAGGCGGAGGATGGTTGCGTGAGTCTGGAGCTCCGGGCAGTGAATATAGCCAAAGGTGGTAAAAGTCACTTTATACTAGCCATAACTGCTCACATCCTTAAGCAACACCATAGGGAGCTACTGGAGACCTTGAATCCGTCCGCATATTGGGGACATAATGTGAAAAGCGGAGGTCACTGAATTGAGGCCTGTATGTCGGAGCCGCAGCCTGCCTAGCGGTTATGGCGTAAAGTCTAAGAGGAGCTGAGGGGAACATTGCCTCATCGATCCCTTCTAACTGATCCCCAGTACTTATGGCCATCCAGCTCTGAGGAGGGAACCACAAATGATTGTGGCGATCCTTAGAGCCGCATAGATGACACGAGGGTAAGACGCCATCTTAATGGCCATTTGATCCACCACACGCAGCATGTTAGCGGCTTCCTGGCTGCTATATGGGAAAACTTTAACAGAGATGCACATGTCTACAGCCACATATGGGATATATAATTATTTAACGAAAATCTATACATCTTGATGAGACTACTCTCATGACGAGGTTTGGCCATAAAAACGAAACATGTTATTTAGTTTCATGAAATTATGTATTAGGAGGGAATTTTTTAACTGCTGACAAAAGTGGTGACACATTGGTCTGCATTTTTTCTACTATATAAAGGTACTTTTTTTGGCCTAAACTCCCATATGTAAGATCAACAAGTAGAGATCAGTATATGCCACATGTTAACAAAAGTGTAACTGTGAACTTTGCACATGCTTATTACTATCAGTCTGATACTTCTAAAGCCTACTTAATTAAACTGTAGGTGTTTTGATCACTTGGACGAAGATTGAATACAATTTTCTTCTAAGGTCTGCACTAATCAGCTACATATCCCATCATGTCTGCCAGAAAGCTAAATAAATTGTGGGACAGGAATACTAAAACCATGAATGTGGATTCTTTCTTTAAGACAAATAAGAACAGTAAACCCCCAGATATAGTAGAAACTGACGGTGAGGAGGAAGCTGATTTAGAACCAGGGACTCAGACTCCACACACAGATCAAACTTTAGCGACAAAAGCTGACTTACAACAACTGGTATCCAAGCAAGATATCTCGTTGAACTTTGAGAAACTTTGGAATAAAATTGAAAACTTACACTCCCCTGTAACAGCTAGTCTCAAAGATATCAAAGATGATATAGCTGAAATTGGAAACCAAGTAGAGACACTTGAAAAATAATCAGGAGGTTCTTTCAGATGACCTCTCTTCAATTTCACAATCTCTTTCCTCTCAACAACAAACGATCTCTGAAGTACAAGAGCAATTAGCAGACATGGAGAATCGGTCAAGAAGAAGAAATATTTGTCTCAAAGGAATATCCAAAGCTGTTGGGACAAAATAACTGCCTACCTACCTTCAGCAACTCTTTACCGCCATCACAGTGGAGGCTGAAGGAGAAGAATTTCAAATTTTACGAGCTCATAGAGCTCTCAGAGCGCGCCCCAAAGATGACTTGCCCCCAAGGGATGTTATCACATTTTTGTGGTTTCCTGAGAAAGAATCTATCTTGACCACCCGAAATATCACACTGCTTTCACATAATCACAGGGGAGGCTGAAGGAGAAAAATTTCAAATTAATTGAGCACATAGAGTTCTCAGGGCACACCCCAAAGATGACTTGCCCCCAAGGGATGTCATTATCAAATGTTTGCGGTTTCCTGAGAAAGAATCTATCTTGAAAGCAACCCTACTTTCAAATTTCAGGGAAATATAGTTCGATTCTATCAAGACCTTTGTGTCAAAACACTTCAACGTCAAAGTTCTCTTCGACCTCTTACTTCCCTGCTAAGGAAAAATCAAATTGTGTACAGATGGAACAGGTTAGAGGACAGGCTAACTCTTTAAAAACCACATACCCACACACTTATGAGGTCAAGCCACCTGTGGTTTCTTCATTTTCATTTGAACAGTTTAGTATAGATTATTTATGACCACCCCAAATATCACACTGCTCTTACATAATCACAGGGGAGGCTGAAGGAGAAGAATTTCAAATTAAACGAGCTCATAGAGCTCTCAGAGCAAGCCCCAAAGATGACTTGCCCCCAAGGAATGTCATTATCAAATTTTATTGGTGTCCTGAGAAAGAATCTATCTTGAAAGCATCCTGTTCTCACCCTACTTTCAAATTTAAGGGAAATATAGTCCAATTCTATCAAGACCTTTGTGTCAAAACACTGCAACGTCGAAGTTCACTTCGACCTCTTACTTCCATTATAAGGAAAAATCAAATTGTGTACAGATGGAACTTTCCTTTCGCTCTACAAGTGATAAAAGACGGCAGAGCCATCACCATAAAGGAAGCAGAGGAGATCCCAACTGTCTGCAATGCTCTAGGTCTGGACATTCTAGAGATAACCTCCTCTCAACAACCTGCCAACAACTACAACAAAGTGGATCTACAAAACAGAAGCTTAAAATCGAATTGGACAAAAATTACCAGAAAGAAACCCAAGTCATGAGACCCTGAGACTGTTTTGTTATGCCTCTAGGTCCCCCAGTACTTGCTTTTTTACCTCATGATGCCTATTTCTTTTCTTGTCCTCCATTAATTAAGAGGCCTCTGATATATACTACCAGAAGTGGACGTTTAGGTGAGAAAAACTCTGGTTTCCTCTTCACGTACACTGTTACCCTTGGGACGGGTTTGTGCATTTGTTTAATGTTTACATTAACCCAGTCATGTTTTTCACTGGCTTGAAGCAGAAAATTGTTCTATATAATATTATTACAAGATGTCCTTTGCCTTAATTAGTCTTAACCTCTTGTGGCCTTTCCTTCTCTCTCTCTTTCACTTTATCGTCCTCACCCTTTATCATTCCTCATCATTCTCCTAAGACAGATCTTTATCTGCCACCTACTTTTTGCTTACTTTTTCTAACTTCTTTTCACTCCCCCATAATGAAACAATCAGGATCATAGTTTTACTGTTTCAATTTTTTTTTTTTTTGGTGTTTAATGTTATTGTTATTTTATTGTGCCATGATGTCTCACTTGCTTACTTAGTTTTTAGACAGATACCCAGAGATAGAGAATATTTATTTAGAGGCCAGAAACTTCACTTAAGAGAACAGGCTAACTCTTTAGAAACCCCATACCCACACACCTATGAGGTCAACCCACCTGTGGATTCTTCATTTTCGTTTGAACAGTTTAGTAAAGATTATTTATGACCACCCCAAATATCACACTTCTCTCACATAATGTGAGAGGTTTTCACTCAGATATCAAGAGATGCACTGCTCTCATTTAATACAAACGCTTACGGGCAACCATTATATTCTTACAGGAGACCCATTTTACCAGGTCATGCCAAAATACTGGACCAAAGAATTCCCACAACACTATCATGCCACGTCGGGGGGGGGAGAAAAGAGGAGTTTCCATCTTAATCCATTCATCATTACAATTTATTCATAAGGAGACAATTACTGACAAAGAAGGGAGATATATCTTAGTTCATGGCCATATACAGGGAATAGATGTCCTCTTATGCAATATTTATGCTCCAAATGAGGGGTAACATACTTTTATTCGCAACATTATACACCTATTAACTGGATGGTCTAAAATGAGGATCTCTTAGCCAGAGATTTTAATATATATTTCCAAGCTCTTAGATATTGCCCTCTACACATGCAATCTTAAAAAAAACAGAGACTAGGCTCCATTGCTAAAGAAATAATTGACCTATTGTCACCTTTTTCCCTTATAGATACATGGAAGACACTACACGGGGTCACAATGGACACAACACTTTTCTCTGCTCCACATAACAAGTACTCTAAAATAGATTACATATTTATAAGTCAATTCCTACAACCGGTTCTGCATTCAATGGACATTGTCCCTTGTGTGTGGTCAGACCACTCCATATCAATAGTTAAATTAGGGATAACATTACTTACCACTCAGCTACTGTCACGATCTAATGTAGTTCCCAGATTGAATCTGTGTATACCTGGAAAGGAAAAGACAGCCTTGCTAAATATCTTTTAACAGAACCTCAACTGTAGATATGGTAAACTGCTTTATGTTGTTTACGTATGTACAGTTCTACACAGAATATAATTATTGTTTATGTGGTAGTGCTCCTGCTTCCTGACAGTATATGAAGGAATTAAAACTAAATAGCTTAACAAAAGAAGCAGATTCACGTCCTTACTATGTGGTGTTCCTTGTTAGGCCTCTATTGCAGTATAGGTGGCAACATAGATTACTGCAGAGGTTAACTTAAGCTTCACCTTTTGCTGCAATGTATACAAAAGCGTTAAAGTAACAATACTGATTAAGGCTTACTAGGGAGATTGTGCTGTTACAAAGTAACGTGGCACTCAGTTGTGCTGCTGGATGCAAAGTCCCTCAAGTCTGTAGGCTGATACAGATTGAGAATCGGATGCAGTTAGATCCTGAGTACACACAGATAAACCTTAGTTCTAGAACTCGTACCTTTACTGTGAGTGTCCGTAGATGTGCTGAGCTGTGACAGTCTTACCGGTAAGCTGGTTTGAAGTCCGCGGTCAGCGTGTGACGTCACAATGGAAGTTTCAGTTTCCGTTCAGGATCCCGGTTAGAAGGTTAGTCCCAGATAGGAAGTGTGGGGCTGCCCGAGTTAAGAGCTGCAGATACTCTAGTAGAAAGCGCTCAGTGGAAGTTACACTTAAGAGTTGTGCTACAATACCAAGCGCTGCATAGAGTGTTTAGGAGAGCTTTATACAGGGAGAAACCTACTGGATCCACAAGCTCAAAACAATCCATCCATTTGGACTGAATTTGAATGTGGATCTAGCAGCTTTCTGATATACAGGTTATACCAGGATATCAACTTCATTGTGTATTCACACAGGGTTCCCATCATATGTCACATTCACTTATATTGGCTCCAACAACAATATTATTATTTTCCACACAGCTATTAGCAACATTGCATTTACATAAGAACATATTTAGGATTTAGGATCTATCAAACAGTATCCCATCACTCCCAATTCATTCCACGTCACCTACTCACACCACATAGTTAGTCATCACACACACACCAACACCAATTCCTATCAGCAATAGTAACACATTGAATATTTATATATAGATACACTTAGTATAATAACGAATTTCAGTTGACACAAGGTATTAGAAATATTCACCAGTTAGGAGAGGCATTCCATTCATGATCGACAAATAGCATTAGATGATTACAAAAACATTATTAGTTATCACTAGCTCCCTGACATGTTAGAAAATATAGATAAGCACTAATCACTCCCACTAGTTTCTATAATAACATTATAGAACTTATCACTATTAAACACTTGTAGACTTATGTAGGTACACCTCCTTATCTGATAAAGTACTGTTCAGATACGGAGAGTCTACAATGTTTCCAATTATGTATCACTATTTGAGGCATCACATTGTGTTATAGGAGCCAATCGCACAACAACCACATTGGCTATTTTATTATGAACAGTATAATAGGCATCAGAGTGCCAAATTTATTAATTTTATCAATTGTATTATAGTATAACACACCGAGATCATTTGGTTATGTGTATTATAGGCTAGATCAGTGGTTCTCAACCTAAGTGACCTCAAGGCCCGGTAAGTTTTAGCCGGACCTGTCTAGGGCCCGGTAAGCATCTGGAGTGGGTTGGAGTAGGTTCAGAAGAAATCTATATTAATATATATATATATATATATATATATATATATATATATATATATATAATATAATAGCTCTCTCTCTCTCTCTCTCTCTCTCTCTCTCTCTATATATATATATATATATATGGTTTACAGTGGTTTAATTATGTAATAATTAATTTGTGTCAGTGGGATTCATATAAATATCCCACTGACACCAATGAATTATCATATAATTAACCCACTGTAAACCATTTATATATATTTATATGGATCCCACTGACATCACTGAATTATCATATAATTATATATATATTACAGTGGGTGAATTATATGATAAATCATTGGTGTCAGTGGGATCCCTACATATATATATATATATATATATATATATATATATATATATATATATATATATACACAGTTTACTCATACACATTAGTGTCAGGTTGTTTATACATACACATTGGTGTCCAGTGGCCCCCTAAATATATACATTGGCTGTAATTATATGTCATTGGTGTCAATGGGCTTACTTACCTGTGAGCCGATGCTTCCCGCTCTGCACACCACTCACCGCTACTACCCACTCACAGTGCGCCGCCCACCGCTACCCGCTCACATGCGCAGTGACACTGAGAGGCCCATCCGAAATATCGGAGATATGTAAAGGTGGGCCTGTCAGAGTGAGTGTCTGGAGGCTATGTCAGGTCGCGGCCCACCAGCAGGGCCGCCGCGGCCCGGTAGTGGGTCGCGGCCCGGCTGTTGAGAAACACTGGGCTAGATCACCTAATAATGTGTTGTAGTTAAAAGGAATTTTTTAAGTGTCATTACTAATATGTATAGAATTGCCCAAATTATAAGGGGAGATTATATATATATTTAGATATATACTTATTATGCTATTTTACAATTTTAGAAATAATTATTAGCATTAGTATTGAACACGCACTTTTGCATGTATACATATATATATTTTTTTTCCCTATGGTCATGTGCTAACTGCAAGATCAAAGGAACCTATAGGCTGTCGTGAGCAGAATAAAGTATATAAATACATCAAGCATTATAGTAAAGTAAACACAGAAGAGTTCCTTGAGGAACAAAAAACCTCTCAATGATACATCAATAATAATACGAATACTTAGCGGTGCTCACTCTTAGCCACTTACCCCCGTCTTCACGGCTTCCCCTTTCTGGCGTGAATTACCTGAAGTAAAAACCCGGTGTGGTGGCCTGTCTCTGGGCAAATTCTTGTGCCGTGCACAGTGCTTGGAGCCTCCACGCTCAAACAAGCTGTCGCGTCGAACGCCGCCCGCCACACTCTCACCTTGGCTCACAGGTATGACGTCACCGCCGGTAGCCGACTCGAAAGGGGGTGAGTACGTAATTCCCACTGGTCTGGCTCTACCACCTCGTAACTCTGTATTCGGGTGAAAATGTCCTGTTGCTGGGATCAGATTG
Source organism: Bombina bombina (assembly GCF_027579735.1). Taxonomy (NCBI): domain Eukaryota; kingdom Metazoa; phylum Chordata; class Amphibia; order Anura; family Bombinatoridae; genus Bombina; species Bombina bombina. The sequence goes on along the minus strand of NC_069504.1, from coordinate 846,989,139 downwards.
CTGGCTCCTAGATATTCGGCCCAAATGATGCAAAAACAAACAAAAGTTCAGGAGCCGCAGCAAAAGTGAATTTCAGCTTTTATTCCATAAAACAGAAGTGATACAAAAAATAGACAGTTGACATGCCCTTTAGTGTATAGTTCAGCTTACGCGTTTCAGCATATTTGCCGTACTCATAGCTTACGTAAGCTATGAGTACGGCAAATATGCTGAAACGCGTAAGCTGAACTATACACTAAAGGGCATGTCAACTGTCTATTTTTTGTATCACTTCTGTTTTATGGAATAAAAGCTGAAATTCACTTTTGCTGCGGCTCCTGAACTTTTGTTTGTTTTTGCATTATAGTAAAGTACAATAGGGCCATAGCATGTAGCCGCAGCCTTTCTACAAGTCGTCCTAGAAGGAGGTGGTTAATTATAACAGACATAGGTCATTTGATTGCAGTCTTTTTACCCAGAAATTTCCCAATAGGTTGATATAATATGGGTTTGTTATCCAAGTTAAGCTTTGATAGGTCAATCATTTAATTTATGCAAACGTCATATCCAAGGGTGTGCGTAATTTGCAGCAATTGATTGATTAAGGGGGTGTAGAAATAGAGCAAGGAATCATTGTAACAATATAGCCTGAATAAATGGCACTCAGCCGAGAAACGCGTTGCTAAGCAACAATTTTATTTGTTTTAAATAAAATAATTACTGTTTTATCCTTGCTCTGGATATTGGAACTTTTTTACCCCCTCATGGTTTGGATATCCGCCTGGTTGGAGTTTCCATATTAAGGGTACACTTTTATCGGCCAGTTGTTTGGTATCCCGGATCTAGTTCGTCATCGGAAGTGGTCAGTGCGGAGAGCCTCGATCTGATCCCAAGCGTCTATCGCCTAAGTGGGTCAGCCGAACGACTCTGTAGCTTCGGCCTGTTCGTTATTGAACTGCAGGTGCAACGCCGTTTGTGAGTATATTTCCACCTATATTACATCTGGTGATACTGGTAAAGGACATATTACACGAAGAGCGCCTCTCTTTTTTTCTGTATTTCAGGAACAGTTTATACAGATATGACAGTGTTAAGTGCCGCCCCTTAAAGGTATATAGAAGTTGCTAAGAGGCAGCCAGAGCTCGTATATATGACAGCTACAAAATGAAATTGTGACTTTAGAAAAGGAACATAAGAGAACACAGTCTAACCAAGTATTTCAAATTCTTCAAAATAAAAGACAAACCCTAGCTTCATACCTTAACAAACAGTCAATAAAACTAGCTCATAGGCTAAAAACTACTTAATTTACGCTAATAAACCAGACAAATACCTAGCTAAGAAAATTATAGACTTTTACCAATCCCTTTCTATCCCTCAGATACATAACTCATCAGGCACTACTACATCTAATCCGCAAGAGATAGTGGACTCATTCGCCCACTACTATACCTCTATGATGGCCAAAAAGTAGCTCACACAGATGAGACTCAAAAATATTAAGCTCTTTTTTAGGACAGACTAAATTGGGTAGTATAACAGAAGCGGATCGGGAAGCCTTAAACTCCAGAATCACACAAGCAGAAGTAATTTCTGTTCTCAAAGACCCAAAACCTGGGAAAGCACCGGGACCAGACGGGTTCACTGGAGAATACTATAGACTTTTCAAAAATACCTTAATACCCCACTTAGTTATGTTTGCCAACCACATAATGGATGGAAAGGATATTCCCACATGCTTGCTTCAAGCAAAGATTATAGTGATCCCAAAAGCTGGTAAAAAATCCCAAACATTACTCCAGCTAAAGGCCCATATCTCTCATTAATCAGGACCTCAAAATAGTGACTAAAATCCTAGCTAACAGACTCAAGTTTATCCTCCCATCAATCATTCACCCAGATCAAGTGGGATTCATTCTTGGTATAAGCCACAGATAACATTAGGAGAATGGTCGTGGTTATAGACTACCTGACTGATAAAAAAGTTCCTTCAATGCTTCTGTCTCTAGATGTGGAGAAGGCATTTGATAGAGTTAACTGTAACTATATGCGGGCGGTGCATTGAAAAATGGGTTTTAAAGGTCCTTTCTCGACAGCCATAAAAAATATCTACTCCACTCCCCGAGCCTATGTTAGAGCGATAGACCACCAATCTCATAACTTTCCAATATTGAACAGTACGAGGCAGGGTTGCCTGCTCTCTCCTCTTTTCTATCTGCATAGAGCCCCTAGCAGTTTCAATTAGAAATTCACCAGACATTACGGGGTGAAAGTTGGAGAATTAGGAGGGGTGGGGGTTCCACACCTTTCACATGATTATCATGCCTCTAGATTGGCCCAAATTACTCATTTTTGTAGAAGGGATAAGAATCTACTATGACCTATTTTAGAAGCCAATATAGAAGGTTTAAGCTCACCAGAGGATGTGATATGGAGTGCGGTTGAGAGACCTGAGGGACATGACATACACTTCCCAATAACTAAACTCTCAAAACAACAATGGAAATCTTTTAATAAAAATAATGTTCTTTTCCCCATCCATTCTCTAGTAACTCCATTGAAATATTTATTACATAAGGACTACAGACCTCTAATAGAAAAATGGGAAAATAAAGGACTGTACAGGGTGGTGGACATACTCGTTCATAACACCCCCATGACTTTTCCGATTCAGTGGTTTCTACACCTACAAATTGTGACGGCTATCTGTAAATTCATCTCAAATATAAAATCATTTGCGCTGGATACCCTTGAACGAATATGTGTTCCGCAAACCAGGCCAAGACATATGATATCCAGTATTTATGTTGCCATTCAATCTGCTTCCAGAACAAGTAAACATCCCCCACTATTAAAATGGGAAGCAGACATTGGCGAAGAGAAAGACACTGATAAATGGGACAAAATTCTGTTTAATTCCTCCAAGGGTCTACTCAGCGCAGATCTAAAAGAGAATTGTATCAAGACATCATTCAGATGGTATCTCACTCCTATAAAGACAGTACACTTAATAAAAGGGGGATCTAGGAACTGCTATAGAGGCTGCAACACAATAGGGGCTTACCTTTTCAATTTACTTCTTTTATCTAATTTGCTTTGTTCTGTTGGTATCCTTTATTGAAAAGCACAGCCAGATATGCGTGGGAGCCTGCTGCTTATTGGTGGCTGAACATATATGCCTCTTGTCATTGTCTCACCTGATGTGTTCAGCTAGCTCCCAGTAGTGCATTGCTGCTTCTTCAACAAAGGCTATAAAGAGAACTTAGCCAATTTGATAATATAAGTGAATTGGAAAGTTGTTTTATATTGTATGTTCTTCCTGAATAATGAATTAAACATTTTGATGTCCCTTTAATACCTAAAGTGAATGAGAAAGAATGCAAGGGTATGTGAGAGAGGCTAGCAACATCCAAATAAAAGTGTAAGGCAGAGAAAAGCATAATAGAGACAGAGAAGGATGATATACTGTAAGTATGAAAGATGTTCAGGAAAAGTACAAGGTATGGAAGGAGGAAAAGGGCACTGATGGCCACATAAGAGGATATAATGGCAGAGCTGCTGAGAAATTAGACATCAAGGTCCAAGCAGATTACAAATAAATCACAAGGACCTTATATTTACTTAGAGAACATCTTAGTACTATCACTTTAATTTCAACACCAACAGATCACTTTCTCAATGCTGGTGATGTCATATTTGTGATATTTTCATGGAAAGGTTTAAAAATGTGAACAATTTTAAGCAATATCTTAACTTTTATAAATGACTGAAATGATTGTTTTTCCGCTTTTACACAAGCACCTAATGCCGCTTTTGCAATAATGAACACATCATAGATGTTTAAGGAACTATTGCAGTTCATATTTTTCAGGTAATTCAAGCAGATCTGCTTTTGTTAAAACAGTAATATGTTGTCCAGTAATAGTTGTGACATGTGCTGGGATTTCTTCCAATGTATTTTCGGAACAACTTTATTGAAAGAGCCCCTCTATCTAGATTTATCTAGATGAATCAGTATTCACCATAATATTATCTTTTAGTGTTCTGTGTTAAAGAGTGAGTAGTATACCAGTCATAACACAAATTCACTGGTTCACACTGAGTTCATTAGGTTCTTTATAGTGCACAGTTTATTGATCAAAACTATTCTAAAGTAAAACAGACATATTTGAATGAGTTGCTAATTATGACAGAATACAAACCCACAATTTTTAATACAAACCCGTTCTCTAAGTCATCCAAAAACCCTGCCAGAATACATTTAGTTTATATTTATCTGTTGCACGTAAACACCCTCTATAACCCGCATGGAGAGAATTTTACACCAGTATTACAGTTAATCAGAAAATAAAATACTGGCTCATTTTCAAAAGTATCACCTTGTGCAATTCCAAAAAGTATTTTTCACCCATTTCAAGTGACATTTTTCAAATGTTTTATGCATGCTCAGTTAACGTTAAATAGATCAGATTCTTTTGTTTTTAATAAAAAAGTTAAAAATAAAGTTGAAATACTTTTAAACTAATTATTGTGTATATAAATTAAAGGGATAATAAAAACAAAATAAATGCTTAATAAAACGATATACAGGTAGAAAACCCTTTATCCAAACTCCTTGGGATCAGAAAAGGTTTGGATTTTGGAATATTTGGATCTGTAAAATGTGTAAACAACTATTTTTTTGTCATTTAGACAATATTTACATGTCATTATACAGCTTATACATGCAACCTAAAAGTACGTTTTTTTTTTAATTAATAATTTGTAATACTTCTGCATACATAGTACTCTCAGAAAGTTAGTATAATACTGTAATCAGAAAGGTAATATTTGTTTTTTTAAATAAATATAGATTATTATTTGCATTTTAGAACAAATAAATAAAGAAATCAAAGATATAGACACAGAAGATTGTGACTTACAGGCAGGGAAAAACAGTATTTTTAAAAAAAAATATTAATTTAAAAATGTGGATTTCAGAATAAATTTGAACTTTGGAATTCCGGATTCGGAGATTTGTATTTGTATTCAAAGCAAAGATTAACTAGAGGATAATATGAAAATATTTTGTAAAAAGTGTATTAGCTATTTAAATATTTTAATGGATGCAGCAATGTTGCAATTAATCTTTTCCTTATCTGCTAGAATCTAGAGTGTGCCAAAAATGGCTTTGTAGAATGTAGCCCTGTCAAGTCTGAAGCACACTCTTACAGTTCCCAAGGGTCCTGAAAAGGCCACATTTGTTAGAGATAAATAACAGGAAAAGGGAACAAAATATATAATTAAAGTATACTGCAAAGTAGTTTTACTATGCATAGTTAAACATCACATTACATTCTAAGGGCGTGATTACAAGTCGCGCAGCAAATCTGTTTTTCGCAATTCGGTATTACAAGTTGCAATAATAAGCTGATTAAAAACAAAAAAAAACAATGTTAACCAGCGTAGTCTAAAAAGCCATATTGCATGTACCCTAATCAGTTACACAAAGCGCATGACATATTCTCATCGAAAAGCATACATGAAAATGTGAATATTTAATGTTGCAAGAATGTTTTGTTGGCGGAATATGTTCTATTTATTTGTAAATACATATTTCTCTATATATGTGATGATTTGTGGACAGATATATCTATTTATAGTGAGATATGTATATGTATATATATGTCTAGATATCTTGAGATCTAGAGATCTATATGTTAATATCTCTTTGAAAATCCATCCTTGATATTGTTTAATGTGCATAAGATTGTTTTTTTTTTTTTTTTTTTTTTAAATCAGCTTTATTTATATAATAAAGAAAAAGTTACAAAAGTCAGGAGACGCAGCTCCAACAAAGATTGAACCAAAGCTAATTCCATTTATCTTTTAACTGTACTGTTGCAGGCATACACATAAGTACCATACAAAAAGGATAAAATAAAAGTATGTAGAATGTGGTCTTTTCATCAATCTGAAACATAAAAGAGGCAACAGTGTAGTATTAATAATAGTAGTCATGAAATCAAAATTAACAGTTAACTATAAACTAAATAACTTTATACTCAACTGGAGCTCTCTAATTTTATAAGATATCTGACAAAACATGTCAGAGCAAAAAAAATGATGAAGATATAAATATATGACAGTGGGGCTGTTAATAAGTGTGTGTTGTGACTCCTCAAGGCTAAGTCAAGCAATTGGTTGTATTTTAGGGGAGGTATATTTTCCCCAGGTGGATAACATTTCTGCATATACTTCCATCGTATCTGTTTTCAAATAATGAAGCTCCTCTAGGTCTAGACATTCAGAGACTCTTCGTATTCACATGGATAAGGGTGATATTTCTTTACTTTTCCAATTTTTTTGCGATCAGAAATTTAACACTATTGGTCATGATATGAAACAGTTTAGTGTGTGGTTTATATTTAATCTTTGGTGGTTTGTTTAGTAACCAAAGTAAATAGTCTTAATGTGCATAAGATTGCAATGGGAAATCTTTTCATTTTCTCCATAGTTAAACATATCTCTATACATATAAATCCATGATTCTCTATTTATGTGTATGTATGTCAATGTAGAATCCCTTTGTAGGCTTTTTTTTAACACCCAAGATCTCCTATATTTTAGCCCTTATAACTTTTGTGTGCAATATTATTTTTAATAGTGTACTTTGTCATGTATTTTTGAAGTGTTTCATGAAAAAAAAATGTGTGTGCTAAACTGTCGTGATTTTTCATCACTTGTTAAACCTGTGCAATGAAAATTGCTTGTGAAAAGATAATATCGTATGCAGAAAAGACATACAGCGCGACTTGTAATCGTGCCCTTAAAGAGTTAAATTTTCCTTTTAATATGATCACCTAAATATCCATAATTGATTGGAATTAAGTATTTGGAGCTTATTTATTTTAAAAGCCTCTGATACACCTGTTCAATTGGCTGCACCTCACTGACAAGGCCCAAAGAAGGCTAAAAGGATCCAATGGGGTTGCCATTTCCCTTGTTCAGAGAAGAATTGCCTGGTATTTCAGGGCTGGACTGACCTTGTTAGGCTGGATCAGAATGATAAACTTCAGGAAAGTTGTTCTCTGTGAAAAGCACAATTAGGCTAAAGGAAGCTACTCCCAGGTCGTAACTCAAGCTACTTGCCAATCACTGCCGCAAAATGGCAACTGCCTCAAAATTCGAATGTGACATTCGAAAACTGTAAATAACATTCGAAAATCAAATTTTTAAGAATATTCGCTCTTATCAACATTCTATTATGTAAATCGAATTTCTACAATAATATTCGTTCTAACATTCGAATTCGAATATAAACACATTCGCCAATCCCTACCTATGAGGAGTGAAATTTAGACATGTGTATGGGCAAAACATTTGTTCTGCCCAACCATGTGCTGCTGTAAACAGGTCAGTATGGGTTTTAAAGAGGCCAAGATCAGAAATTGAAAAGTGTAAAGGATTCTGGGAAAAGCTGCTAAGAAATGTGATTAGTTATGGAATACCAATGTCAAATTGTACCCATGTAAGACAAAGGGGATGCAGATCTTTAACCCCCCCCCCCCCTGATATTTGCAGACTGTCAATGGTTGGAAGCATCTAGTTTACTCTATCATATTTAATGTCACTGTTTCCTGAGTTTCATCTATGACATACCATGATCCTATCCAACCTTGTTTACAGCATGCCCAACCCCATCCATGTTACAACCTGTGGTCTGGTCAAAGCTCAAAGGTCCCCTAGCCTGTCCCTTAAAGGTTCTGGGAATCAAAGTATAAATGCATTTTAAAAACTTATAATGGATTGGAATTGCTTTGAATCTGATGTGCCTGTGAACAGCTATGTGAGGCACTTTGCATACAAATTTTGATGAATTAGAATGGGGAAAAATGTGTCAGTTTATCAAGGAGGAAGATATATATAATTTTACTTATGCTGTTTATTTTATAGGGATAGTATAGTGCAAATTAAACTTTTCAGGATTCAGATAGGGCATGCAATTTAAAAAAAACTTTCTAATTTACTTTTATCATCAAATTTGCTTTGTTCTCTTGGTATTCTTAGTTGAGAGTTAAACCTAGGATGCTTATATGCCAATTTCTAAGCCCCTGAAGGCCACCTCTTATCTGAATGCATTTGACAGTTTTTTTTCACAGCTAGCGGGTGTTAGTTTATGTGTTTCATATAAATAAAATTGTGCTCATGCACGTGGAGTCAGCACTAATTGCCTGATATGCCTGTCTGTCAAAAAATCTGAGATAAGGGGGCAGTCTGCAAAAGTTTAGATACAAGGTTATTACAGAGGTAAAAAGTATTTTTCCATAACAATGTTGGTTATGTAAAACTGGGGAATGTTAAATATAAGGATTAACTATCTTTTTAAACAATACAATTTTTGGTGTTTACTATCCCTTTAATTATATTTTTTTGCACACATTTTCAAGGATCCCAAATTGCCAATAACTTTGGAAATTATCTTTTAAATGCTTAAAGAGGCACAAAACCCCAAATTTTTCTTTTACAATTTAGAGCATGCAATTTTAAATACTTTTCCTATTTATCTTTATTATCTAATTTACTTCATTCTTCTGATATCCTTTATTAAAATCATGCCTAGCTGCTGATTGGTGGCTACGCATAAATGCCTCTTGTCATTGGCTTACCCAGAGTGCTCAGCAAGCATCCAGTAGTGCATTGCTTCTCCTTCAACAAAGGATACCAAAATAATCATAATAGAAGTAAATTGCATGCTCCATCTGAAACATGAAAAAAATAGGGTTTTATGTCCCTTTAAAAACAGCATTAAATTGATATATTGGCATGGAGTATGTTGTTATAAAAATGCAGAAGATATACGTAACATTATAATCTTTGTTGAGTAAATATACTTCTCAACACATACCAAGCGGAAAGAACAGTAAAATAAATCCTAAGCAATGTGGGTACGAAACAGGTGCTGAAAGAGATAAGGAAAAAAAAGCAGGCGTTTAGATTATTCAAAGAGAATGGAAGTGATTCATTACTCTATGGGGAATGCAGCAAATCTTGCAAAAAGGGAATTAAATAGTCTAAAATAGGACATAAAAATGAATAGCCAAGGATAGGAAAATTAACTTTGAAAAGGATTTCAAATATATGAATCACAAATGGTTTAAAGGAAAGGTATAAGGGTGAAAAGAAGATAAAAAAAAAGTCATACTTTGGAATAGTGACACATGCTTTGGAGTGTTTTCTCCATGGCTAAACACATGAACGTTTTGGATAATACAGTGTCTGTATGTTGTATGGTGTAATCCAGGTTGCAATGCATTAAAGCAGGGGTATCAAACTCAATGTATCTGGGGGCCACTTGTAGGGATGGGCGAATGTGTTTATATTCAAATTCGAATGTTAGAATGAATGTTATTGTAGAAATTCGATTTACATAATACACATAAAAATTCTATTTTCGAATGTTATTTACAGTTTTCGAATGTCACTTTCTAATTCAAATGTCACATTCATATTCGAATATCACATTCGAATGCGATTGTCACATTTGAATTTGAATATTATATTATATTTCGAATTTGAATGCAGCATTTAAATTCGAATATTACATTTATTAAACACAGTAGTAGACTAGAAATAGTATTTTGAATTTGAATGTTACATTCAAATTCGAATGTCACATTCAAATTCGAATATTACATTTCAAAATTGAATGTGATATAAAATACATAGCTAAACATTCTATTATTTGAACAAATATTTTCGAATGTTATTGAAAAATTCGAAACCGAAAATTTGAAAATAGAATGTTATATAAACATTTGAAATTCGGTTCGAACCAACGAATTTATCAAAATTTGTTTTAAATTTAGAATTTTTAGAAACATTCGCCCATCCCTAGCCACTTGTCAAGTGTTCTTCTCCCATGAGGGCCGCTTGAATTGAGTAAATGTTCTGTAACTGGATATATCAATAACGGGAAGTGACATTTACCAGGGGTCAAGTCCTACAAAAGAAAGTGTGGGAACTCTCCAAGACTTCCACCCCCCCTCACAATTTATTTTGTTTTATACGCTTACTAACACACACACACACTGTATTTATATGTATATAATGTATAAACTTCAGTTAATGAAAGCAAATTAAATCCAGTGAAGGGTTGAATGGTTGCCTTTAGGCCTGAGAATCCTCCTCCTTCACAGAGTGTCACCCACTTAAGATGCAATAGTCCTATTTCTGCTGAGGGGAGCTAAATAAACCCAGATAAAGCCACCCAGAAATAGAAGCACCATGTGTTATACACATTGGGTGGTGATCACACAGCAGGACTGCTGACAGGCTTGCATTTAGTGTATTGTAGGAAGTGTTACTGCCCATTACTAGAGGATCTCATTATCCCTCTAACCAGATTGTGCTCCAGCTACTTCCACCAGTAGCAGCAGTGTTTACTGCAGAGTTTCTGTTCTCTTTCCAAATAGTGCAGGAACTCCGTTCCCATGCGTTCCCGCTGGACTTGACGCCTGACATTTATCCAAGTAGTAGCACATGGTGGGAGTTGTAGCACACAGTAGACATACACAGTTGTCTATATTTATCTTGTGAGTACCAAGTGAAATAATCATTCTGGAACTGCATAACAACGTAGAAAGTGACTTGTATCCAAGCAGTGCATGGTGGGAGTCTACACTGGACACTTGTCTTTATATTTATCCTGTGAGTGCCTATATGGAACATCAACTAGTTACACTTCTTAGAACCCTAAAAAAAAAAAACTGACAGCCCAAATTAATGATTTACCTGTTAAACAAGGGAGGGTCAGATGAAACAATCTTGAGGGCCGCATATGGCCCTGGGGCCGGTACTTTGAGACTACTGCATTAAAGAGACAGTAAACACCTTGTAATTACAATACATATTTGTTGTGTTGCTATAGAATAACATTTCAGCCAAGTATTAATATTGTTAAAACAAATTAAAATCCTTTGTTACTGCAATTATTTGTCAATAGTCAAACTCAACCCACCCTTCGCCTTATTTGGAGGAGCCAATCTGGGCTTTAGTTAGCAGACTACCGGACTAGCCTCTGTCATAAAGTTAGTATAAAATGAACTTATTTGCATCAGTTAAAGACTATTAGGGACATATATGTAGCAGAGTTAGACTTAGCAAGTCAGCAGGGTGCATTTCAAGTTCTGAATGACATGAAAAGGGGACAAAATAAATAATGAACATATATTGCAAAGTTGTTTCATTATGCAGTACGAAACATTTTGGGCCATATTAAGAGTGGATTGCTAACAGTTACAGTTAGATAAGGGGATTATCAAGGGTGTTTGCAAGTGTTGAGTCAAATGATAAAATAAATGTGAAGTAGCTGTTTGCAAATAATTTGATACCCTCCAGCAGGTAAGATAGATCATTGGGAACACAGTAAAAGAGAGAAAAACTACAGTACACTGTCCCTTTAATTTAAACTATTTATTCAAATAGCCAAGTAAAGTTACTGGAAATAAATAAATAAAATCTGAATACTGAATTACTGTTAGTATGTGCGGCACAGTTCAAAATTATTGAAAATCCTTTATTATTGGTTAAAAACAGTTTTTATATATTTTTTCCTTTTTGCTCGCATGTAAAAGTAAAAAGTTATCATTCAAGTGAAATATTCAGGCTCACTAACTTCAGGACTTCGCATATCGTGACTGCACTAACTCTTCTCCCCATAGACTTTTGTGGGGCGATCTACAAAAAGCCTTTTCTATTTATCGCTCGCACACTAACCCGACACTGCGCTAGATTATCTGCGCTAAAGCTAGGTGCTTTAGGAATACGTTTTATGTTTAAATATATATATTTCTTTTTTGATCTGTATATTTTTTGTAAAATATATATTTATATGAATATTTATATATATATATATACAGGCATACCTTGGACTTTGCTTTATTGCGCTTCGCATATATTGCTCTTTTTATAAATTGAAGGTTTGTGGCAACCCTGTGTCAATCAAGTCTTTTGGTGCCATTTTTTCAACATATTTACACATGAAAACACATAAATACACATGAATACACAAATACACATAAATACACATATATACACACCTATATACAAACACCACCAGCAAAAAAATTATGGGGGATATCTATCAAGCCGTCAACCGCAAATACACTGGAATTCCGCAGCGTAATTGTTGCAAGCTTGATCCGACCTAGTTATCAAATCCTACAGACCGGCAAAAGTTTAAATCTGTGATGTAACCTACGATCCGCCGGTCTCAATCCGACACAGATAGATGCTTATGTAATTACAGATGTTCCATTCGGCACTATTTAACACTTTTTCAAAGTTATCAAATAATTAACAGGTACGCTCGCGGCTATTCAGGCCCAGCATACCTGGTTTTCAATCCGCCACCCTGGAGGCCGCGGATGCCATAGGAATCAATGGGAGTCTGAAAGCAGCGAAAGCTTATGTTCGATGCATCCAGATATCCCATTGATTTTTATGGTTGAAAACAAGTAACGTTTACACCTAACACCCTAACATAAGCCCCAAGTCTAAACACCCCTAATCTGCCACTCCCCACATCACCCCTATCCCGCCGCTCCAGGACCCCGCCGCCACTAAATAAACTAAATAAACGTATTAACCCCTAAACCTCTGGCCTCCCACATCACTACCACTAACTAAACCTATTAACAACTAAACCGCCAGCCCCCCACATTGCCATAAACTAAATTAAGCTATTAACCCCTAAACCTAACAAGCCGCTAACTTTAAATTAAAATTACAACATCCCTATCTTAAAATAAATGTAAACTTACCTGTAGAATTAAAAGGAACTATTTTTAAACTATTAATTAACCTACCCTAACTATTATACTACACTTAAATTAAACTACCAATTAAATTCACTAAATTACATATTAAAAAACCCTAACCCTTCTCAAATTATTTAAATATACTATTTAACCTTATAAAAATTACTAAATTACACAAAAAATAAATGCTAAATTACAAAAAATAAAAAACACTAAATTATGATAAAAAACAAAACACATTATCAAAAATAAAAAGAATTACACCTAATCTAATAGCCCTATCAAAATAAAAAAGCACCCCCAAAAGAAAAAAAAACCCTAGCCTACAATAAACTACCAATGGCCCTTAAAAGGGCCTTTTGTGGGGCATTGCCCCAAAGAAATCAGCTCTTTTACCTGTAAAAAAAATACAAACACCCCCAACAGTAAAACCCACCAGAGCCATAACCAACCCCCCAAATAAAATATCTATCTAAAATAACCTAAGCCCAGACCCTACTCTAAAAATAAAACCCACCCAAAAAACCCTGAAATAAACCTAAAACTAACCCCCGACGATCCACTTACAGTTCCACCTAGGTTCCAAGATGGCTACCACAGTGTTGTTATACTGGAAAAACTGCCACCATATTGGTACAGGAAGGTTGCACTAATGCAAATTTTCTTGTGTGGGCCAACCAAGGAGGAAAGAAGACAGTTAAAGAGCTATACCTCCTTTCTACAGTTTTATTTTCCTCTGATAGAGCCACTTCCATGAGATGACAAATGCTATATTTTATGTAAATGTGGACTTCAATAGCTCCTTTTTAATTACATTTCTATTTTTTACTACTAATGATAACCAATTTAAAAATCAGGGACAGAAGGGTGTTACAAAAGGTTAATATTTTTTTAACTCAAACTACTACATTATACTTGTCAGTTTCGAGTAAAGTCAGGGAAGGAGTGGGCTGCTCTACCTTAAAATGCCCTGGCCTATTCTTGGTCCCAGTCTGGCCCTGATTCCAACCGTTTTGCTTTAAAAAGGGGCTTCTGAGCTTTAAAACAAGGGGAGCTTTAGGTCTTTTTAATGGTTTGTTAAAACTGCCTAGGAACCCCCAGCCTACAAAAAAAAAAATTCCTTTGTTGGTAGACACATTGTTTCATAGAGCAGACAATTGCCTTTCAAATGGGGGGGGGGGGGATTCTAGGCCTTAAAGGGATAGTCTAGTCAAACTTAAACTTTCATGATTAGGATAGTGCATGCAATTTTAAGCAACTTTCTAATTTACTCTTATTATCAATTTTTCTTTGTTCACTTGGTGTCTTTATTTGAAAAAGCAAAAATGTAAGCTTAGGAGCCGGCCCATTTTTGGTTCAGCACTCTAGGTAGCGCTTGCTGATTGGTGTCTAAATGTAGCCACCAATCAGCAAGTGCTACCCAGATGTTGAACTAAAAATGGTCCGGCTCCTAATCTTAAATTCTTGCTTTTTCAAATACAGATACCAAGTGAAAGGAAAAAAAAAATGATAAAAGGAGTAAATAAGAAAATTTGCTTAAAATTGCTTACTCTATCTGAATCATGAAAGTTTCATTTTGACTAGACTATCCCTTCAAGGTTGCTGAGAGAGGTGTTTTAAACTTATTCTACTTCCCACTCCCTTCTTTTCCATGCATCAGCCGGACACTTCTGGGTTTCCAGAGCTTGGTGGCACGTGGTATCTAAGCACCCATTTGTCAAGGTTGTCAAGATTCAGGAAATTAATGCAGCGGTTTCTCCTTCTAATTTCTTACCATTGTTTATGCCCAGGTTTCTCTAAAAGAAGCCTTGGGGGCATATTTATCAAGCTCCGAATGGAGCTTGATGCCCCGTGTTTCTGGCGAGCCTGCAAGCTCGCCAGAAACAGCAGTTAAAAAGCAGCGGTCACAAAAACTGCTGCTCCATAATCTTTCCGCCTGCTCTGAGCAGGCGGACAGACATCGCCGGAAATCAACCCGATTGAGTTGATTGACACCCCCTACTGGCAGTTTATTGGCCGCAAGTCTGCAGGGGGCGGCATTGCACAAGCAGCTCTTGTGAGCTGCTGGTGCAATGCTGAATACGGCGAGCGCATTGCTCGCCGTATTCAGCAAGGTCTGTCGGACCTGATCCGCACTGTCAGATCAGGTCCGACAGACCTTGATAAATAGAGGCCTTGGACTACCCAATTCCTGGTGAGGAATACCCTAATCCCACTGAGAAATGTCTAAATCCCACACCAGACCAATCAGACCCTATATCAACACCACCCAACAATTCTTAAAAATGTCCAGACATTGGCCTGAGCATCCGGTTGCTTGCATAAAAAAAAAACATGGTTGAAGGTATGGCATATTCATAGACCAATAGCCAACATAGGTAAGAATCAAGCAAACATTTTTTTTTTTTTTTTTGGTTTATCATTTTATAATTGAGGTTGTTATAAGACATAACATTTAAGTAAACATTTTACAGAAATCATGAAAAAGGGAAAGACATATTGGCCATTATTATGATATATCATCAAGATACAAAAGTATGTCATTTCCACCATCTGCATATAGTATTGAGTAAACATTTTAAATAAATCATGAAAAAGAGAAAGACATATTTACCATTTCTATGATATATCATCAAGATACAAAAATATGTCATTTCCACAAGCTGCATAACTTTTTGATAACTTTTACCAGAAGCATTTTTGACAACACATAAATATTGCAAATATTTTTCTATTTAAAGATGTAATTCATCTATGTGCATTTACATTTTGACCGGAATATTCCTTTAAATGCACTAGATCATTACAACAAGATTTTTAACTATATCAATTGTACCTCATTCGGGGCTTATATATGGAAACCTAATTCAACAAGCAGACAATTTGTTCATTACAAGTATTATTTTCTAATCCTTGCAGCTAAGAAATTGTGAAAACCTGCTGTAATATCCGCAGCTAGGGGTAACTACTTTTGAGGCAACGGTACAACTACATAATAAGAATGAATATATGATCTATAATTAAAACCTCTGTTTTACAGTTTGAATATTAAGTGAGTAATATGGGATAATAAACCAGTGAGCTCGGTTAATTGGTAAATATGCTATGGTATTATTGCATCATCTGGTAGGTCTCATGAAAGAGGGGACTCTCTGTATATCCCAATAAATAGGTCTGTAAATATAGGACTTATGATAGTGCTAACTTCAGCTATGTGTCTCACTGCCCCGGCCGCAGGCAACAGAACCAAGTATTGTGCAAAGGAAATAATGGCGTCAATAGAGATCTACAAAATTTGGTTAGAAATAATATGACCTAAATAGTAAGCTTGTTTAGAAAAAGATTTAGCAATAGGGATATCTTATTTAATACCCCTGAGGTATTTGTACAATACTGCCATTGTGACACCAAACCATATGTTGTGTAAGTTGAAAAACATCACATATTACAGTTGCAATCCCAAACAGTAAAAACTATTTGCCATGAAACCTCACTATATATTGTACAGTGGTACTGGAAACTGATCCATGATATGTGCATTAACCAAACTAGGCATAATAGAAACAAGCAGTCTAACCTACTCTGGATTTAATTAGAGCAATAGACGGTGCCACCTTCGCCAGTCAACTACAGAATATTTCATTATTGGGTTGTAGCTGCTTTGTTGCATCATGTTGCAGAAATGTTGTGTGAGCCCCGGCAAGTGGAGTCCACTATCGTACCCCCTGTGTAGTAGCTCAGTGACTTCACATTGTCCTCTGAGCAGATGGAAATCTTCTTTCAGTGTGATGTGCTTTTTAAGATTAGGGCAGGCACCTTGTTCATCAGAATGTGGAGGCTCAGTCCCTTATGGAAGATTTAGCTCTGGGCTTGTTCCTCTCCTGTGAGGTTGAATGTTCCCGGTTTGGGTGCACCAGCATGTTGCACTGCTCTGAAACATCCAAGCAGGTATGGGGTGTAGCTATGGAGCCTTTTATAAAGGTAGTGGAGAATGGAAGCCTGATCTCTGTAGTGAGCATTGCTGTGTGAGTATCTATATGGTCTATCAACATGATGATCAAGTCTCTAGGGTTAGTCGCCATGTCGCAATCAGTATTTCAAAGTCTCCTCACTTGTACCTTTGTAATAGCATTATCTGGTAAGTGGATGAAATGAGTATGTAGTAATAAAAATGGTTTATTTAACCCAGGATCCAGGGGGGGGAGTCATGCGAGAGTTCTGGCCTGTGATGTAAAGTCTCCTAGTATAAGGCACCCATGATATAAAATGGCTTTCGTTACCGCTTGGCTTTTCCAAGGGAGAGGAAAATAGCATAAACCGGTTGCGTGATCACTGTTAGACTCTGTTTTCTGCAGCAGCTTTAAAGATATTTCATTTCTTGGGTCTTTCAGCTGAGTTTAGAAGCTTTGTAAGTGAGTTATCCCTTGAAGTTAGTTATCAGAGTCAGGAGCTACACAAGAACATGACCGGTCGCTTTGGCAGTTGACTCCGCCCCCAAGCAAACATTTTATCCTAGGATATTTACAAGTTACCAGAGGTCACACCTTAGGACTAAAGTAAAGGAGATTAGACACGTGCACACCGAAAAAATTAGTTTAGTTTCATTTTCATTAGTTAAATAAATAATTTTGTTTCAGCATATTCATTATGTTAAATTAAATAAATAATTTAATTTCGGCATATTAGTTATGTTAAGTTAAATCGTTTTTCGGATCCATTCGTTATTTCAAATCCATTCTTTATTCATATTCATTATTCTATTCTAAAGTTTAGAATAGAATAATGAATATCAATTAAGAAGAGATCCAAAATAACTAATGAATCCGTAAAACGATTTAACTTAACATAAGGAATATGCCGAAACAAAATTATCTAAACCATCGTCCCCCCACATCTCCAACACTAAATAAAAACCTATTAACTTCTAAACCACCGTCCCCCCACATCGTCAACACTAAATACCTATTAACCTCTAAACCACCATCCCCCCACATCCCTAACACTAAAAAACCTATTAACCCCTAAACCGCCATCCCCTCACATCGACAACGCTAAATAAACCTATTTACTCCTGAACCGCCGTCCCCCCACATCGCCAACACTAAATAAACCTATTAACTCCTAAAGTGCCGCCCCCCCACATCGCCAACACTAGAAAACCTATTAAAAATTCAAATCAACTAAAAGGATGAGCGCTGCTCAAATCCTATTGACTGATTTGAACAGCCAATAGGATTTAAGCAGCTCTCATGAAGATAGAAGATGGAGCCGTCTGGATGAAGATGTTTGGCCGCTGGGAAGAAGATGGATGTCCGGACTTCATAAATCGTGAGTACCAATTTTGGGGTTAGTGTTAGGTTTTTGTCTTTTGGGGTATTTTTTTTTTAAATTAGGGCTTTTTTACTTTTAATGGGCTGAAAAAGAGCTGAATGCCCTTTTAAGGACAATGGTTAGGTTTTTTTATTTTGGGGGGTTGTAATGTTAGTGGGTATTTGGGTCTTCTATTGGCAAAAGAGCTGTTAACTTTAGGGCAATGCCCTACAAAAGGCCCTTTTATGGACTATTGGTAGTTTATTTATAGATTTGTTTTTGTTTTTTAATTTGGGGTGTTGTTGTTTTTTTTTTAAATGGGGGTAATTAGAATAGGAATAATTTTTATTATTTTGGATAATTTCGTTTGTTATTTTTTGTAATGGTAGATTTTTTTATATTTTGTGATTTTAGTGTTTATTATTTTTTGTAATTGTAGTTTTTATTTTTTTGGAATGTTAGGTTTTATTATTTTTAGTACAGTTAGGTTTTTTATTTCTTTTTTTAAACAAGTAATGTTAGGGTTTTTTTTAGTTTAAGCTTAGGTTTTATTTTTATTTCACAGGTTAACGTTAGGGGGTGTTAGGTTTAGGGGTTAATAGTTTTAAAGGGACAGTCTACTCCAGAATTGTTATTGTTTAAAAAGATAGATATTCCTTTTATTACCCATTTCCCAGTTTTCCATAACTAACACAATTATATTAATATACTTTTTACCTCTGCTATTACCTTGTATATAAGCCTTTGCAGACTGCCCCCTTATTTAATTTATTTTGACAGACTTGCATTTAGCCAAATCAGTGTCCTCTCATTTGTAACTCCATGGGCGTGGTCACAATTTTATCTATATGGCACACATGAAATTAACGCCCTCTGAGGGGTACTTATCAAGCCGTCTACTTTACCTGCCTTTGCCGGTCCAATACGCCCGCCTAAGTTCGCCTACCATCGCCGCCGCGGACCTGAATACATTCGCCTAAGCTATCAAAAAAGCTGTCAAAAAGCCGCGCACCAAGTACGGGGCGATGAGCAGCAGATTGTGATAGTTATCACTCATCCGATCTCGCTGCTCTTCGGCTTTTTCACAGCTTTATTGATACCCCTGTCACTAAGCACCCACACTAAACTACACTGTTCTACACCCTATACCGGCGCCCCCGGAGCCCCCCGCAACTAAATAAAGCTACTAACCCCTAAACCGCCACTCCTAGACCCCGCCACAACTCTTATAAATGTATTAACCCCTAAACCGCCGCCCCCGGACACCGCCGCCACCTACATTATACCTACTAACCCCTATCCTGCCCCCCCTATACCGCCGCCACCTAGAATAAATTTATTAACCTCTATCCTGCGGATCCCGGACCCCACCGCAACTAAATAAATAGTTTAACCCCTAAACCTCCGCTCCCGGACCCCGCCGCAACCTATATTAAACTTATTAACCCCTAATCTGCCCCCCTATACCTTCACCACCTATAATAAATTTATTAACCCCTATCCTGCCCCCCCTACACCGCCGCCACTGTAATAAATTTATTAACCCCTATCCTGCCCCCCCTACACCGCCGCAACTCTAATAAAATTATTAACCCCTAAACCTAAGTCTAACTTTAACCCTAACACCCCCCTAACTTAAATATTAATTAAATACATCTAAATAAATGTAACTCTTATTAACTAAATGAATCCTATTTAAAACTAAATACTTACCTTTAAAATATACCCTAATATAGCTACAATATAAATAATAATTATATTGTAGCTATCTTAGGATTTATTTTTATTTTACAGGCAACTTTCAATTTATTTTAACTAGGTACAATAGCTATTAAATAGTTATTAACTATTTAATAGCTACCTAGCTAAAATAAAGAGAAATTTACCTGTAAAATAAAAACTAACCTAAGTTACAATTACACCTAACACTACACTATACTTTAATAAATTATTCCTATTTAAAACTAAATACTTACCTGTAAAATAAACCCTAAGATAGCTACAATGTAATTAATAATTATATTGTAGCTATTTTAGGATTTATATTTATTTTACAGGTAACTTTGTATTTATTTTAGCTAGTTAGAATAGTTATTAAATAGTTATTAACTATTTAATAACTACTTAGCTAAAAGAAATACAAAATTACCTGTAAAATAAATCCTAACCTAAGTTACAATTAAACCTAACACTACACTATCATTAAATTAATTAAATTAATTACCTACAAATAAATACAATTAAATACAATTAAATAAACTAACTAAAGTACAAAAAATAAAAAAAGCTAAGCTACAAAAAATAAAAAAATAAGTTACAAACATTTAAAAAATATTACAACAATTTTAAGCTACTTACACCTAATCTAAGCCCCCTAATAAAATAACAAAGCCCCCCAAAATAAAAAAAATTCCCTACCCTATTCTACATTAAAAAGTAAACAGCTCTTTTGCCTTACCAGCCCTTAAAAGGGCCTTTTGCGGGGCATGCCCCAAATAAAACAGCTCTTTTGCCTGTAAAAGAAAAATACAACCCCCCCCAACATTAAAACCCACCACCCACATACCCCTAATCTAACCCAAAACCCCCTTAAATAAACCTAACACTACCCCCCTGAAGATCATCCTACCTTGAGTCGGAATTAAGGTAAAAAAATCTGATTGGCTGATGGAATCAGCCAATCAGATTCAAGTTCAATCCGATTGGCTGAACCAATCAGCCAATCGGATTGAACTTGAATATGATTGGCTGATTGAATCAGCCAATCAGATTTTTCTACCTTAATTCCGATTGGCTGATAGAATCCTATCAGCCAATCGGAATTCGAGTGACGTCATATTGGATGACGTCACTTAAAGGTACCGTCATTCGTCCTTAGTCGTCGGGAAGAAGAGGATGGATCCGCGTAGGCTCTTCTGAAGATGGCTCCGCTCCACTCCGGATGGATGAAGATTGAAGACGCCGCCTGGATGATGACTTCTATTGGATCAAAGACCTCTTCAGCGCCGCCTGGATGATGACTTCATCGGATGGAAGATTTCTTCAGCGCCCCTAGGATGATGACTTCTGCCGCTCCGGATCTCCTCTTCGGTTCCATCGGTGGTCGGCTGGCCAAACACAACTCAAGGTAGGATGATCTTCAGGGGGGTAGTGTTAGGTTTATTTAAGGGGGGTTTGGGTTAGATTAGGGGTATGTGGGTGGTGGGTTTTAATGTTGGGGGGGGTTGTATTTTTCTTTTACAGGCAAAAGAGCTGTTTTATTTGGGGCATGCACCGCAAAAGGCCCTTTTAAGGGCTGGTAAGGCAAAAGAGCTGTTTACTTTTTAATGTAGAATAGGGTAGGGAATTTTTTTATTTTGGGGGACTTTGTTATTTTATTAGGTGGCTTAGATTAGGTGTAAGTAGCTTAAAATTGTTGTAATATTTTTTAAATGTTTGTAACTTATTTTTTTATTTTTTGTAACTTAGCTTTTTTTATTTTTTGTACTTTCGTTAGTTTATTTAATTGTATTTAATTATTGTAGTTATTTGTAGGTAATTAATTTAATTAATTTAATGATAGTGTAGTGTTAGGTTTAATTGTAACTTAGGTTAGGATTTATTTTACAGGTAATTTTGTATTTCTTTTAGCTAGGTAGTTATTAAATAGTTAATAACTATTTAATAACTATTCTAACTAGCTAAAATAAATACAAAGTTTCCTGTAAAATAAATATAAATCCTAAAATAGCTACAATGTAATTATTAATTACATTGTAGCTATCTTAGGGTTTATTTTACATGTAAGTATTTAGTTTTAAATAGAATAATAAAGTATAGTGTAGTGTTAGGTGTAATTGTAACTTAGGTTAGTTTTTATTTTACAGGTAAATTTCTCTTTATTTTAGCTAGGTAGCTGTTAAATAGTTAATAACTATTTAATAGCTATTGTACCTAGTTAAAATAAATTGAAAGTTGCCTGTAAAATAAAAATAAATCCTAAGATAGCTACAATATAATTATTATTTATATTGTAGCTATATTAGGGTTTATTTTAAAGGTAAGTATTTAGTTTTAAATAGGATTAATTTAGTTAATAAGATAAATATTATTTAAATGTATTTAATTAATATTTAAGTTAGGGGGGTGTTAGGGTTAGTGTTAGACTTAGGTTTAGGGGTTAATAATTTTATTAGAGTTGCGGCGGTGTAGGGGGGGCAGGATAGGGGTTAATAATTTTATTACAGTGGCGGCGGTGTAGGGGGGGGCAGGATAGGGGTTAATAAATTTATTATAGGTGACGACAGTGTAGGGGGGGCAGATTAGGGGTTAATAAGTTTAAGATAGGTTGCGGCGGGGTCCGGGAGCAGCGGTTTAGGGGTTAAACTATTTATTTAGTTGCGGCGGGGTCCTGGATCCGCAGGATAGGGGTTAAGAAATTTATTCTAGGTGGCGGCGGTATAGGGGGGGCAGGATAGGGGTTACTAGGTATAATGTAGGTGGCGGCGGGCTCCGGGAGCGGCGGTTTAGGGGTTAATACATTTATAAGAGTTGCGGCGGGGTCTAGGAGCGGCGGTTTAGGGGTTACTAACTTTATTTAGTTGCGGGGGGCTCCGGGGGCGCCGGTATAGGGGGTTAACATGTTTAATATAGTTGTGGCGGGCTCCGGGAGCGGCGGTTTAGAGGGTAATACATTTATTTAGTTGCGGCGGTGTAGGGGGGCAGATTAGGGGTGTTTAGACTCGGGGTACATGTTAGGGTGTTAGGTACAGATGTTTCCCATAGGAATCAATGGGATGTCTGGCAGCAGCGAACATGAACTTTCGCTATGGTCAGACTCCCATTGATTCCTATGGGATCCGCCGCCTCCAGAGCGGCGGTTTGAAAACCAGGTAAGCTGGGCCGGAAAAGTGCCGAGCGTACCTGCTAGTTTTTTGATAACTAGCAAAAGTAGTCAGATTGTGCCGCACTTGTGTGCGGAACATCTGGAGTGACGTAAGAATCGATCTGTGTCGGACTGAGTCCGGCGGATCGAAGCTTATGTCACAAAATTCTACTTTTGCCGGTATCTAGGGCTTGATAACTAAGGCGAATCAGCCTCGCCTCAAATACGCTGTGGAATTCCAGCGTATTTGATGTAGACACGTTGATAACTACCCCTCTCTAGCTGTGAAAAACTGCCAAATGCATTGAAATAAGGGGCAGCCTGCAAGGGCTTAGAAATTAGCATATGAGCCCATCTAGGTTTAGCTTTCAACAAAGAATACCAAGGGAACAAAGCACATTTGATGATAAAGGTGAATTGGAAGATTGTTTAAAATTGCATTCCCTATCTGAATCATGAATGTTTAATTTTTACTAGACTGTCCCTTTAAATTAATGAACAGAAGGGCAGCAGCACCACTGAAAAATTATCCTTTATTTAGGACAAAAGAGAAACAAAACACAATGTTTCAGGGCTCACCCCTTAGTCATGTGTACAATTCTAACATGGTGGGTCATTATATTTATACCCTTCAGGTGAGAGTATTCACAGGTGTATCAAACACAAAAATTACCCCATGGTACATACATAAAAAATACTAACACTGATAAATATAGCAAGAAATCACTACACATTGCCACCCACTGGTGAATATTAAAAATAGCCAAACTTATGTTTACATGTTTTAAACTGCATTTCATCATTGGAGGCAGAAGTACAGAGGATAACGGCTAGGAATATATATTTTTATTCACATTATACCTTAAAGGGACAGTCTAGTATAAATTAAACTTT
The DNA here is from genome assembly GCF_027579735.1 of Bombina bombina. NCBI lineage: Eukaryota > Metazoa > Chordata > Amphibia > Anura > Bombinatoridae > Bombina > Bombina bombina. The sequence goes on along the minus strand of NC_069504.1, from coordinate 846,965,292 downwards.
AATAATTCAGATAGAACTTTTAATTTTATTCAACATTCCAATTTACTTTTATCATCAAATTTGCTTTTTTCTCTTGGTATTCTAAGTTTAAATTAAACATAGGTTGGCTCATATGCTAATTTCTAAGCCTTTGAGGGCTGCCTCTTATCACATTCTTTTTAAATCTCTTTTTTAACACAAAGAGACAGAAAGTACACGTGGGCCATATAGATAACACTGTGTTCAGGCACAGGGGGTTATTTAAGATTTAGCACAAAACAATGCTAAATTTAAGACAATAGATAATAAACAGCCACAGTCATGTGATCAGGGGACTAGAAGAAGGTTCCTAGATGCAAAGCAATCACAGAGGTAAAACGTGTATTAATATAACTGTGTTGGTTATGCAAAACTGGTCAATGGGTAATAAAGGGATTATCTATCTTTTAAAACAATAAAAATTCTATGGTAGACTGTCCCTTTAAATCTCTCATAGACTATTAGTACAATAAAGAACCTAGCCAGAACAGTCAGAAATTCTAACATTTTACAGAAACAATGGCCAATCCAGGTCCCTATTAAGACCCCTAGGGTATAAGGTATCCAATTTAAATATCCAAAATGCCTCACGTCTCTTTAGAATTAGCTCTCTATCGCCTCCTCTATTAGGTCTCTCTATCCTCTCTATTATTTGAAATCTTAACTGAGAAATTTGGTGTCCAGCCCTCACAAAATTATTAGACACAGGGGCTTCCTCGTCACCCCTCCTTATATTAGACTTATGTTGGTTCATGCTTTCTCTGGCTTTCCTGGTAGACTCGCCAACATATATAAAGCCACACGGGCATTTAATTAGATATATAATAAAATCCGAATTACAGGTGTAGTAATCTTTTATATCAAATTTTCTCTCAGTTGTGGATGAATAAATTGGCAACCTTTGATAATGTTACTACAACTAAAACACCCCAAACAGGTGTAACAGCCTTTATTCTTATTGGTAATGTATCTGAGTCCACCAGTTCTTGCACTACCAATATCACTCTTAATGAGGGCATCTCTAATAGAGGGGGCTCTTTTATATGCAGGCATTGGATATTGGCTAATCTCAGTAACCGAAGGGTTACAATCCCTAAGAATATGCCAATGTTTTCTGATAACATTCTGTATTAGTCTAGATTGTTTGTTATATTGGCTAACAAACACTAATCTGTCTTTATTCCTATCATTCTGTTCATCCCTTTTCCTCTTTTAATAGGTCCTCCCTATTTAATGCCAAAACTTAATGAACAGTTTACCCATCTCTTTTAATCTACAGTCTACTACATTAGGATCAGATACAATCCTTTGCACTCTTAAAAGTTGACTATAAGGCAGGGAATTCAACAGGGGCACGGGGTGGGCACTATCATGATTCACCAAATTGTTACGGTTAATTAATATAAGTCTGCACATAACTGGCTCTCACCCTTGTATACGGATGTATCAAAAAAATCTGGATTCACTAAATGTAATTTTTAACTTAATAGACTTAGTAGAGCCATTTAGATCAGCCACGTAATGCAGTTTTAAACATGTAAAAATAGGTTTGGCTATTTTTAATATTCACCAGTGGGTGGGGATGTGTAGTGATTTCTTGCTAGATTTATCAGTGTTAGTATTTTTTATTTATGTACCACTAGTAATGTAATGACAGTTGTATGCCAGTAGATGGCAATATGGGATAATTTTTGTAATTGATACACCTGTGAATACTCTCACCTGAAGGGTATAAATATAATGACCCACCATGTTCGAATTGTACACATGACTAAGGGGTAAGCCCCGAAACATTGTGTTTTGTTACTCTTTTTTCCTAAATAAAGAATAATTTTTCACTGGTGCTGCTGCCCTTCTGTTCATTTATACTGTTATTGGGACTTGTCTCTACCCTTGCAGCCTGCACAGTGTTGGAGCTGGAATGTGTTGATCTCTCATACATTCTTTTGTCCCCTTTAAATTAGGTAGTTGTGATTTGGGTGGACGGCGTTTTAGAGGTAAATAGTTGTATTTAGTGTTTGCGATGTGGGGGGATGGCGGTTTAGGGGTTAATAGGTTTATTTAGTGTTGGAGATGTGTGGGGACGCGGTTTAGGAGTTTATAGGTTTATTTAGTGTTGGCGATATGGGGGGGGCGGCGGTTTAACTTTAGATAAGATGAATATGAATTAAGAATGGATCCAAAAATTCGGAAACAAAATTATTAGTTTTTGGGATTTTTCAGGATTTTAGTTATGGTGTCGATTCGTGAATTCGGATTAATCCGAATCAGCCAAAATTCGTCCGAAAACTAAATTAGTCTGAAACAATCTCAGCACCAATGAAAGGGGTCACAGAGGTCACACCTTAGAACTAAAGTAAAGGAGATCTCAGCACTATAAGAAATGGTTTACAATTTATAAAATATATTATTATTAACATCACTTATTTGTATTGCTCTGCAAAATTACATATTCACATAGGTTTTGATCATGTGGTTATTTAATATACTTATATGCCAGAAAGGACGACAAACAATAGTGGCTTCCTCACCATATATATGTTAATTGGCAATTGGTTTCGCTGTCAATTTGTTTCGAAGCCCTGGCCACACCCCTGAGTGGGAGGGGCGAGAAGCGTCATTCGGCAAAACACACATGGAGGCCCATTTATCAAGCTCCGTATAGAACTTGAAGGGCCGTGTTTCTGGCGAGTCTTCAGACTCGCCAGAAACACAAGCTCCATAACCCTGTCCGCCTGCTCTGATGAGGCAAACAGGAATCGCCGCAATTCAACTCGATCGAATACGATCGGGTTGATTGACACCTCCCTGTTGGCGACCGATTGGCTGCAAGTCAGCAGGGGGCGGCATTGCACCAGCAGCTCTTGTGAGCTGCTGGTGCAAAGCTGAATACGGAGAGCGTATTGCTCTCCGCATTCAGTGAGGTCTTGCGGACCTGATCTGCACTGTCGGATCAGGTCCGCAAGACCTTTCATAAATAGGCCCCATGGTGTTAGTTTAGTGAAGACCTCACACGCTGGAATCTACATGTGCAATTTCACATCTCTTGTTGCAAACAGCAGCTGTGCATTCAAACCGGAGGGTAATATAAATGTAACGATTGCAACTCACCTGGATACTCTGCTCTGGATTGTAACTTTGTTGGCATACATTAAGCTTCGACTGACTGCTATTTGGGACGCCTGGATATTTCAAATTTAAGCAGCAAGTGTACTAAAATGACGTTGAGATTTCTCTAATAATGATTGGATCAGATAAAAGGTACTTTTGCAAATGGCATTAAGATCGTTATGATAAGATCCTTTGCATCAGAGTATAGAACCTCGGGACTGAGCTATATCTAATCTGCCTAAACATAGGTTTTGGAAGTGGATGTTTTACTTTCATTCATTTTTTGCCCTCTAACCTATTTGGAACGTGCTTTGCTGCTCAAAACTGCAAAAACCTTTTTGTTCAATTAGCTGCGAAGCGTGCAACTAGCACTAAGGGCTTCCACATAACTGTGCTCAGCAATTGAATCTGGTTACTTTTGTTCTTTATTGAATATATATGATAGGAAATTTTGCAATGAATGTTCCTATAAAGTGGTTGCTTTGGTGCGGCCTTGCCATTCTTTGACATATGAATATATATAATTTGTCCTTTCTTTTACTTGTGCATATTATTCAAATCTAAAAGGTATATGGCCAGCTGTTAGACAGTGAGTTGCCAGGACCTCCCAACCCCCAAAGAGACATCCTGAGTTGGTTAGAGGAGGGACTGGCCTAATTAGTTATGCTAATATACATAAAAAGTTGATACATTTGGAGTTAGTTGGGTATAGACTGCTGAGAGTGGAAGTAGCAGAGGTTCTGGGGCCTGCTATGAGTGTAACTTGGGAGAGAGGCTGCAATTTTGGACATGTGTGGAATTTTTGTGAGCCAGAGGTCTGAAGATCTTGAGAGAACCTTGGACCAGAGACCAGTCCTGGAGCAGTCCCTAAAGATTAGAGATCCACAAGCAGGAAGTCTGGAAACACTGGCCCATAAGAGTGAGATCCCAAGATATATTGGTTTTAGTATAGTGTTAGTATTTGTTTTCTTTGCACTTTGTGTATGTGTGTTGTGTATTTTTTCTACACAACTCATGTAACAGTGTTTTAATTTCTGTATTTCTGTACATAATATAACATCTTTTTTATTTATCACTTTTGTGTATGTCTTGATTTTTTTCACCTGTTCCCTAGTGAATTTCTTACAGCACCAAGGAAAGGGTTCTTTGCATTAAAAATAGTAAAGTTAAAGGAATCACATAACTTACAGCTTGATTACGAGTTTTATGTTATGAGTGAAAAAGCTTCATAACGATGCTTTTTCACTACCGCTGGTATTATGAGTCTTGCAGGTATAGCTGTACCGCACACTTTTTTGGCCGTCACGCAACATAACTACTGCAGCTTTCAAAAAGTCATTTTTCAATGGGACTTCCACAGCGCCGGTATTACGAGTTTGCCTGTCCGGCCAAAAAGTGAACAGTACAGCCCATAACTCCAAGATCCATACCGTAAACTGAAAGTCAGTAGTTATGGCTTTTATGTTACAAATCCGTAACATAAAACTCATAACTAAAGTGCTAGAAAGTACACGAACACCCATAAACTACCTATTAACCCCTAAAACAAGGCCCTCCCGCATAGCAAACACTAAAATAAAATTATTAACCCCTAATCTGCCGCTCCAGACATCGCCCCCACTATAATAAACATATTAACCCCTAAACCGCCGTACTCCCGCATCGCAAATGCTAGTTAAATATTATTAACCCCTAATCTGCTGTCCCTAACATCGCCGCAACCTACATTACTGTTATTAACCCCTAATCTGCTGCCCCCAAAATCGCCGCCCCTATACTAAAGTTATAAACCCCTAAACCTAACCCTAAGTCTAACCCTAACACCCACTAACTTTAATTTAATTAAAATAAATCTAAATAAAAATTACTATCATTAACTAAATAATTCCTATATAAAACTAAATACTTACCTATAAAATAAACCCTAAGATAGCTACAATATAACTAATATTTACATTGTAGCTAGCTTAGGTTTTATTTTTATTTTACAGGCAAGTTTGTATTTATTTTAACTAGGTAGACTAGTTAGTAAATAGTTATTAACTATTTACTAGCTACCTAGTTAAAATAAATACAAACTTACCTGTAAAATAAAACCTAACCTGTCTTACACTAACACCTAACCTTACACTACAATTAAATAAATTACATTAATTAAATACAATTAACTAAATTACAACCCCCCCACTAAATTACACAAAATAAAGAAGAAATGATCAAATATTTAAACTAATTACACCTTATCTAATAGCCCTATCAAAATAAAAAAGCCCCCCAACATAAAAAAAACCTAGCCTAATCTAAACTGCCAATAACCTTAAAAGGGCCTTTTGTGGGGCATTGTCCCAAAGAAATCAGCTCTTTTACCTTAAAAAATAATACAAACAACCCCCCAACAGTAAAACCCACCACCCACACAACCGAACCCCCAAATAAAATCCTATCTAAAAAAAACCTAAGCTCCCCATTGCCCTGAAAAGGGCATTTGGATGGGCATTGCCCTTAAAATGGCATTTAGCTCTTTTTCAGCCCAAACCCTAATTTAAAAATAAAACCCACCCAATAAACCCTTTAAAAAAAACCTAACACTAACCCCCGAAGATCCACTTACAGTTTTTGAGAGACCGGACATCCATCCTCAACGAAGCCGGGAGAAGTCTTCATCCAAGCGGCAAGAAGTCCTTAACGAAGCCGGGAGACGTCTTCATCCAAGCGGCAAGAAGTGATCCTCCAGGCGGGCAGAAGTCTTCAACCAGACGGCATCTTCTATCTTCATCCTTCCAACGCGGAGCGGCTCCATCTTCAAGACTTCCGGCACGGAGTATCCTCTTCTTTCGATGGTCGCTTAAGAATAAAGGTTCCTTTAAATGACATCATCCAAGATGGTGTCCCTTGAATTCCGATTGGCTGATAGAATTCTATCAGCAAATTGGAATTAAAGGTGAAAAAATTCTATTGGCTGATGCAATCAGCCAATAGGATTGAGCTTCAATTCTATTGGCTGATCCAATCAGCCAATAGAATGTGAGCTCAATCCTATTGGCTGATTGCATCAGCCAATAGGATTTTTTCACCTTTAATTCCGATTGGCTGATACAAGCATGTAAAACCAGCTCAAAGCAGCACTGGTATTTGAGTGCGGTATGGAGCTCAATGGAGCTCAACACTACAATATTGCCTGCTCACACAGGGTTTATGAAAACCTGTAATAGCAGTGCTATAGGGAGGTGACGGTGGAAATAACTTGCAAGTTTGCACCGAGCCGCTCATAATGCAAAACTCGTAATCTAGCCATTAGTTAATTAAGACGTCTCCAACACCAACAGGTTCTCTGGCCTTGTGAGCTTTACCAGTTCCTTTTATTACATGTAGCCAAGCTGATTCCTTAAAGCTCACTCATCTCTCCAACCTTTCGTATATAAGCTTCAGAGAGTAACACAGAACTGATGAGGCTAGTAAAGCTGGAGAAACTGAAGACCGCATTTTGCAAATGTTTGCACTTTCAAAGACCATTGACAAGCAGGTAACACTAAAAGAAACAAATTATTTATGTAAATACAGTCTATTATAAGAAAATGTAAAATTGATCCAGAGATATTTATTGACAACTAGAAATAATTTATTCTTACATAATGCAGAAGCCATATAGTTCAATGTAAAAGCATGACTCACCGGAGTTTAATTCAATTTACGTATATCTTTTTAGCATTAACTGCTGTGAAATGCTTTTGGTTTCTAGGGTAACAACTGATAACTTTGCATGGATAAAAAATAATTTTATTCAGTTCTATCTGTGAGATTCATTTAAAAGCTTGGTTAACATTTATGTGAAAATCAAGTGTAAATTAATTTGTATACATAAGTGATTGCTATTTTGGTAAATGAAACAGGTAATACATTTTAATAGTACTATTGAAAATTCTTTATAGATGATGTACAAGGGTTCTGAATTTTCAAAATATTACAAATATCCTCTAAAGCTAACAAAGTTGTTATTTTTTTTAAAGGCATATTCTAGTGTAAAAATGAAATGGTTTATTTTGTTAGCTAATTTTACTTTTAAACAAACGCAAATTTTCACTATCACTCTCCAGTAAAACAATATGACACCCTGCTCTCACAATCTAATTGTGCAAGAGCAGGGGTTGTCTTACTTTCAACCTGATCAAATTTGTCCTGATGAATTTAAACTTCCATTGCTGAGGTGGAGAGGTTAAGAAATAGTGGTTTTAAGGCATATTGTTTATGCACCACAGATGATCCAAAGCTGCCTTCTCAGCTTGATAAATTGAGCCCTATGTGTTTATCCTGCATAAAAGTAAATAAACAAATAGTTAAAGCTGCACACCCAGGTGTAATGGCAAGGTTAAAACACATACGGCTAGATTACAAGTGACGCGCTATCGTTAGCACAGGCGCAATATTGCAATATTTCGCTTGAGCAAACTTGCTCATTTGAAAGCAAATTCAAGCATACAAGTGCAAATTAAATTTGTGCTTGTCGGCCTAGCGTGACTGAAGACCTTGCATAAAGGGTTAGGGCTAAATAAAAAATTGCACCAAACACAACATAATGAAGTTATACATTCTCTATATACACTATCTAATAAAAAATATTCATAGAAATATTAATAAAAAAGTCATATAGGTTAATAGGTATATGGTATATGACAAGGTGTTTGAATGGAAAGGGCTGCATACATACACTCACAGACCACTTTATTAGGTACACCTGTTCAGTTGCTTGTTAACACAAATTGCTAATCAGCCAATTGTCACGCCGCGCCACTCCAGCCATTGCTAGGGGTGTGGCGTCTTCTTCCTTGCTCGATGCCTAGGGCTGTGTCGGCTCTGAAGGCATGCGGCGCTGACGTCATCGCCGCACGCTCCCTGATGCCGGTCTCACGCTGTGGCGCCAATCCTACACTATTTAAATCTATTCAGTATGAACTATAACTGCCCAAGTATAGGTGATACTTTGTGTGCTCCTGGGTGTGATAGATTGTACTATAATTGCTGAATTACTTATTACTGCTGAAACTCTGCCTGTCTGACTACTCTGCCTCTTAACCCTATAATTGCATATAATTAACGCCGGGATAGCTAGACTACTGGCCGAGTTCGGTCTGATAGGGGAATATCCCACGAGCATTACATTATACTTGGGCTATGCAGCCAGATGAGGTGGCACGAGCTGTTTATCTTTAGGGACAGATGTTGGGAACCCATACCACACAGTTGCAGAATATGGATTCCAAGCTAGAGGCTATTACCGCTCAACTCTCCTTACTAGTTGCAGCGAGGGATGCCGCTCCTGTTGTTACGCCACCAGCCCCTACTCCTAGTACTGTGACTTCTTCCTCAGCTTCTGGAAGTATACCCCGGATACCATTGCCTGACAAGTATGAAGGTTCTACTGATTGCAGGGGTTTTCTAAACCAATGCAGGTTGCACTTCCGTAATGATCCTCACACCTTTCAGTCTTATCAGTCAAGGGTTACCTTTATCATTTCCTTGCTGAAGGACCAGGCCCTAGCCTGGGTTTCTCCCCTTTTGGAACAAAACGCTACACTCCTGCATGATGCTGATGAGTTTGTTTCTGCCTTATCTTCTGTGTGTTGGGGCTTCTGGCCGTAGCTCTGCTGCGGAATATTTTCTCCTGGATCTCCGCCAGGGCAATAGAACTGTGTCGGCACAATTTGCCATTGAGTTTCGCACCTTGGCACTTGAAACCACTTGGGATGGCAAAGATGAACTCACCATGATATCCCTAATTCTTTGGATGACTTTATAATGCTTTGTATCAGTCTGGACTCTCGCTTTCAGGAAAGACAAGCCGAGAGAGACAGAACAATGAGGGTCCTTCCCTCTTGTCCTCCTGTTCGCCCAGTTTCTGCAGCATCTGCCACCTCTCCAACAGCTCCAGTTACCTCAGTGGAGGAACCTATGGATCTCTCCTCCTTCAAACCTTCAGAGTCTGAAAGAGGAGAAGGAGACCGAGACTATGCTTTTATTGTGGGTCTAACTCCCACCAACTAAAGGACTGTGACATTCAGCCGGGAAAAGCCAATGCTTAGGGGATAACGCAGGGGTACCTCTAAGCATGATCTCTACTAAATCCCCTCACTCCTCTCGGATCATGGTACCTGTTACCCTAACCTTTCTTCAGAACACTGTCCACACTCAAGTCTTCATCAATTCAGGGGCATCTGGGAACATCCTGGATCAACGCTTCATGATTCAAGCTTGCTTGCCTCTTTTGCAGAAAATACATTGTCTCAAGATAACTACCCTGGATGGCACCCCTCTTGGTTCAGGCTTGATTCATTTTGAGCCAGCACCCCTGACCCTGACTGTGGGAGTCCTTCACACTGAACAGCTACAGTTTGAGGTCATTCATTACCCAGCACAGCCTGTCATCCTTGGTCTTCCTTGGCTTGGGGTACACAATCCACAGTTCGACTGGGCTGAGGGACAACTGGCTTCCTGGGGTACCTCCTGTTTCCACTTCTGCCTTGCGACAGTCACTCCTCTGCCCCATATTACCATAGCCAGTATACAGACTCCTTCAAATCTTCTGTCAGCATACACAGACTTTGCAGACGTGTTTGAGAAAAAAGCAGTCGACGTGCTGCCACCCCACCATCCTTATGACTGCAAGATCAACCTCTTTCCCGGAGCTCCATTTCCTAAAGGGAGGACGTATCCACTCTCCAAAGCAGAAACCAAATCCATGGAGGAATACATCCAAGAGAACCTAGCTAATGGTTTCATTCATCCTTCCTCCTCTCCTGCTGGGGCAGATTTATTTTTTGTCAGTAAAAAGGATAGTGGGCTCAGACCCTGCATTGACTACAGGGCCTTGAACAACATAACCATCAAGAATCACTATCCCATATAATTAATCACTGAACTGTATGACTCACTCCAGGATGCTTCGACTTACGTGGGGCATACAATCTGATTCGTATCTCTCCCGGCCAGAATGGAGGACCCACTTCAACACAAGATCTGGGCATTACGAATACCTTGCAATGCCCTTTGGGATGTGTAACACCCCTGCAGTCTTCCATGCATTCATCAACGATGTCTTCCATGACTTCCTCAACCGCACTGTCATCGTCTATCTGTATGACATCCTTGTTTTCTCTTCCAGTTTGGAGGAACATCATAGACACGTAAGACAGGTGCTTCTACGTCTCAGAAACAATTCTCTGGTAGCCAAATTAGAAAAATGTGAGTTTGATCAAGTACAGATCCAATTCCTTGGCTATGTGATCTCGAAGGAGGGTTTTGCCATGCGTCCTGCAAAACTCACTGCATTTCTGGAATGGCCTCAACCTACCTCTCTAAAAGGATTACAGAGGTTCTTGGGGTTCTCCAATTATTACCGCAAGTTTATAAAGAACTTTTCTCAAACAGTCGCTCCTTTCACTGAATTAACTAAATGGAACAAAGACTGTAAACATTGGCCTCCTGAACCCATACATGCCTTCTCTAGTCTGAAAGAGGCTTTCTGTTCAGCTCCTGTGCTCCACCATCCTGAACCTAACCTACAGTTCACTTTAGAGGTTGATACCTCCGAGATAGGGGCTGGAGCAGTTCTTACCCAAAGGGATACTTTGACTTCCAAGTCACACCCTGTAGCCTTTTTCTCTAAATGCTTTGCTCCTGCTAAGAAGAACTACAATGTGGGCAATTGTGAACTCCGAATGGCGTCACTGGTTAGAGGGTACCGCCAATCCCATTCAGATTCTCACCGACCACAAGAATCTGACTTACCTAGAGACTGCTCATTGACTCAATCCTTGACAGGCCAGGTGGGCCTTGTTCTTTTCCCACTTTAACTTTGTGATCTCTTATCTTTCTGGGACTAAGAACAAGAAGGCGGATGCCCTTTCCTGTCAGTTCCCTCACTCAAGTGATTCTTCTGAAACTCCTATTGAACACATCATACCCCCCTCGTGTGTGGTTGCTCAACTAAACACCACCCTTCTGCAAAGATTGCAATGTGCCCAGTCTAGTAAACCTCCTGGAGCTCCCATGACCTCCAATATTCTCTTTGTACCTCTGAACCTACGCATCCTTGTGCTAGCCTTGACACATGGTAGTAAACTCTCAGGACACCCTGGTTCAACTAGGACTTTCAAGCGTCTTTCCCAACATGTATGGTGGCCTACTATGAAGTCTGATGCTCAGGATTATGTGAAGGCCTGCACTACTAAGACACCCCGACCTTTGCCTTGTGGCTTGCTCCAACCATTGTCCATTCCCAAACAACCATGGACACACATAACAATGGACTTCATTGTGGACCTTCCCTCTTCTGACCACCATACAGTTGTGATGGACCGCTTTTCCAGACTGGCTCATTTTGTCCCCCTAACAAAACTGCCTTCTGCCCAGGATTTGTCTTCTTTCTTTCTCTTGCTTGTGGTACGATTTCATGGCATTCCTGTGAATATTGTTTCCGACAGAGGTCCACAGTTCATCTCTACCTGTTGGAGAGCCTTTTGTAAGTTGATTGGAACCACTGTTTCTTTGTCTTCTGGATACCATCTTCAGACCAATGGCCTAACAGAGAGCAAACCAGGATCTTGAAACCTACCTTAGAGCCTTTGTCAACGCTCGCCATACCAACTGGTCTGAGTTGTTACCCCTAGATGAGCTGGCAAGAAACACTCATTGGCACTCGTGTCTCCCTCTTTCTGCTCAGTCTACTGGGGTTCCTGCTGCAGACTAATACGTCATTAGACTCACCTCTCATTGGCAACGTATTCGCTCTCAGTTACGTGCAGCTGTCTCTAGATATAAGAAGTTTGCTGATCGCCATAGAGCTTCTGTACGTGCCATCCCAGTGGGTGAACGTGTATGGATTTCTACTTGACACATTGGTCTACGTCAACCCTGTCATAAATTTGGACCTAGATTTATCGGCCCTTACAAGGTCCTGAAATCTCCTGTACCCTACAAAGTGGCCTTGCACAAAACCCTATGCATACACCCAGTCTTCCACATCTCTCTACTCAAACCTTACATCAAGAACAGATATACTTGACTCCAAGCTCCTCCTCCTCTGCTCCTGGTCTGTGGTGACCCAGAATATGAAGTAGCTAAGATCCTGGACTCCAGATTCAGACGTAGACAACTGCAGTATCTGATACATTGGAAGGGTTACTCGATGGCGGATTGTTCCTGGGTTCCTGCCTGTGATGTACATGCTCTATCCTTGGTCTCGAGGCTCCATGCTGCTCATTCTCTGAAGCCGGCTCTGGTCCCCGTTGAAAACCCTTGAGTGGGGGGCTATGTCACACCGAGCCACTCCAGTCGTTGCGAGGGGTGCGGCGTCTTCTTCCTTGCTCGTTGCCTAGGGCTGTGTCGGACTCTGGAGGAGTGCGGCGCTGACGTCATTGCCGCGCGCTCCCTGATGCCGGTCTCATGCTGTGGCACCAACCCTACACTATTTAAATCTGTTCAGTACGATCTATCACTGCCCAAGTATAGGTGATACTTTGTGTGCTCCTGGGTGTGATAGACCATACTATAATTGCTGGATTACTTATTGCTGCTGAAACTCTGCCTGTCTGACTACTCTGCCTATTAACCCTATAATTGCTGGATTGACTTTTGCTGCTGAACTTTGCCTGTCTGACTACTCTGCCTCTTAACCCTTTAATTGTTGGACTGATTTAATGTTGCCAAATCCTGCCTGCCTGACCATTCTAGGGGTGTGCCCTTGGACTGCTTTACTGTTTCTGAATCCTGCCTGCCTGACCATTCTAGTGGTGTGCCCTTGGACTGCTTTACTGTTGCCGAATCCTGCCTGCCTGACCATTCTAGTACTGTGCCGTTGGACTGCTTTACTGTTGCCAAATCCTGCCTGCCTGACCATTCTAGTGGTGTGCCATTGGACTACTTTACTGTTGCCAAATCCTGCCTGCCTGACCATTCTAGTGGTGTGCCCTTGGACTGCTTTACTGTTGCCGAATCCTGCCTGCCTGACCATTCTACTGGTTTGCCTTGGACCGCTCTGCCGTTATCACTGGGGACTGTCCTGCCTGTGGTGAGTGCCACCTACCTCATCTTACTTTCTCTGCTCTGGGATATTCCCTATCTTTCCGGCTCAACTACTGGCCGAGTTTGGTCTGATAGAGGAATATCTCACGAGCATTACACCAATCACATGGCAGCAACTCAATGCATCTTAGGTATCTAGATGTGGTGAAGACAACTTGCTGAAGTTCAAACCGAGCATCGAAATGGGTAAGAAAGATGATTTAAGTGACTATGAACGTGGCATAGTTGTTGTTGCCAGACGGGTTAGTCTGAATATTTAAAAAACTGCTTATCTACTGGGATTTTCACATACAACCATTTCTAGGGTTTACAGAGAATGTTCAGAAAAAGAGAAAATATCCAGTGAGCGGCAGTTTGGTTGAAGACAATGCCTTGTTGATGTCAGAGGTCAGGGGAGAATGGGAAGACTGGTTTGAGATGATAGAAAGGCAACAGTAACTCAAATAACCACTTGTTACAACCAAGATATGCAGAATACCATCTCTAAATGCACAACACATCGAGCCTTGAAGCAGATGGGCTACAGCAGCAGAAAGACCACACCAGGTGGCACTTCTGTCAGCTAAGAACAGGAATCTGAGGCTGCAATTAGCACGGGCTCACCAAAACTGGACAACCGAAGATTGGAAAAATGGTGCCTTGTCTGATGAGTCTCGATATCAGATCCGACATTCAAATGGTAGGGTCAGAATTTGGCATAAACAACATGAATGCATGGATCCATCCTGCCTTGTATCGATGGTTCAGGCTGGTGGTGGTGCAATGGTGTGGGGATATTTTATTGGCACACTTTGGGCCCCTTAGTACGAATTGAGCATTGTTTAAATGCCATGGCCTACCTGAGTATTGTTGCTGACCATGTATATCCCCTTATGACTACAGTGTACCCATCTTCTGATGGCTACTTCCAGCAGGATAATGCACCATGTCAAAAAGCTCAAATCATCTCAAACTGGTTTCTTGAACATGACAATGAGTTGACTCAACTCCAATAGCCTCCACAGTCACCAGATCTCAATCAAATAGAGCACCTTTGGGATGTAGTGGAATGGGAGATTTGCATCATTAATGTGCAGCCAATAAATCTGCAGCAACTGTGGGATGCTATCAGGGCCGGGCAGGGAAATCAGACCGGACCTGGAAATTTGTATAGACCGACCCAGCCCTGCCCCCTCCAGCCTAGCCATGCCCCTCCAGCCCAGCCATGCCCCCTCCAAGCCAGCCAACTATGATCTAGCTGGTTTTCCCTTCAACTCATATAGATAGATATATAATATATAAATATATATATAATATAAATATATATAAATATAATAGAAAATAAAAAAATTGTGAGTGTAACACTACTAGCCTAGGCCTTTGTTATCAAGCACAGTGCGATTGATGTTGATATTACATTGTTAAGACATTTCTGGTAAATAATTTTACCTTTTGAGGAGCACTCACATACTGAAATAGGTCAGTGTGGATCCCACGGCCTGGGCAGCACTCTCTTTGCTGTTTGAATGAGCACGATTGTGTCTAACGAAACAGCTGCAGTCACTATCTAACACTGAGCAGTTATTTCCCCCCGCCTGGCGACTCACTGAAGTAGAGTTCGTACTAACATCTGCCGGCTGTGGATCTGGTTCCCAGAACAGGTCTCGCTGATGTATGCCATTGTAACTGAGAACTCTGCACGGTGCGTGGTCTAAACACACTGAGATGGGGGGGGGGGTGTTGCCGGGGGTGGGGAGGGACTAACTTGACAAAACGTTACATACATCAATAGCAGGACGGAACCGGTGCTCTAGAATGAATGTAGTATGATGTCACTTGTCTAATTGTTAATCCCGCCCACACACAATATTCCTGCAGTGAACGCCATGTGTGACTCAAACACATGTGCTGTATACCGGGTAGGGAGGGTAGTGGTTACATGCCTGGTCCGGAATTTCCGGATGTAAAAAAATTTGAAAACACTTTAAGAATCATGTTCAGAGCTATGTCCGTTTTTTTTTAACACATATTACCGGGCAGTGACAACTGTGCTAAGTTGCTTGCTGCGCTCTCTCTCCACTGCAGCTGTCTGAGCAGCCTCTGCAGGCCGACGGCCCACCGGGATTTTTCCCAGTATCCCGGCGGCCCAAGCCGGCCCTGGATGCTATCATGTCAATATGGACAAAAATCTCTGAGGAATGTTTCCAACACCTTGTTGAATCTATGCCCCGAAGAATTAAGGCAATTCTAAAGGCAAAAGGGGGTCCAACCTGGCACGAGCAAGGTGTACCATATAAAGTGGCCGGTGAATGTACATACATATACATGTGTAAATATATGTATGTATGTACATATATATATATATATATATATATATATATATATACTGTATATATATATATATATATATATCTATACTGTGTATATATATATATATATATATATATATATATATATATATATATATATATATATATATATATATATATATATATATATATATATATATATATAGTCATAGATAGGATAGCACAATCTTACTGAAGTAATGCCACGGTGCTCTGCTACTATCATAACAATATTGTTATGATAGTAGCAGAGCACCGTGGCATTACTTCAGTAAGATTGTGCTATCCTATCTATGACTTTGTGTTTTGGCCTTATGGCATTTGGGATTAGCACTCCACTGTGATATTACACAGGAACAGTGGACTTGGCTGTGTACAGTTTTGCATCTACTCGGGATCATTTTCTACATTTGCTCTATATTGGTTTTAAAAGTTTTATAACATATCCACACTTTTGTCTTTTCATTGTGATGGCGGAGGCTGCAGCAAATATGGATACAGCATACAATGAGGAGGACTTCAATACAGATCCCCTAGCATTCACTGATGACGATGCAGACAGGATTCTGGTCTCAGATGAAACTTGTGAGCTGGGAGGTGAGACACCTATTAATATATACCACAAATTACTTAATTTGCGCAGGAAGGAGGTTGATTATCACTTACATGCAGTGTTCTTATCAGGTTATTTTAGGAAGAAATTTATACCCAGGGAGTTCAGGGTCAAAAACATACCAACCCTAGGGCGACAAAATGTGGAGTTCTGCAAAAGATGGTGTTCAATTTTGAACAAATGTTCATATGACCTCATTCTCTTAGTTATAGAGGAGGTCACCAGACTAGAAGTCAGGATTAAATCTGAATTGGACACCATAAATACGCAGAGTCTCCACATTTTAAACAGTGACACTAGCCAGGACTGGGTCAACAAATTAGATGGTTTGGTTAATAAATACCGCAATGATTTAATTGCTTTTAAAAATAAAAAGGTTAATAGTGTGGAAAATGACTACAGGGAAAGGCGGGTGTACAAGTGGTTATATGGCAAAGATGAGGTGCCGTTCAGACGCCGCAGAAATTACAGATCCAAGAATACCTTAAGTATTGTGGACAGTAGCGGAGGGGACTCCTCTGAAAGTGAAACAACTAAAGATAATGAAGGGCCCACTGAGAATAGCCAACAACCTTTTTTAGGGGTAGCTACAAGGTCCACCCTAAAACCTCCAATACAACATATGGTGAAAAAAGGCCAAGGAAATTCAAGACCCGCAGGGGAGGTCACAAATGCAAAACAAAAACAAGTGAAAAAGAAATAGATATTGTATTTAATCTCAGCAGAAGACCACTCAGTGTTGCTGAGATTTCGCTATTGAATCACGGCCTATCCTTTGTCCCAACCCCCCACACTGATCCTTTTGAGAGATTGGTTGATATCCATAGGTTTCAGCGACAACTTAAGCTTAGGGACCACTTCAGAGAGCAGGCTTATACACCAGATCTACACAAGAAAAAGTCAGCTTTTGAACCACCCCTCAATTAGGAACTACACGAGGTTACTCACT
The DNA here is from genome assembly GCF_027579735.1 of Bombina bombina. Classification (NCBI taxonomy): domain Eukaryota; kingdom Metazoa; phylum Chordata; class Amphibia; order Anura; family Bombinatoridae; genus Bombina; species Bombina bombina. The sequence continues at coordinate 846,948,197 of NC_069504.1, read as the reverse complement.
CATAATATCAATGATGAGTCCCAGATTGCTCCCTACCCTAATCTCAGCACTGCTGAAAGGCAAGCACTTATTGAGTTGAGCAAGGATAGAACTGTCATTGTGCGCCCTGCGGATAAGGGTGGATCTATTGTGGTTCTTGATTACACCGACTACCGCAGTGAAGCCTTAAGACAATTGGCGGATTCTGAAACCTATGTAAAATTGAGAGGGAATCCAACACAAATGTATAAAAAGGCAATTGATATTTTTCTACAATGTAGCTTAGAGGCTGGTTTCATTACTGAAAAAGAATTGCTGTTCCTAACCACTGAACATCCTATAGTCCCTGTACTATATCTACTGCCTAAAGTTCACAAAACTTTAGTGAACCCCCCAGGCAGACCCATTGTGTCTGCCCGGGGTTCAATATTAACCAACATTGCCATTTTTGTTGACTCTTTCCTACAGGATATTGTCAAAAACACAAAGGCTTATTTACAAGATTCACCTTGCCTGCTGAGGAGACTCACTGATTTTGTTGATCTTAGACAGGATGATATCCTGGTCACCATGGACGTAGATAGCCTCTACACGGTGATCCCCCATGTCGGGGGGGTGGAGGCGGTCAGGTCCATGGTGACTAACAACACTCACTACAGTGGTCCCCCTATCGAGTTCCTGTGCGAATTATTGACTATTTGCCTGGAGAAGAATTATTTTAAATTTGAGGACTGCTACTACCTTCAGATAGCTGGCACAGCCATGGGGTCCAATGTGGCACCCACTTACGCAAATATTTACATGTCATGGTATGAACAGGAGCTCATGAAGCCTTTTGAACATCCATTGGTGACTTTTTATACCCGCTACATCGATGATGTTCTCTTGATATGGAGAGGCAATGAAGTGTCTTTGCGTGGGTGGGTGTCTCATTTGAACCTCATGGCTAGCCCTATTCGTTTTAAGCTGGAATACAGTATAGATAATGTTAATTTTCTGGATCTCAATCTGTTCAAGGTGAATGATGCTGATGGCTGGCGATTTGGTACTAAATTGTACTCTAAGCCCACAGATCGCAACTCTTTGTTGCACGCCAGCAGTTTTCACCCTGGACACCAGAAAAAGGCTATCCTCACCTCCCAGCTCACTAGAGCACTGAGAAACAACAGTGAAAGGCATTCACAAGTTACCCAAGTAAAAGAAATGGGCTTGAAATTGAACAAAAGGGGTTATCCCATGACAGACATCTGTGATATACAGGAGAAGTTGTTATGCACGGACACTTTACAGGATACCAGGGTTCCTAAAAGGGAACAGTCTGAACAACTGAACTTGATCACCACATACACACCTGGTTGTGACCACCTAGCCAATGCAGCACGTCGCCATTGGCCAGTGGTGGGGACAGATCCCATGTTACCGTTTCAGAAGTTGAACGCTCCAAGGGTGGTCTATCGCAGAGCAAGGAACCTGAGGGACATCTTGGTTAAAGCAGATCCTGTTAACCACTACAAAAAGGAAACATGGCTCAAGACATCTAAAAAAGGTTGCTTCCCTTGTGGGAGCTGTACAACATGTAACAGCATGTGCAAAGGGGAGTCTTTCCAACACCCCCACAAGAACCAAAGGTTTACAATAAACCATCGCCTCAGCTGTACTAGTACCTATGTGATCTACATGTTGTCTTGTCCGTGTTCACTCATTTACATTGGAAAAACAATAACTTCCTTCCGCGACAGGATGGCAAATCATCACCACGCCATACGGGAAGCACTGAAAGATGGTGACTCGGACCAACCGGTGGCACGTCATTGTGCAAACTTCAAACACCCAGTGTCAAGCATTAGATCAATGTTGATCGATCATGTCCCACCAAATCCAAGGGGTGGCGACAGGGGTAAAAAATTACTCCAATGCGAGAGCAGGTGGATTCATAAGTTGGGAACTATGACCCCAAAAGGACTCAATACTACTTTGGATTTCAGCCCTTTCTATTAAAATCGATGCCTATGTCCACCTAGCTTGGGCTTGTGGAAGTTTCACTGTTATGGTTACTACCATACTCCATGGGTTTGATGTATATTCAAATCAATTAATAGTATCGGTTTAATGACACATATTACATTATGTTCAATGAATATCAATATACAGTAATATGCCGTTTGTTCTGTATATATCTTTTAACATACATTGTTGCATATAATTCACTGACATAGAAGAAGTTCACATCACTGTTTATATATATCTTTCAGACTTGCATTTCAGTAGCATAAAAGACCGAAGTTTATGACTCTACACTTTATGTATTTTTATTGGATATATTAATTATCATGTGAGTTGTGTGATATGCTAGTCTGATAAGATTAAATATTTCTTGGGTCCCCGCCATAGCCACATAATATGAGACACCTAGAGCGGTCCTTGTCCGCCAAGTTGACAGGTATACACTGGTTGTCTAGAGCAACCGCTGCGCTTCATGAATACTGTTGGTTCTGAACATGCGCAGACTGCCTCCTGGTGATCTCCTAATATCTGGCCTATACACCGATGTAACGCTTGGGACGTTGTCATAACAACGCCGTGCTATGCGTCATCACGCTAGGCACGGCTAGCGTGCCAGCGTGACGTATGGACTAGCTAATTGGATGAACATGCGAACGATATGGCGGTAAAGTCTTAGTGGGGTTAAGTTGTCTCCCTCTATTTAAGGGGGTTGTTTTAAATGTTTGTTCACTGATCCGGGGTACTTGGGTGCACTCTGTCCTTGTACTTTTTTGTAAAACATTGACAAAGGCACAATGCAGTGCCGAAACGTTTGTTTTTTAAACTGAAACAATAAATTCTAAGTTTTATTACAAAGACCACTGAGCTGCCTGCTTTTTGGAGAATATATATATATATATATATATATATATATATATATATATATATATATATATATATATACAGAATTTCCAGAGGACAAGCACTTGCCGTTGTTTTAGCTATAAATCATTTAATATTTATACACAGTGTGTGTGTATATATATATATATATATATATATATATATATATATATATATATATATACTGTATATATATAGAGTCAAATATGGGATCCAGCACACACCTCCTCACCAAGCAGCAGCAGGGGTGCACGTCAAATACATTAAATACACAGAATTTCCAGAGGACAAGCACTCGCCGTTGTTTTAGCAATAAATCATTTAATAGTTAACGTTTTCGGGGTCTTCCCCGTCCTCAGACCACAATAGATTAAAACCATCTTACCTCTAATCCCTTAAGTAGTGCTCCCACCACCACAAACGAAAGTGAGAAACCGTCAGCGTCCTCCTGAAGCAACCGCGCATGCGCAGGGGGGCGGATGGCATTACAACATGATCAAAAGACCTTAAAAAGCAAAAGCATTGTGAAATACGTCACCGTGCCTACACCAACCCCATAGCATAGCGTAACAATATAACATTAATGCTCATAGCACATACTGTAAAGAGCATATGATTATCAATAGGATTTCACACAGTTTAGCTAGAGGACATATGTTTTACAACGTATATGCAGAAAATAGTAATGATTAGAAAAACTCTTAAATTTCATATGTTACAAAAATGATAATGTTAAATGGCAATATCACGCACCAACCCCATATCACCCTTATGACAAACATGTAAATACTAATCTTACCCTGACAATACCCTTAGAAACCAACCCCAGATGGAATAAGGGACAATCACCTCAATATCATAACCCGGGTATCAAAGTAAAGGGTCCCTTTAGGGAGTACCAATAAATGTTTATTTAAAATAGAACTGACTCCTTCACACCTGAACTCAAAATTGGACTCAGATATACCTTAGGGGGATTGCCCAAAAGCTATTTATATTTATATTTCTACCTTCGTCTGGATGCAACACAGCAGGAAAGACTATGTGTATAGGACAAGGAGTAAATCACAAAAAACACTGGAAATCCAAGTGTACATTCAACCCCTTGGGTATAAGGGTATCCAGGTCAAAAATCCATCTAGATTCTCTTTGTAAAAGGCTCCTGGCCCTATCTCCACCTCTGGGTTTTGCTGGAATGTGATCTATGATGATATATCTGAGGTCTGTGACACTATGCTTAGATTTGAGGAAATGCTTGGCCACCGGCTGATCAGAAGTTCCATTCTTAATGGCTGTTCTTATTGCTGAGCGGTGGTTAGCCATACAAGTCCTCAAATCATCTTGGGTCTTACCCACATAGAACCGCCCACATGGGCAGTGTAGTAGATACACAATAAATCTTGTTGTGCATGTAACCCTATATCTAATCAGGTACTCTTTGTTAGTCCATGGATGAAGGAAATGTGTGCTCTTGGTTAATCCTCCACAGGTAATGCAACCACTACAGGGTAGCAACCTTTTTTTAGAGGTGCTTAACCATGTTTTCTGGATATAGCTCTCCCTATTATCAGGCCATAGGAGCAAGTCCTTTAAGGACTGTCCTCTCCTAAATCCAACCATGGGTGGTTCCAGCCGGGTTAATGGCAAGACCTTATCAGACAAAATAATGTCCCAGTTCTCATTTAGGATCCTTGAAAAAAACAATCTTTCAGGAGTGAAGGTAGTCGTGTAAACCATCCTATTTGCTCCCTCTTCATTCTTTTTCTTGGAGAGGGCTTGTTCCTGTGTTAAGCCATCCACTATTCGTAATGCTGGTTGTAACTGGTTGGAACCATAGCCTCTTTCTCTAAACCTCTGCTGCATCTGTAGAAGCTGTTCTTCCTTCTTAGTTGGATCTGTGTTATTACGGACAACCCTTTCTAATTGCGAAACTTGAAAGGCCCATTTCAGAATCGGGGGATGGCAGCTAGAGATTTCAAGTAGGAAGTTGCGGTCAGTTTCCTTCTGAAATAAGGAAATGTCAAAACCCTCTGGACCTCTCGTAATCCTGATATCCAGGAAATCAATCTGTAGTTGGTGATATGTCATCTTGAATTGAACCTGGGGGTTAACTCCATTTAGGTCACTGAACCATTCATTCAGTTCACTGTAACTTCCTCGCCAGATGAAAAACAGGTTGTCAATATACCGTTTAAAGAAGACCACCCTGCGATCATGGAATAGTGTTGTTTCAACCATTTCAAAATAAGCCATAAAAAGATTGGCATAGGATGGGGCCACATTGAACCCCATCGCTGTCCCAGATGTTTGTAAATAAAAGTCTTTCTCAAATTTAAAACAATTATACTTGAGACAGTATTCCAACAGCTGTATGATGACATCAGGGGGAGGTCCAGTATATGGATATTTCAGAAGATGATAAAAAAACTGCAGCCATCCCCTCCTCATGAGGAATAATTGTATATAAACTGGTCACATCCAGTGTGACCAGTATATCGTCAGTGTTGAAATCAGACCATATTTTCAGTTGCTTAAATTAATTCCATTGAATCTAGCAGGAATGATGCTGCGTTGTGAACAAGGGGCTGTAACAAAGAATCGACATACTGTATGTTGCAAGTGGTTGCAGGATAGAGCCCCTCGCAGACACAATTGGTCTGCCCAGTGGGGAAATGGGGTCCTTATGGACCTTAGGTAGGGTATAAATCACTGGCACAATTGGATATTCCACAGATAGATAGTCTTTCAGCGATTTGGAGATTATGTTCAGCTGCAATAGTTGTTCCAAGTAATAATCAACCTTGGTCTTGAACACCTTAGTTGGATCTTGTGGTAAAAGTCTGTACACCTTGGTTTCAGACAGCTGACTCAACACTTCATCCCTATATTTCACATAATCTTGAAGTACCAGGGCACCACTCTTATTGGCCTCCCTTATTACAAGATTCTTGTTCATCTGTAAGCCTTTAAGAGCATCTCTTTTGACCCTGGTCATATTATTATGTACCTTACCCTTCAGGATATGTTGTTCCTGCAACATTTGTTCCTTAGACATCCTAGTGTAGGTGTTAATGCTTGCATTGTTACTCTTCGGGTCAAATCTACCCTTCCGTCTAAAACTTTGTTGTTCATTTTTTTCATAGCCAAAAAATTCCTTAAGTCTTAGAGATCTCTGGAACTTGTACATATCCATGTGTACAGAAAAGTCATCAGAGAAGGTTGTAGGTACAAATTTGAAACCTTTTTCTAGTACACTCTTCTCAGCATCAGAAAGAATGTGTGAGCTGAGATTCATAATGACACTTGTTTTTAGAGTTGTTACTTGTGCCATTGTCTCGGTGGGCGTCCTCTTACTCTTGTGTCTTGTCCCCCCCAGCGTCTATGTGGCCTCTGCCCTGCAAGTTTTTTGAACAGGTTTGCATGCTCAGTTGTTGCTGACTAATGGCAATGGAATCCAAGGTACCATCATTGTCTGAACTATTGTCAACCCTTTTCTCCTTGTAATCTGATGTAACCGCATCCCACATCAGATTACAAGGAGAAAAGGGTTTACAAGTGGCTTCTGGGCCCCCAAGAAAGAAGCTATTACAACAGAAATCAATGCCAAAGGGTGTTTAAACCAAGAACATTGACTACAGTTGATAGTTCTGACAATAGTTCAGACAATGATGATTCCTCTGGGGTATTGGTAACAGTGTAAACAGGGTATTTCTGGGTAAAGAGTTGCGGGATAGTTGCCTAAATGTGCTAATTGTCTGTGAAATAATTATGTTGCTTTAATTTTATGAAGTAGAGGATTTTAATCTCATGCTTTTATCTCCACCGTAATTTAAATAAACTGCAGGTTGAAAATGGAAACTACATTCTTTTTATTGCCATGTTTATTCACATCAAGACCTACTCATTTTGTGCCAAAGCGAAGCTATATATTGTGATAAGTTCCTTTTCTTACCACACCTCTCCCTTGAGTGTTTTTTTTTTTAACTAGATATGGCATCCAATCAAATCATGTGCTGTATGGCACCTGAATAAAAAAAAAAAAGCCATTAAGAGAGAGGCGCTAGCACTAGCTATACAAAAACATAGTTTATGCTTATGTAGGTAGAGAGTGGGAAGCACTGTAATATGGTGAATATAAAATCTTTAATTTTATTATATTCTGATTTTCTTTATTTATTTATTTGCACTTTCAATACTTGACTGGCCTAGAATAGTTAAAACGGGAGATGTATGTTTAAACTTCACTTTAATATGCTTTTAAGGTCATGTTAAATAATCCATCTGCTGCCCAGCTTCAGTATAACTAAATGTTTATTGATATGTAACTCCACAAACTAATTTGATTACATTAGATAAGCAATGGTTTTCTCTGTTCTTTTTTTTTTTTTTTTGCTGAGGCCATTTCAATCAATCAGAAAATTGTGTTTCAAGTTGTTTTCTGGGTTGTTGTTTTTTTCTCTCAAACCTTCCCCTTGCCAATATCCTTTAAGAGATCCCTCTCTACATATCTCAAAACAGAATGCACCTGTTATGGTTCATTATATATTTTCTACATGTTCTATGTTTAATTTTTGCATATTAAGGCCTCTAGTTATCAACGTGTCTACTTACCTGCCATCGCCGGCCCCAATACGCCCGCCTAAGCTCGCCTACCATCGCCACCGAGGACCTGAATACGCTCTCCAAAGTTATCAATAAAGCTGTCAAAAATCCGCGCACCAAGTACGGGGCGATGAGAAGCGGACTGTGATAGTTATCACTCATCCGATCTCGCTGCTCTTCGGCTTTTTGACAGCTTTATTGACAAGCTGTCACTAAGCACCCACACTAAATTACACTGTTCTACCCCCTATACCGGCGCCCCCGGAGCCCCCCGCAACTAAATAAAGTTATTAACCCCTAAACCGCCGCTCCCGGACACCGCCGCAACTATAATAAATGTATTAACTCCTAAACCGCTGCTCCCGGAGCCCGCCACCACCTATATTAAATGTATTAACCCCTAATCTACCCCCCCTATACCGCCGCCACCTATAATAAATTTATTAACCCCTATCCTGCTGATACCAGACCCCGCCGCAACTAAATAAATTGTTTAAACCCTAAACCACTGCTCCCGGACCCCGCCGCCACCTATATTAAACTTATTAACCCCTAATCTGCCCCCCTACACCGTCGCCACCTATAATAAATTTATTAACCCCTATCCTGCCCCCCTATACCGCCGCCACTATAATAAATTTATTAACCCCTATCCTGCCCCCCTATACTGCCGCAACCTATAATAAATTTATTAACCCCTATCCTGCCCCCCCTATACCGCCGCAACCTATAATAAATTTATTAACCCCCTATCCTGCCCCCCCACACCGCTGCCACTATAATAAAATTATTAACCCCTAAACCTAAGTCTAACCCTAACCATAACACCCCCCTAACTTAAATATTAATTAAATACATCTAAATATTATAACTCTTATTAACTAAATTAATCCTATTTAAAACTAAATACTTACCTTTAAAATAAACCTTAATATAGCTACAATATAAATAATAATTATATTGTAGCTATCTTAGGATTTATTTTTATTTTACTGGCAACTTTCAATTTATTTTAACTAGGTACAATAGCTATTAAATAGTTATTAACTATTTAATAGTTACCTAGTTAAAATAAAGTGAAATTTACCTGTAAAATAAAAACTAACCTAAGTTACAATTACACCTATCACTACACTATCATTAAATAAATTATTCCTATTTAAAACTAAATACTTACCTATAAAATAAACCCTACGATAGCTACAATGTAATTAATAATTACATTGTAGCTATTTTAGGATTTATATTTATTTTACAGGTAACTTTGTATTTATTTTAGCTAGTTAGAATAGTTATTAAATAGTTATTAACTATTTAATAACTACCTAGCTAAAAGAAATACAAAATTACCTGTAAAATAAATCTAACCTAAGTTACAATTAAACCTAACACTACACTATCATTAAATTAATTAAATAATTTAGCTACAGATAACTACAATTAAATACAATTAAATAAACTAACTAAAGTACAAAAAAAAACAAAAAAAAAGTTACAAAAAAAAAATAAGTTACAAACATTTAAAAAATATTACAACAATTTTAAGCTACTTACACCTAATCTAAGCCCCCTAATAAAATAACAAAGCCCAAACAAACAAAATAACAAACCCCAAAATAAAAAAAAATGCCCTACCCTATTCTACATTAAAAAGTTAACAGCTCTATTACCTTACCAGCCCTTAAAAGGGCCTTTTGCGGGGCATGCCCCAAAGAAAACAGCTCTTTTGCCTGTAAAATAAAAGAACCCCCCCCCAACATTAAAACCCACCACCCACATACCCCTACTCTAACCCAAACCCCCCTTAAATAAACCTAACACTACCCCCCTGAAGATCATCCTACCTTTAGCCGTCTTCAGCCAGCCGACCACCGATGGAACAGAAGAGGACATCCGCAGCGGCCGAAGTCATCATCCAAGGGGCGCTGAAGAAGTCTTCCATCCGATTGAAGTCATCATCCAAGGGGCGCTGAAGAAGTCTTCCATCCGATTGAAGTCATCATCCAAGGGGCACTGAAGAAGTCTTCCATCTGATTGAAGTCATCATCCAAGGGGCGCTGAAGAAGTCTTCCATCCGACTGAAGTCATCATCCAGGCGGCGTCTTCAATCTTCTTCCATCCGGAGCAGAGCGGAGCCATCTTCAGACGAGCCGACGCGGAGCCATCCTCTTCTACCGACGGACTAACGACGAATGACGGTTCCTTTAAGTGACGTCATCCAAGATGGCGTCCCTCGAATTCCGATTGGCTGATAGGATTCTATCAGCCAATCGTAATTAAGGTAGGAAAAATCAGCCAATCAGATTGAGCTCGCATTCTATTGGCTGTTCCGATCAGCCTATAGAATGCAAGCTCAATCTGATTGGCTGATTGGATCAGCCAATCGGATTGAACTTCAATCTGATTGGCTGATTAAATCAGCCAATCAGATTTTTCCTACCTTAATTCCGATTGGCTGATAGAATCCTATCAGCCAATCGGAATTCGAGAGACGCCATCTTAGATGACATCACTTAAAGGAACCGTCATTCGTCGTTAGTCCGTCGGTAGAAGAGGATGGCTCCGCGTCGGCTCATCTGAAGATGGCTCTGCTCCGCTCCGGATGGATGAAGATTGAAGCTGCCGCCTGGATGATGACTTCAATTGGATGGAAGACTTCTTCAGCGCCCCTTGGATGATGACTTCAATCGGATGGAAGACTTCTTCAGCGCCCCTTGGATGATGACTTCAATCGTATGGAAGACTTCTTCAGCGCCCCTTGGATGATGACTTCGGCTGCTGCGGATGTCCTCTTCTGTTCCATTGGTGGTCGGCTGGCTGAAGACAGCTAAAGGTAGGATGATCTTCAGGGGGGTAGTGTTAGGTTTATTTAAGGGGGTTTGGGTTAGAGTAGGGGTATGTGGGTGGTGGGTTTTAATGTTGGGGGGTTGTATTTTTATTTTACAGGCAAAAGAGCTGTTTTCTTTGGGGCATGCCCTGCAAAAGGCCCTTTTAAGGGCTGGTAAGGTAATAGAGCTGTTAACTTTTTAATGTAGAATAGGGTAGGGCATTTTTTTTTATTATGGGGGGCTTTGTTATTCTATTAGGGGGCTTAGATTAGGTGTAAGTAGCTTAAAATTGTTGTAATATTTTTTAAATGTTTGTAACTTATTTTTTTTAATTTTTTGTAACTTATTTTTTTTAATTTTTTTGTACTTTAGTTAGTTTATTTAATTGTATTTAATTGTAGTTATTTGTAGCTAATTTATTTAATTAATTTAATGATAGTGTAGTGTTAGGTTTAATTGTAACTTAGGTTAGGATTTATTTTACAGGTAATTTTGTATTTCTTTTAGCTAGGTTGTTATTAAATAGTTAATAACTATTTAATAACTATTCTAAAAAGCTAAAATAAATACAAAGTTACCTGTAAAATAAATATAAATCCTAAAATAGCTACAATGTAATGATTAATTACATTGTAGCGATCTTAGGGTTTATTTTATAGGTAAGTATTTAGTTTTAAATAGGAATAATGTATTTAATGATAGTGTAGTGATAGGTGTAATTGTAACTTAGGTTAGTTTTTATTTTACAGGTAAATTTGTCTTTATTTTAACTAGGTAGCTATTAAATAGTTAATAACTATTTAATAGCTATTGTACCTAGTTAAAATAAATTGAAAGTTGCCAGTAAAATAAAAATAAATCCTAAGATAGCTACAATATAATTATTTTTTATATTGTAGCTATATTAGGGTTTATTTTAAAGGTAAGTATTTAGTTTTAAATAGGAATAATTTAGTTAATAAGAGTTATAATATTTAGATGTATTTAATTAATATTTAAGTTAGGGGGGTGTTAGGGTTAGACTTAGGTTTAGGGGTTAATAATTTTATTATAGTGGCGGCGGTGTAGGGGGAGGCAGGATAGGGGTTAATAAATTTATTATAGTGGCGGCAGTGTAGGGGGGCAGGATAGGGGTTAATAGGTATTATGTAGGTGGCGGCGGGGTCCGGCAGTTGCGGTTTAGGGGTTAATCAGTTTATTATAGTGGCGGCAGGGTCCAGGAGCGGTGGTTTAGTGGTTAATCAGTTTATTAGAGTGTCGGTGGGCTCCGGGAGCGGTGGTTTAGGGGGTAATACATTTATTTAGTTGCGGTGGTGTAGGGGGGGACAGATTAGGGGTGTTTAGACTCAGGGTACATGTTAGGGTGTTAGGTGTAGACAGCTCCCATAGGAATCAATGGGATGTCGGGCAGCAGCGAACATGAACTTTCGCTATGGTCAGACTCCCATTGATTCCTATGGGATCCGCCACCTCCAGGGCGGCGGATTGAAAACCAGGTACGCTGGGCCGGAAAAGTGCCGAGCGTACCTGCTAGTATTTTGATAACTAGCAAAAGTAGTCAGATTGTGCCGAACTCGTGTTCGGAACATCTGTAGTGACGTAAGAATTGATCTGGGTCGGACTGAGTCCGGCGGATCGAAGCTTACGTCACTAAATTCTACTTTTGCCGGTGTGTAGGGCTTGATAACTAATGCGAATCAGCCTCGCCACAAATACACTGCGGAATTCCAGCGTATTTGAGGTTGACGGCTTGATAACTAGAGGCCTAAGTGTATTATTATTGTTTTTGTATTTTATTGTACCCATTGTATCAATGCAATGTTTTGTGTACCCAGGACATACTTGAAAACGAGAGAAATCTCAATGTATCTTTCCTGGTAAAATATTTTATAAATAAAATAAATAAATATATATCTTTGACCTATATAAATCATATAATTACAATAATTACTTTTTAATGTTATGATAAAGGCTGATATATTTAAATCGAAAAATATTCTAACTACATTCAGAGTCTTTGGATTTCCTATATGTAACTACATATATGTTGAAATGATAGTTTATATAAAAAATAAAAGTCATGAGTAAGTATATACTTACAAACTGCTCATTAAATTAAGGAATAGATGAGTTGAAGATAAGCCCTCCCCTCACATGTTATTCATTGCAATCACCAGTTTCACATATGTTATTAACCAGCAACACGCAGCTATAAAAAGATCACACCTAGCCTAACCTCAGAACAGATATTTCAAAATGCAGGGTGAGAGAGAAGCTGAGAATGGTGAAGGTAGATAGCGTAGGCCTGACATCCCCAAAGTGAGGCTGGATATAGAAACCCTGAATGAGCAGCAGGTGTTTGAAAGTTTCAGGCTCACCAGGGAGCAAATATATCAGTTATATGCCCTGTTGCAAGACAGGCTGCAAAGCCAGGGCTATTCAAGCAGGACTGTCCCTGGAATGACCAAATTGCTAGGGGCACTTCATTTTTTTGGGTTCTGGATAATTTCAGGTGACAGAGGGCATTGTAACTAGGGTCCATAAGTCCACCTTTTCCAAGCAAGTGCTTGATGGACTTTACGACAAATGCAGGGATTTTATTTTTATTCCCACATCACCCAGAGGTTGGCGTGATGTTAAGAGGGACTTTATTCTTTTAGGAATCATTGATTGCAATTCACATTGCCCTAAGAACCCCTGTGCGCAGGGAGATAATATTCAGGAATCGCAAGCACTTTGTGCAGATTATATGCAATGCAAACATGCACATATTAAATGTAGTGGCAGGGTTCTCTGGAAGTAGCCATGATGCCTACATCCGGAGGAATTTTGGTGTGTGGAGATTGTTTGAGACAAATCAAATGCCTAAAGGACATCTCCTCAGTATGTGTTTATGAACATATTATGATGCCTTCATGTGTCCAATGTTTTGTCATTTTTCAGTTTCTTTGCTTTATTATCCTTTATGTATGTTTTTAACGTGGTGTAATTGTTTAAATATATAAAATGTTAATCATTTCAAAAGATCAATAGTAACTATGTCATAGTAAGGCATATGCATAACATTATTTTATGTCATACATTGCTTTATCTAAAGATGTGTGTTTATATATATATATATATATATATATATATATATATATATATATATATATATATATGCATTCATATTTCAGATGATTCTGCATATCCCCTAAAAAATGTATTTGGACACCATTGAAGGAGAACCAGGTTGTTGAGCCTGCTGAATTAAGGTAAATTATATTTGTTTGCTGCCCGTGTATGTCAGAAATATTGAATGTGCCTTGCAAAGTGTTCACTATAAGCTGTGTTTGTGCAAATATATGTGTTGCTTGATATGGTCCTATGGTCCTGTGTGTGTGTGTGTGTGTATATATGTACTGAAGCTGATGTTAAACTTTATGTTGTCTGCTGAAAGGTTCGGGATCCGAGCTGAGTGATTATGTTTGTGCAAGAGTGAGGACTTTTGGTATAACAGACCCGGTTGGCTTTCACTGGGGATTTAAAGACCAATCAACCTGAGGGACATGAGACCGGTAAAAGACACTACTGCCAGCAAGGATTTTTTACAAGAGCCTGTACATACCTCATTTTGTTTGAGGGTAATTCTTGTGAGTAGACACCATGCGGGGGCTCACTTTTTATCATATATCTGTGTGTGTTTTATATTTATAAAATTGATTTGCACTATGTAGGGGCTTTTGTGCACTTTTCTTCTTATCTTTGCCTCATATATATATATATATCAATCAATATATCAATATCTCTCTCTATCACAGCCATAACAATGTTGTACTGTGTGCCTTTAAAGGGACAGTCCAAATCCAAATAATCTATTATCAGTGCAGCTGTTATACATTTCTCTTCTTGAATATAAATATATTTACATATGTAAAAAGGTTTAAACAGTGATAAGATCAAACCAGGAATGTAGTTAGCTCATTAGGATTTGATGTGTCTTCACATTATATATTATAATCATATTTCTTGTTGTTTTAATACAGATATTATGAAGCACATATCAGAACACGTGCTGTAATAGAAAGACTGTTTGTTGTTCTGAAAATGCACTTTACCTGCCTGGATAAATCAGGGGGGATCTACAATACAGTCCTGAAAAAGCAATACAAATTATAGTAGCATGTTGCTGTCTACACAACATGGCACAGGAGCATGGGATGTTGTTAAATTATTTAATTCCACCACCACAGCCCCCAGGTGACATGGATGAGCCTGATGTCATTAATCATCCCCAAACACTCAATGCCCATTTGGAGAGAACTGCAACTATTCAAGATTTAATTTCAGGTACTTTTGTAGTATTGTAATGAGACCTTTTATTAATATCGCCTACATTACGAGTTTTGCGCTATACAGGGTGCGATACTAACGCCAAAAAAGTTGTGTTATTTGACTCTCCATAGCGTTGCCATTACGAGTTACTGCAAAACCGCCTTGTGCTGTGCGATATGGTGGCATTAAGCTCCATACCGCACAAAATTCAAGAGCTTATTTGATGTGCTCGTGCACGCTTTCCCCCATAGACATCAATGGGGAGAGAGTGTTAGAAAAAAACACCTGAAGTGCAGAATGAAAAATCTCCGTAAAACAACCCCATTGATGTATATGGGGAAAAAAGGTTACGTTTAAATCCAACACCCTAACATAAACCCCAAGTCCAAACACCCCTAATCCGCCGCCCCCGAAATAAAGTTATTAACCCCTAATCTGCAACTCCTGACATCGCCGCCACTAAATAAAATTATTAACCCCTATACCTCCGGCCTCCCATATTGCCACTACTAAATAAACCTATTAACCGCTAAACCTCTGGCCCCCCACATCACCACCACTAAATAAACCTATTAACCCCTAAACCGCCAGCCCCCCACATCGCAAAACACTGAATTAAACTATTAACCCCTGAACCTAACACACCCCTAATTTTAAATTAAAATGACAATATAGCTATCTTAAAATAAATAAAAACTTACTTGTGAAATTAAAAAAAACTAAGTTTAAACTATAAATTAACCTAACATTACTATTCTAATAAAATAAAAAAAAACTACCAATTAAAAAATCTAAATTACAAATTTAAAAAAACCTAACACTAGGAAAAAAAAATTAAAATTACAAAAAATAAAAAAACACTAAGATTAGAAATAATATTAAACGCAATTATAAAAAATAAAAACAATTACACCTAATTTTTTTTTAAAAAAACCCTAAAATAAAAACAACCCCAACCTACAATAAACTACCAATTGCCCCTAAAATGGCCTTTTTTGTAAGGCATTTCCCTAAGTTAAACAGCTATTTTACCTTTAAAAATATACAAAGTCCCCCCAACAGTAAAACCCACAACCCAACCATCCCCCCAAAATAAAAAAACCTAACTCTAAAAAATCCTAAACTACCCATTGCCCCTAAAGAGGCATTTGTATAGGCATTGCCCTTAAAAGGGCATTCAGCTCTTTTACACTGCCCTTAAAAGGGGATTCAGCTCTTTTACAAGTGCCCATCCCTAATCTAAAAAAACCTACCCAAAAAAAGACCTGACACTAACCCCAAAACATCTACTCACGGTTCCTGAAGTCCGGACATCCATCTTCATCCAGGCAGCGAGAAGTCTTCATCCAGGCAGCAACACCTTCATCCATCTCGGGGACGTCTTCTGTCTTCATCCCGGTGGCGCGGAGCTATCCTGCACGGAGTGTCCTCTTCATACGGTCAACCCCGTACACTGAAGTTGAATGCAAGGTAGCCATTTCAAAATGGCGTACCTTGCATTCCTATTGGCTAATTTGAGTCTTCAAATTCAAATCAGTCAATAGGATGAGAGCTTCTGAAATCCTATTGGCTGTTCAAAACAACCAATAGGATGAGTTTAATTTATAGTTTAATGTTAGGTTTATTTTTATTTCACAGGTAAGTTTTTATTTATTTAAATATAGTTATATTGTAATTTGAATTTAAAGTTAGGGGGTGTTAGGTTTAGGGGTTAATAGTTTATTTTATTGTTTTGCAATGTGGGGGCAGGGGTTAAAAGGTTTAGTTTAGTAGTTACGATGTGGGGGGCTAGAGGTTTAGGGGTTAATACTTTATTATAGTGTTGGCAATTGTGGGGGGCCGGTGGTTTAGGGGTTATTAGTTTTATTTAGGTGTCGGCGATGTTGGGGAGCGGCATATTAGGGGTTAAAAACTTTTATTAGTGTCCGCGATGTCGTGGAGTGGCGGTTTAGGGGGTAATATATTTAAATAGTGTTGGCAATGTGGGTGGGTGGCAGATTAGGGGTTAATAACTTTATTTAATAGTTGTGATGTGGATGTGTGGCAGATTAGGAGTTAATAGGTTTAATATAGTGTTTGCGATGCGGGAGGGTGGCGGTTTAAGGGTTAATAGGTAGTTTGTGGGTGTTAGTGTACTTTGTAACAGTTTAGTTATGAGTTTTGTGAAACATTTATGTTTCGCAAAATCCATAACTACTGGTCTCAGATAGCGGTATGGATCGTGTCAGTATAGGCTGTAACGCAAGCTTTTTAACCTCACCGCACAACCTGCAATACCAGCGCTATGAAAATCCCACACAAAACGTCATTATTTGAGTGCAGAGTGGACGTTGCATTACAGGCTAAAATGCTTG
Organism: Bombina bombina; assembly: GCF_027579735.1. Classification (NCBI taxonomy): domain Eukaryota; kingdom Metazoa; phylum Chordata; class Amphibia; order Anura; family Bombinatoridae; genus Bombina; species Bombina bombina. The sequence continues at coordinate 846,931,234 of NC_069504.1, read as the reverse complement.
CGGTATAGCTATACCGACACAACTCATAATATGCATTCCTGGCCATGCAAGTGTAATGGCCAATTTTCGACGTTAAAAGCCGTACCGCACCGTAGCACAAAACTCGTAATCTAGCCATACACATTTGTTTTCTTTTAATATTTTACAGATTGAAGATTGTCATTGTTACAGATTCTCAGAAATGGAATACCACTCCCCTCCCTCTCACACCCTCTCTCCTCATCCCCATATTTACCACATTTTCCCAAAATAAATGTGTACTTTTCTCAAATATAGTCATGATGAATGTTTCTTTATTTCCAGCTATGTACTAATCAATGCATTCATCTTTAAAGGGACTTAAAAATATCTCTTCTCTTATGATTTATGTATAACATAATTATCTAAAATCTCATTTTATTTCTATTCCAAATATTACTTTGTTCTCATGGTATAATTTGTTGAAAGAGCAGCAATGCACTCCTGGTTACTAAAAATGAGCACATGGGTGATTCAATGACAACCAGGATATATATGTTGCCAACAATAAACAGCTCCAATCTAAGTTATATGCTGCTCCTGATCTTACCTAGATAAAACTATCATCAAAGGATACTAAGAAAATTAAGCAATATAAATAATATAATTATATTAGATTTGTTTGTAAATATAAATGTTCTAGCAAAATAATGGAATCAAATATTTGTGTTATGTCACTTTAAATTAAAGGAATAGTGTATTCACAATTAAACTTTCAGGAATCAGATAAAGCATTTAATTCCAATCAACTTACATATGTACTCATAATCAATTTAATTTTGTTCTCTTTCTTATTTTAATTATTTATTTAAAGTGAAGGTAAAGTTACCTTGACACTGATACAGAATCTAATTATTTTTTAAAAATGAATGGGACTTTCATTCATGATTTTTTATATTATTACTTCAAAAACCTTTATTTTCTATTTAAAATCCTTTTTTGCTGATTTTCACAATCATCCCGTTTTGTATTTTTTTTTAAATTTCTGGTCACGTTTTTAGAGCAACCAGTTGAATTTCTGGCCGTTAGGCGGCCGTGACCCGACGTCATCCGCCTACTCGATATACTGCACATGCGCTAGAGTCTATTTCTCCATCAAAGATTACACCGGGCGTTCTAGTTTCGCGCATGCGTACTGTTTCTGCTTAAGGCCGGTTAATGTTGGTTGAAGGGAGATGGGTGTGCTTAGAATCGCATATGCGCAATTAGATTGCTCATTGTGAACGCGCTCCTGCTGTTACGTATAGAGCCGGGTAGGATCACTCTATACGTAACAGCACATTACAAACCGGATGTAGAGGTTTGGAGGAGTTATGGACAGAACGGTAGGGAAAAATATAGTTAAAAAAAAAGACAAATATAATTTTTTTATAAAATAAAGTTAGCGATTAGCATATTCTATGTTCAAGGAATACATAGATATATTCAAATTACATAAACTTTACCTTCACTTTAAGTTTAGGAGGCGTTCCATGTTCAGCATCAAGCGCTCCCCATCTGCAGAATCAAAATGTGTAGATTCCTAAGATTTACATTCCTGCTTTACAAAATTACAGATGATAATGAAGTTAAATAGATTATAGGAGTATATATTTAAGTATATTAATACTTCATGAGTTTAATTTTGAATAGACTATCTCTTTAAGAAATATGTGAATTCATCATTTTAAAGAGGCAAATACAGATATAATATAATCCTTAAAATTAACATAGATTATTAATACATACAATCTCCTGAGATTGCACACTTGAATGGCATGGTTACCTGATAGAAGATAATATAGACAAATAAATCAAAGGAAATTATTTGTTTATCATTAAGATGAGTTTTATTATTACAGATTTACCCTCATTCATATTTAATTTTCTATGTGAAAATCATTAAACATCTTTATTCAATACAAACACGATGACACATTAAAGTATAATGTGGCATAGTACTAATATTTATAAAAAATATATCTAATATCATGTCTGCTAAAGCAGAGAATACATTTGCAATATTTAGAATATTAACGAAAATACATAAGTGCTAAACATTATATTAGATTTGAAGTATTGTCTTTACCATGGAGTTATTGAAACAATTTAAAAGTGCATTGTGCATTGGTCTGAGGGAGAGTCTGTGTCTGTTCATATGATGCCAATTAAAATGTAATAATTACCTCTATATCATGGCAATCACATATATGTTGTGCATACATTAGTGCTTAAATATCATAGAGATGCATTTCTCTAATTAGTCTAAATATATCATAATATTCTTGACAAAAATGGAGTGCATTATTCATGATAGGTTTACGTTTCTCATATTACATTCCACACATGACTATAAGCATGAATGCAAGGTATTTGGCCATATCAACAGGAATGAGTATTTACTTTTCAACTCCTCTACAACTGGATAACCCTTATTAGCGTCATCTGAAGGAGCAAACAACATATGCTCGTGGAATATTAATCATAACATTTACACAGGCCACGTTGACTAATGTTAGATAGCATATACTGTATTGATTTTAGACACGTATCCTCAAGTATTCTTAAATGGCATAATATTCTCGATAGAAGTACATATACATTAATTAACAATGTACACCTGCATAATAATTGACATCATGTGAAATAAAAATGAATAAAGCTGTTGATTTTTAGCAAATAAACAGCTATTAGAATAATATTGAAAAAATATTTTCAAATTTGGATTAGAAAAATATATGCATATATATGAGATGAAATTCAGACTTAAAAAAGTGCTTTAGAGCAAAAATTAGATATGATATATCTTGGGAGGAAAACATAAAAAATAAATTTTATTAATTCTTGCGGCAGGATTTGGCCTTTGGAGGAGAGGTACTTGGGGGGTAAGTGTGGTGTCTTGTGCAACGCCCACCAGCTGAATGTGAGACTAATAGACGGGATTCAGGGTCCTGCAGGGAGATGACGGAGGATGCAAGTAAGAATGGAGTTTGCGGCCTGTCCGCGAGCCTCTCCACTGCCTCTACCAGGCGGACAAGTGAGGCATTATGTTTGTCCATTTGGCTCTGTAGACTCCTGAAAACCTGCTGCTGCTGGAGCCTGGACAGCCTAAGTTCTCTATGGATCATCTTCAGTAGATCATCCTGCTGGGACTGTGCGGGACCCTGATGTATGTATATATATATATATATATATATATATATACACACACACATACATACATATATACCTATATATATATATATATATATATATCTATATCTATACCTATATATCTATATCTATACCTATATATATATATAGGCAAAAAGAGTCAGTTGCACTCTCACAAACAGTTCTCCAAGGGCCAGGGTGCTAGAGTAAGTAAAATGTAGCAAGGTAGAAAACAGCACTCTCTGGACTTAAGTTTTAAACAAATAGTTTAATTGGTAACGTTTCGGGGAATGCTCCCCTTCATCAGACCAGCAACATACAGGTGAACCAAACATTTAAGCATACCTAGACCCCTCCCCATTGTGCAAAAACCGCCAAAAACTGATTGTCATGGCAACCAAACATAAAATGCAAAGTAAACATTGTGAATAGAGCAACAATCACAACAAAGAACCCAATAATGAATAATTACATCATTAACAGATTAGTGGTAAATAGGCAGATACACATAGAACCCTTGGTACATATAATGTAAATAGGTGGATCCAACCCACTATCTATTAGTACTGTATGATACACAGAAAGAAAACACAAAATATAATTCAGCATCTTGCTGCATAGTAAAGCCCTAACTGTCATAATTCAAAAGACAGAGTTCCATTTCAAACATTTGAAATATAACACCCGCAACTACCTTGTATATCTAAGCTGACCAACATCTCCCATAGTAATGGCACAGTAGCAATGGATCAACTAAATCAATAATAAATAAATAAACGGGCACCTTCTCCCCTAATGAAGGGGTCCTAAACATACATCAGTAACCCCTTACACTTCCTAGGTAACATATCTGAAGCACCACAAGCTGTGATCAGAGTACCGGAACATAAGCATACCTCAGAAGTGTCCTACCGTCTGATAGAATCAGGTACAGGCCCGTATCAGTGCTTACAGTTTACAGTTAGTCTGGTATAATTAAATGGGCAGTGCGCATGCATATCACCCCGGATCGATCCGCCCCCCCTAGAACACAGCGCGGATACCTATTGGCTCTATGGGACAAGCCCCTATATAGGTATAGATAGTATTGTAACCGATGTGCAGCGGCGGTGCAAGAGTTGGGCACAATATAGCGACAATCTGACCTCAGCTATGTAGTGTACTATACCCAGCCCCCAGTGGTATGTAGTTCTAAAACTCAGATTACTGAGTGACCCTGCCCGTATTAAGTTAAACATAAGCGTTATATGACTGTGCATAGTCAATGATGGGTCATCTGGCCCGGATACCTTTCACATAGACTTTCCATTTACCTTTCCCTATGAGTTAACACTTAGTGTACTTCTTGTACAGACCATACTCTCAGGAGCTGGCGGTAATTTTACTATGACTGTCTGGCCTGGTATAGTGTGACAATACTGTGTTTTTTTTCTTGTTTTTTTCTTATTCATTTGTTATTTTCTTATCTGTTTTTTTTATTACATTTTATGGGATTATGAATTTATAACTAAAGTTCCTCATGCATATGTTGTAAGCAGTATTTGATCTAACCATGTTTGATTATTACCCGGTCTCTTTGATACTGTATGTTGTAATTTGATACTCTGATACACAATATCGAGTTGCTGGGGGGCCTGCCCCATTGGGCAAATTAGAATTCATGTTTGAGGTTGAGCGCAACTACCGTTTTGGCTACGGCAGAACTGCACTTGGTCCTGTATGGGGGCCACCTTATGTTTAACCTAATACGGGCAGGGTCACTCAGTAATCTGAGTTTTAGAACTACATACCTCTGGGGGCTGGGTATAGTACACTTTTTACATGGTCTTGAGCGCCCAAGTATAGCTCACTTCCCCCTATATGGCTCCGGTCCCTTTACATAGTGTCCACACTTCAAATATAGGATTGGACATCCGATGCTGAGTTTACATAGCTGAGGTCAAGCTTGAAAAAGATATTACATTTTGAAACTAGTTGCTCTATTTGCTCTATTTTAAACTAACTCCTACACCTTTGGAGTATTTTATTTGTGCAGATATCTTGTGGCTGAATAACCCTCTGCTAGGTGTTTTTTTGTGCAGTATTGGCCATTATAAACAGGCCTTGGGAGCGAGAATGCATATCCTATAAAAGAAAGCTGCAAAAAATTCACTGGGTTTCTTGCCTAGTATATCTAATTGCTTTTCCCTGTTAAAGCTTTTCTGTTTCCAGTGGCCATTGGTTACTATTGGAAGGTGTGTCCACAGATCGTTGGTTCAAGTTTGGAGGCCGTTTGCTGCTTATTATTATGTAAGTACGGATGTAACTTCCCCTGCTATTTGCTGTGTGACATTCCTTGTCCGTAGGGGAAATACCATCATTGGCTGCGACTGCCTCTTTTGTCCTGGGAACGCTCCTCTTACAACTATACACAGAACAGCATCCTTGTATGAGCGTGGGTCCACATAGTAACAAGCCGAAAAATCGTCCACTCCTGGGAACTGTTTCTTATGCATGAACTTTTGGTTTAAGGAGTTTTTTATACTAATTTTCTTTTTTTCTTAATTTTGTGATTTATTATTGTATGTCTTGAATAGATCGACCTATATTGTAATAAAGTTTTTTATATATAGATATGCAATTCTAGTATTTGTTGCTGGCATCTTCTATAGAATTGAATTTTTTCACATAGAATTTTTTTCATATATAATTTTTTCCAATTTTGAAAAGATTTTTTTCACACATAATTCATAATTCACAATTTATATTTACATGTATTATACATATTGCCTATTATAGTAGTATCATATTAGTATCAGGTTAGGTGTTTTATTATTATATATATTCTATAATCCTTACTCTTAAGCTGGTTTCAGCGCTCCCTAGTGCTTTGTATTTTGTATTGATTAGTCCTGTAGGTCTTTGAGGGTAACCTATTTTTTCTAGTTGGAGTTTGTAGTAATTTATATTTTTTTCCCGCTGGTCACTTAAGTCTATTTTTTGGAGAGCCCAGTACCAACCAAAGAGACAAAGGAGGTTTAGAACATATGCACACTGGCAACTGAATACGGTGGACTCAAGCTCTGGCTCAGACACTGAGTACTCGGGTGACCGGCTACAGGAGACTGAGAATCAGCATAACACACAGCCTTTTTTAGGCATTACCACCCGCTCCAGGGGAAGGGGCGAAGACCACACACATGCAGGGGCGGATTTTGGAAGAAGACCCCCGCTACCTCGCAGGAGGAGGAGGATGTGACGGTCAACCTCAGCCAACATGTTCTGAATGACAATGAAAGGTGAGTACTCATGAAGGGCCTCTCTTTTGTACCCACGACTAAACCTGATGACTTTGCCACATATATTGACACTATGCGTTTCCAGAGACAATTGAAATTGGGTGATTTTTTCCAGGGTAAAGTGATGGAAGATAACAGACACCCTTTCAAGAAACCCAGCACATTTGAATCTCCCACGACCAATCCGAGTATCAAAACCTACACTCGCATTGTGCAACAGAAATTGGCCCCACCAGAAATAATATGACAGCAAGTGATTGGGAAGCTGTACAATCCCTTAGGAAAGACTCTACAATAGTCATACGCCCAGCGGACAAGGGTGGTGCGATTGTCCTGCAGGACTATCAGGATTACAAAACTGAAATTGATAGGCAACTGCCGGACAGTTCTACCTATAAAGCCCTACCTTGTGATCCCACCATTTCTTACAAAGCACAGATTGACTCTATTATTGAGCATGCAGCACAAATGAATTGGATAGACTCAACAACTAAGGAATGGCTGACTACAGACAATCCAGTCAGGCCAATACTATACACAATACCAAAGATACGCAAACAATTGGTACACCCACCTGGACGCCCCATAGTTTCAGCACGGGGGTCATTGCTACAACCCTTGGCAAAGTTTTTTGATTCTATGCTACAACCATTGGTTGTGAACATGCGGTCTTATCTACGTGACTCCTCTGCTCTTATCACATATCTTACCAAAATGACTGACATACAACCAGGTGATGTGCTTGCTAGCCTGGATGTCACAAGCTTGTACACTATTATACCGCATGAAATGGGGATGGAGATAATCACCAACTGCCTTGAGAGATGCCCCTATGTGGGTCCACCAACCAGTTTTATTGTTGAACTACTATCCTTATGCCTCAAACTTAACTATTTTAAATTTGAGAGAAGATTTTATCTTCAGCTCATGGGAACAGCCATGGGCTCGAATATGGCACCTGCATTTGCAAATCTTTTCATGGAGCATGTTGAAGAAAATATATTCAAAGTGTATGACAACCAACAAGTACATTTTTACAAGCGCTACATTGATGATATTGTGGTAGTCTGGCGAGGAACGATTGAGTCCTTTGGTGAGTGGGTCATATCCCTGAATGAAATAGGGGGACAGGTTCAACTTAAAGAAGTTTCCAGTTACAATGAAGTGGACTTCCTTGATCTAAGAATCTATAAGGTTGACAACAGACTTGAAACTACTCTATTCAAGAAGACTACCGATAGGAATACACTGTTGCACGCTTCCAGTTACCATCCCAGATCACTCATAAAGGCGATCCCCAAGGCACAAATGCTGAGAGTCCACCGCAACAGTACATCGAACGAGAACCGGGAGGTACAACTAAAAGAAATGGAATCAAGATTCTACAGCAGAGGATACAAAGGTAACATTGTAAAGGAAGCAAGATCCCAGGTGAACATGGAGATGACCAAAAAGGACCAGCAGAAGAGAATGAATTTCATCACAACATACACTCCTAGCACAAGGACACTGGGGGTAACTTTAAAAGAAAAATGGGATATTGTTCAGACAGACCCATCACTACCCTACCAGAGCTATGGACCACCCAGGATTGGGTACAAAAGGGGAAGAAACCTCAAAGACATTCTAATGAAAACGGATCCGATTGACAGCTACAATAAGGTCACACCGATTACCAAAAGAGGTTCCTACAAATGTCCTAGCTGTGTAACATGCAACTCCATGTTGCAGTGCAAACAGTTCAGACACCCACACAACAATACAAGCTATAAGATCAAGCACTACCTTACGTGTACCACAAAATTTGTGATATATATGCTGAATTGCAGCTGTGGCCTATTTTACATTGGTAAAACCTCAGATGACATCAAGAAAAGGATGGCCAATCATAGGAGTTCCATTCAGACAGCAATTGAAAAAGGGAAGAGTGATCAGCCGGTGGCCAGACATTTCATGGAAAAGGGTCACTCTGTGGCTGACCTAAGATTCAAGCTTATTGACCACGTACCCCCACTTCTCAGGGGAGGTGATAGGGACACTCGTCTCTTACAGAAAGAAGCTGAGTGGATCTTTAAACTGGACACCATACACCCCAGAGGTTTGAATATGGGAATAGACTGGCACTGTTTTCTATGATTTCTTTATGATTTTTTATGATTTAAACTAATGCATTGCGTATTTCATCTTTTAAAAGTGAGATTGATGCACCGTTTACACTTTTCTTATATATATATATATATGTGCCCTACCCGTGTTTACCCTGTATGTGGAAGATCTGGAGTAAACCCACCCTGCGGTCACCAGCGTTATATGACTGTGCATAGTCAATGATGGGTCATCTGGCCCGGATACCTTTCACATAGACTTTCCATATACTTTCCATTTACCTTTCCCTATGAGTTAACACTTAGTGTACTTCTTGTACAGACCATACTCTCAGGAGCTGGCGGTAATTTTACTATGACTGTCTGGCCTGGTATAGTGTGACAATACTGTGTTTTTTTTCTTGTTTTTTTCTTATTCATTTGTTATTTTCTTATCTGTTTTTTTTATTACATATGCACATAGGTTACAATACTATCTATTCCTATATAGGGGCTTGTCCCATAGAGCCAATAGGTATCCGCGCTGTGTTCTAGTGGGGGCGTATCGATCCGGGGTGATATGCATGCGCACTGCCCATTTAGTTATACCAGACTAACTGTAAACTGTAAGCACTGATACGGGCCTGTACCTGATACTATCAGACGGTAGGACACTTCTGAGGTATGCTTATGTTCCGGTACTCTGATCACAGCTTATGGGGCTTCAGATATGTTACCTAGGAAGTGTAAGGGGTTACTGATGTATGTTTAGGACCCCTTCACTAGGGGAGTAGGTGCCCATTTATTTATTTATTATTGATTTAGTTGATCCATTGCTACTGTGCCATTACTATGGGAGATGTTGGTCAGCTTAGATATACAAGGTAGTTGCGGGTGTTATATTTCAAATGTTTGAAATGGAACTCTGTCTTTTGAATTATGACAGTTAGGGCTTTACTATGCAGCAAGATGCTGAATTATATTTTGTGTTTTCTTTCTGTGTATCATACAGTACTAATAGATAGTGGGTTGGATCCACCTATTTACATTATATGTACCAAGGGTTCTATGTGTATCTGCCTATTTACCACTAATCTGTTAATGATGTAATTATTCATTATTGGGTTCTTTGTTGTGATTGTTGCTCTATTCACAATGTTTACTTTGCATTTTATGTTTGGTTGCCATGACAACCAGTTTTTGGCGGTTTTTGCACAAGGGGGAGGGGTCTATCTATGCTTAAATGTTTGGTTCACCTGTATGTTGCTGGTCTGATGAAGGGGAGCATTCCCCGAAACGTTACCAATTAAACTATTTGTTTAAAACTTAAGTCCAGAGAGTACTGTTTTCTACTTTGCTATATATATATATATATATATATATATATATATATATATATATATATATATATATATATATATATATATATATATATATTATATATATATATATATATATATATATATATATATATATATATATATATATATATATGAAAAAGTATGGAACAAGACAAGCGCCAAAAGGCACACTTCGTGTAATACGTTCAGATAATAAGCATATAGTTAACAGTGGGAAAAATCCACGCTCACCTGGTTCAACCTCAAGATATGAGGTATTTGTAGGGCACTTATGTTAGTGTACTCTCACTCCTTGCAGTCCTCCTGTGTGTCCACGGGTCCTCAGGGATTCCTGGGTGTCAGTTACTGCAGGCTGGGCATCGCTACCCGGGGTTTTCCAAGGGTGAGCTGATCCAGAACCGCCATACTCCTTCATCCAGTAGGAGAGTCAGTCTTGTTTATCCCAGGATCCTCCTCCTACCAACTAGATCTCCTCTTATCATCCGAGCCACCCTCTGCAACTGGGGACACGTGATGCACACTCCTCCAGCCATGGCCCAATAGTAATGCTCCTGGAGACGTCACAGGAGAGGAATCCCCAAATGGAAACTTGAACAGGGAAAGCGATGAACTTCACAAATAGGAAAGCAAAAGTTGGCACATCTCCAAATAAGTTAAAACATTCCTTTATTAAAGTCACTTTAAAATATTACATGCGGGTATGCAAAAGCCAGAAAATACGCCTTACATGTTTCGGCATTAAGCCTTACTCATAAGCGTAATTCTCTCTAAAACAGGAATAAAATAAATAGGGCTTGCCCCTCACTCATAGGTTAATTAGAGACATGTGACTAGCCATACCTGATACCTGGATTAAGGTGGAATACAGAGAAGGGGGTCAAAACTTTGTTTTAAGGTGGAAACACTCTAGACATCATAATCTGAGTATTTATCAAATTGTGTAAACAGGAAAGATAACAGCACAAAGTTACTGAATATGTTAATTGCAAACAACTTAAACCTTGTACAGGGAAATGTTAAGTGTTAATCAAGATTATTGTAAGTAGAAAACAATCAGACCATCCTCATATTAGAATATAGAATATACATCCATTAAAAAATGTGTGATAACAACTACCGAGAATTACTAAGTATAGTACATATATATATATATATATATACACACACACATATATATATATATATATATATATACATATATATATATATATACACATATATACACACACACACATATATATTTATATATATATATATATATATACACACACATCCTATTATATAAAAGGCCAAGTGTGTTTGTCCGAAGCTGTCATGCGCAGTAGAGACAGCATGAGGACAAACACACCTGGCCTTACCTGACAATCCATGCTGTTTGTGGCAAAAGTGGGCGTGGCCGGCAGGACCGTGGGCGTGGCCGGCAGGACCATGGGTGTGCTCGGACGGGACCAGGCGTGGTCGGACATGGCGGGGCAGGGCATGGCCAGGCGTGGTCGGCGCGACAGAGAGAAATAGAAAGAAAGGGGGAGAGACAGGAAAGAGCTAAAGAGAGGGGGAAGAGCAGAAGAGAGGAGAAAGTGCAGAAGAGAGGGGGGAGAGAAAGCAAAAGAGAGGGGAGAGAGACAGAGCAAAAGAAAGGGGGGAGAGAGAGAGCAAAAGAGAGAGGGGAGAGAGGGGGGGGAGAGAGAGAGAGCAAAAGAGAGGGGTAGAGAGAGAGCAAAAGAGAGGGATGGAGAGAAAGAGAAAAAGAGAGGGATGGAGAGAGAGAGCAAAAAAAAAAGGAGAGAGAGACAGAGCAAAATAGAGGGGTGGAGAGAGAGCGCAAAAGAGAGGGGGGCAGAGAGAGTGCAAAAGAGAGGGGGAGAGAGAGAGCGCAAAAGAGAGGGGAGGAGAGAGAGAGCGCAAAAGAGAGAGGGAGAAAGAGAGCAAAAAATATATATATACAGGGAGTGCAGAATTATTAGGCAAGTTGTATTTTTGAGGATTAATTTTATTATTGAACAACAACCATGTTCTCAATGAACCCAAAAAACTCATTAATATCAAAGCTGAATAGTTTTGGAAGTAGTTTTTCGTTTGTTTTTAGTTATAGCTATTTTAGGGGGATATCTGTGTGTGCAGGTGACTATTACTGTGCATAATTATTAGGCAACTTAACAAAAAACAAATATATACCCATTTCAATTATTTATTTTTACCAGTGAAACCAATATAACATCTCAACATTCACAAATATACATTTCTGACATTCAAAAACAAAACAAAAACAAATCAGTGACCAATATAGCCACCTTTCTTTGCAAGGACACTCAAAAGCCTGCCATCCATGGATTCTGTCAGTGTTTTGATCTGTTCACCATCAACATTGCATGCAGCAGCAACCACAGCCTCCCAGACACTGTTCAGAGAGGTGTACTGTTTTCCCTCCTTGTAAATATCACATTTGATGATGGACCACAGGTTCTCAATGGGGTTCAGATCAGGTGAACAAGGAGGCCACGTCATTAGATTTTCTTCTTTTATACCCTTTCTTGCCAGCCACGCTGTGGAGTACTTGGACGCATGTGATGGAGCATTGTCCTGCATGAAAATCATGTTTTTCTTGAAGGATGCAGACTTCTTCCTGTACCACTGCTTGAAGAAGGTGTCTTCCAGAAACTGACAGTAGGACTGGGAGTTGAGCTTGACTCCATCCTCAACCCGAAAAGGCCCCACAAGCTCATCTTTGATGATACCAGCCCAAACCAGTACTCCACCTCCACCTTGCTGGCGTCTGAGTCGGACTGGAGTTCTCTGCCCTTTACCAATCCAGCCACGGGCCCATCCATCTGGCCCATCAAGACTCACTCTCATTTTATCAGTCCATAAAACCTTAGAAAAATCAGTCTTGAGATATTTCTTGGCCCAGTCTTGACGTTTCAGCTTGTGTGTCTTGTTCAGAGGTGGTCGTCTTTCAGCCTTTCTTACCTTGGCCATGTCTCTGAGTATTGCACACCTTGTGCTTTTGGGCACTCCAGTGATGTTGCAGCTCTGAAATATGGCCAAACTGGTGGCAAGTGGCATCTTGGCAGCTGCATGCTTGACTTTTCTCAGTTCTTGGGCAGTTATTTTGCACCTTGGTGTTTCCACACGCTTCTTGCGACCCTGTTGACTATTTTGAATGAAACGCTTGATTGTTCGATGATCACGCTTCAGAAGCTTTGCAATTTTAAGAGTGCTGCATCCCTCTGCAAGATATCTCAATATTTTTAACTTTTCTGAGCCTGTCAAGTCCTTCTTTTGACCCATTTTGCCAAAGGAAAGGAAGTTGCCTAATAATTATGCACACCTGATATAGGGTGTTGATGTCATTAGACCACACCCTTTCTCATTACAGAGATGCACATCACCTAATATGCTTAATTGGTAGTAGGCTTTCGAGCCTATACAGCTTGGAGTAAGACAACATGCATAAAGAGGATGATGTGGTCAAAATACTCATTTGCCTAATAATTCTGCACTCCCTGTATATATATATATATATATATATATATATATATATATATATACGCACACACACACACATACATATAGTGTGTTTTGTATGAAATCCAAGCATATATGACTATGGCTGATGAATCTTTATATACTGTGTCTTAAAGGAACATTGTTAATGACATATTTATATGAAACGTTTGATATTATTGGATATTATATTATCAATATCCTTGCTTGTTGGAGCAGATATAGTATATAGAGTGCTTGCTGGACATGTTAAATACAACTATGTAAATTTCTAGCTAAAAGCAGATGGATATTTATGATCTAAAACTTATATACATTATATATTTGGTTCAGGTGGCACAGAGGTGTCCATTGTCCCCTTACATCCTAAGACAGCTTCACCCAAGATGACATTAGACAGCATCTCCTCCCATGCCTTGAGATGAATCCGCTTACTAGGACCACCACCTGTCCCACGTGCATATTTTGCTTGCTGAGCATCTTTGCTTTGGTTTCCCTCCTGCAGTCATGGTAGCGATGCTTTATGCTTGCAGTTGAACGATTGCGGCCTAACAGGGTTCTCCAGCTGGGGTGCCATCTCTAAGTAGGCCTCAACCAGTGCCTCCTTCTCCTCCTCAGAGTTCCTCTCTTAGCCTGCCCTTCACACCTGAAGGGCCAGCAGATACAGACTCTCCCTCCTGTGACTGGAGACCAGTCCTTTCTTTTTCCTTTGTCCCTGCAGGCTGTAACAGGCTCCCACCAGCCCCATCCCCACTTGTCACAGTCTCCCCCACTCTCCCTCTTCTTTATGTTCCTAGTTGAGGCTGACTCCTCCTCTCTCCTCCCACCTCCACTCTTAAAACCTCTCTCCTTTCCTCCTCTGCCAGGGTTTGAGGAAGGACAAATCCTCCACCCAAACCTTGGCCCCTAGACCTCCCAATACTACTCCCTAAGTCCCCCCTCTCCACTGTCCTCCCCCTAGCCACCCCCCTCCCAACTCTACTAGGCCTATCCATCCCTTTCTCCTTCTTCCTCCCATCTCTTACTAACACTAAAGTCCCTAGCTTACCTGCCTACACTAACTGCCTGCCTACACACCTCACCTAACTAAACCCTAAATTAAATATCCCCAAAACTAACTTCCTAACCTATCAATACCCTAACTATCACTAATCTATATCCCTGCAAATAAAAATAAAAATGGGGGGGGGGTGAAATTAAACAAAGGGATGTAAAAGAAAAAAGGATGGGCTAAATAATCAATTGAAAAATAAATATAGGATTGTAAAAAAAATTAGAGCTAAATAAAAAGGGATGTAAATGAAAAAAGGGATGGGCTAAATAATATATATATATATATATATATATATATATTAATATATATATATATATATATATATATATATATAGTAAATCAAAAATGTATGTAGACGATTAAATATGCTCAAAACACAGTAAAACTCGACAATAAATGTTCCTGTACTTATTTACCGCTTGAGTTCAAGAAATACTTCCCTATGTGGCGCCTTTTTTATTTCCTCTCTATTTAGGAATTTATAGCTATCTACATCATCTGTTGAAAGAGCAGCCCGCCTCTAGTTCATCTACTTCTCATCTCGCCACACAAGCGCACCTTTGGAGCAGGGCCGTCTTTAATATTGACTGTACCCTGGGCAAAAATTTTCAAGGGCCCCCCCACCCCATGCAATGGATCATCCTCTGCTGGGCTAATCATTTTTTAAAAAAATGAAATAAATTGCAATATGTTAAACTGGACCTAAGCAGTACTAATAAGTAAATAAATATATAAATTCATCCACTGTGGATTCATTTAATATTCTTTTAAATGTGATTCTGGTGTGAGGTTAGCTGGTTAAAGAGATTTAGGGCAGCAAACAGGAGCAAAGCAAGGTAAAGACTGAGGAGGAAGCATGGAGGTGCAGACAAATATAAGTTTACTAACTAGAACACCTGTAAAATCTGAGACAGAGAGAAAATAAAAACTATAAAAATAAACCTTACATTAATGTGTGAAGTATCAGCATGACACTATACATCAGCCACAGCAGCACATGTCACTTCTTTGCTAGGAACAAGTTCCCTCTAACCCTGCACTAGACAATGCTGCATGGGGAGGGGCGAATGTGCACTCACTTATTCTTCCCACTGACACCTTTCTACAAAGCACTGTTCCCCTAACAAACTTCAGTTAGTTGATCTTAGGGCCATAGAAGAAAGAGCAGGGCTAAGGGGACCAGCAGAATGGATGCTGTCTGTCCAAGGCTGCATGGATACAGTGTGAGATGAGTCACACAGCCTCAAGACTGAAGAGAGCAGTGTATGCAACTGCACAGATGCTCAAATCCTCACGTGCCTGCCGCTCCATCTTTCTGCTGCATGAGCCTACAGTCAGCCCTACCCAGAAACAATCGCCACCAACAGAGCAGTTACCTGGTAACAGTGGTAACCCCAGTAGGACCTTTTCTGATGCAGTGGGAATGGCTGGATGCCGAGTTAGGACTTTGCATTCAGTGCTGCACGGTGCACATCTAAAACAGCACATGGCAATAGCTTGGCATGTCACATGACACCGGCACGGTCTGGCACAGTTTTTTATAAAAAAAATATATATAAGCAGAGTATTTTTGACTGTGACAGTAATAGGACTGAATGTGTGTATTCCCCATGTCACATCAACAGTCTGCTGCCCCTTTTGCCCTGTGTTAAAGACGGTCCTGCTTTGGAGGACCCCTGTGTTCTTACATCCCTTGGAATATTTACCTTCCAGTAATGTACTTATATCCGGTCCATCCTGTCTGTTAAAAGATGACTTTGAATAGGTTAATGTCTAGAGTAAACATAAACACTTATATACTATGAATTAAGTATAAGTATGAGTACAGGAATATAGGTAGACCAGCGTAGAAGGTATATGTTAATGTTTACACTCTACACTAATCCTGTATACGTGTATGGTCTAACTACAATATTATGACTTAATATACTTATGGGGTGTTTATTCAGTAATATACATTGGCTTTTCATCATTGTTTTTAATCAGGTAATACTGTATTTTTGAGGCACTACTTTTTTCCTGACACCATTGTATCGAGACTTGACAACAACATTTGTTTATATTTTTGGCTTCTTGACATTTTCTCAATGCAGTGCCAGTTTAATGTCAGTGTTTTGATTAGTAACTAAGATCAGAATCCTAAGTAAATAGCAAAAGAAAAGTATTGCATAGGACAAGCATAGATTATGCTCTAAGTAAGTGAGTTCTTCTTGCGATATATGTATTAACACATTTTGTAGCATCTTTATAGCATATGCAAATTCAATGTTTCACATGAATTAGGATTAATGTATCTTTATGATTGCTTATCCTTTAATATTTTGTCTAGGTGTTTTTTTTTTTTTACAAATGTAATAATATTATTTGCCATATATCTAGACAAACTTTGTAACTATGAGCTCCTATGCTTTGTTTCTACTATGTATTTATGATTCTTTTTTAGATGTATAATAGCACTTTAAATGTGACTTGAAGCTAATCATGTGATTATAATGAGCTACCAATAGAAGCAAAGGCTTTCGTTTAAAGGGACAGTCTACACCAGAATTTGTATTGTTTTAAAAGATAGATAATCCCTTTATTACCCATTCCCCAGTTTTGCATAACCAACACAGTTATATTTATATACTTGTTACCCCTGTGATTATCTTGTATCTAAGCCTCTGCAAACTGCCCCTTTATTTCAGTTCTTTTGACAGACTTGCAGTTTAGCCAATCAGCGCTGGCTCCCAGATAACTTCACGTGCATGAGCACAGTGTTATCTATATGAAACACATGAACTAACACCCTCTAGTGGTGAAAAACTGTCAAAATGCCCTGACAGATGAGAGGGCCTTCAAGGTCTAAGAAATTAGCATATGAACCTCCTAGGTTAAGCTTTCAACTAAGAATACCAAGAGAACATAGCAAATTTGGTGATAAAAGTAAATTGGGGGGATTAATGAAATGAAAAAAAAAATGTGAATGTGTTTGTATCAAATAAAAGTGTGTGTGTGTTTGTGTGTATAAACTAATGTGTGTTAATTAACTAATGTATGGATGTGTGTGTGTGTTCCTAATATTATATGAGGCCTACAATAAGAGTATATAAAAGAAAAATCTCAAACTCTCCACTAACTCTTAAAAATCTATCCAAACCAACAAACTCCTACCAGCGCAACTAGCTCCTGTGTCTTTCTCTCTAGAGACGATCACAGGTAAAGAGCGTAGGCGCAAAGTGTTATTCTTATAGACAGAGGTTGGGTTACCATGGCAATGAACTTGTTATGACGCACTTTTCATGGAATCCGACATCAGTTTGCAGTGCAAACTTACGTACGGTCAAAAAGAGCGACTGTGCGCAACACGCTATCCTTTTGATAGAATCCTGGTACTAAAATGGAGCCATAATTTACTTTTAGATGTCGGCCACTTCGGTAGCTTACGGCTCCATTATTAACGGCTTAATGGAAGCGTGCTTAAAGACGGTATTACAAAATATTTTTCTTTTTTTTTTTAAATCTTATGTTCCTGTCCTCAATTAATCAAAGTTTTCTTGTCACATTTGCACCAGTAAAGCAGAGGCAATTCAACTTACCAGTCAACGGAAAGTACAAAACCATTACTGAAATGTTAGTTTCAACTGGACACAACTCCAACAGACAGGTTTTACAGTTCAGAATCACCATGCTGTTGTTCTTATCTTGGTCCTGAACCTCTCTTTAGAGCTGTTCTCTTGTTTTAACTCTTTACTGGCGCCAATTGGGGAACCTCTGCATTTTCATACTGGGAGCCGCCATCTTGGATCTCATGTATTATTGCTCCCTGTGACAGAACTAGTGAATAGTCATAGATTAATGATTTTGCCTGATTTTTCACAGCTGTATCATACATTTCAGGTTAGGAACACACAATGCATGAGTAGGAATCTTAATTTTTTTGCAGTTTTAAGAACAGTCTAAAAGTAACATAACATACATAAAAACATAGAAATTTAGAAAAGCAATTTCATTGCTATGATGTGATACAAATAATCACACTGATTGTTTTCTTTCGTCATATATATTCATACTTTATTATATTCATATATGTAGCATCAGGAGTATTTTGCTTGTCTTAGTTTTACAGATAACAGAACTTTTATCATTACCAAAGAATTTTCAATTTTATGCCAATTGAGATTTTCTCATTGGAGAATGATAAGCAGCCCATGATACTTTAATTCCAAGGATACAAAACCACAGGTGCAAGATAAGGTGGTGACCAATCTTATCACTAAACAAGGTCATTAATTTATACAATGGTGAATTTATTATAATTTTGGTATATATTTTATAATGGAAGAATAATACCATCCTACGTAAAAGGATATTTGTTGGTCATTTGTTGGTCATGAAAAAAAATAATTATATATATATATATATATATATATATATATATATATATAATTTTTTTTTTCATGCCCAACAAATGACCAACAAATATATATATACTAGTCCTAAAGCTTGTGTACATGGGCCATTTTTTGCAGGACAGCGGTCCCACCCCTTGCTCTCTCTCTATCCCCCCTCTATTTTGCCCTCTCTTTCTCCCCTCTCTTTTGCTCTCTCTTTCTCCCCTCTCTTTTGCTCTCTCTCTCTCCCCTCTCTTTTACTCTCTCTCTCCCCCCTCTCTTTTGCTCTCTCTCTCTCCCCTCTATTTGGCTCTCTCTCTCCCCCTCTCTTTTGCTCTCTCTCTCCCCCCTCTCTTTTGCTCTCTCTCTCCCTCTCTTTTGCTCTCTCCACCCTCTCTTTTGCTCTCTCCCCCCTCTCTTTTGCTCTCTCTTCCCCCTCTCCTTTGCTCTCTCTCTCCCCCCTCTCTTTTGCTCTATCTTTCCTCCCTCTCTTTTGCTCTCTCTCCCCCTCTTTTGCTGTCTCTCTCCCTCTCTTTTGCTCTCTCTCCCCCTCTTTTGCTGTCTCTCTCCCTCTCTTTTGCTCTCTCTCTTCCCAATTTTCATTTGCTCTCTCCTCTCATTTGCTCTCTCCTCTCTTTTGCTGTCTCTCTCCCTCTCTTTTGCACTCTCTCCCCCTCTCTTTTGTGCTCTCTCCCCCTCTCTTTTGTGCTCTCTCCCTCTCTATTTTGCGCTCTCTCTCCCTCTCTTTTGCTCTCTCCCCCCTCTCTTTTGCTCTCTCTTCCCCCTCTCCTTTGCTCTCTCTTCCCCCCCTCTCTTTTGTTATATCTCTTCCCCCTCTCTTTTGCTCTCTCTCCCCCTCTTTTGCTGTCTCTCTCCCTCTCTTTATCTCTCTCTCCCCATCTTTTGCTGTCTCTTTCCCTCTCTTTTGCTCTCTCTCTCTTCCCCCTTCTCATTTGCTCTCTCTCCTCTCATTTGCTCTCTCCTCTCTTTTGCTGTCTCTCTCCCTCTCTTTTGTGCTCTCTCCCCCTCTCTTTTGTGCTCTCTCCCCCTCTCTTTTGTGCTCTCTCCCCCCTCTCTTTTGTGCTCTCTCCCCCCTCTCTTTTGTGCTCTCTCCCCCTCTCTTTTGCGCTCTCTCCCCCCTCTCTTTTGCACTCTCTCCCCCTCTCTTTTGCGCTCTCTCCCCCCTCTCTTTTGTGCTCTCTCCCCCTATCCTTTGTGCTCTCTTCCCCTCTCTTTTGCGCTCTCTCCCCCCTCTCTTTTGCGCACTCTCCCCCTCTCTTTTGTGCACTCTCCCCCTCTCGTTTGTGCTCTCTTCCCCCTCTCTTTTGTTCTCTCTCCCCCCTCTCTTTCCTGTCTCTCTCCCCCTCTCTTTTTCTATCTCTCTCCCCCCTCTCTTTTGCTGTCTCTCTCCCCCCTCTCTTTTGCTGTCTCTCTCCCTCCTCTCTTTTGCTGTCTCTCTCCCCCTATTTCTTTTGCTGTCTCTCTCTCCCTCTCTCTATCCCCCCTCTTCTGCTCTCTCTATCCACCCTCTTTAGAGCTCTCTGTCTCTCGGCATCTGGCCCCGCCTGCCCCAGTCCTTGTCACGCCAGCCCCGTCCACGTCAAACCCGGCCACGCCCAAGTCACAACTGCGCAGTCACGCCCACGCCGCACCTGCCCGATCACGCCAACTCTGCACACGTCCGACCACGCCCACTCCACCACACAATGCCAGGTCAGTTGGAAGGCCATGACCAGGTCATGTGTTTGTCCTTGCACGCAGTCTCTACTGTGCATGACAGCTTCGGACAAACACACTTGGCCTTTTATTATATAGGATATATATATACAGTATATATATATATATATATATATATATATATATATATATATATATATATATATATAAAACGTTTCTGTTTATTACAATTATTCAAGTTACAATTAACCAATCAAAATTATTAATTAAGGCGGTCTTAAAATTTACATATGAAATTTCTCAAGTTTTTGTCATTATTGGGGTTGTTTATGGTACTGTTTTGTTTTCGTGGTTGTAATGTCACAAATGTGGGCTTATCACAATACTTTTCCTGTGTTTTTTTGTTTCCCATTATTTTTTAAACAAAACGTGATTTATAACAATTTTAATTTTACAATTTCTTTATTAACCCCTTGAGGACAAGGCCATTTTTCAATTTTGTATCAAAATCGTAAAAAAAAAAAACAACCTACCCTTGTTGCATTTAATTGAACCTTATTCTCTAATTTTATTAGGCAGGGTCTTCAGAAAGTTAGTGTAGGGCATCCAAGTCCTTAGAATATGAGCATGTGTGTGTTTTGGCAATTTTCTTGCATATAAGGGATGTGTAGTCTTTCCTTATCTTTTAGAAAGAAATCAGAGATTCTTCAGATTCTTTCTCTATAGATTCCTGAAAGCTTCTACTCTCTCCCTTTAAGTGTGGTGGTCGGCAATCGGTTATGATCTTAGTGGGTCTTTATTTTGTCCAAGGCAGGAGGAGGGTTAGTCTACCTATCTCTGTAAGGCAAAGGATGGTAGTTTTGTGGCTCCCCAGGGTACAGTATGCTAAAAAAACTAACTGACCCTGTACTTACTGGTTTGGAGTTTGTTAGTTCTTGCATCTTGCTTAGTCAGTTAGTCTTGGCCCAGGCTGCTGACAGAGAAGGTAAGTGACAGGATTTTTGGAAGGGTGACCTCCTTAGGTGAGAGCTTGGGTTTGCAGAGGGCCACAAAACTATTTAAGATTTACCTCTAAATGTTATCATTGTAACTGTGCTCCACTTGGAATCAGCATCCTGGGTATGTGACCATCTTTGCAGGGTTTAGCTATTTAGGACCCAAATGTTGTTTTTTGTGCTCGACAATAAATATATCCTACCGCAAACCATAGCGAACCATAGCTGGTGCAATGCCGCCCCCTGCAGATTCAATCGGCCGCCAGCAGCGGGGGGTTGTCAATCAACCCGATCTCATTGGATCGGGTTGATTTTTGGCGATGTCTGTCTGCCTCCTCAGAGCAGGAGGACAGGTTATGGAGCAGTGGTCTTTAAAACCGCTGCTTCATAACTTCTGTTTCTGGCGAGCCTGAAGGCTCACCAGAAACACGGGGCATCAAGCTCCATTCAGAGCTTGATAAATAGACCCCATAGGGTGTTTGTCTTCTTATAGCTCAGAACGAAAAGGCATTTAATCCCTTATGGGAGAGCCAGATGCTACTATATGTGGGATAGAAGGTACCAATTTTTGGGGAAAACATTTTTGCTAAATACCATGGAATATGCTAGACGGAGGCCTTTTGTGCGTGTCTGGTTGTGCAAGTATTACAAGTGGAAAGTAAAAAGTTAGCATGCAAGTGAAACCCCGATGTGTGCAAAAAATTGAACTTCAAATATTGTGACTTTGTTAACATATTCTCCCATAGACTTCAATGGAGTATGCAAACTGCAAAACACCCATTCTCGCATTTTAGCTCGGCCATGTTTATTCAAGAGCCCCAATCCCAACATGAAATATAAATATTTCACATTCCAGTGTTCTTCACATAGAAGAATATGTTCTATTTATTCTTAAATAAATATTTCTATATATATATATGATTATTTTTTTATAATATATATATCTATATATCTGTATATAGGTATAGATATATGCAGATGTATATAGGAATATCTACGTATTTAAAAATACTTATAACATATTCTTCTACATGAATAACAATGGAATGTGAAATATTTATGGTAAAAACATAGTTAAATCCATTATTAAATATTCATATTGAATAAAAATGCTTTTTCATGTTTTCAGGTATTTGGCTGCAAAGGGCTCCAATGCACACAGACACACAGACACACACATATATATATATATATATATATATATATATATATATATATACACACACACACCGGCTACTTTATTAGGTACACCTGTTCAATTGCTTGGTACACAAATTGCTAATCAGCCAATCAATCACATGACATCGACTCAATGCATTTAGGCATCTAGAAGTGGTGAAGACGACTTGCTGAAGTTCAAACCGAGCATCAGAATAGGGAAGAAAGAGGATTTAAGTGACTTTGAACATGTTAGAAAAGAACAATAGATAGAGGCGCCAATGGTGCAGATCAATGGTGGATCTTAGAAACTTCTGACAAGAGACGAACACAGGGTACTCACTTGTATAAAAGGCAATCAGTTATGCCTATAGAGACAGGCTGGATTTCTGCAGCAGTCCAGCTAGCTGATCAAGGATAACTCCAGAGTGCAGGGGATCATCAGACCCAATGAATATACCAGCAGGGTATAAGAGCAGGATACTGGGGTCAGGGATTCTTGCCCTGATAGTAGCGTAGCACCAAGCTATACACAACACATGGAGTTGGTAAAGTTAAAAACAAATTTATTATAAAAAGTTATAAAATACACAACTCATGTTTGTGCCAATAAAAGCTTGGAAAAGCAGAGAAACAATGCGACGCGTTTCTCAGTAAAACTGTTTCATCAGGCATGTTTCTCATCTGTTACTTTCATCCTTATATAGGGCTACGCTACTAACAACCCCATATTCCCACCCCCAACAATACAGATCCTAGGACCAATCAGGACCCTTCGTTTGTACACACCCACCCTGCTGCAATATTGTTTATAGTGGATATATGACTAATAAACCATTTTATAAATGTATATTATTGTCCCTACAATGTGTTCAAAACAGTGTATAAAAAAATCAGTACTTTCGTTGTACTATTATCAATATTTTAGCTTGTTTTACTTATATTATCCATTGTTTGTCAAAACTACTTTTTAATAGGTAGAAAGACCTATCAATCAAATGTCCACTAGACGGACCGTTTAGTGGGCCAATTGCATATGCCCAAGTCACCATGTCTGATCCAATCACCTCAGCAGCCGCTGTAGTGTGGCAGCTAATAGGAAGCGATCTGCAGGGCAACACCCGAAACTAGACCAATGTTAACATTTAATTGATAGGTCTTTCTACCTATTAAAAAGTAGTTTTGACGAACAATGGATAATATAAGTAAAACAAGCTAAAATATTGATAATAGTACAACGAAAGTACTGATTTTTTATACACTGTTTTGAACACATTGTAGGGACAATAATATACATTTATAAAATGGTTTATTAGTCATATATCCAATATAAACAATATTGCAGCAGGGTGGGTGTGTACAAACGAACGGTCCTGATTGGTCCTAGGATCTGTATTGTTTGGGTTGGGAATATGGGGTTGTTAGTAGCGTAGCCCTATATAAGGATGAAAGTAACAGATGAGAAACATGCCTGATGAAACAGTTTTACTGAGAAACGCGTCGCATTGTTTCTCTGCTTTTCCAAGCTTTTATTGGCACAAACATGAGTTGTGTATTTTATAACTTTTTATAATAAATTTGTTTTTAACTTTACCAACTCCATGTGTTGTGTATAGCTTGGTGCTACGCTACTATCAGGGCAAGAATCCCTGACCCCAGTATCCTGCTCTTATACCCTGCTGGTATATTCATTGGGTCTGATGATCCCCTGCACTCTGGAGTTATCCTTGATCAGCTAGCTGGACTGCTGCAGAAATCCAGCCTGTCTCTATAGGCATAACTGATTGCCTTTTATACAAGTGAGTACCCTGTGTTCGTCTCTTGTCAGAAGTTTCTAAGATCCACCATTGATCTGCACCATTGGCGCCTCTATCTATTGTTCTTTTCTAACAGATTGCCTTCCATTGGATGCCATTAGAGAGCTGCCTCTGAGACACCTTGAACATCAAACTAACTTATCCTGATTCTGGAGAATTTACAGCCAGCTGATATTATCTGGACTTTATCCTGACGCTGACTTAATTTGGTGGTAATATTCCACACTTTCGCACTTGGAGATATTTATAATTTACATAATTTTTTGTTTTGTGCATTTTTCTTCCTTTTATTTATACATCTATGTATACTAACACATTTTATATTTGATCATTTGCCCTATATAGCGCCTCCTAGAGGATATCAGGGAACGTGTGCATATTCTGTTACCTTGATTACCTTTCTATGACTTTGAACATGGCATGGTTGTTGGTGCCAGACGGGCTGGTCTGAGTATTTAAAAAACTGCTGATCTACTGGGATTTTCATGCACAACCATCTCTAGGGTTTACAGAGAATGGTCCGAAAAAGAGAAAATATCCAGGGAGCGGCAGTTGTGT
The DNA here is from genome assembly GCF_027579735.1 of Bombina bombina. Classification (NCBI taxonomy): domain Eukaryota; kingdom Metazoa; phylum Chordata; class Amphibia; order Anura; family Bombinatoridae; genus Bombina; species Bombina bombina. The sequence goes on along the minus strand of NC_069504.1, from coordinate 846,906,225 downwards.
GGACAAAAATGCCTTGTTGATGTCAGAGGAGAATGGGCAGACTGGTTTAATATGATAGAAAGGCAACAGTAACTCAAATAACCATTTGTTACAACCAATGTATGCAGAATACCATCTCTGAATGCACAACATGTCGATCCTTGAAGCAGATGGGCTACAACAGCGGAAGATCACAGTTAGCGCCACTCGTAATCTAGCCCTAAACAGCATCATATTTAAAGTTTTGTACAACGGGAAAAATTTACAGCATGTAGTTTGCATAGATATGCAAGAACTATATACCACTTCATATGCTAAAGCATTTTCGAATATATCAGATTAAAAGTCATGGTATACAGAGACAGTGCCTGTCAGCTAATGAGCAAAATATATGTTATATGCAATAACTCTTATTCTGACTCAGATAGTTGTAATAATGATCTATCCCTTGCTGAGACCTCTATGCCTGGCCTGTGTAAGAAGATACAATCACTGCAGACAATCCTTGTCAGATAGCTGAACTCACCAATACCTTGTGCATCCACAAAGTTGCTTTATTCTGAATATCAGGTTACAGCAGATAATGAATACAGCAGATGAATGAATGGTTAAAGTATTTTGCGGTCAAAAGATGATACTGATCGTAGCTTGCAAAGTATTAACATGAGTGCTTGTTACATGAGGCCTGTTAGCTGCAGCCATGACATAGGAAAACATCATAAAACTACAAGGGCGGAGCAATACACAAAAAGGAAATGCATAATAAGGTCAGGGGTAAGATACTGGAAAGAACAGGAGCATTACCAAAAAGTGTCAGTAGATGGCAGTACAGAACAAACACAGGGAAGCCTAGAAAACAATGGCATAAAAATATATGATTTCTTAACTATAACAACATGAACATAACAAAGGCTATGTAATATTATATGCCTCATTGAGGCAGCACAACTCTAATAAGTTTTTATATATGCATCAAGAGCCAAACAACTAGCAACTGTGGCTCTAAGCTATAAGATGTAAACATGGGTAACTACTCACACACTGTTGAGGCTCTGTCTTGTTCATGATAATACATTTCAGGCAACTTGTTGTTACAGGTATAATTATCCAAACTACACAAATGTACTAATACAAAAATTACCTAAATATATAAGAAAATAGGTATAGCGACTATATTAGCTGCAGAGTGGTATTTGTTTCAGCAATATTTTGGATGTATACCCATCCCAGGCCTGCTAGTTTTACATTGTAATTTCCATAGAGGGGGAAGAGGATTGAAAAAAAGTAATTGCAGGCCATCAGAAAAGTAATTCAACTGATTACTAGTTGACTAGATCACACAAATTAGTTATCTAGATCTGAGGGGTCTCTTTCTGTAACCTGTTCTAGTTTTAATATTAGTTGACAACCAGTTGATCCTATTTTGAGGGAAATCTAACACTGTCAACACAACAGTCAAGACACTTCTCCCCAGTTGGGCAAACATAGGCCTAGATTTAGAGTTGGGCGGTAGCCGTCAAAACCAGCTTTAGAGGCTCCTAACGCTGGTTTTTACCGCCCGCTGGTATTTGGAGTCAGTCAGGAAAGGGTCTAACGCTCACTTTGCAGCCGCGACTTTTCCATACCGCAGATCCCCCTACGCCATTTGCGTATCCTATCTTTTCAATGGGATCTTCCTAACGCCGGTATTTAGAGTCTTGGCTGAAGTGAGCGTTAGAAATCTAACGACAAAACTCCAGCCGCAGAAAAAAGTCAGTAGTTAAGAGCTTTCTGGGCTAACGCCGGTTTATAAAGCTCTTAACTACTGTGCTCTAAAGTACACTAACACCCATAAACTACCTATGTACCCCTAAACCGAGGCCCCCCCACATCGCCGCCAGTCTATTAAAATTTTTTAACCCCTAATCTGCTGCGCCGTACACCACCGCCACCTACGTTATCCCTATGTACCCCTAATCTGCTGCCCCTAACACCGCCGACCCCTATATTATATTTATTAACCCCTAATCTGCTGCCCCCAACGTCGCCTCCACCTACCTACAATAATTAACCCCTAATCTGCCGACCGGATCTCACCGCTACTCTAATAAATGTATTAACCCCTAAAGCTAAGTCTAACCTTAACCCTAACACCCCCCTAAGTTAAACATAATTTAAATCTAACAAAATAAATTAACTCTTATTAAATAAATTATTCTTATTTAAAGCTAAATACTTACCTGTAAAATAAACCCTAATATAGCTACAATATAAATTATAATTATATTGTAGCTATTTTAGGATTAATATTTATTTTACAGGCAACTTTGTAATTATTTTAACCAGGTACAATAGCTATTAAATAGTTATTTACTATTTAATAGCTACCTAGTTAAAATAATTACAAAATTACCTGTAAAATAAATCCTAACCTAAGTTACAATTAAACCTAACACTACACTATCAATAAATTAATTAAATAAAATACCTACAATTATCTACAATTAAACCTAACACTACACTATCAATAAATTAATTAAATACAATACCTACAAATAAATACAATGAAATAAACTAACTAAAGTACAAAAAATAAAAAAGAACTAAGTTACAAAAAATAAAAAAATATTTACAAACATTAGAAAAATATTACAACAATGTTAAACTAATTACACCTACTCTAAGCCCCCTAATAAAATAAGAAAGACCCCCAAAATAAAAAAATGCCCTACCCTATTCTAAAATTAAAATAGAAAAGCTCTTTTACCTTACTAGCCCTGAAAAGGGCCCTTTGCGGGGCATGCCTCAAAGAATTCAGCTCTTTTGCCTGTAAAAAAACACATACAATACCCCCCCAACATTACAACCCACCACCCACATACCCCTAATCTAACCCAAACCCCCCTTAAATAAACCTAACACTAAGCCCCTGAAGATCTTCCTACCTTATCTTCACCACGCCGGGTTCACCGATCGATCCAGAAGAGCCTCCGATGTCTTGATCCAAGCCCAAGCGGGGGGCTGAAGATGTCCATGATCCGGCTGAAGTCTTCATCCAAGCGGGAGCTGAAGAGGTCCATGATCCGGCTGAAGTCTTCTATCAAGCGGCATCTTCAATCTTCTTTCTTCCGGATCCATGTTCATCCCGCCGACGCGGAACATCCATCTTCACCGACGACTTCCCGACGAATGACGGTTCCTTTAAGGGACGTCATCCAAGATGGAGTCCCTCGAATTCCGATTGGCTGATAGGATTCCATCAGCCAATCGGAATTAAGGTAGGAAAATTCTGATTGGCTGATGGAATCAGCCAATCAGAATCAAGTTCAATCCAATTGGCTGATCCGATCAGCCAATCAGATTGAGCTTGCATTCTATTGGCTGATCGGAACAGCCAATAGAATGCAAGCTCAATCTAATTGGCTGATCGGATCAGCCAATCGGATTGAACTTGATTCTGATTGGCTGATTCCATCAGCCAATCAGAATTTTCCTACCTTAATTCCGATTGGCTGATAGAATCCTATCAGCCAATCGGAATTCGAGGGACGCCATCTTGGATGACGTCCCTTAAAGGAACAGTCATTCGTCGGGAAGTCGTCGGTGAAGATGGATGTTCCGTGTCGGCGGGATGAACATGGATCCGGAAGAAAGAAGATTGAAGATGCCGCTTGATAGAAGACTTCAGCCGGATCATGGACCTCTTCAGCTCCCACTTGGATGAAGACTTCAGCCGGATCATGGACATCTTCAGCCCCCCGCTTGGGCTTGGATCAAGACATTGGAGGCTCTTCTGGATCGATTGGTGAACCCGGCGTGGTGAAGATAAGGTAGGAAGATCTTCAGGGGCTTAGTGTTAGGTTTATTTAAGGGGGGTTTGGGTTAGATTAGGGGTATGTGGGTGGTGGGTTGTAATGTTGGGGGGGGGTATTGTATGTGTTTTTTTACAGGCAAAAGAGCTGAATTCTTTGGGGCATGCCCCGCAAAGGGCCCTTTTCAGGGCTGGTAAGGTAAAAGAGCTTTTCTATTTTAATTTTAGCATAGGGTAGGGCATTTTTTTTTATTTTGGGGGTCTTTCTTATTTTATTAGGGGGCTTAGAGTAGGTGTAATTAGTTTAACATTGTTGTAATATTTTTCTGTTTGTAAATATTTTTTTATTTTTTGTAACTTAGTTCTTTTTTATTTTTTGTACTTCAGTTAGTTTATTTCATTGTATTTATTTGTAGGTATTGTATTTAATTAATTTATTGATAGTGTAGTGTTAGGTTTAATTGTAGATAATTGTAAGTATTTTATTTAATTAATTTATTGATAGTGTAGTGTTAGGTTTAATTGTAACTTAGGTTAGGATTTATTTTACAGGTAATTTTGTAATTATTTTAACTAGGTAGCTATTAAATAGTAAATAACTATTTAATAGCTATTGTACCTGGTTAAAATAATTACAAAGTTGCCTGTAAAATAAATATTAATCCTAAAATAGCTACAATATAATTATAATTTATATTGTAGCTATATTAGGGTTTATTTTACAGGTAAGTATTTAGCTTTAAATAGGAATAATTTATTTAATAAGAGTTAATTTATTTCGTTAGATTTAAATTATATTTAACTTAGGGGGGTGTTAGGGTTAAGGTTAGACTTAGCTTTAGGGGTTAATACATTTATTAGAGTAGCGGTGAGATCCGGTCGGCAGATTAGGGGTTAATTATTTTAGGTAGGTGGAGGCGACGTTGGGGGCGGCAGATTAGGGGTTAATAAATATAATATAGGGGTCGGCGGTGTTAGGGGCAGCAGATTAGGGGTACATAGTGATAACGTAGGTGGCGGCGGTGTACGGAGCGGCAGATAAGGGGTTAATAATAATATGCAGGGGTCAGCGATAGCGGGGGCGGCAGATTAGGGGTTAATAAGTGTAAGGTTAGGGGTGTTTAGACTTGGGGTACATATTAGGGTGTTAGGTGCAGACTTAGGAAGTGTTTCCCCATAGGAAACAATGGGGCTGCGTTAGGAGCTGAACGCTGCTTTTTTGCAGGTGTTAGGTTTTTTTTCAGCTCAAACAGCCCCATTGTTTTCTATGGGGGAATCGTGCACGAGCACGTTTTTTAAGCTGGCCGCGTCCGTAAGCAAAGCTAGTATCGAGAGTTGCAGTGGCGGTAAATATGCTGTACGCTCCCTTTTTTGGAGCCTAACGCAGCCCTTCTGTGAACTCTAAATACCAGCGGTATTTAAAAGGTGCGGGGAAAAAAATGCCAGCGTAGCTAACGCACCCCTTTGGCCGCAGAACTCTAAATCTAGCCGATAGTTCTCTCAGTGGTAGAGAACCAATACAGGGGTTTCCAGGTCTTTTTTATTTTTTTCCTCAGTTCACCACTTCTCATTTGTGAAAGTGATTCATTAAGTAGCCATTGTCCACTTTCCAAATTTTCCACTCAGTTTATAAACCACACCTGAGAAGTCCTCTTCTGGTACAGCCTCTAGTGAACTCTGCTCCCTGGTAGCTGCAGATTCATCTACTGCTGAAGCCAACTGTCTAGAAAATGATCACCTTTCCCTTCCTCCATGGTTTGCTCACACACAGGTGACACTACATTTCTACTCTGGGATGTGAGCCCATACAGGCTGCCCCATTCCTACTGTATATTGCTGCATTAGGAGTCCAAAGTGATCTTTCACCACACCTTAGATTTTAGGAAATCCACTTCCCCTTTCTCACTCATGGGACCCTCCTCTTTTTTCTTCAGAGGATCTCATGCTCACCTTCCCCCTTTATGACCCTTTCTTTCCCCAGGGAGCCCATCCCTTAATTTGCTCCCTTCATATGCATTCAGTCTGCTTTTTGTAAGGTCTGGAGCCCCTAGAGTTTGAAATCCAGGGATACCCCGAGAGATAAACCTTCTAAAATAAAACTCCAACAAACCTTTAGCATAACAACCTTGTTCACCAGCAACAAAACCCATAACACCCTCCACTTCCCCAAATAAAGACACAGACACAGTTCTTGGCGTTTAAAATCTTGGAAAGGTCACGGTTTTATTAATTGAAAATTATTAGAGCGACCCCATATCATCATGATCAAAATTTCCATAAATTTCCATATTTCAAAATAAATGCACCAGAATTTCACATGATCTTGGGGGCCACGTTTTCAGTGGAGGTAACACCCCCCTGTGGCGTGACAGCGAATCGCAGGGAGAACCAGCTGCATAGCAGGACCCAATACCAGTTTGACCAAAGACCACCACTGCAGGTCAAGGTATGCCGCAGGATCCTCCCCAACCTACACCGCCGCACCTACGTGCCAGCCCCCAAATTTCACTGCATACCACAACTGAAATCCTATCAAAACAACTACTTAAAGAAATACTAGCTGAGCAAAAGCTTTGACCAAAGACCACCAGCAAATGTCAGTAGTAGTTGCACCATACCCTTAAGGGGCCACACGGGCGGTAATACAAGATATGACTAAGTAGCCAACCTCCAGCCCATAACTGTGCCCTTGTCGCTCCTTGCCTCCTTGTGACCTTTCCGGATTCTTTATCAAGATTTCTCTTAACGATTCTAGGGAGGGAGGGAGGGAGGGAGGGAGGGAGGGAGGGAGGGAGGGAAAATAAAAAAGGTTAGTGATCCTTGCTTCCTGTCTCACCTGTCCTTTATGCCTTCCCCCATCTCCCCTTTCACCACACCTTAGATTTTAGAAAACCCACTTCCCCTTTCTCACTCATGGGACCCTCCTCTTTTTTCTTCAGAGGATACCATGCTCACCTTTCCCCTTTATGACCCTTTCTTTCCCCAGGGAGCCCATCCCTTAATTTGCTCCCTTCATATGCATTCAGTCTGTTTTTTGTTATAATTATACTTTTGGAGACACATGCAAAATAGTATGGTAGGATTTTCATTCAATGTGACATTTTATAATTACCCATAATGCCACTTTTTACTATGATATAATATATATATATATATATATATATATATATATATATATGTGTGTGTGTGTGTGTGCTGTATATATATATATATATAAAAAAAAAACTGCCGCGAATGTGCAGGGGGCAGCATTGCACAAGCATTTTACCAGAAATGCTTGTGCAATGTTAAATGCCGACAGCATATGCTACAGCGAATCATGTCCGCCCAGCATTTGATAAATTGCCCCCTTGTTATTTTAACACAGCCCACGTGAGGAATGAATATCAGCATGGCTTATGTCATCCCTTCTTTGACAAAATTTATAGTGTGAAGTTATTTTTATCATCAGCAGATTCTTTTTTAATTTGGCTGCCTACATTTTATCTGCCAGGAACAACAAGCTTAACACAAACATTCTGCCAAAGACCAGGCTGCTAGCATGCTCCGTGCCAGAGACCAGCTATATAATCCTCTCACAAACAAAGACAAGCCTGATAACCCTTGTACTGTCAGAGGCCAATCGGATTACTTAATCACTGCAAGGGACCAGTCTGGTAGCCTTCTCGCTGCCAGAGATCACCCTGATAATACACTAAAGTGACATCAAATTTTATATAATAAAAATGCCAGTTTTAAATGCTTTTAAAATGTTTGCTATGTATGAAAATCTTTTGAAATGAATTAATTCATTTCTGATGTGTGTATATATATATATATATATATATATATATATATATACTGTATATGCACATGAGAATTGGCTGGTATTTCGGGGCTGGACTGTCCTTTTGGATAGGGTCAGACTGATATACTACAGGAAAGTTCACTTCTATGAAAAGCACAGATTGGCAGAAGAAAGGGTGCACCCTGGGTGGGGACCATCCCATAGGGTGAGCTATTGAGTACCATCCGATCCCAGTTGAGCTCCTCTCTTTTGTGTGTGTGTGTGTGTATATATATATATATATATATATATATATATATATATATATATATATATATATATATATATATATATATATATATATATATATATATATATATATATATATAGCTAATAGATGAAGCACTCTCTGGTCTTATCAAGCGTATAACATAATTTTATTACAGTGACGTTTCTGGGTATATAATTGTGTTATACACTTGATAAGACAAGATAGGGCTTTGTCTATTAGCTCTATTTACCACTCCTAGCACCCTGGCATATGAAGTTTGTTAGTGGGAGTGCACCTATCTCTACAGAATATATATATATATATATATATATATATATATATATATATATATATATATATATATATACATACATATACATATATATATACACACATATATATACATATATACACACACACATATATATATATATATACACACACTGTATGTATGTATATATATATATTTATATACACACACCGTATATATATATATATATATATATATATATATATATATATATATATATATATATTCATTAACATTATGGTGGAGATAAAAGTTTGAAATTAAAATCCTCCATGTCTCAAAGTAAATCAATAAAATTTGTTGCAGTATCCCCGCTTGCTTTTACCCAGTAAAACTCCATATACACTGTTACCAAAGCACAATAGGATTCTGGGTAAGATATCCAAATTAGATATGCAACATCTCAATCTCTTTGCTTCAAATACTGTGTTAACACACAGCGATCCCCTAATGGGGTGAATGCAGCAAATATAGCAAATACATTCACCCATAGTTGCCAACTGTCCCGTTTTTTGCCGGGACAGCCCCGGAATTTGGGACACAGTCCCGGCAATTTAAATGTCCCGGACTGTCCCGACAAGTAGCAGTAGCAGGCTGTAGCTTCGGCTTTATTATAGCGTGATCTGAAACTGACTCAGTCTCCTTCTTTGAATCTTGCAATCCTTGGTGCAGTCAGGACAATCAGTGACGTCAGCACGCAACGTCACCGTCACGTGACCCCGCTTGCCCGCTCATACTGGAGCCCCAGCCTTCACACACGCGGCGACAGGAGTCTAGGACACACCGAGTTACTCTGCAGTCTGAAGCAGATCATTGCCAACTGTCAGTCTGCGACAGCGGAGTGCTAGAGAGGTGAGATGCGGGTGGTCCAGCAAGGGTACAACATTGGCTGCTGCTAAGTATTCCTAAAACTGATAGTGTATGCTGCAATAGAAGGCTCCCCACCCCTTGGCAAATGCAAGCTTGTCTCATCTCAGGTAGCTGGGTCAGTGGCGAGTGATATGTGGGATATGTCAGGTTATGGGGCTTTTATAAAGCTGTTATGTCGGTAGCTGCTCTATGAGTTCAGAGTATCAAAGGAGCCTGTAGTCCCCAGCAGAAATAATCATGGTGTCCTTATTTTGTATTACCCAAAGAGTACATGGCATGTGTGGATCAGGATGCTTTGTTATTCTCCTCAGTAACAAGTCTGGTATCTTTTTTTTATTCTGTCTGTTTGTTTTCTGCTTCAGTGTCTGACTGTGTGTGTGTGTGTGTTTTTTTTTCTTGCCCTTTCCATGTTTAATCCTAGGTAGTTGTCCCCTTCAAGTGAGGGAAGACCTCTAGTACCTGAGCTGTCTGACTTTCATTTGGCTCTGATTTTACCTGCACCCAGATGTACAGATTTCTTTATATGTGGTGTCATAATGATAGAGAGGAAAAATAAGATTTTCAAACTTACAAATAAGTCCAATTATTTAATGTTTAGAATGACTAACTTCCTTGGTCTTTATTCACTGTGAGGTTGTTCCTTGGTGTTCTGTTTCTCTGCCACTTCTATGGCTTTATATTCCAAAAATGTGATGGGTCAAGAGCATTGAAAGGGTAATGCTATTTTAATTTGATTCATACCCTTCTATAAGTGAATACCAAAGTAATCACCAATTGCACAGAATTCTGCTTCTCTCTCTTGGAGTTGCTTTCTTGGATTGGTAATCTTTGGCAGATACAATTTTTAGGTTGTGCTATGGCTACCTCTTAAAATTGTAACACACAGTCTTAATTTATTTTGAAAAGATGAGGTTTTATAATAATGTATTTTCTATATAAAAATTAGTTCATACAATAACTAGTATAATATTGTGGCTTTCCCTAGTTGTACACAACAGTGAATATGGCCCTTTAATCAGGAGCTGGATATCTAGAAGCTAGTAACCTGAATTCTTGACTGCCCAGACTTGCTCCCCCTAGAGAGTCCTACGTAGAAATAATCTCATGCTGATAATGCAGGTTCTTGCCTGTGCTTTGGTTTTCCAATTTTGGGAATGAAAAGTAACCTTGGTAACCATACCTTTACATGTTGTGACCTTTTTGGCACGCTTCAATATATAGGACTTTTCAATGTATTTGATATATATATATATATATATATATATATATATATATATATATATATATATATATATATATATATATATATATATATATATATATATATATATATATATATATATATATATATATAGGGAGTATGTTTAACATAATAAAAAAACATGCTTTCAAAGTAGTAGTTGGATATCAAGATAAAAAGATAATACATATAAAGTTTCAAAAATCTGGACAATGAACTTAATTCAGTTGTTTACATTTCTTACTTTATTTAGTTTAGCTAAAGTTTTTTCAGCTAACTGTGTTATAGCATTTGAGGGGTTATGATTTATCCTGGGTCCTATTATTGAATGGGTTGACAACAAATATGGGCTGTAATTCCTGGCACTGAAAGGGTTAGCATCTGTCAAGTGTCAATAATTACCTTTTCTTTTCCTATTAAAAGGCAATAGTTTTTGGTACCAGATACGTGTATGTATAATTATGTGTGTATATATATATATATAATCTGTATCATAATAAATAGACGGGGCTAAATTATGCTAATTATGTGGGTATGGCAAAGTGGGCGGAACTTTAGGGCAGGGGATGTGGTAAAAATTTTCATGCAGGTAATGTTGCATATCTAATTTTGCATATCTTACCCCGAATCCTCTTGTGCATTGGCAACAGTTCTAAGTATTTATAAATAGATATTTATCTATCTATCTATCTATCTATCTATCATCTATCTATCTATCTATCTATCTATCTATATATATATCCATACCTATCTAAAATCTATATATAGGTATAAATATATATCTGTGCAAAATACCATCAGATATATGTAGAAATATGTATTTATTAATCAATATAACATATTCAGTTATGTAAAGAACACTGGAATATGAAATATTCATATTTTCATGTTGGTTTAGCGCAACTGAGAATACGCAATTGTGTTTGCGAGAGAGTGGGGTGTTTTTTCCTCCATTGACTTCTTTGGGGGAATACATGAATGTGCATGCGATATTCTAAGTTAAGATTTTTGCGCTAGTTGGGTTATCACTAGAGCGAAAACAGTTTTTTTTCAACTCGCAATATGAGTGCAACCCAACTAGGGCAAAAAAAAAATCTTAATTCTAGCGCAATTAAAGGGACGTGAAACCCAATTGTTCATAATTCAGATAGAACATACAATTTTAAACAACTTTCCAATGTACTGCTATTATTTAATTTGCTTCCCTCTCTTGTTATCCTTTGCTGAAAGGTTTATCTAGGCAAGCTCAGGAGCGGCAGAGAACCTAGGTTCTAGCTGTTGATTGGTAGCTGCATATATATATCGATTGTGATTGGCTCCCCATGAGTTCAGTTAGAAATCATTAGTGCATTGCTGACCTTCAACAAATGATACCAAGAGAATAAAACAAATTATAAAATAGAAGTACATTTGAAAGTTGTTTAAAATTGTATTCTCTATCTGAATCATGAAAGAAAAAAAAAATTGGGTTTCATGTCCCTTTAAAATTAGAACGGAAGCGCAAAGTACCGCTCCACTTGTAAGCTAGCCCTTAGCATCACAAACACATTCATTCCTTTTATCAGTCTGATAAAGCAACCAGTATGATATTGTTATAGCCATAGTTTGATAAAATGCTCTGCTACAGAGGCCAGTCTGAATGCTGATCATTATCAAACAACAGTCTGATAATACACTTCCTGCCAGAGATCTCTCTGTTACTGCGTCACAGCCAAGCAGCAGCCAAATCGCTTATTCACTTTACATTTTTCCACAAATGTGGTTGCAAAATAACAGCTGCATTATTTATTTTAGAAGTTAATTGGAAGTCTGCAATTATATTTATATTATATTAAATATATTCTATTTAAGTATGCTTCATGCACCAGCATTTTAAACAGTGTGTCTGCTCAGAGAGATGGTATTGAATGATATAATGTAAACTGAGTCATTCCTACAATACAAAACATTTTCTCTTTAAAATGCGGATATGTATATTTAGATATGCTTCACATGCCACAGTTATAAGCGTTGACAGTGGCAGCATTTATTAGAAGAAATTTTGCTAACACAAGTATAATGTAAAATTGTTTCTATTTAAAACTGAAGTGCACTGATAATATAGTTAAGTTTATGCTTGAATGGCCCTTTAAAAAAGCATGCTTAAAAGATTATATTATACCGCCATCTAGTGATTGTTACAGATATTTTTTATTTCAGTTCAGCAAATATATTTGCACACTGGGACCCAGTGTGGGGTAACAGAAAAGCTTTTAATACTGTTTATTTCACATGCATTTTTTTTTACTGTCCTTTATATTTGAATCTATTTACAGGTTAGATTGCATTTACCCTGCTATTGCTAGCAACAGAGCAGCAGGTTAGCAATAACCCCTTTGCCATAATTGCTAACTGTCCCGTTTTTCCCAGGGCTGTACCATTTTTTGGCTTCCCGTCTATGCCTTCTAAGTTTGTCCCTTGTTCATTTTGTCTGTAATTAGTTAAACAGTATCGGGCTAGATTACGAGTGACGCACTAACTGTTGCACACAAGCTATAAGGGGTTTATCACGGCTCTTTGCACGTGTAGGAAGTAAACATGCGTATTACGAGTTGAAAGTAAACGTGTTGAATTTAACGCACATTGGTTTAGCGCAACTAGAGAGCTCTTGTTATCTGTTACACAAGACAAAAGAAGTTGCACAAAAAACATTTAAAATAAGTTACACTCATAAGAATGTCTAATAAAAAATATTTAAAACAAATATTGCATAAAACATTTATAAGGGCTCAAAGATATGAGGTATTTAGAATAAAAAGTCAGAGAAAGGGCTTTAACATTGAGATACATAAATATACATTTCTAAAGATGTACTGTATATATTTATGTCTATATATATGAGGGGCCGTTAGGGACATAATTCAGCTTTGCTTATACTTTGCGTTCGTCACAGAATCGTTTACATCATATAGTGAGAAATGTTTATAATATAATGAAATGCATATTTTATATAGTGAAATCCATATGTCATATACTGAAATCCATATATCATATAATGAAATTGATATACTATATACTGAAATGAATATATTATATACTGAAATCAATATATCACAGAATGAAACCCATATGCCATATAATGAAATCGACATGTTATATACTGAATTGCATGGCATATACTGAAATAAATGTCATATACTGAAATGTATATCCTATATAATGAAATCCACATACCATATACTGAAAACCATATGCTGTATACTGAAATACATATGTCATATACTGAAATGTCTATGCTATATAATGAAATCCATATGTAAGCAAAGCTGAATTATGTCCCTAACGGCCCCTCATAATACTGTGTATTTGCAATATGTTCTAAATACTTATAAATAGATATTCATATATATATATATATATATATATATATATATATATATATACAGGGAGTGCAGAATTATTAGGCAAGTTGTATTTTTGAGGATTAATTTTATTATTGAACAACAACCATGTTCTCAATGAACCCAAAAAACTCATTAATATCAAAGCTGAATAGTTTTGGAAGTAGTTTTTAGTTTGTTTTTAGTTATAGCTATTTTAGGGGGATATCTGTGTGTGCAGGTGACTATTACTGTGCATAATTATTAGGCAACTTAACAAAAAACAAATATATACCCATTTCAATTATTTATTTTTACCAGTGAAACCAATATAACATCTCAACATTCACAAATATACATTTCTGACATTCAAAAACAAAACAAAAACAAATCAGTGACCAATATAGCCACCTTTCTTTGCAAGGACACTCAAAAGCCTGCCATCCATGGATTCTGTCAGTGTTTTGATCTGTTCACCATCAACATTGCGTGCAGCAGCAACCACAGCCTCCCAGACACTGTTCAGAGAGGAGTACTGTTTTCCCTCCTTGTAAATCTCACATTTGATGATGGACCACAGGTTCTCAATGGGGTTCAGATCAGGTGAACAAGGAGGCCATGTCATTAGATTTTCTTCTTTTATACCCTTTCTTGCCAGCCATGCTGTGGAGTACTTGGACTCGTGTGATGGAGCATTGTCCTGCATGAAAATCATGTTTTTCTTGAAGGATGCAGACATCTTCCTGTACCACTGCTTGAAGAAGGTGTCTTCCAGATACTGGCAGTAGGACTGGGAGTTGAGCTTGACTCCATCCTCAACCCGAAAAGGCCCCACAAGCTCATCTTTGATGATACCAGCCCAAACCAGTACTCCACCTCCACCTTGCTGGCGTCTGAGTTGGACTGGAGCTCTCTGCCCTTTACCAATCCAGCCACGGGCCCATCCATCTGGCCCATCAAGACTCACTCTCATTTCATCAGTCCATAAAACCTTAGAAAAATCAGTCTTGAGATATTTCTTGGCCCAGTCTTGACGGTTCAGTTTGTCTGTCTTGTTCAGTGGTGGTCGTCTTTCAGCCTTTCTTACCTTGGCCATGTCTCTGAGTATTACACACCTTGTGCTTTTGGGCACTCCAGTGATGTTGCAGCTCTGAAATATGGCCAAACTGGTGGCAAGTGGCATCTTGACAGCTGCACGCTTGACTTTTCTCAGTTCATGGGCAGTTATTTTGCGCCTTGGTTTTTCCAAACGCTTCTTGCGACCCTGTTGACTATTTTGAATGAAACGCTTGATTGTTCGATGATCACGCTTCAGAAGCTTTGCAATTTTAAGAGTGCTGCATCCCTCTGCAAGATATCTCAATATTTTTGACTTTTCTGAGCCTGTCAAGTCCTTCTTTTGACCCATTTTGCCAAAGGAAAGGAAGTTGCCTAATAATTATGCACACCTGATATAGGGTGTTGATGTCATTAGACCACACCCCTTCTCATTACAGAGATGCACATCACCTAATATG
The DNA here is from genome assembly GCF_027579735.1 of Bombina bombina. Classification (NCBI taxonomy): domain Eukaryota; kingdom Metazoa; phylum Chordata; class Amphibia; order Anura; family Bombinatoridae; genus Bombina; species Bombina bombina. The sequence goes on along the minus strand of NC_069504.1, from coordinate 846,891,123 downwards.
CTTAATTGGTAGTAGGCTTTCGAGCCTATACAGCTTGGAGTAAGACAACATGCATAAAGAGGATGATGTGGTCAAAATACTAATTTGCCTAATAATTCTGCACTCCCTGTATATATATATATATATATGTACCTATATATATATCTGTACCTATATATACATATATATATATATACTGTATATATATATATATATATATATATATATATATATATACATATATATATACACATACACAGGTATAGATATATTTTGTACCTAAATACAATCATATTTATTTATGAATAAATAGAAAACATTCTGTTATATGTAGAACATTGGAATTTAAAATATTCATATTTTCATGTCTGGTTAGCACACGAGAATATCCGATCAGGTTTTTGCGAGAGTGGGGTGTAAGGTTCTCTCCCCCCACTTTTTATTCTCCATTAACTTCTATAGGGGAATACATGAATGAGCATGCAATATTGTAAGTTCAACTTTTTGCGCTTGTCGGTTTAGCGCAAGAGCAAAAACTGTTTTCTTTCAACACATAATAGGAGCACAACCCGACGAGCACACAAAACGTACTTTTAATGCAATTTGCACTTGAGCGGTAGTGCTATTAGCGATCCAATCATAATCTGTCCTAAAATCTTTTGAAATGTATATGCGAAAAATACAGTGCGCTTTATCCTGGATTAAATTCCTATGTTATCCTGTAGAAGCTATTATTTGAATTGTTAGTGACTGTAGATGACATTTTAGTGATTTACATTTGTTCTTTTACAGCTATTTTGCATATTTGAAAATCCCAAAGTGCTAGACTAGGGATCAACAGGGGACGCACATATACATACAGTCATTCAAATGAGTCCAGAAAGGGAAAACTCCCAATATATGTGAGTCTTTCAAAAGATTGATGCACCACAAATCTTGCCTCACTTGGGTTGCTCTTCTTGGAAAATAACCAATTCCATCAAAAATGATACAAAAAAGAAAGAAGGTGCCTCCCAGTGCAATAAGTTGTTTTCACAGAGTGAACCCAACATAAGATGGAAATAATGTACTCACAAACAGTGAAGCACTTAGAATGTGCTTATCTCTCAGTGTCCCAGCTAACTGATTCCGGGTGTTGAGTCAGTTACTCCCTGCTTGTCCAAAGATGGAAGATCGTAGATATGATACATAAACAGAATTTAAACTAAAATACTATCTATTTAAAAGTTTAAAATATTTAAAAGAATCAGAGCAAATATACAACCCTTGCTCTTAAAACAGAATCAGGCCTGATGAAACAGCCAGAGTGGCTGCGAAACGCGTAGTAATTCTGTTTTAAAAGCAAGAATCATTTGTATCATTTTGCATATTTGGTCTATATAAAACAATATAAGCTCTGGGCTGAATCTAGTAACCATATGAGATTTATTTCCAGTTAACTCTGGCACAAATTTTACAGTAAAGAAAATTATTAACAGATGTTTCACCATAAAGTGTAATATTTTAGACACAGTTTAACTTTGAGAGCTGTGTTTGGCTTTTCATGTGACCAAAACAGCCAGTTAATTTTTCTTTTTTTTTGCAGAAACAATATGAGGATAAAAATAGCTTGTGTTAACTGCTCATTTATTTTATTACTGTATTTTTATAGATAGAAGATAGTGCTTGTTAGTGAAATACACAGCTGTAAAAGGGACAAATGCAAAGGGTTTTTTTTTATTATTACATTAAGCCCTAGCTGTAGAAAGGCTTGCATGCATCTAATTAATGCATGGTATAGGGCTCCATGTACTAAGCAGTCAGCGAGCTACCCGCAACAAATCTCGCATCAAAACTCGCAAACTGATATGTACAAAGCCGTCAATTATGTTAAAACTCGCATCTTTAAAATTGCGAGCGTACTTATCCGCCAAACCTCGCTACCTCTCCATTTTTTACTGTAATTAGACACATTTGACCACCAACTCGCCAAAAACGAATGTACTAAAAAATCTATTTGTACGCTCGCGTCAATCTCCGCCCCACCTCGTTATTTTTGCCTTGCCACCTTTTAGGTGGCGGGCAAGGTACAAAACAATAGGAAAGCCACTCTAGACACCAGTCTATACATATATAAAAGGCAGTAATATCAGCATTGTACTTACATTGTTCATTTCAGCAGCTATGGAGAGAATTCTGTTTTTGTTTATTCTCCGTTTGATGCAAATCCGGGCTAGAAGACAGAATACTGGAAATGTAGCTAATCCTATCGTTAGAAGAAGGAGAGTTCGTGTCCCCCGTGTATTCCTTCCACGGGTTGGTTTGCACGGCCTTTCTGACCGAGAGATCATACAAAGATTCCGGCTTGATCGTGAATCGATATTACACCTGTATCGAGAGATTGAAGATCATTTGGAGCCGATGACTGCTCGTTCACAAGCTATTCCGGGACTTCTGAAACTATTAGCTGCATTGCATTTTTTTGCAACAGGCTCCTTTCAGGCAGTTTCTAGCGTCATTATTGGAATGAGTCAATCTGATTTTTCACGCCACTTATCCAAAGTAATAGGGGCTATGATGGTTATTTTTCATCGATATGTTTGTTTGCCATCTACCCCTGAAGAATGGCAATCTATCAAGTAAAATTTCTATAGGATGGCTGGGATGCCCAATGTCCTAGGTGCCATAGACTGTACCCATGTTGCTGTAAGACCACTTCAAGCTTGTGAGGAGATCTATAGGAATAGAAAGCATTTCCATTCCTTGAATGTCCAGATGGTCTGTGACCCCAACATGAGGATTATCAGTGTCCGTTCTAACTTTCCTGGCTCCTGTCATGATTCTTACATCTTAAGGCAGACTGGGTTATACCGGAAGTTCGAGGACGGAAATATGCCTGACGGATGGCTTCTAGGTAAGCATAACTGGCGTCTAATTTGTCTCTCATTTCAATGTACAAAAATTGCGCCCAATTTGTCGACTGTAATCTGTATAGTTTAAATTTGTATTGTATAGTTCTGAATCTTTATAATTATTCTTATATTAATATTTATATTTATTATATCTTCTATTAGGAGATGGAGAGTACTCATGTACAGAATGGCTGTTGACTCCCTATAACAACCCACAGACCAGAAGTAAAGTACGTTTCAATGAAGCTCACCGATCTACCAGGGGGATTATTGAGAGGACTTTCGGTATTTTGAAAATGCGGTTTCGATGTCTTGATCGTTCTGGTGGTGCTATGCAGTATGCACCAGAGAAAGTTGCAAAAATTATATTGGTTTGCTGCATACTGCACAATATTGCAATTAAAAGAGGCTGTCCATTAGAAGATGAAGATCCAATAGATGTTGATGATTTACCAGAAGAAATATGTGTAGAACAAGCTAATAGGCGTGGAAATGCAACAAGGGACATGGTTTCAGAACAATATTTTGAAGATTAAAGTTTCAGTTGATCAATAAAAAAACTTTCTTTATTAACTTGTCTCCATTTTTTTTTAAGAATTAAGGTTATTAAAAATCACTCATGATAAACAGTTAAATACATAACAGTTGTTGCTCTTCAATTATCAAAGGTTTCAAATAAATAAAGTTTATGATCAAAGTTATTACAGACAATATATTATAGGTAATACATTGTCTTTGTGACATCACACTAGTGTCTACAGCTGCTCTCACTCTTTTACATAATGTGATTAGTGTAATGTAATCCCTCCATAGCTGATGCTAATTCATTTTATTGTGTCATTGAATTGTAGCTGTAACAAGCGACAGTATGTTCAACAGTGCTTTATGTTATCAGATAGGATTTTTGAGTTAAAAAAGACTTGCTAATTTGATTTGTTTTATTCTAACCTCAATTTTTAACAGCTACTAGGTTTTCCCATATTCAAATAAATACCTTAAGTGCTTACTCTTAACACTTATTTTCTTAACCTTTATAATATATTTTTCCATTCAAGATTTGTTAAAAGAATAGTGGCATATAGAAAATAATGGCAAATAAATTATTTCATTACAAAATTACAATCTTTAAACATTATATATTAACAATTGTAAACCAAAGTAACTTGTAATACATATAAACACATCTGAAAAAAAAGAAATTGTTTAGAAACAAAATAACAATTGTAAACCAAAATAAATTTTAATACATATAAACACATATGAAACAAAGAAAATGATTATAAAAAAATAACAATTATAAACCAAAGTACATTTTAATACATATAAACACATCTTAAAAAAATTAAATGTTTAGAAACAAATTAAAAATTGTAAACCAAAATAAATTTTAATACATATAAACACATCTGAAACAAAGAAAATGTTTAGAAACAAAATAACAATTGTAAACCAAAGTAAATTTTAATACATATCAACACATCTGAAACAAAGAAAATGTATAGAAACCAAATATCATTTGTAATAACTATAAACATCGATATTTACAAACCTTCATAAAATACATTAATCTACATGTACATTATATTTTTTTCTATTTTTCGGGGATACATATCTATATCAATGCGCTAATGATTGACATAACGATTAATCACGTCATCGTCAAACATGTCGCATCCTGAACCTTTTGGTGCTGGAGAATTGGTGATATTAGTTTATGCCATGGATAAATATTTCCCTAAACGGATTGGTGGTGTGAGGGGAGTGAGACAGGAATGCAGAGACAAAATTATATACGAGATGCTGAGAAGAATGCATCGTATTTCAAAAATTAAAAGAACAAGACGACAGTGTCTTAGAAAATATAGTGATTTGAAGAGAAGAGAACCGAAGTACTATAAATCGATTCGAAGATTGATAAGGACATGTAAATTTCAAAATTATATATGAAATTATTTTTTATAATATAAAAAAAGGGTTTATTTTTGAACTGCGTCATCATTGACGAATCCAGGACAATATTATTTTCTGAGTGTTACTTTGACTATATTAGTATATACAATTGCAAAAAGTTACAAAAGTAAGCATGCAGAACTGAGTTAGTAGATTAAAATTTAACTACTTAAAAGGTTAGAAAACTTAGCATACAAAAAGTTAGTAGAGTAAAATATAACTATATAAGTATATACCATTGAAACATGCAGAACTGAGTTAGTAGGATAAAATATAAATATATTACTATATACCATTGAAACATGTTAGAAAAGTAAGCATGCAGAACTGAATGTTTTGAAAACAAAAAATTACTTGGAATAATTAAAAAAAAAAAAATTATTCCCAATTTTTTTTATATATATGTTTATAGATATGAGAAGTAGGAGAATGAAGTGTGCACACCCACCACGCTACCTAAGGTCAATGTTGGTGCAAACACCCAGAAGTGAAGCTCTTTCTCCACCTTTGCCAATAACACTATTGGATATTGAATTATCTCCAAATCCATATGAAATTTTTCATAAAAAGACACAGACAGGTAATGACTTATTTAAATTTTAAATCATATATTTCAGGTTTTGGCTTAAAAAGTTTTAGCATGTAATATTAATCAAGTTGCTAATTTACTTCTATTATCATTTTTTTCCTCATTATCTTTCTATCTTTATTTGAAAAAGAAGGCATCTAAGCTAAGGAGCCAGCCAATTTTTGGTTGAGCACCATGGACAGCACTTTTTGATTGGTTCTGTCCAATTAGCAAGTACAACACAGTTGGTTCACCAAAAATGGGCTGGCATCTAAACTTACATTCTTGCTTTTCAAATAAAGATACAAAAAGAATGAAGTATAATAGAAAGTTTATTTAAATTGCATGCACTATCTGAATCATGAAACTTAGAAATTGGGTTCTATGTCCCTTTTAATGATTATTATTATTGTTTTAAATAATATATCCTAGGTTTTTGATTTAATAGTTTTCTATCTTTATCTTTGTAATTACGTTCATAGATATTACCATGGAAGACATGGAAAATAGTATGGAAATGGAAGAATTTCAAAATCCTGATAGTGTGCCAATATTTGAATCCTTGACTTCAGATGATACTCAACCAAGGATAGAAGTTTTACCAACAATGATGGTAGATAAAGGTATGTTTCATACTCAGTAATCTTAAATCTAAGAAAATCAAATTTTTAACTAATACATATTGTATATTTCAAATAGGAGTTGGCTCAGATGAAAGCTTTAAAGGAGTGGACATAAGTGTAGAAGCTAATATAGTAGATAACCTAGATAACAGCACATCAGGAGGTAATATTTGTGATGAAAAACCCTATCATACATTGAATATGTATATGAAAATTGAATTAAAATTTGCTTTGCATTTATTTTTCTACAGATTTATCTTCAACATCAACTATTGAAACTGCAGACAAAAGTACTCAGAGTTGTCTTGAAGATCATGTTAAACAAAAAATTTCTAAAATTAGGGCAACTTTGGGAATGTTAATGGAGCAAGAAGATTTTTTATACCGTAAATATGTTATTTGATTTCATTTTTTGTTTTGTCATGATGATTGTCAGAAGAATGACAATTAATAACTGAGAAAAACTTTTGTGTTGAAGAATCAAAACTTATTTTGAATTTATGTAAATAAACTTTTTTTTTGGGCTTAAAAAAATTTGTCTTTATTAAATAATAACATTTTAAACTTAAAGAACACAAAAAATAACTTATTAAACAATATATCGATGAAAAAAAATGAACAGTGACTAATATAGTGTTATAAATAATAAATTAAATGTTCACTCCAGACGTGGCCTCTTTGGGTCTGTTGTACCCTCCCTTTCACTGACAATAGCCAACAGAGATTGTAATGTCCTTTCACTGATGGTTAAAGCTCTGTTAATTTGCTGGTTTTTCTCTTCATCCATCCGCCTCTGCCACTGGAACATTTCTCTTTGCAGCTGTAATTTCTGCATTTCAATCTCATTCCTTTGCATTTCTATTTCAACATTTTTTTTCGGACAGAGCAGCCCAGCGGTCAATATTAGTGTTAATCATATTTTGAAGTTCTCTGTGGTCCTCTCTGTATTGCCTTGCAAGTGTCAACATTTCCCTCAATGCAACATCGGCCAATAGTCCTTCTGCCGGTGTATTGTCAATATTTAGACCACCTGTTTGCAGTGCAATTGGTGGTGCCTGTGTTTCAACAGGTTCCTCAAGGTTTTCCGGTGTGTGAATTTCATCTGGTTGCGCATCTCCAAAATCTTCAAGAATATCTGGAGTCTCACTTCCATCATGCCCTCCTGGTGGTTCATCTTGAATGGGATTTTCCACTATCGGCATGAGATTGATAGTGATCTCCCTTGATGAGTTTTCTTCTTCTAGATCAAGACATAACAAATTGTTAGTAAATAAAAATAAAATGTTCTAAAAACACTTGCAGAAATAGAATAGAAGGAGAGAGCAGATACAACCGTCATACACCAATTTAAGTTATATTATATATATATACATATGTGATACATACCATCAAATAATGGAGATGAATGTCCAGTCAATCGCTGGAAAAGACGTCCCAAATCACCTATAAAAAAATAAATAACATAAAAATAAAAAAATAAATAAAATAAAAAGGTTTTTTAGTCAATGTAACCATATATTCAAACGCTATTACATTCAGTGAAATTTCTATTTTGAAAATTATTAATGGAAATGTACTTTGCAATTAACTGGACACTGAAGTAAAACTAATATTTTTGAGAATAAGATATATAGCATGGAATTTCAATCAACTTTCTTATGTAATACTATGATCAATTCTCAAAAAGAAAATAATGATAAATTTTAAAACCATTAGAAAGTTGCTTAAAATTGCATGCATGCTCTACACGAATCCTTATTTAAAAAAAAATTGTACAGTGTCCCTTTCATGAAAATATATGATCATTGCTATGTGTCCTTCAAATTACATTCCATCTGTAAAAGATCTCGAACTAGAATATGTCAATAATGACATTTGACATTTAAAAAAAAAATAAAAATAAAAAAAATTGAGAGATAAAAGAGATAAAACACACAACATTGAAATTATTCATTTGTAAAGTACTTACCAGTTGCTCTACCAACACCAGTTTCTGGAGTGCTGGTCTTTAGATCATGAAGTGTGTCCGCCGAGGAAGTTGTGTGTGTAACATTAGATGTGGAGCGTATTAATTGTCCATGTGTAAAACTGGCCGAAGGTCTGGAAACAGCTGAACTGGGTGGTCTGTAAACCGCAGAAGATGAAGTAGAACAAGTGGGCACTTCGTTACTCCTCACAGGCTCTGCTTGTGTTGTTGGCGTCGCTTTAAAAAAAATAAAAAATACGTTAGGTTTATTTTTATTTCTAGTTGAAACTGAAAGCTAAAAGTGTTAATAATAATAATTACAGCAGTGAATGCAGGCTCAATCATTAAAGGGACATGCCAACCACCTTTTTTTATGATTTTGAAAGAGAATGCAGTTATAAACATCTTTATAATTTACTTATATTAGCTAATTTGTTTTATTCTCTTGATATTCTTTGTTGAAAAGCATTTGATTGCTGCACAAAGAAGCCTTGTGTGATTGGCTCAACATGTGTATTTATTTTTCTTCAACTAAGAATATCTAGAAAATGAAGCCAAAGAAATAATGGAAGTAATTTGTAATGTTGTTTAAATTTCAATTCTCTATCTGAATCATTAAAAAAAGATTTTGGGTTTAGTGGCCCTTTAAAGGGACATGAACAAATTTAATTTCCTTTACAAATTGCATAAGAAAATGCTTTTTAAAAAATATTTAATTGTATTATGTTTTTGCCTTCATTGGATTTTTATACTTTGATGAAAAGCAAATCTATACAGGCACAGTAAATGATCATTGGTTGATGCACATAGATGGTTCATGTGATTGCGTCAACTATGTGCATAGCTATATCTGAAAAAAGTATATGTTTATAAAGCGGAGAACAATTTTGAAAGATGTTAAAAATAATATTGTATAGTCAAATAACGCAACATGGAAGTCAATAGATCAGAAATGTAAGAAGGCATGTGATCTGGGGTTAGTCTCATGATTAATGTCGGACATACAACAATATTATTTTAATAGTTTCCAATTACATTATTTCTATTGTCATTATCTCTTTAAGGTTTCTATGCAATACTGGTTTGAAAATAAACACATGGGTGTTATCTTTAGGGATCACTATATTAATAATCAACAAATCTTTAGTTCCGTTAGACCTTTAAAAAAAAGGCAGTATAACAACCCTATTATTGTACAATCCCTTATACATATATGCGACACAAATGATTACAGTATTTGGGGCCTAAATGGCTTGTACAATCCCTTATACATATATGCAACATAAATGATTACAGTATTTGGGGCCTAAATGGCTTGTACAATCCCTTATACATATATGCGACATAAATGATTACAGTATTTGGGGCCTAAATGGCCTATATTGATTCGGATACTGAAGCGTAAGAAGTCAGATAATGTTATTTTAAAGAAATATATATTGGAGACAATGACCTATCATAATTTAAAAAAAAACATTTACGTCAACTATGTTGTACATTTACCTCTTAAATCACTGTCACAATCATCCGTTATGCCAGTGATGATCTCTGGTCCCAGACGCTGAACAAGCTTCTGCTCATAGTCATTGAGGTCGGCCACATATGCTGGTCCACCTCCGGTAGCACGTGCCGAATTTTTTTCTCTGGCCAATTTAGCTTTGGCGAAGCGTTTAATGTCGTTGTAACGCTTCTTCAGCTGATCGACATCCTTTTTTCCTGGACCCTGGGCACTAACAGCGTCGCTGATCCTTTGCCAGATCTGCTTCCTCCTAGAAAAATTTGTCTGTTTGACACGACATCCAAACAAATAATCATAAGAGTCAATAATCATGTCAATCAAAACGACGTTTTGCTGATGAGAAAAGTGAGGATTCTTGGATTTTGAAGCGGTTTCAGATCCAGATGAAGCCATATCGAAATTGTAAATAAAGATCACAAAAACGAGCGCTCTGTAATTACTCTCCAAAAATTTTGGAACAATAATAAAGTTGTTTAGAAAAGTTGTACATTTATAGGAGCAAAATTCTATTCCCGCGACTACTATGACGTTCATGACACCTTACATGTCACGTGTTAACAATTGGCCAGACAATTCAACTGAAAGTTAAGTACATCAGCTTAGTCGCGGCGAGCGAGGCGTCAAATTTATCAATATTCCGCCACTGCTCGCGGCGGGCTAGACGTGTCTATTTATTGTGGGATTATTAGTACATAGCTACAGCGGACACCATTTCGCCCGCGGCGAGTAACGGCGAGTTTAGCCGCGTCTAAAATGACGGATGAATTGACGGCTTAGTACATGGAGCCCATAAAGTGGATAAACACCTCTTACTGAGAAAGTAGTTATGCTAACAGGTAGATTTAATAATTGTTTCTTTGTTATTTTTCTTTTAATTCAAGCAGGGCTATTTTAAACAGACATTTAACCTTAAATAAATGATTAGCATGAAAATATTATGCAGATGTAGTTTTAGTTTCAATAAAGTACTTTATTTTCTATAAATTAATGAGAGCCACCATGTTGAAACCTAACTTTCCCTAATTTTTTATATTCTTTTTAGGACAATTAGGTTCAGGTAAATAAAGTTTTCTAACAATGGTTGTTGTGGTTGGAATATACCAATGTTAAAGGGACAGTGTACCCTACATTTTACTCCCCTTAAATTTGTTCCCAATTATCCATTTTACCTGCTGCAGTGTAGTAAATTGTTTACAAATAGCTCATTTACCTTTATTTATGTATTTAAAATAGCTGCAGCAGATGATTTTACACTCCCAGTGGGCGTTAGTAGAGATACGTAATACAATGTTAATTTTCATTTGTTCCCTCTAATTATTGGGCAATGGTATACAGACAGTTATAATCTAAAGAAGTATTTGTGGGTACAGAAAGTGATAAAATAATTATATCTGATTTACCTGCAAGCTCAATCCATTTCAATGGGTTGTGGTTTCAGAGAGCAAAACCAGCTGTTTAATATTCAAAAATAAACCCAAAGATGCATTATTGTTGTTGGATTTTTGGACATTTTGTCAGATTTTTCCCAAGTGCTTGCTCGCATCACTTGTGTATTTTATGTGCTGCAGCTTGTTCATAAAACCAATCAAAGATCTAACCAGGGCTTATTGTAGATCATGATTTCTTACACAGGCGCTCTGAGGTTTTTAATTATGCCTCTGCCTTTGCTATCAGTGTTAGCTGGTCAACCTTAAAGGGACAGTCTAGTCCAAAATAAACTTTCATGATTCAGATAGGGCATGTAATTGTAAACAATTTTCCAGTTTACTTTTATCACCAATTTTGCTTTGTTCTTTTGGTATTCTTAGTTGAAAGCTTAACCTAGGAGGTTCATATGCTAATTTCTTAGACCTTGAAGGCCACCTCTTTTCAGAATGCATTTTAACAGTTTTTCACCACTAGAGGTTGTTAGTTCATGTGTTTCATATAGATAACACTGTGCTCATGCACGTGAAGTTATCTGGGAGCAGGCACTGATTGGTTAAACTGCAAGTCTGTCAAAAGAACTGAAATAAAGGAGCAGTTTGTAGAGGCTTAGATACAAGATAATAATCACAGAGGTTAAAAGTATATGAATATAACTGTGTTGGTTAAATTCTGGTGTAGACTGTCCCTTTAAGCAGCTCAAGATTTGAGCTGCTCTCAAGTAACAGTTATCACATAGCAAAATGGGCTATTACATTGCAATGCATTTACTTTAACAAATTGAGCTCTGTATTTGTAAAAGTCATAAGCTAATTGTAGACTATGTGAGTCTGTATTCACAGCTTGTACCTTCTCAAAAAGCTGTGTCTGATGCCTACAACATGCAATGTCGCAATTTCTAACATGGCTGTCTGATGTAGTATGCTTTAACTGCAGCTCACTTTGCAAGAGCACGCTGGGTATGCACGCAGTGTATGGATGGATGCTATGTATGATGCATGCACAGATAAGTTTTCACTGAGTATTGCAAAGATGCTTCTAATTAAAATGGAAGTGCTTTGATGCCCCTTTAAATGACTGATAATTAAAAAGACCCAAATGAGGTTATGTAATATATTAGTTTGGGTCTGCTGAGAATGTGAGCGATACTGTCTTAACTAATTCAATGCAGTTATAAACAGATACATATATATAACTTTAATATGCATACGAAGAGAGAAGCGCTCTACCAGGAACGAACAACAGCTCAGTGGCTTGTTCTATGGCGATTTACCACCCGGAAGCAGCCTCTTTTAGACCAGTGTGCTTTTCACAGAAGAAAACTTTCCTGAAGTATATCAGTCTGATCCCGCCAAGTAAGGTCAGTCCAGCCCCGAAATACCAGGCAATTCTCCTCTGAACAAGGAACATGACAACCCCAGACGATCGTTTCGGCCTCCTATGGGCCTCGTCAGTGAGGTGCAGCCATATTCCTCTAAGCACACTGGGCAAGGAGTCCACGTCTGGTTTCCCCCATCACCCATAGGGAGACTTCTCCAGGGTCATAATAATTTGCATACGAAGAGAGAAGCGCTCTACCAGGAACGAACAACAGCTCAGTGGCTTGTTCTATGGCGATTTACCACCCGGAAGCAGCCTCTTTTAGACCAGTGTGCTTTTCACAGAAGAAAACTTTCCTGAAGTATATCAGTCTGATCCCGCCAAGTAAGGTCAGTCCAGCCCCGAAATACCAGTCAATTCTCCTCTGAACAAGGAACATGACAACCCCAGACGATCGTTTCGGCCTCCTATGGGCCTCGTCAGTGAGGTGCAGCCATATTCCTCTAAGCACACTGGGCAAGGAGTCCACGTCTGGTTTCCCCCATCACCCATAGGGAGACTTCTCCAGGGTCATAATAATTTGCATACGAAGAGAGAAGCGCTCTACCAGGAACGAACAACAGCTCAGTATAACTTTAATATGGCCTATTTACTGTATGACATAAACACTGTTGTACCCAATAAAACAATTGCATATACACTGTAAACAAATCACTTATCACTAATTACTGAGGGAATCGCAGGCAACATACATATTTAGCATAGTATAGTTAGAATTCAAGGTGAATGCATAAATACACAAATAAAAAGGAAAAGGCTGCGCTACTTTACCATACAACAGGAATCTAGGAATATGGTAGAACTTGCAAAGTATTCCCACAACGATATTCAGCAAACAGAAGGAGACCAAGTTTAGGCTGATGCTGCTGTACACGAATCCGAAGGTTTCCTATCCACGGATGTACACAAGGCAATACTGAAATAGAAGAGAGGGAGACAGTGCATATCCAATTCAAGGTAGAAATTTAATGGTACAGAGGGCACACACTAGTAATGAACTTACTAGAAGGCAGATAAAAAAACAGCACAATCAACAGTATGATGAATAATTTCACCGCATCAGTAAAAGAGCATCAGATGAAACAGAGTAAGCGTCCGTGTAGAACAAACTCAAAAGTTCCCGACTGTAAAGGCAGTAGCGTGGTTATCCGGATATGTCATCCAGCGTCCTTCCACCTTGCTCTACGGATACTCAGCACGACCAGAAGACCTCAACGCATTTCACCGGTGACACTCCGGCTTTTTCAAGAGTTATAGGTCGTAGTCCGTAATGATCGTAGTCCGTAATGATCCTTAAATACCCATTATCGCGATTCTGATTGGTATTTAAGGATCATTACGGACTATGACCTATTACTCTTGAAAAAGCCGGGGTGTCACCGGCCAAACGCGTTGAGGTCTTCTTGTCGTGCTAAGTATCCGTAGAGCAAGGTGGAAGGACGCTGGATGATGTATCCGGATGGCCACGCTACTGCCAGACATTGCTGAATGCCGACAGCATACTCTGTAGGCATTTAACATTGCACAAGCAGTTCTGGTGAAATGCTTGTGCAATGCCGCCCCCGTAGATTCACGGCCAATTGGCCACTAGCAGGGGGTGTCAATCAACCCGATCATACACGATCAGGCGGATTGCTGGTCACAGCCTCATAGGAGGCGTATGAGTTAAGGAGCAGCGGTCTTAAGACCGCTGGTTCTTAACTCCTGTTTCCGCCGAGCCTGAAGGCTCCCGCGGAAACAGGGGTATTTGGCCCAATTCGGACAATGATAAATCGGCCCCAAGGTATAGGACCTCACAAGGCTAGCATCTTCCTGTTTCTTTGATGGTATCAGAATAATAAATTGCAACAAAGATGATGATCCCCTGTTCTGTCGAGAACTGCAATTCATCGAAAAAACCATCTGACGTCACTTCTGGTGAGTCTTTTATTTTAATATCTGTTTTGCCTCTGCCTGGGAGGCGCACCGCCAATCCTCTGGCATACACCCTAAGTAAACCTTTGAGAATGAGGTTTACAAGGGGGGCTTTGCCCCCCTTGAACCCCTCAGATGGAGCCAAAATAGATAGTGAAGAAAGGCAATTATAGTGCCCATCTGATTGGTTGTGAATCCTGTCACTAACTGGACACGGACCAATACGATGTATGGAATCACCTGAAGTGATGTCAGATTGCAGTTTTCAATGAATTGCAGTTCTCGACAGAACACCCCATCTAGTGCTCTTGCTAATGTATAACATTGTTGCAAAACTGCTGCCATATAGTGCTGCAAACACATGCACACTCCTGAACTATCCTTCCTGCCTTTCAACAAAGGATAACAAAAAACAAAGAAAATTTGACAATAGAAGAAAACTAGAAAGTTGTTTAAAATTGTATGTTCTAGAAAAAAATTGTGTGCTCTAGGCTCTAGAGGAAGGAGGAAGCTGGTGGGAGGAGCACAAGTGCAAGGACATGCAACACTTGTTCTCTGGCTCCCTGTAAGAGCTACTGGCAGGAAACCCTGTGCTTCAAACCCTGGTCCTAGGGTGGCTCTTTCTAAGTAGTTACCACATACTTCCAGCACTCCAATAGTGGTATTCCATCTCACTAAGCTGCTATTAGCAGCAATTCAAGAGACTGACCAAAAAATTTGCTCCTTATCCCCCCCCCCTGTATCTTACCTGCTCCCCCCCTTCCCACCGGTGCTGCGTGAAGGGGAGAGCAGCGTTGCTTGAGTCACATGCTGAAGCATTATTCAGTGAAGCAAGGGGAGAGGAATTTTTTAGACCGGACTTTACCTATTACGGCGCTGCCTAGGCAAGTTCTGCTCCGGTGATTGGTGTTGCTCCCTGGTCGCTCCTGCGGAACATCGTTGGTATTGGCTCTGAGACTGGGAGCCTCCACGTGACCGAGACGGGCGGTCCTCCCCTGTTTGGACGGAGGCTGCGTGTGAGTCCTAATGGCGCTGCTGGCGGCCCTTTGCTGAGTGGATCCTTGCTGTGCAGGACCGGCGTTATCTGCCGGAATCAGAAGAGGCTTGATCTTGTCTCGCTCCCCCCCACCGATGCTGCGTGGGGGAGCCCTGGCTTCAAATTGAAGATTACCCTCCAGCAGAATCGGCTTCCAGGGAACAAGAGGTCCTGTGAACTGGGTCAGGTACTAATTCGGAATCCAGGCTCCTTGGGTAACCTCTTATATTTTTTTCAGTAGCCGGACTGATTTAGGCTTCCATTTCTTACTATATAAGTGACTCTGAACTTATTGCTGGCTCATAAGCTGGGGAATACTAAAGGATCTATGTGAAGTTTAAAATAAACTCTCTTAAGACACGGTTTCCCCATAAATGAACATAAATGACTAAGTGAGCTTGAAGGGAAAAATTGTTTATGCTTAATAATATATGATTTATAAGTGTCTTAGTGAATCTTAACTAAGTTCAGTAACAGTTTGGCCAGTGGCTGTTTTTTCCTTTTTTTTTTTTTTTTTTTTTTTTACTTATCCTATGTGTGTGAGACTGATACATACTTTTTAAAGCAACAGTTGCTGAATATAAAAAGAGAAATTGTATTTTTGCTATACTAGGAGATGCTTGTTATTAATATTAGATCTTTAACTACTAATTTCCTAGGTGTATAGAACTGAATGAATAATAGGCAAAAATGATATATCAGAATCCTATTTTTGTTATATCTGGTTAATTGAGCAAAAATAATTGAAGTATTTATAATTGAGCCAAGGACTCACTGATTTAGTTTTTTGTTACATAGTGAGACAGAAATACAGGTGTATAAACTGATTTAATTATACGAGACCCTTTTTAAACATAGTGGCAAAGGGAATAGTATTGCATGCACACCTAACGGAATAAAATCAAAATTATATTGCCTTATTGACTACGCCTTAGTTAAAGTGAAAAATATACTAAAAAGGGCTGAAAATTAACATTAGGCCGTTGTATAAATATATTCTTGTCTTCTTTATTTATTACATTTAAATACACTTTCTCTTTATGCTTCTGATCTTAATTAGTTTTGATTCATAATAGAAAGTGCTGGGGCAGTATATATTTTGAGTATTAATTATACCTAAGCTCAAAATCTTAATTTTGCACTTTGGTGTTAAAATTAAAGAGCACATTAATATATTGCCAGGTTGAAAAATTGCCTAAGGGAATTTATAAATTAAAAAAAAAAAAAATCTTTTTTTTTTTCCTTTTTTTTTTTTAAAAGGCAGGGTGGAGGGAGAGGAAAAGAAAGAAAGAGAAATTCCACCAGGAATTCCTAATTAATTAAAAGTGCTTACAAAGACTAGGTCTAACAGAAATTGAGCAGATAACAGCTTAGTACTGTGATTATCAGGATTGACTGAAGCAGTTCTCTGCTCTATAGAGGTAAATTGTTAATAGTATTTCTTACAAGTTTCTTATAAATATTCCGAAAATATACTAAATTGGGTACTCCTTAAGTGAATATATTGCATAGCCTAACTAGATCTCTGCAGGATTTTGGAAGGACATAGAAAGAAAGAAGGGGAAAAAGGGCAATTCTGCTACCACCACATATTCAAAAAAAATAAGAGTAAGGAAAGGGAAAGAAAGGGAAACAAGGGGAAAAAGAAAAAGATAATAATATATCTTGATTTAGAAATATCCCCAATTAACATGAAAATTCCATAATTGAGATGTTCTGAAATACACAGATTGATTCCTAATCCCCCCCTTTTTTTTTTTTTGTTTGTTTCCTCCCTTGCTTTCCTTTCCTCTTTAATTCTTCATTGCAATACTTCACACAATTCAACACAGCACTATACTCACTGTCACTTGATATTCTCCTCCCCTCACTCACTCTCCCCTCTTTTTTTTTTTTTTTTTTCTTCTCCCTCACTTACACATGGGGATTGGAAAATTCCTTTCCTTCCCCCTTTATTAAACCCTATCACTTAATCCACGACACAGATACAGAATTTTACACAATCTATGGATAAATATATCACTGCACAAGCCAGAACTTCTCCCTCAGCCATGGCAACAAAACAAAGAGAGAGGAAAAATAAGAACATGCAAGATATGGTAGCAGAATCTCGCCCAATTAGTCCACTAAATGTAAATGAACAATTAGATATACAGACATTAGTTACCAAAATTTCAGAAGCCCTCTCCCCTAAGTTTGAGCAGTTGAAAGAAGAAATTAAGCATGATATCAATTCCTTAACTAAAGAAGTACAACAGTTCTCTAAAAGAATCTCTGAGGCAGAGCAGAGAATCTCTGACTTAGAAGATACCACCCTGAACCAGAACTCTAGTCTAGACGAAATAAACGCTAAAGTACTGAAAATGCAATTAAAAATAGAAGATCTAGAAAACCGGGCAAGAAGAAATAATATTAGAATAATAGGTATTCCTGAAAATAAACAGTATGAGGATTTAAATAAATTAATTACAGAAACTATTCCACAACTTTTGCAGATGCCCCAACCATATCCACGTATAATAGTTGAAAGAGCTCACAGGTTAGGATGGTATAATTCGGAAAGAGGTAAAGATCGACCTAGACCCATTATAGCTAAACTACTCAATTACCAAGATAAACTTACCCTGCTCCAACACTTTAGACAAAAGCAACCCATTATGCTGGGCAGCACCAAAATTATGCTTTTCCAGGACTTTTCAGCGGAAACTACAGCTAAAAGGCGAGAATTAGCACCAATCTGTACACGCTTGATAAACCAGGGATATCAAGCTACTCTAATATATCCAACTAAACTTAAAATAACAAACAACGAAGTGCAATTTTTTGAGACAGCTAAAGAAGCTGAGAAATATATAAAACAAATTGCTCCCCAAGCACAAGGTAAAAGCTGAAAACAAACTGTTCCCTAAGTATAAGGTAAAAACTGAAATAGTAACTAAAATTATAAGTAAAACATTAACGCGAACAATTGTTATATAAGATGTATAATGAATATTCAGTCTGTAAATAGGGTAGATACCGTGATAAGAGATACCTTGGTTATTAGGTTATCTTATAGGGGTCTAGGTTGCAAGAAACCAATTACGACAGGGTTGGGGGGGATTGGGGGGGGCCGGGGGGAGGGAGTCGAGAGGGGTGTATGTGTTTTTTTTTTTTGTTGTTTTGTTTTTTTTTTCTCCCTTTCTTGTTGGTCTTGTTTTTATTTTTTGGGTATTATGCCTGTTTTAATTAAAAATGACAGTAAATGGGGCTGGGCGGAGCCGACCATGCCTTGAAATGGCCGCACTATTCTGATGCTCCGTGCTTAGTATGGCACCCAGGGGCTAAAACTCTTTCCTAAAGCCTGAATTTGAGATATGCTGCAGTGGAAGGGATAGGGCACAGAGCGGTGGACAGCTGAAGAGCAAAGCCGACATGTAAAACCACTTAAATCAACCTGAACAGCCTGAAAACACGCGCCCCTGCTGCGCTACCTGGGAAACCCCAAACAGCCTCCTCACACTTACAGCGCTCATCGATGCGGCAGAGGCCCAGAGCTAACAACGGATGCTGAGCATACTACAGAGGGATAGCCCGGTGAGTGACCACAACCACACTCCCCAAACAGGCCCACAAACAGTTCCGGACAGCACACAGCATAGCGCCCCTGTTACTGGGGCCTGGAAACCCTGTTAGCCTTAATCCCCTGAAATGGCATAACATGGCCTAACAAAACTTGAAAACGGACTGCCTTAAACTAATTAAAAGTCAATAACGGTTGATGGGAGAAGAACTACACTATTCAACAGACACACTAATGGACATAGCAAATTAATAACTTAATAAGAAAGCTGCACAGACGTTACTCAGCCTTCTGGGGCCTAACCTAACTCACTGAGCAATTCCCCTGATCTGGAGTTTTACTCATCTACTTATTTTAGGCAAAGAAGCTACATTTTTGCGAGAAGTGGATGGTGAGATTACCACAATATATAGGCCTTAAAGACTCGCCTCATTCTTTGTAACTCAGAAAAGCCTAGGCCTGTAACTAAAATACATAAGAGGTGCCATTTTTTTTTCTCTCTTCTCTAAAAGACTTCCTGTTGCACACAACAATTAACCCCTAAGAAAACATAAAGCTTCCATTATATAACTAGCAATAAGGACCTCCTGCAGAAGAAGTGCTGATCCCGCAGCTCACTAAAAGAACTTAACCCTGCAATTTGAAAACAAACAGCACTCAGTAAGCGTTTTTAGCATAATTAAGCAGCAATAAAGTTTTCTTTTTTCTCTCTCTCTTTCTGCTAAGTACATCAAAAATCAGCAAACACAACGCAGAAAATGACAACAAAGAGACTAAACAGATCTGAGAAGACCACTAAAACATCTAATACACCCAGTACCAAGATGAGCACATTTTTCCAAAAATTACAAACATCCCCTACTGCAGAGGGGGAAGATTCACAACAATCACAAGATGAACTCTTAACTGCAGCTTCCCAGGGTGAGGACTCCCCTGTCACAAGAGCTGACCTGAAAGAACTTCCCACCAGAGCTGATCTTACTAATTTCTTTCAACAAGTTAATCAGGTACTGAAAGATGGTCTCTCAGGGATTAAAAAAGAGGTGGCGGAGCTGGGTGGTAGAGTAGCCTATCTGGAAGAACAAGATGAAGAAACTACCTCTACTCTAAATCTGCTTACGAGAAAAATTGATACACAGGAATCTCAGATTGAATTCCTCACCTCTAAGCTAGAGGACTTGGACAACAGAAGGAGAAGACAGAACATACGTATAAGAGGAATACCAGAGAAAATATCCTCAGATTTACTACAAAACTTCTTACAAAAAATCTTCAAACACCTAATGGGAGACTCCACCATGGAAGATATACCTTTAGATAGAGCTCATAGAGCTTTGAGACCGCCCCCAAGAGACGGCGAACCTCCCAGAGATGTAATTCTCCGCTTCCACAAATTCACAGATAAAGAGAAAATTATGACTTCTACGAGGAAACAACAATCCTTTCAAATAGAAGGGAACAAACTTCAATTCTTTGCAGATCTGAGCCCAATCACTCTCCAGAACAGGAAAGAAGCGAGGTATCTCACAATCCACTTAAAAGATCAAGGTCTGACCTACAGATGGGGATTTCCTTTCAGCATCAGAGTCATGAAAGACAACAGAATATACACGTATAGGACCCCAGATGATTTGGAACAGTTCTGTAAATCGTTGGACATCCCTCCTCCTTCGCTCCCCGCATTAGAACCCCCCAAAAACTCTACTCAAAGAAAAGATTCCACACAACCACAACCTCAAAGACATCACTGGCAGAAAATTTCCAAGAAGAGACCAAGATAAACATTAACAGCACAGACTGCTTCAAATGATGAGCCAGATATTGACTAATAGCAGAGAATATGGGTTTAAGGAACTTTGAAGCCATTAACGACGTAATCCAGTATAAATGAGATATAATTGTATATGTCATGTCAGATTCTAGAATGATCCCTATGCTTAATGTTCATAGCTAACAATGTTTTTTTTACAGCTAATGAGATATAAGTGTATAGGACATGCCAGATTCCAGAGTGATCCCTCCGTTTAATGTTCATAATTAACAATGTGGACTTATAATTAATGTTTTATAGTATTCCACTGCAGGACATTTGCTAATATTTCAAAATTAGAAAAGCACCCCTAGGGTTGCCATCCAACCTAATTGGTTGAGTTATTTCCCCAACGACTCCCTCCTCCAGGACAGAGTCCAGTTATGGGATTATAAATCCCTGGTTTTGTATTGTTGTTTGGTTATTTGTTTTTTTTGTGTTGATGTTAACCAAGTCTCTAATGCTTTTTTCTACTTTCCAATGCTCGAGGACCTACTGTACAGCGACTGACATACTCACAAAATTGATGGCAGACATCCCTCTTTGGTATGAAGACGAACTCCACAGGGTAAGCAAGAGACACACATGCAAGGACCACCCCACTGAGAACTGGGATAAAAATCAGCGCACACATAACTTTATAGAGTAATGGGGGCTACACATAGGGACATCTCCTTAATATCACAAAATTGTAAGGGTCTCAATTCCCCCACAAAACGATCTATAGCTCTTAACTGGTTCAAGAGAGAGGGAGCGAACATAGTATTTGTCCAGGAGACACACTTCCTCAAAGACAAAGAACCCACCTTTAAATCCAAAGAGTTCCCATCCCTCTTCCTTCACTCACACGAGAAAAAGACGAATGGAGTGGGAATACTATTTAACAGAAATACTCCCTTTCAACTAACAGACAAATACACAGACAAGGAGGGCAGGTACATCATCCTAGTTGGAACCTTGTTCAATAATTGGGTTACCCTGGCCAACATTTACTCTCCTAATACGGGGCAGGCACAATTCATTAAAAGAGTTGGAAATAAAATACTAGAAGTACAGAAGGGGATATTAATATTGGGAGGAGATCTTAATGTTGCATTACTACCTGTGGTTGATTGTTCTCAAGGTTCTAGCTCCACTACTAAAAGTACTAGACACTCCATTAATAACACTTTAAAACAACTTACACTGATTGACATATGGCGCTTCCTACATCCGACCACACGCAACTACTCATTCTACTCCAACCCGGCAAAATCATACTCTAGAATTGATTACTGGTTCATAGAACATAAAAGCATATCATTGATTAGGGATACAAATATACAGACAATAGCCTGGTCCGATCATGCATCTATCTCTGTGAGCCTGGAATGGCCATCTGCCCCAGTTCTACCCTACTTATGGAGACTAGATGAAACGCGTCTCATAGATCCCATCACTCACACACAAGTACTAAGTGACATCACTGAATATTTCAGGACAAATTTAAACACTTCTAGTGGGATACCCTCGGTATGGTTAGCTCACAAAGCCTACATGAGAGGACAGTTTATGAGAGACAAAATCAATCATAGACGCAAGACAAACGCATATTATACACAACTGCTACAAAACCTCCAAACAACGGAAATAGCCCACAAAAATAACCCATCAGAGAGGAAATCTCTTATAGATCTAAACAAAGCGAGAGACCTCCTAAAGGAATACTTAAATAAAGAAGCGTGTAGAAAAGCGCTATACCTACAAAAACTATACTATCAGGGAGGGAATAAGGCAGGTACACTACTGGCCAGGGCCCTATGACGCAAATCCCTCCACAACCACATCTTTAATATAACAGATAACAGAGGAGCAGAAGTCGTAGAATCTGCATTAATAGCACAATCTTTTAAAGATTATTACAAACACTTATACAACCTCCCTAAGCCCACCATGACATCACAGAATAGTACATTAGATCAATACCTCCAGGAATCCGACCTGACTCAGATACAACCAGACGATAGAGAAGTCTTAGAAAGCCAAATCACCCTAAAAGAAATTTTAGAAGCGATAGATAGCCTACCATCCAATAAAAGCCCAGGACCGGATGGGTTTTCTAATAAATACTATAAACAATTCAGAGATCAATTAGCACCACACTTACTAGCCCTTTTTAAACAAATTGACGAATCTGGACAGCTCCCTAAAGAATGCTTTGAAGCCCACATTACCGTCATACCTAAACCAGGCAAATCCCCTAAACTTACAAGTAATTATAGACCCATATCATTATTAAATACGGACCTAAAAATTTATACAAAAATTCTAGCCAATCGTTTAAATAAAATATTGCCTCAAATAATTCACACAGACCAGTCTGGTTTTGTCCCGGGAAGGGAGGCGAGGGACAACACTATTAGGGTACTCCAACTAATAGAATACGCTAAAACAACCAATACTGAAATGATTATAATTTCAACTGACGCGGAAAAGGCGTTTGATCGCCTAAACTGGAACTTTCTATTTGCCACACTGGGTAAGATAGGGGTGGGAGAAAAGATGATTCGTAGGATAAAATGTTTATACCAATCCCCCTCAGCAAAGGTACGTGTTAATGGCCTGGTTTCAGATCCATTCTAAATAAGTAATGGAACGAGACAAGGATGCCCCCTCTCCCCAATCTTGTTTATAATCAGTATGGAGGTGCTAGCACAGAGAGTCAGGAATAATCCACTAATATCGGGAATTAAAATAGGTCCCTTAGACTTTAAAATATCGATGTATGCAGATGACGTCCTTTTTACTTTATCTTCCCCAGAACCTTCCACTTCTGCAGTATTGCAAGAATTAAAAAGATTTGGGGAATTTTCTAACTTTTCAGTAAATGAACAGAAATCCGAAATACTAAACATCTCCCTTTCTAGAATTAAGTTTAAATCCCTGCTAGAACACTGCCCATTTAAACATCAACCGAAAGCCATTAAATATTTGGGGATCTACTTAACCCAGAACCCCAAATCCCTTCTACAATTGAACTTTAAAAACCTTATCAACTCAATCTCACACGACCTACAAACCTGGAAATATCGCCCATTCTCATGGTGGGGACGAATTCAAATTTTGAAAATGAATATATTGCCCAGAATACTTTATGCTATTCAAGCAATACCTATAGCCTTACCACGCCACTTATTAGATCAAACCCAAAAAATCATGAACCAGTTTGTGTGGGGGAAAATAAAGCCCAGAATTAAAAAACTAACAATGTACAGAGCCGTGAGGGAAGGAGGGTTGGGATTGCCAAACATTGAGACATATTACCAAGCTACGAGCCTTCAAAGAATAATAGACTGGCACAGAAACAAAGATAGGAAGGCGTGGATCCCAATGGACTCCCACATCTTGCATACACCCAACCCCGGGGCCTTATGTTGGATAGAAAAACAGAATAGACCACCATGGCTAAAATGCTATTCCCTACTTTCACATGTCTTCGATACATGGGATGGTATTATCAAAAAATACTCAGGCATCTCCACAACGATTTCCCCTATGCTCCCCATTTCCCCAAACGCAGAACTGAAGGGAGGAATCAGATTCGACAAAACAAATTCAAACATGTGGGAGATGGGTTACACAACTCCACTTAGTTCATTGGTTAGAGATGGGAAACTTAAACAAAGGCAGGAATTAACGGACATACTAGGCGGCGCTTTTACAAACTGGTTAAAATATAACCAAATACACCACCTCATACAAACACACCCACAGAAACAACTGCTGACCAGGCACCTAACTCCATTTGAAATGACCTGTTCAGTTGACCTCCCTGCACATCACACTTTATCACTAGCTAGGAAACTCTTGATCCAAGCCCAAAAAGGGGGACTACCTGACTATGTTGACCGTTGGCACAAAGACCTAGGTAGGGAACTAACAGAGACGGAGTGGGATCATATTTTTCAGAGTATCAGAAAGTCATCTTTCTCCACAAAATACTTGGAAACTAACTTTAAACTGTTAACAAGATGGTACCTCACCCCCTCAAGACTGAAGAGTATATTTCCTTCCTCATCTGAACTCTGTTGGAGAGGGTGCGGGTTGCGAGGAACCCTTCTCCACATTTGGTGGGAGTGCCCAAAAATCAAGCCCTTCTGGGAAAAGATCCAGGAGCAGGTTAGAAACACACTGGACACAGACAGTCATTTTACCTTAGAACCAGAAGTAGCACTATTGAATCTCCCCACAAAATGTAAGTGTAGATTAAGAAGCAGACTAATCCAGCTGTCACTAAACACAGCCAGACTATTAATAGCCCAGGGGTGGAAAACTCAAACATGCCCATCATTTGGGGAGTGGTCGGCTCTCATGAAAGACACCCTGTCTATGGAGGAATATGGTTACTTTAAATCTAACAAAATAGCTTTCTTCCATGACCTAAAATTTATATGGGACGAATTACAACATAAGATGCCTCTTAACACTAGGAAGTGTTCACAAGATACGAGTGTGACATGAAAAGTATATTTGACTTATGACAGATAGAAACGACATAACAGAATTGACCTTTCCCAATTTTCCACGACCCGGAGGCTAGAGAGATAAACAAGCCGGTCTGGGGGATCTGACAAGGACAGGCTGTGCAGGGGGCCCTCGTAGTATGACACTGAACACGCACAAGAGAGACTTGGTAAGTTATACAGTTTGGTTATTGTTTTGTTTTTCTTAAAATCAATCCAAGAAGTGCATTAGTTGATTATGAAGCTATGAGTAATGTATAGGTACTGCATTTATCTAGGTGAACTGCTTTTATTACATGAGCGAACTAATGTACTGTACTATATATAAAATTCAATAAAGACAATTAAATATAAAAAAAAAAAAAAATGACAGTAAATGACTGTAAAATGATTTCTTGGAATATTGGTGGCCTTACGTCCCCAATAAAAAGGAATACAATTATCTCACATCTTAAAAAGCTGAAGGTAGATATTGCTCTTCTTCAAGAAACCCATATAAAATTAGAAGAAGTTCATAAATTAAAAAAAATTGTGGGTGAAAGAAGTTATAGCTACTCCAGCACTAGGAAGGAAACGGGGGGTAGCAATTTTAATAGGTAAAAAAATAAAGGCAACAACTACGGTTATTGAATCTGATCCAGAGGGAAGGTTTTTAATTGTAAAAATAAAACATGGTAATTCTGTGTATACACTTTGTAATTTGTATGCTCCAAATATTATTGATTATGCTTTTTGGGAGACTTTACAAAATAAGATTCTTTCCAAGATAGAAGGGATGTTAATTATTGGAGGAGACTTTAATATGTCACCTAATTATGCCTTAGACAAACTTAGACACAATCTTAAAACACTGAAAACAAAAAAAGATAATTTAGAAGCCAAAATTTTTAATAAATTATTTAATAATCTAAGAATAAAAGATATATGGAGATCCCAAAACCCAGAGAGTAGAAACTTTACCTGTCTATCAAAGGCTCACAAATGTCTTACGAGAATTGACTTATTCTTAGTAGATGAGAAATTATTGAACTTACAAATTAAGGACAGTATCTTGCCAATTACTATCTCGGATCATGCCCCAATAACACTTGAAATATATTCACAAAATGCTAATTTTAGAAATAATCGATTTTTTTTCCCTCAACATCTTGCTTCAGACCCAGAATTTAAAACGATAGTAAACTTAAAATTTGAAGAATATGCTCATTTTAATAGGGAATATGAAGATCGCCCAATGCTATTCTGGGAAACTGCAAAGGCAGTTATGAGGGGAGAGATACTGGCTTATAATATTAACAGAACTAAGTTGTACAAAAAAAGAGAAGAAATCATTATGAAATCCTTATCAAATGCTTACAATAATTATATAGTCAATAAAACAGCTCGAACCTGGAATATATACGCACAAGCAAAAAAAGATAGAGATTCTCTTCTATTACAAAAAGCCACACAACAGGAATTAAGACTTCAATCGCAATTATATAAATATGGGAATAAGGCAGGAAAATTACTTTCCAGATTAGTTAAACAAGACAAAGGGAATACTCCAATTGAATTTATTCAGAATAATGATAAATTAGTCTCAGAGTCAGAAGAGATCTTAAACATAATGGTAAAATATTATCAAGACCTTTACTCTTCAAACCCGTCAAATAATTCTGAAAGAGAAGACTTTTGGAAAAAAAATTCATACTTAAAAATTTCAGAAGAAATGAATGAATTAATCAACCTTCCCATTACAGAACTAGAAGTTAAGAAGGGCATAGAGGATCTGCCTATCAACAAAGCGTCAGGCCCAGATGCCTTGCCCGGCGAATTTTACAAACTATTGTCGCCGGCTATAGTTCCATACTTAACAAAACTATTTAATGATTTGTATAAAGAGGGCAGCCCACCACCAGCCAGTTTTTCAGCTTCTTATACAACTCTTATCTTAAAACCTGGCAAATATAAATCTCAAAAAGAATCATATAGACCTATTGCTCTACTAAATGTAGATTATAAACTGTTGACATCCATACTAGCACAGAGATTACAAGCTCCTCTTTCACACATAATACACAAAAGTCAAGCAGGATTTCTGACAAATAGAAATTCTTCAGCTAAAATCCGCTAATTATTTCTTACTATTGACTATGTTAAAATAGAGCCGACCCAAGCCCAAGGTGGTGAACAAAATGACTCAGACAAAGCAATAATCTCAGTCGATGTCGAAAAGGCATTCGACTCGATTCATCATGACCATTTACTACATACACTATCTCAATTCGGGTTCAAAGGACAATTTCCTAAATTTATTGATAATCTCTATAAGAAAGCACACACGAAGCTGTTAGTTAATACAAGGCAATCAATAGATATACATCTTGCGAAGGGCACAAGGCAAGGCTGCCCTCTTTCCCCATTGCTTTTCAATATGGCAATTGAACCACTAGCAATCTTAATTAGGCAGGACATTGAAGGAATTAAAATAAGGAAAAAGGAATTGAAAATCTCATTATATGCGGATGACATCCTAATATATATGAGTAATATCCAGAGAAATATCCCCAAATTATTGTCTATTATATCACAGTTTAGCTCATTCTCGGGATATAGGATAAATACTAATAAGTCTGAGCTGTATTGGTTAACTCCCCCGAAACAACCTATAGAAAATATTCCGCTTAAGATTGCAACTGATTCATTTAAATACCTAGGTATTATAATTTCCTCAAATCCAGAACAGTGGTATTCTCTCAACATTTCTCCAATCTTAGAAACTACTAGAAATACATTGAAGAATTGGCAGAACCTTCCCATCTCTCTTTCTGGCCGAATTGCTTTATACAAAATGATACTATTGCCAAAAATCCTTTACATATGTCAGAATATACCGATCCTATTAAAGCAAAAAGATTTAAGACTCAAACATATCACTTAGAAAATTTATATGGCATGGCAAGAAACCTAGAATTGCTCTTGAAAAATTGTCCCTTCCTATAAAATATGGAGGATGTGCCTTACCTGATCTATGTTTATATAATCTTGTCTTTTTAGCCCGTATAGTAACAGATTGGATTCATTGTAAAGATTACGTAACAGACAATGACTTAGAGAGGAGTATAACCTTCCCCTATCTCCCTACAGCGTTAATTCATAATAAAATCACTGATATACCAAGAGAGATTAAGAAATTTCACTCTATTATTGTTCCAATAAAAGCGTGGCTAAAGATCTGCAACCTATTAAAAGTTAATGAAAAAATCTCAAATTACTTACCCCTAATGGGTAACCCGCAGTTTGAATTAGGATTACAAATATCACCCCTCCAAAGATGGCAGACAAAAGGACTTGAAAGGGTAGCACAATTAATAGATACAACAGGGAACTGCATTAAATCATTTAATGAACTTAGGAGTGAATTTAATATCCCACAAAAAGATTTTTTTATCTACCTTCAGTTAAGACATTATACTTGGAAGTTAACTAGTACATCAGGCTGGAATTGGTCGTTAGGATCATTAGAGAAATGGTTATTGCTGGTTAAAAAAGGCCAGATGTCTATCTCTCCTTGCTATCAATTACTCAATGCAAATAAAGGACCAACTAATATAACAAAAATAGAATTGAAATGGGATTCAATTATAGACCCACTTCGACTAGATGAGGGATTCTCCCAAGTATCCATATCAATCGTTAAACAGACAACACTTTCCTCTACATGGAGGGAGTCACACCTGAAACTACTATATATGACATATATTACCCCGGAAAAGGGATATAGATGGGGGAATATTCAATTTAATAAATGTTCAAAATGCTCACTTGTTGCAGCTAATCTTAAGCATATGCTATGGGAATGCCCAAAGGTTAGAGCAATGTGGAAGAAGGTGGAATTTTGGTTTGATAGGAGAATAGGTATTACCCATGTTGTGCTTTCATATAAAAAAATATTTCTTAGAACAGAAGAAGGACCTTCTTTAGATAAAGAATTTATTGTTAATATTACTATATTAGCAGCAAGATATTTACTGTTTAAAAAATGGAAGGAAACTTCAACCCCTAGCATATCAGAAATTATAAATTGCATAAAAAAGCAATGCATCTTAGAACAGTATGACTCAAAACTATTTGAACCACAAGATATCAATAGATTTTTCCAAAAATGGGCAGCATTTATAAAGACCCTTCCAAAAGAAGAAATAGATCATTTAATTTATCCATTTAGGAACTCAGATATAGTTCTCCTAGGAATTTGGTAAAGACACTGAAAATGAAGATGTGAAGAGAAAGTAACAACTAAACTATCCTCCCTCTCCCAAGAATCATTTTTCCTTTTTTTTTTTTTTTTTTCCTTTTCTCTCCCTCTCGTCCCCTTCCCCCTTCCCCCGTGCCCCTCCCTGGGTTGCCCATCCCCCCCTCCTTCCGGTTTATACTAATCATAATTAATTTTCCGAGCGCCCGCAAGGGAGTAGCTGAATTGCAAATGTAACCAAATAATAGTTAAGTAACAGATTACGGAACTATATAGGTAAAATTACTCAGAATATAACAACGGGCCAAGATAAGATAGTTGAAATAGAGGACCCACAAGGGTCAAAAGGTTATTATTTAGTTTAAATTCTTGTAAATAGTATTATCAGAATTAGTCTACAGATTGTTCTTAGATATAGGGCCCTTATTAGATCCAATTTATAACCCCTTCTCAGAAATCAATAACATTGTCCCTCCTAATATTAGGAGAGCTCCCACAACAGTAGAGGGATAATAGGAGAGGCAGTGGGGAAGAATCATAATTATCAAGCAGTATATTATCGGTGGGGCTGGTGGGGAGCAGGAGCTCAGGGGAGAGGGGTTATCTATTTTTTTATTTATATATGTTCTGGTTCATTATGGTTATAGAGGTAGCTAGTTATGAAAGTCAAATGTAAATATAGAATAAGACATTACACTGATCAAGTTATGTTCAGAAATTGTTTATTTTCAAATTCGGAGCTGTGTCTCCAAGACAATGACAGAACAAACTGGAGCTGCGTCTTTACAATTTATGTCTATTTTGCTAATTATTTTCTTTTCTGTATGTATTGACTGAAAATGTGAAAAATAAATATTTAAAAAAAAAATTGTATGTTCTATCTGAATCTTGAAAGAAAAAAAAATGGGGTTTATGTCCCTTTAAGGAGACTCATGTTATCACAAGGTCACACTGAGCCTGGAGCCTGGAGTATCTGGGCTTTTAGCATATACCAGACTGGCTGTGCCCTGCTGATCCTGAGCTAAGCACAACCACTCATTGGCTGCTACACCCACATGCTAGCTGTGATTGGCTCAGAGGGGCAGGTTCAGCTCCAGGACATTAATGCATTGCCAGTCTAGAGTCAACTTTATGGGGCATATTTATCAAGCTCCCCTTGGAAACAGAAAGACTGCTGCTTTATAAATTGTCCTCCTGCTCTGAGGTGGCGGACAGAAATCAACCCGATCGAAAACGATCGGGTTGATTGACACCCCCTGCTAGTGGCTGATTGATCGTGAATCTGCAGGGGGCGGCATTGCACCAGCAGTTCACAAGAACTGCTGGTGCAATTATAAATGCCATGCAGTGCAATAATTGGCTGTTGCTGGATGTGAGGGATCTATGCACTGATTTTGTGATTTTAACCACCAGAATGGCTTTGACAGCTCTGAGGTAAGTGTAAGGGTGTTTCACTTTTACACTGTGCACTGTTTAAAATGCACTGTAGTCCCTTCCCTGTATCCTGTGTCTTGCCCCTAATCGTGCTGAAGGAGGTGGTGACCAGTGACCACTAAAAACAGTATTTTATCAAAGCCTGCCCGTGCTGTAACCTGTTACATGTGCACCGTGCCTCCCACTGGCGGAACTTCCCCAGCACAAATATCGCAGATGCGATCAGGCCCTGGCGATCCGTAACTCACACCACAACTTTGTAGCCTACTAGCCTGTCACAGTGACTGGACTGCTTGGTGGATGGTCTGCCATGAGGGTATGTGATGCAGAACATGGAGATCTGCAACATCGCAACTCTCACAAGCGCAGGTACCATATGATGAGTAAATGAAGACATGAGCGAGAGAGACTCAGAACACTGGATATATCTTAGTTCCATACAGTAAAGCAGTAGCAGTGTAGTGCTGATCCACGGTGGCAGAACGGCCTGTGTATATTTTATATCGACACACTGTCTGGACTAGAATTTAACCTGATTCTGTTCTCTACAGCGCTCTATATAGCAATAACGCTTCTTGTATGCAGCTGAGTAATTGAGGTTACACGCTTACCTTCTCAGCTGCATATGATAGATATGGGCATCAACATCCTTACTGTCCCATGGCCCCCCATAGAAGGTCTTGTGGGTCTTGTCTTGTCTTGTGGGTGTTGACAATGAGCATAGGCTGCTTCCCTGCTGGGACTCCTCAGAGCTAACCTTTTTGAAGGATGGGTGGGGGTAATGAAGAGAGCAGGTACTTGAAATGAAAAGCCTAATCAAGGGGTACGGGAGAGAAAAAAGGTTGGGAACCCCTGACAGTGCATCGGTTAAGCACATAGGTACATTAAAGCAGTAGGGAAATAAGAACATGCATTAATGTATTAGAGTATTTACTTACTTTATCCTTTATGCCTCTTTAAAAAAGTCAAAGAGACTGAATTAAGGAAAGGGTTAGAGGGGGCTGTTCTTTTGATCAAATGGGCTCATAAGATAGATCTACGTCAGAACTTTTCATTATCCATTTCACCAATCTAAAAATGGCGATGGATGTACCTGAAGTATGAGGTATAGAACTGCCCTAGCTCTGCCCATGACATGCTGACTGCCCAACCATAACATACATGCGGCCCCATTTCCCTAGAAACCCATTTCACTCGATTTGATAAAACTGTAATAACCTCTTTATTTAAAGGGACATAAAAGTTTAAATTAAACTTTTATAGTTCAGATACAACATGCAATTGTAAGAGACAATTTACTTCATTCTTTTTCTATCCTTTATTAAAAAAACATTCTTACTTAAACCCAGGAGCAACAATGCAGTAGTGGAAGCTAGCTGGTGATTGGTGAATACACATATATGCCACTTGTCATTGGCTCACCGGATTTGTTCAGCTAGCTCTCTGCAATGGATTGTTACAATGGAGCTGACTATAACTATGACTTTAACTCCTTAGCAGAGGTTAAACACTTAGGGGTCGATCCCAATGTTTCAGCCACTTTTGGCTCACTTTCACTGAGCCATTAAAAATGGAGCCGTAAGCTACCAAAGTGGCCGACAGCTAAAAGTAATTTACAGCTTCATATCAGTACCAGGTTTGCATTGAAAAGATTGCCGCTTTGTGAGCGGTCGCTCTTTTCGTGTAGGTGTAAGTTAGTGTTGTGTTAACGCTTCCACCCGATGCTGGATTTCTAAAACATTAATAGGTTACTATGGTAACTCGACCTTACACTACACTCAATGATTTAAATAGCCAATAGGATTTCAGTAGCTCTCATCATATTGGCTGATTTGAATTTGAAGAATCAAATCAGCCAATAAGAAAGCAAGGGACACCATATTTAATCGCCTACCTTAAATTCACTATTCAGTGTACGACGGTGATCGTGCGAAGAGGATCCTCCACGCACCATGGTTCCGCAGTCGCCGGTCTTCAATTCCGCGGTCGCCGGTCTTCAGTTCCGTAGTCCTGGATTTTTTATTTTTCTATTTTTTAGATTAGGGATTTGGGCGCTGAAAAAGAGTTAAATGCCATTTTAAGGGCAGTAAAAGAGCTGAATGCCCTTTTAAGCACAATGCCCATACAAATTCACCTTTAGGGGCAATGGGCAGTTTGGGATTTTTTAGTGTTAGTTTTTTTTTATTTTGTGGGGTGGGGAGTTTTACTGTTAGAGGGGGGACTTAGTATTTTTTAAGATGAAAGAGCTGTTTAACTTAGGGCAATGCCCTACAAAAGGCCCTTTTAAGGGCTATTGGTAGTTTAGTATTAGATTAGGGGGTGTTTTTATTTGGGGGGGGGGGCTTTTTTATTTTCATATGCATCAGGTTTAATTTTTTTATTTTTGATAATTTCGTTTATTATTTTATGTAATGTTAGACTTTTTTATTTTCTGTAATTTTAGCTTAATTTAAACTTATTTTTTTTTATTTTTTAAGTAATGTTAGCTGTTTATTTTAATTGTATTTTAGGATTATTTTAATTTATGTAATCTGGTTAATTTAGGGGGTGTTAGATTAGGGGCCTTAGTGATTAGTTATTTGCGTTGTGGGGTTTGACGGTTTAGGGGTTAATAGTTTAAATAGATAGTTTGCATTGTGGGGGCATGGCGGATTAGGGGGTTAATAGATTTAATAGATAGTTTGCTTTGTGGGGCATGGTGGTTTAGAGGTTAATACATTTATTATAAATTGCGATGTGGGGGGGATGGCAGATTGGGGGTTAATAGTTTAAATAGGTACTTTGCGATGTGGGGGCATGGCGGTTTAGTGGTTAATACCTTTATTATAAGTTGTGATGTGGGGGGATGACAGATAGAGGGGTCTTCAAGTGTCGGGTTAGATTTCATTGGGAAAAAGGTCTCAAAGAGCCCCTTTTTCCTGTTTTACACCTAGTTGAGCTGGGTGTAATTTTTGTTAGTGTATCGGCAGCCTCCGGCAGTGTATTTACGGTTTGCACGGGCATTGGAAGCCGGGTATAATTTAAAGATTAGCGGCTTCCTATACTTTGTATGGGACACAATAATGTTTTCGGAAGCCAGAGTCCAGTTGCCGAAATTGGGTTATAACGGGCCGTTGGAAGCAGTCGATAAACGATATTGCTTCTGACAGCAAATTTATCAGTTTGCGAGTGCACGCAAACCGAATTACGGCTTAATGGAAATGAGTCCTTTATTTTAAGCAGGTTTTCTGCCTGAAAGGGGCACTTTTCATTTTAATGCGATTACAATAGTAAGTGAGTCTTCTGCTCACCGATAAAGTTCTTTCTAACTATCAGGAGTCAGTTTCTGATCAAAATGTTGAATCCTCCTCTTTTATGTTTAAATGAACAGTCTAGTCATGATTCAGACAGGGCATGTAATTTTAAACAACTTTGCAATTTACTTTTATCATCAAACTTGCTTTGTTCCCTTGGTATTCTTTGTTGAAAGCTAAACCTAGGTAGGCTCTTATGCTAATTTCTAAGCTGTTTACAGCTAGACAGCGCTAGTTCATGTGTGCTAATTTTGTTTGCATTTGAGTGAAGGCCTTTACTTTCAATACGAGCACAGTTTAGTGTGGTTGTGATATTGTTTATCACGATCTACTTGTAATCTAGCCCTATGTGTTTAAGAACACAGTTAAAGGGACATAAACCCCCCCAAAAAAATTATTTCATGATTTAGGTTGAACATACTATTTTAAACAATATTTTCACTTTACGTCGATGATCAAATTTTCTTAATTCTCTTGGTATCATTTGTTGAAGTAGCAGCAATGCACTGCTGGTTTCTAACTAAACACATGGCATGGGTGAGCCAATGACAATCAGTATATATATATGCAGCCCACAATCAGCAGCAAGAACCTACAGTAGGTTCTTTGCTGCTCCTGAGTTTACCTAGATAAACATTTCAGCAAAGGATACCAAGAGAAGGAAGCAAATTAAATAATTGAAGTACATTGGAAAGTTGTTTAAAGTTGTATGCTCTGTCTAAATCATGAATCTCTAATTATGACTTTACTGTCTCTTTAACAATTTTGTGGTCAAAATTTGTTTCTTGTGAAAACAAGCACAAATTCGGTACTAAAGCCTATTAGCAGCAGCCTGTCTCAACCAGTTGTCTTCGGAATAATATTTATAGACACTCTGTAATATCCAAAATAGTCTGAATATATTAAAGACAATCTAAGTTGCTTTACTGAACACTAAACAGATACAGATGTACAAATATATAACTATAATGAGGTATATTTATTGTATGGCATAAACACTGTAGCCAATAAACTATTTGTTTAAATATAGAGAGCCATAAACAAGCAAATATTGCAATACACGTGAAAGAATTCAGTCAGTTCTAACGCAGTCATAGCAAAAACATAATTTATGCTTACTTGATAAATTCCTTTCTTTCTTAGTGGTGAGAGTCCATGATTCCTTACTGTTGGGAACTCATCACCTGGCCACCAGAAGGAGGCAAAGACACCTGGGATGACCAGGGTTAACAAACCCTGCACCAGTCACTTGTTTGGCACAGAAAGGGTTAATAGACCCTTTCTACTTTCACTAATCTGTCACAGTCCAGCCACTCCAGACAAGCCTGTGACTTAGTTCAGTGGGTGCAAGGGTTAAGAACACTCTCTAGTCTATCCTAGACTTAGAAAAAATGCCTAAATTCCCCTTTTACTGCTACCCAAACTAAACTAAAAATATCTCTAAATTGCCACCACTTACGATTTATTTATGGGAAATCCTAAGGAAAAACCCAGACTAACAACTCAGATCACAATTTAACAATAAATATCCTAAAATCACAGTACCAATACTAACAGTCTCTTTTAGTAACGTGGTTCAAATATTAGACAAAGGAAAAAAATGTAATAATTGAATGATTTATAATGTGAAAAATTAGCACAATGCATTATTAATAAAAAGATGCTAACAAATAGAATTATACACAAGCAAACATTTTTAAAATAAAAAGGAAAAATAACAGAACACCTTATACTTTCCTAGCTTAGGTATCTGCGCCAGGGAGATGGCAGGAAACAATGGTCACTCACTCTGTAGTGTACAGCCTCCCATGAAGAATGAACAACTTGTATTGTTAAAATACTAAATTGTATACCTGATTCCATGATATCAAATTGCCTGACCCAACCTTCTTGCAGAGGGGGCTAGGGAAATATCCACCCCTCCCCTCTCTTATAACACAGTCAATAAAGTCACGAGTCTTTGCCTGAAAACATTGAACACTTTACAACTTCTGATAGGCATATTCAGCGCATACACCTTTATAAGCAACTTCCCAGGCACATCATGAGAATTAGTTTGGTACCTAATATGACATGGTTGTCATATTTCCCTCATTTAGTGTCATAACATGTTTAAAAGCATATCTTAAATTGTACTGGTGTCCTCTTATTGACCTTATCTTCTCTGGGGAGAGTGCACTGCTTATTGTCTCTTGAGCTGACACTTTTATTTTTTCTTGATGCATCAATGCATACGCAATAATATTTGGTGAAGGGGAACTTAGAAACTATTTATTAGGGTTGTTGGCTGATCAAAGAAAAAACAAATTCACATAAAAACACAGCAAAAAAAATGTTTTTAGCACACAGGCTAAAGAAAATGACTCCTTAGTGTCTAAATCATGAGGTATTCATAACACCTCCCCCAAATAAGAGACGCAAAGGGAGGGGCACACACCCACTCCAGCTGCGTATCAAAGGGAGCTTCCCCCTGATATGCTAACACCATTCCTAGACAAATTGCACATAAGAGTTTTGCCATCATGATGCCCTCCATTTAAAAATGACACACAATTTGCTCTACCCAGGTGGTTTAATATATTGTAGGGAAGCCTAGTTTATTTTCACACCCTTTGAATGTACTGGGGCCTAGTTATCAAGCCGTCAACCTCAAATACGCTGGAATTCCGCAGCGTATTTGTGGCGAGGCTGATTCGCCTTAGTTATCAAAGGCTAGAGACCGGCAAAAGTAGAATTTTGTGACGTAAACTTCGATCCGCCGGACTCAGTCTGACACAGATCGATTCTTACATCACTCCAGATGTTCCGCACACAAGTGCGGCACAATCTGACTACTTTTGCTAGTTATCAAAAAACTAGCAGGTACGCTCGGCACTTTTCCGGCCCAGCGTACCTGGTTTTCAAACCGCCACCCTGGAGGCGGCGGATCCCATAGGAATCAATGGGAGTCTGACCATAGCGAAAGTACAAGTTCGCTGCTGCCAGACATCTCATTGATTCCTATGGGAGCTGTCTACACCTAACACCCTAAAATGTACCCCGAGTCTAAACACCCCTAATCTGCCCCCCTACACCGCCGCAACTAAATTAAGTTATTACCCCCTAAACCGCCGCTCCCGGAGCCCACCGCAAGCTACTCTATACATATTAACCCCTAAACCGCCGCTCCCGGAGCCCACTGCAAGCTACTCTATACATATTAACCCCTAAACCGCCGCTCCCGGAGCCCACCGCCACCTACATTATACCTAGTAACCCCTATCCTGCCCCCCTATACCGCCGCCCTCTATAATAAAGTTATTAACCCCTATCCTGCCGATCCCGCACCTTGCAGCAACTAAATAAATAGTTTAACCCCTAAACCACCGCTCCCTGACCCCGCCGCAACCTATATTAAATTTATTAACCCCTAATCTGCCCCCCCTACACCGTCGCCACCTATAATACATTTATTAACCCCTATCCTGCCCCCCACTACACCGCCGCCACTGTAATAAATTTATTAACCCCTAAACCTAAGTCTAACACTAACCCTAACACCCCCCTAAATAATATTTCTATTATGAAATAAATTAATCCTATTTAAAACTAAATACTTACCTTTAAAATAAACCCTAATATAGCTACAATATAAATAATAATTATATTGTAGCTATCTTAGGGTTTATTTTTATTTTACAGGTAACTTTCAATTTATTTTAACTAGGTACAATAGCTATTAAATAGTTATTAACTATTTAATAGCTTACCTAGCTAAAATAAAGAGAAATTTACCTGTAAAATAAAAACTAACCTAAGTTACAATTACACCTAACACTACACTATACTTTAATAAATTATTCCTATTTAAAACTAAATACTTACCTGTAAAATAAACCCTAAGATAGCTACAATGTAATTAATAATTACATTGTAGCTATTTTAGGAATTATATTTATTTTACAGGTAACTTTGTATTTATTTTAGCTAGTTAGAATAGTTATTAAATAGTTATTAACTATTTAATAACTACCTAGCTAAAAGAAATACAAAATTACCTGTAAAATAAATCCTAACCTAAGTTACAATTAAACCTAACACTACACTATCTTTAAATAAATTAAATAAATTAACTACAAATAACTACAATTAAATACAATTACATAAACTAACTAAAGTACAAAAAAAGCTAAGTTACAAAAAATAAAAAAAAAGTTACAAACATTTTAAAAATATTACAACAATTTTAAGCTAATTACACCTAATCTAAGCCCCCTAATAAAATAACAAAGCCCCCCAAATAAAAAAATGCCCTACCCTATTCTAAATTAAAAAAGTTCAAAGCTCTTTTACCTTACCAGCCCTTAAAAGGGCCTTTTGTGGGGGCATGCCCCAAAGAATTCAGCTCTTTTTGCCTGTAAAAGAAAAATACAACCCCCCCAACATTAAAACCCACCACCCACATACCCCTAATCTAACCCAAACCCCCCTTACAAAAACCTAGCACTAATCCCCTGAAGATCATCCTATCTTTAGTCGTCTTCACTCAGCCGAGCAGCGATGGAACCGAAGAGGAGATCCGGAGCGGCAGAAGTGATCATCCAAGGGACGCTGAAGAAATCTTCCATCCGTTGAAGTGATCCTCCAGTCGGCGCTGAAGAAGTCTTCCATCCGGGCGATGTCATCTTCCAAGAGGCGCTGAAGAAGTCTTCTATCCGGGCGATGTCATCTTCCAAGCGGGGTCTTCAATCTTCATCCCGCCGACGCAGAACATCCTTCTTTACCAACGGACTACCGACGATGGCGTCCCTTCAATTCCGATTGGCTGATAGGATTCTATCAGCCAATCGGAATTAAGGTAGGAAAAATCTGATTGGCTGATTGAAACAGCCAATCAGATTCAAGTTCAATCCGATTGGCTGATCCAATCAGCCAATCAGATTGAGCTCGCATTCTATTGGCTGATCGGAACACTGCTTAAGCATACATAGCTGCAGTGGATGCAAATTAAACCTTGCAAATGGAGTGGCATGTGATGCTGCCACCATCAGACACACCACCTCCTTGCACCCAGTCAAAGATACCTAGGATAGGGACTGCAAATTCCGACAAGTAGATTGAAGTTATAGCTTGTTGCATTAATCTGTCAAAAACTACTGCATTTAGACTGAGGACACCCTTGTACATGGCGTCAGTGAGCTCTTTGCAAAGTTGACCTTCCAGCCATGACTGCAAAGAAACCATAGCAGCTTCTTCATATGAGCAGTTGCTAAATGAAAATAAGGAGCTTGAATTAAAACATCATCCAAGTGGGGAGCCACAGGTATTCCCTGAGCTCTGACGACATCCATTAGAGCACCCATGTGTAAGGGTTAAGGTTAACATTCTTGTTGTCTCTGTCCCTTTAAGACCTTCCCTATAAGAAAGCACCTCCTGCAGCTCTCATTGCTGGTTTACTGAGTTACAATTACAGCTCAGATTTCAGTAGGATTGATACCTGCTGTGATTTATCCTTTTGCTAACTGAAAAGATTCTGTTACAATTTTGGACTTTCAATTACACTTGCTCACCGCATGTGGATACCAGTTTCTATTTCTACCTGATACAAACTAACCTGCTGTATTAACAATTTCTTGCTGCTTTCTTCAGTTAACCAGGCTCTACAGTTACAAATGGCTGTGTTCACCTGCAGCAGCTACGTCAACAGCTATAGCCTACAAGCAGCTCTCAAATATGTTAAAATCTGACAGCGCTCAACCTTGTGTCTGTAGCTCCTAGTATTGTGGGTACCAGCGCCCCCAAAAAGGTGAATGTAGTGCTAAAAATAAATGCACAGAGCGCCTCCTAAAAGGCTAACACACTAGTAGTGACAAGATTATTTAAATAAAAAATATATTGAAATTCTATAGGGGTATATAAAATATTTTATAAGCTACTTATAGCTAAAATATACAAACAAGATACAAAAGTGGATCCACTTAAAATTAACAATAAAATATGCATATATCTATATAGAAAACAATAATACAATTGTGGTTAAAAACCACAACAAAATACAATCTTAATCACAAAATAAATTACAATAAAACAGCTGTTAACTGATAAGCTGGTTGATGGTTGGATAAAAAATATAAATATATAAAAACATCAATTTACTGAGTAGGTGTCCATAAATATGTAGGTCCCAAACTTTAAATTCTTTCCGGAGAGTGAATGTCCAATATGAAGATTCTATTTTAAAACAATTATCCTTATATATCCCTCGATAAACGGTGAAATGATGAAGTGTGTAAAAAAAGAAAAACGTAGTGGTTTTCAAATCAAATTTAAAAAATTATTGTGAGTATCCAAAAAATCCTGAAAAGATGATGTGATGAAGTGGACGTGAATAATAAAAAATGTGTGTACACAAAAATGAAAAAAGAAAAAGGAAAAAATGTGAAAAAATAATCCAAATGAATATTTAGGATGAGTTAAAGTGAATAACATACTTATAAAGTGACCCTTATGTGAATACAAGATGTGAAGAGATGCTCCTAAAAAGTTATTCCTGTGTGTAAACGATGAAAAAATACAGAAATGGATCCTATGTCTCAGGGATCAATTAATTCAAAGATATACCTGTAATAAAACAAATATAACATAGTGCAAAATTGCTATTTAAACTTAGTCAGTAATTGAAAAGAAGCTTACCATATATGTCAACGCGTTTCGGACCTAAGAACTGGGCCTTTATCAAGACTATAGATGGATTAGCATGGTAGCTCCTTTTATAGCTATTACTGGCCAATAAGTGCCAGTGTTGTTTTGGCGCCAAAAAATAACCTCTACTTCCTGTTCCTGATGACCTGGAAGTAAAAAAAATAACCTCTACTTCCTGTTCCTGATGACCTGGAAGTAAAAAAAATAACCTCTACTTCCTGTTCCTGATGACCTGGAAGTATTATTGAGTTTCAAATAAAGTACATGTTCATTTTTATTTGTTTCATTTATATTTGAAAGATAATATTTGCCTAAAATCGGCAAACCGGAAGTCTGTGTTCATACATCAACTTCCGGTTTCGCCACTCATTGTCTTATTAGTTTCTATTTTATGTTTTTATTATTAGTTTCTTGTAATCTTACTTATGTATAAAAAGTACCTTAAGTTCCATTATGAAGTATATATTCCTGTTTAATTTCAATTGTTTAAAAAAAAGAGAAAGTTTACCTGAAATCGGCAAACCGGAAGTGATGTGTTCATATCAGCATCCGGTTTCGCCACTCGTTATCTTTTTTATATACCTATCATCCTACACATCTGTTAGATGTCTTGTAAATGCCTTTGTTTCCCCTATTTCTTTTCAAAGTCAGTAAAAGCCTGACATTTTTTTGCCTCATGTTCTAATTTTGCGCTGTGTCCCAAGAAGATGGCAAACCGGAAATGGCATGTATACACATCATATACTTCCGGTTTCGCCGATCTCAGCATTCAGTATCTGTCAACTGGCTAAAGAAGGGGGAAGTGACATCACCACATGTCTGTTTCACTTCAGTCATTTATCACCACGGAAACCAATATAAGAGTGAATGAATAGAACAATTTTCAGTCATATATTTAGATTTACCATGCCTGATCTGAAAATAGGCTTAATCTTTACTAAGGTAACTAGCTATTTTTGAAAATTGTAAGGCTGCTTGTTAGGCCCTTCTTTGACAGAAAAGACGAGTGAATGAAAAATGTATTCTACTTAGGGAAGACATCAAAGTAATAAATATTATAGTGGATATGACACTATTAAGGAATACAATAAAATAAAATAGAAGTTTCTTATTTAAAAAGTATAACAATCTAAAAGGGTCCTAAAATGTAAGCAATAATATCACTGTCCCTATAGAGATATCTATTTAGTGAAAAGCGTATAGAATATCTTCAGGAATGTCATAAAAAATCATATATAAACCCTATAGAAATATCAAAAAACCTATTAAGATAAACATTGTCATATAGCCTCCTATATGGAGACGACCCAGGGCTAAAAAACATTGGAATGATAAACATGATAAAAACATTGGGATAATGAACATCGATTGTAAACATAATTAAAATATAATTAAATTGTTCGAATGATAAATATGATAAAAACATTAGGATAATGAACATCGATTGTAAACATGATTAAAATATGTAAAATATTAGAATATT
Organism: Bombina bombina; assembly: GCF_027579735.1. NCBI lineage: Eukaryota > Metazoa > Chordata > Amphibia > Anura > Bombinatoridae > Bombina > Bombina bombina. Next base: position 846,848,870 of record NC_069504.1, on the reverse strand, counting down.
AAAATATTTCAATATTTGAAACTCTCCATCAGTAATAGTAATGCAAAGTGGCAGGTGAAGAGGGGGGGTACATGGTTATATTAACAGAAGTACTTAAAATCACAATTACAATAAGACCTATCTCTTTCAAATGCCTACATATACTCTATATGGGGGTGTGCCTAATCTATGCTAGTAGGTTCAAACCCAGAAAAGTGGGAAGAACAAGAAACAATACTTAAAGGGAAATTCTTAGAGAGAGGCTACGAAGAGGATAGCCTAAACCAAAATATGGAAGAAGTCCGGAATAAAGATAGAAGAGACTTATTGAAATATAAAACATCAGTAAATTGATGTTTGTATATATTTATATTTTTTAATCCAACCATCAACCAGCTTATCAGTTAACAGCTGTTTTATTGTAATTTATTTTGTGATTAAGATTGTATTTTGTTGTGGTTTTTAACCACAATTGTATTATTGTTTTCTATATAGATATTTATTGTTAATTTTAAGTGGATCCACTTTTGTATCTTGTTTGTATATTTTAGCTATAAGTAGCTTATAAAATATTTTATATACCCCTATAGAATTTCAATATATTTTTTATTTAAATAATCTTGTCACTACTAGTGTCTTAGCCTTTTAGGAGGCGTTCTGTGTATCTACAAACAGCTCTCACACAGAGACACGCTGAAACTCACAGCAAGCAGGGAGAAGCTTTATCAAACACTGGATTCAGGTCAGACTTACATTTGCCTAAAAATACTTAGTCTTATTATGCTATAAGTGATCTGTATCTACAATGCGCAATATTCTATTGACTTTCAATACAACCTACAAGTAAAAATTCTTATTCAATAATTTAAACTGCCTAAAGAAACGAATACAGCTTCAGCAGTTCCTGAGCTGTCTCTAACTTTGGCAAACATTAAAACATCAGAGAAACATTAACTACTCATTCATTACGTTTCTCTTATGTAACATCCACCAATTTAAAGGGCTAGCTTAAGTATTGAGCTGAAACAAAACTTCAAGTATTCAATATATAGCCTGCCATTACAGAATTACAGAATAAACCAGCCAAAAAAGTATTAGGATTTTGTGTTTGTGTACACTAACATATCCTAACCATTAGAATTTACTCAGCTTTACAAAATACTAAACATGGAACCTGACCCTTTAAGTGATAGGGTGCAAATCCTCTCAGATAGATTGGAAGCCCTATCTGGTTCTTTTCATGAACTACAAGTGGAGAATCAGGCTTTAAAGGCCTGCTTAAGGGAGACTCTTGCACCTAAACCCTCCACAGTTTATTCTACGCCAGAACCCATGGTCTTCCCCCCAGAAAAGTTTTCTGGAGACCGGTCACGTTTTAGAGAGTTTAGGAACTCTTGCATGCTTCTATTTGAAATGAAACCTCGCACTTATCCATCAGAAAGGTCAAGAGTGCTCACTATCATTTCTTATTTGAGGGGGGAGCCCAGGGCCTGGGCTGACACTTTTTATGAAAGTGATGATTCAATTCTGGGATCTTTAAATGCCTTCTTCAATCAAATGTCAGCACTATATGATGACCATTTTAAACAGGTCACAGCTGAAACCACACTCAGGGCTCTAAAACAGAGGAAGAATCCTGCCAAAGATTCTGAATGGAATGAGGTTTCACTCAAAACTCAGTTTCGCTTGGGGTTATCTGAGGAAATAAAAGATGAACTTTCACACACAGGCATTCCAGAATCCTTGGAGGATTTTTTCACTCTTACAATTAACATAGATAGACGCCTTAGGGAACGTCGCTCTGAAAAGACTACTGGTTCAAGGAATTTACCATCTACAGCTGTCTATCAAAATAAGGATACCCCTCAACCCATGGATATAGGATTCATGAAGGGACCACTCACCCCTCAAGAGAAAACTAGGAGGAAGTTGCACAGTTTGTGCATGTGCTGTGCTAGCCCCGCTCATGAAGTAAAGAACTGCCCTGTCCTCGTAAAGAATAAGAAGGGTGGGTTACCTAGTTTAACAGAATCTCTTGTAATGAAGATTGTCTAACCCTCTTATCTAACTATTCCTATTGTTTTACAGTGGGATCAAGTCCGGATAACAACTGATGCAATTTTGGACACTGGGACTAGCAGAAATTTTGTTGATCTTTCTTTTGTGAAACGCAATAAAATACCTTTAGTGTGTAAGCTTACTCCGGTCTCTGTGAAGGTCATTGATGGCTCATTGCTTAAATCTGGTCCAGTTACGCATCAGACTACACCATTACAGGTAACATCTTGCACACATATCACAGAAACACTCATTTTTGATGCAATATCCTCTCCAATGTTTGATGTAATACTTGGTATTAATTGGTTACGCAACCATAAGCCTAATATCAATCAGAGTGATCTTAGTCTATCTTTTCCTTATCTCACTCAAGATAACGTAACACCTTCTAATTTAGTGTTATTGCAGGTTTATGACAATAAGTTACCTATGCATTATGCTGACTTTTCGGATGTTTTTAATAAAAAAGAAGCCGAGAGTTTACCTCCCCATAGGGATTACGACTGTCCCATTGATCTACTCCCAGGAGTGTCAATCCCTTATGGACATATTTATCCCCTTTCTAAGCCAGAATTAGAACATCTTAAAAATTATATTTACGAAAATCTTAGAAAGGGTTTTATTAGACCCAGCACCTCTCCGCAGGTGAAGGAATATTTTTTGTCACCAATAAAGATGGTACGTTACATTATTGATTACAGGGAGTTGAATAGGCGTACCAGAAAAAACAGGTACCCCCTCCCACTGATCCTTGAGTTAATTGAAAGATTAAGGGGGGCCTCAATTTTCACTAAATTGGATCTTCGAGGTGCCTATAATCTTATACGAATGAGAGCTGGCGACGAATGGCTCACTGCTTTTAGGACTACGTAGGGCTATTCGAATATACGGTGATGCCATTCGGTCTATGCAATGCCCCAGCAACATTCCAATGTCTAATCAATGATCTTTTTAGAGATATCTTGGATGTATACATTGTTGTTTATTTAGAAGACAATTTGATTTATTCACAAGATATTGATCAACACAGAGTCCATGTCAGGGAGGTACTTTCTAGATTACGTAAGAATAACTTATATGCTAAATTAGAAAAATGTATATTTGAGTCTAACAACATATCCTTTTTGGGTTATGACATCTCCCCAATGGGAATCAAGATGCAAGACGAAAAGGTACAGGCGATCCAGGATTGGCCAGTTCCTCAATCAAAAAAAGATGTCCAACGATTCCTGGGCTTTTCTAATTACTATAGAAAATTTATTCTAGGATTCGCAGCCATCACCAAACCCCAAACAGAATTGACTAAACTGAATCTCCCTTTTAGGTGGACAAGTCAAACTCAATCGGTTTTTGACTTCCTAAAAACCAAATTCACCACCACTCCCATTCTGCAGTACCCTGATCTGGATAAACAGTTTACACTGGAGGTTGACGCTTCCGAATTCGCCATTGGGGCAATCCTTTCGCAAAGAAGATCCTTTAAAGAACCATTACATCCAGTTGCCTTCTTCTCTAGGATGATGCAACCTGCAGAATTAAATTACCCTGTAGGCGAGAAGGAATTACTTGCAATAAAGTGTTCCTTTGACCATTGGAGACACCTGCTGGAGGGGGCTACTCAACCAACGGTCATATATACTGACCACAAAAATCTGCAATACCTGCAATCCAATCGAACATTGTCCTCCAGACAATTACGTTGGAGTCTTTATTTTTCCCGTTTCAACTATGTCATTACGTACAGGCCAGGGACGAAGAATGGCAGGGCACACGCCCTTTCCAGACAAGCATCTAAACCCTCAACTCCTAACATACCTTCCAATATTGTCCCAAAAGATTGTATCAATGGAATTATGGCAGATCTAACAACTTTACTCAAAGATGCAACCGCTATCGACCCATCAGTACCTCATACAGATCTCATTTACAACTCTGATGGCTTACTATACAAGGAAGGAAAGCTGTATATTCCTCCAACACTTAGACTCTCAATTCTAAAGTCAGTGCATGAATATCCTCTTGCTGGACACATGGGAAGAGATAAAACTTCTGATTTGTTGAAACGATCTTTTTGGTGACCATCTCTTAATTATGATCTTAAGGATTACCTTTCCAAGTGTATTGTTTGTGCAACATCCAAACCCTCAAGACAACTTCCTATGGGGCTCTTACAACCTCTACCGGTACCATGAATACCGTGGGAGGCAGACTATATAGATTTTATTGTTGATTTGCCAGTTTCTAGTAATTACACTACCATCATGGTTGTCACAGATTTATTTTCAAAAATGGCTCACTTTACTCCTATCTCTTCCCTACCCACTTCAAAGACCACTTGTGAGTTGTTCATTCAAAATGTAGTACGGTTACAGGGCATACCCAAAGCCATCCTCAGCGACCGTGGTACCCAATTCACATCCAAATTTTGGAGGTCTTTATGTACAGCCTTGCATATCGAGAAAAAACTCACCACTGCCTACCATCCTCAAACAAATGGGCAAACGGAGAGGGTGAATCAGTGGCTCGAACAGTATCTACGCTGTTTCTGCTCTCATCAACAGGATTCCTGGGCCACCTATCTATCCTTAGCGGAATTTGCATATAATAACAACAAAAGTTCCTCCACTGGCACATCTCCATTCTATGTAAATTACGGTCTACATCCCAACTTCACTCTTCTTCCGAAAGTTGATACTCCTTGTCCACAAGTTAACGATCTTGTCAATGATATCTCTGCTAATTTCTCTTCCATTCGTGAACATATACTTCAGGCACAAGCTTCACAACATAGGTACTATGACCTCCGCCATTGACCTAGCCCAAAATACTCTGAAGGACAACTTGTGTGGCTCTCTACAAGAAACCTCAGGATACCATATCTATGCAAAAAATTAGGTAAACTCTTTTTAGGACCTTACCCTATCATCCGTGTCAATGGCATTAATACCGTCACATTACAACTACCACCCACCTTCAAGATACATCCTACCTTTCATGTGTCTCTGATCAAACCATGTAACGTACCTGTATCCAGTACTGTTCCAGATGACTCCATACCTACTCTTGCATCTGAAGTTGAGTATGAGGTGCATAGCATCTTAGATTCTACACTCCATCATGGGAATCTTTTTTATCTGGTACACTGGAAGGGTTTCGGACATGAGGATGATTCCTGGGAGCCTGCTTCAAATATTTCTGCTCCGCGACTTGTCTCTCTCTTCCACAGACGTAATCCTGATCGACCGAGGTCATGAACCTCGCAGTGGTTCTTTTTTTGGGGGGCTCTGTAAAGGTTAAGGTTAACATTCTTGTTGTCTCTGTCCCTTTAAGACCTTCCCTATAAGAAAGCACCTCCTCCAGCTCTCATTGCTAGTTTATTGAGTTACAATTACAGCTCAGATTTCAGTAGGATTGATACCTGCTGTGATTTTTCCTTTTGCTAACTGAAAAGATTCTGTTACAATTTTGGACTTTCAATTATACTTGCTCACCGCATGTGGATACCAGTTTCTATTTCTACCTGATACAAACTAACCTGCTGTATTAACAATTTCTTGCTGCTTTCTTCAGTTAACCAGGCTCTACAGTTACAAACGGCTGTGTTCACCTGCAGCAGCTACGTCATCAGCTACAGCCAACAAGCAGCTCTCACACAGAGACACGCTGAAACTCACAGCAAGCAGGGAGAAGCTTTATCAAACACTGGATTCAGGTCAGACTTACATTTGCCTAAAAATACTTAGTCTTATTATGCTATAAGTGATCTGTATCTACAATACGCAATATTCTATTGACTTTCAATACAACCTACAAGTAAAAATTCTTATTCAATAATTTAAACTGCCTAAAGAAACGAATACAGCTTCAGCAGTTCCTGAGCTGTCTCTAACTTTGGCAAACATTAAAACATCAGAGAAACATTAACTACTCATTCATTATGTTTCTCTTATGTAACATCCACCAATTTAAAGGGCTAGCTTAAGTATTGAGCTGAAACAAAACTTTCAAGTTTTCAATATATAGCCTGCCATTACACCAGGAATTTGGTAAAAATTATAAAAGCTGTAGCAACACCAAAGAGAATAGTTATAAACTAATAATATCTTTGTGGTTAGGTTTGTGCAGGTAAGCATCATTCATATCTATAGTTGTCATGAACTGACCTTTGAGAACTAAAGGGAGGATAGATCTGATAGTTTCCATCTTGAAAGAGGAAACTCTCAAGAACTTGATTAAGATATTCAGACCTTCCCACCTTCTTTGGAACTATAAACAGGGTGGAATATAATCCCTTCCTTCCTTCATTCAGACATAAGGACAGGAACAATCACTCTCATATCTTCTATATCCTGAACACACTGAAGTCTCTTTGAGACATGAGACAGAAGAAACCTCAATCGAGGAGGGCACAACCAAAAAAATATTCTGTACTCCTGAGAAATAATTTCCAATACCCAGGAATCCTGAAAAGACTGAAACCAGTCCTTCTGAAAAAGGCTTAACCTGCACTGTACCAGCAACGAGTCTGGATCTCGGGCCACACCTCCATGCAGGTTTTGCATTGGAAAGAGACTTCCTATTTTACTTGGATTTATTCCATACTGGGTTAGGCCTTCAGGTAGACTTAATGGAATCAGGCTTTTTAGAGGAAGAAGATTTGTGATTTCTGGATGGGCAAAAGGAAAGAAAATGGTTGCTGGATTTACCCTTGGATCTTGATTTTTGTATACTGGGGTAAAAAGGGTCCCTTGCTACCCGGGACCATATGGATAATGGGACCAAAGAAGTTATTTACTTTGAAGTTAAAAGTCTCAATACCATGTCAGTTGACCACAATTTCAACCATAAGGCCCTTCTAGCGAGGGCCACCAAAGCCGTTTTCTCTGCATTAATGAAAATAATTTGAATGATCCCGTCACAAAGGTGCCAAACGCAAGTAGCAAATTAAATTTTTAATATCCTCTAAGGGAGATTCCTCTGAAACCAACTAAGATAAAGAATTACACCAAAGAGAAGCTGTTCCTGCAACACAAGCTGTACCTACAGCTGGTTGAAAAAAACAACCCTGTTGCAAAAAAGATTTCTGGAGGAAATTTTTCTGCCTCCTAACCATAGAATCTCTGAAGAAAGTTTTGTCTTCAAAAGGAATAGTGGCTCATCTAGCTAAATTAGAGATTGCTCTATCTACATTAGAAATGGTTTCCCAAAGCTCCTAATTAGTATCAAAAATAGGAAACAATATTTTACATTTAGAAGTAATGAACGGAATTCTAGGTTAGTCCCATTCCTTAGAAATAGTTTCTGTTGAAAGGACAGGAACTGGAACAGGAACTGGAATGTCAACAGACTTAGATTTTGGTTTGAAGATAATATCCAATTGCTTTAAAGACTTATCCACACAACAGGCTCAAATCCTCAAATCTTCCTTAAGTAAGGAACATAGGTTCTCTAGCTTAAATTGATAGGTAGACTCCTCTGATTGATGATCTGAATTTGAGGACAATTCATCTGAAGAGAGTTCACCTTCAGAGGGACACCCCATCAGCAGGGGGCGGCAATGAGCCAGCAGTTCACCAGATGTTTATCGATGTGCGGCGGACATGATATGATACTTCGTATCAAGTCCACTCGCACATTGATAAATATGCCCCTCAGTGACTCTTAAAATCTGGGGAAAAGTCAACAATACCACCCTGTGTAATATACACAGGTCGAGGACAGACAGCATTGGAAGTAGACAATTGAGATAGTAAAACAGAACTTAAGCAAGTACCGCAACGTTGAGCTGGAAGACAGATAGTAACTAATTTGCAAAGCATACATTTGTTTGTTAGTAAAGAAAAATAATTCGGTCTGCCCTCAATGGGTCTAGCTCAACAAAGACAGTTCAAGTCTGCTTCATTAAAAATGTATTACAATGCAAAACAACACAGATTAAAGTACACTTGTATAAATAAAGTGCACTATGACACTTTAGGCAATAGCTCTGTTAGAGGGAAAAAAAGATGTGCAGCAGTACAAAATGTCCTAGAGATATGGGACACACTTATAGTCCCCTCTACAAGCTAAGCATGTACTGTTAAACGCTAGGCCAACAAATGTGTAAGCATAAACCCCTTCTGTAAATTATACAGTAATTGTCCTAAAACTAATGGTGAAGTTATTAAAACCACCTAATAAATTATCAAAGTGCCCCCCTGCTCATGGTATAGTGTTGAATCATACCCTCTCCCATCAGGAATGCAATGGCAAAGGAGAACTCCTGCTGCAAACTAAAGCCATGAGGATATAAAAAAAAAGAGGAGGGTAGTGCGGGAAATTTCCTAACTCTCTCTGTCCTGTATTCTTTCTACAATGCTCTGTCACTTACTGCTCCAGCACTTAAATCCAACTGTGGCCATCTTAGCGCTCCTACAACTGGTGAGTAAACCCTATAGTCAGAGAGAGGAGCACTAAAAATCCCGGTCCTGAGCAGAGTGTAAGTCTTAATGGGGCTGCAACATGTTAAAGTCACACAGCAGTATAAGCACCACATACCTGTAATATATAATAAACAATGAAAGCTCACATCCACATAATATATCCATGACTAGGCTAACGTATTAGACACATATATGAAATAAAAATTTGCAAACCATCCAGATAGGTATGTAACTTAGTCTAAGGTAGCAGCTGTGACGGAAAGTCTTCTATGTGCCATGCTGCTGTGAACTGGCTATGATGTACACGAGTATGTAGCTACTGATAGCCTGTGGGTTGTGTAAGACATGCAGGTACTTACCCAAATAATGTCCCCTCCACTGTTTTTACCAGCTGTTAGTCCTGAGGATACAGTAGCGATTCCATCCTGTACTGTTACTGACAGTAGAGGATATACTGAAGGAGTACATCTTCATGACCAAACAGGAGGAGGATAAAGGAACTGTCCCAGTGACACCAGCGGCAGGCCTGTGACCACAACTCCCACAAGAAGCTTTACATAGCACAGCTAGTACTCTCCTATGTCCCTCTCCTCCAAATTGTATCTTATTAGCGAAAACTTTGACTAAAATACCTATATTCTTTAAAAAAAATCTGAGCACCTCTTTCTTTACCTGCTCCTGAGCAAGGCAATGAAATACTGGGAGGGTCAGGGAAGTAGAAGGGATATTAAAGCTTTTGGTCTAGGGCAGGGGTGTCCAAACTTTGCTCTCCAGAGGTTTTGGAACAACATTTCCCATGATGCTCAGCTAGATAAAATGCTGGCTGAGCATCATCGGAAATGTAGTTGCAAAACCTCTGGAGAGCAAAGTTTGGACACCCCTGGTCTAGGGTGTCTGCCTTCTCTTGGTGGCCAGGCGATAGATTCCCAACAATAAGGATGTATGGAGTCTCACCACCTTAAGAAAGAAATACTGTATATATTTCTATTTCTAAAATCTTCCTGTTAAAGGTGAATATTCCTATTTTTGTTTATTTTTCCTCAATAAAATAAGGACATACAACTTCATCTACTGCTTTCTGGATATTTAAAATTAGCATGCTGTTCCTAAAGAGACACTGTACTGAAAATAAAATTGGCATCCATATTGTACTGGAGCATCTAAATTGTAAACATATTTTGTATGAAAATAAATCTGAATTAAAAATGATTTACATTTAAAATAATACAGGTGTATTAGCTGTGCACATTTTACTAATGTATATGGCTGGTAGGAACTAATGTCAAATGGCTGGTAGGTACTTCCTGCTAATGCTCATTGGTTGATATCTACTTCCTGTTAACCATTTAACTGTATGTAGTGGCATGTAGTCATCATTTACTCAATGTTTTTAGTGTGGATGACACTAAAGTGTTTTCATCCCAGGGGGCTGCTTATGGAGCTAACCGTGGCCTCCACAGGACACTACAAAGTGGAAAAAGTGGCTCAGCATAGATAGGGTAATCCAGAGATGTTGAAGATGTCACCATTCATGGGTAAGGTGACGTTTCCAAACCCTGAAAACTTGGAAATGCCGAGCAGCTGCACAGGACTTTTAAAGGGACAGTAAAATCAAAATTAAACTTTCATGATAAACTTTCATGATACAAGGAAAGCAGGCCATTTAAATTGATCTAATTTGCTTTGTTCTCTTGATATCCTTTGCTGAAAAGCCTACCTAGGTCGAAAAAAGGAAAGAAAGTAATTCATCAGGTAAAAATAAATTATGTTTTGTGTCAGTGCTATATTTTCTTGTTTATTGTCTCACTATATTTGCACAACTGGTTAATATCATACAATAAATATACATCATTATAGTTATATATATATATATATATATGTTTACAACTGTATCTGTTTAGTGTTCAGTAAAGCAACTCATATTGTCTTTAAAAGTTTCAAACTAGTTTGGATATTACAGAGAATTTCTAAATTTTATTCCCAACACAACTGGTTGAGACAGGGTGCTGCTAATATTTTAGATGTTGGACAGATAGGGTTTGGTACCAAACATGTGCTTGTTTTGACAGGAAACAAATTCTGAACACAAAATTATTAACTGTATCCTTAAACACATAGGGCTAGATTACAAGAAGATCATGATAAACAATATTGTGACCAAGCTAGCTTGCGCATATTTTGAAAGTTAAGGTGTTCACTCAAGCGCAAACAAAACTAGCACACGTCTGGTTAGCACAAGTGAAGACATAGGGGCTGAATTATCAAGCTCTGAATGGAGCTTGATGCCCCTGTTTCCGTGCGAGCCTTAAGACCGCTGCTCCATAACTGGTCCGCTGCCTCTGAGGTTGCGGATATCAATCCGCCCGATCCTATACGATTGGGCTGATTAACATCGAATCTGCAGGGGGCGGCATTTCGCAAGCAGTTCTGGTGAACTGCTTGTGCAATGTTAAATGCCGACAGCGTATGCTGTCGGCATTCAGCGCTGTATGTCGGCCATGATACGATACAGCATAAAGTGTAAGGGTTAAAAGAAAAGTGCACCAAACACAACATAAATATATTCAAATAAAGTGTTTCACTCATACAGTATATACACTGGTTCCGAGTTATCATTGTCTGGCGGACATGATACGCTGTAGCGTATCATGTCCGCCAGACATCGCTGAATGCTGACAGCATACGCTGTTGGCATTTAACATTGCACAAGCAGTTCTAGTAAACTTCTTTTGCAATGCTGCCCCCTGCAGATTTGTGGCCAATCACCTGCTAGCAGGGGGTGTCAATCAGCACGATCGTATGAGATCGGGCGGATTGATGTCCGCAGCCTCAGAGCAGGTTGGACCAGTTAAGGAGCAGCGGTCTTTAGACTGCTGCTTCATAACTGCTGTTTCCGGCGAGCCTGAAGGCTCGTGCGGAAACTGGGGCATCAGGGGCCATTCGGCCCTTGAGAAATCGGCCCCACTATCTGAAAAAATTATTCATATATATTTTTATAAGGGTTAAAAATGTATGACTTGACTGGAAAGTTCTATAATGTATACATATATGTCTAAATATGTGTATATATATATATATACTGTATATATATATATATATATATATATATATATATATATACTGTACATATATAAATATATATATGTGTGTGTGTATTTTTATATGTATATAAATACGTATATACACATGTTTATACATACTGTATATACACGTGTGCATATATATATATATATATATATATATATATATATATATATACGTTCCTCGTTTGCAAGAAGGCACTCACTGGTCTTTAGTGAAAACTATTTTTAATTCATATCAAAAAGCAAGTACATCCATAATGTTTCGATGTCGTTATGACATATTTATCAAATGTTCTGCCAGTATCAACAACATAGAACAATCATGTCCCCAAAGTAGAAAAAAATCAATTTTTTCTACTTTGGGGACATGATTGTTCTATGTTGTTGATACTGGCAGAACATTTGATAAAGATGTCATAACGACATTGAAACGTTATGGATGTACTTGCTTTTTGATATGAATTAAAAATAGTTTTCACTAAAGACCAGTGAGTGCCTTCTTGCAAACGAGGAACGTACATATTTTATGTGAAGCGCACCCTGGCAGTTGTGGTAGTTTTTGGAGGATATATATATATATATATATATATATATATATATATTTATTTATTTATATATACACACTCTGTGGAGCCCTTTCCACTCAAATATATTCAAACTTGAAAAGTCATTATAATTAATTTTCATATTTTATGTTTTTTACTGTGTATTTGGTGTCAATATTTTACATTCCAAAGTTCTTCAAATAGGAGAAAATGTTCGTTGTATTTTTAAGTATTTATGTCATTTAAAAAAATAAAAAAAAATCTTTACAATTTTCTTCATTTATCTAATTTGTTTTGTTCTCTTCGGTATGCTCAGGAACAGCAATGCACTAAAGGAAGCTAGCTGCTGATTGGTGGCTGCCTACATATACTTCTTGTCACTGGCTCACCTGATGTGTTTAGCTAGCTCCCAGTAGTGGACTGCTGCACCTTAAAAAAGGATACCAAGAGAATTAAGTAAATTTAAATATTGTTTAAAATGGTATGCTCTATCTAAATCATGAAAGAATAAACTTTGTTTTCAGTTCCTTTAAATGAGCTGGATGGGGGTTAATCATTTAAAAAGGTGTGTGTCTTGGGGGTTAAAGTATAAGCACAATAAAAAAAATAAAAATACATGTTTAAGAAAATTTTACACTTATATACCCTTATAACAGGCCATCAAAAAGGCATAGAGACCCTCATGGCACCTTGTTTTAAAGCCCAGAAGCCCATCTTTAAAATAAAGTTCCTATATAAGTTTTACTAGCCAGGGGATCACTGTGGTATTAGCGATCACCTGGCATAAATGAACATGCATTTATTTGAGTAGAGGCTCATGGGAACCCCTACGTGCAAATCAATGTTATATAAATATACCTAAAGACTGGGTCTGATGAAAAAAACAATATACAATATCTGTGGGTTTCTCAGTGAGAAATTACCTATAGTGGGGATTAAATGTGAGCAGAATCTAAAAACTCCAAAACAGCTCAACACAGAGGTGGAAATGATTCAGTAGTAAAGAGGTTAATGCAAAATAAGCATTAGTACTAAGTACCTCTAAGCCAATGAGCTTTAGTACAAAAATATAGATGTGCAAGGACCAAAAATTAGCTTTGGATGAAGTGTTTGTTCCGAATTTTAAAAAAAATGTGTTTAGTGGGGGGGCAGAGCTTGGCCGCTTGGAGAGATGGCCGCTTAGACACACAGCTCCTAGGCCCATGTCACCCAATCCCTAATAAAATTAGCCGACATCTAAGCCTAATACCCACCACAAGAGAATGGATATACCCTGGACCAATGGACACCTCCAATTTGCGGATCAGCCACCTCCGTGAAAAACACCATCAGTAATCCCAGGACTCTGGACCTTGCGCCAAAAAAAGTGGCAAAGCGGCGCTCCTGACTTCAGCCGCAAACACGGCATAACACTTGGCTGCAGGGGCTGTGAGAGAAGGATCACCTGGCAGGCCGGTCACTGCAGCACACTCACAGTGCCTCAAGCCACTCACTCCAGCAGGCCAACGAAACGGCACACGTGGGGCTGAACTAGTAAGCCCTCAAATCAATAATAGGGCCCAAAGTAGATCCCCGACAGCCCACAAGCACCACACACACTGTGTAGAGGCCGGTAGCACAGAGTCAACACTGGAGCGCATCCTAGCTGGATAATCACTCTGCCTAATACACCCACCACAAAAATAGCAGGATTGTATCTGTCAGAAGCCCCCAGCTTTAAATCCTAGAAACCAGGTCATATATTGACAGAGCAGAGCTGACAAGCACAGATTATCTACTACACAGGCCCTTAGATAAGCGGACAGAAACACCAGCTCATAGTGAAAGGGCATTTAAACTGAGATAAGGGTCTGACAGGGGACTAACCTCCCAGGAATAAAACACCATCCAGCAGGCTGAGTTCCCCCCATTTGTCGACGCAGAGCTCCTTAAGCTGAGATAGAAATTTACTTGAGTCAAATTGCATTGGGGTGCTATCAGCTTTTAACCTGCTGTTACGGTTGCCTCCAGGCTGGCTGGAAGTTGGACTGTAGAAAAGGATGCTCCTAGCGCTCACCAAAGGAGCAGCAACACCGTAGACACTCTAACTTCTGCGTAGCCACCATAAGTAACGCAGACTCTACGAACCACCGCTGCTGGGCTGGTATCTCGCCATCTGCTCTGCGCCCTGGACCTACGACCAGGCTCCAGTAGATGAACCCAGGAACAAGAGCTCTTACAGGAGCTCAGAAGCTAAGGGAGTATATAGAGCATAGCAATCCCTGTAGTGATTATAGCTGGCCCCTACAAACATGAGTCAAAGTTGCAAGTTAGAGGGACAGAATAGGTCTCTCATGTGCTGGAACACACAGCCTGGTTTTTATTGAGGTTACATGCAAAAAAGACACTCTCAGGGGGAGGCATAAAATCCCCAATCACACATTTGATGCATTTAGATAGAGAGGCAACGCCCTTTGACAGGCCACAACAGCATATAACATTACACACAATAAAACAATGCAGTCCACCTTATCACTAGCAGTCTGATTAGACAATGGGAATGTTTTATCACTAAACTTAATTAGAGCTGATCCCAGCAAACTTGCATTTAGAAAGCTTCTTGAAGCTCAACAAAATTAACTCTTAATGGCACACAATGAAAACCAATGCCTCTGTAACAGTGCTCCCCCTCTGTGGAACACTCTGCCTGTGTGGCACCTGGCTCAGCAAGTCCCATTCACTGAACCAAGTGGGAGAAAGCCAGGGACAAGCTATTTTACAGGTCTGGGGACATAGTCTTAAAGGGGCATTGTTCACCAAAGTTACAATATGTCCCCAGACGGTTCTTAAAGGGCCATACACACCCAATAAAAGTTAATATGTTCTCAGGGGCAGAATCTTCCAGGGGCCATAGTCATGAGGAAGGAGGCTGGCAAATAGGCTTCTCCACGATCCATGGAAGCAGGGCAATTTTTCATTTAAAGGGCCAGTTACAAATAGCAGTTTGTAACACCTGCCTATCATACAGAAGAAGCAGGGAACTCTGTATCCTAGTATAACTCCCATAGCTTACAAAGGTATCAATCAAAACTCTCTAAGCATACCTAAGTACAACCAGTATCTCAACTCCTCTACACCAAGGCAGAGCTATAATTCGTTCATGCCTGGCCACAAATCTAACAAATCGGAGGGATACACAAACCCCAAGATGATGCAAAACTACTTTAAACAAACGGAGCCCACTCCATTATCACCTAGCTGGTGACCCTCCGGGAACAACCCCCTCCACACATAACACCTTAGGCCTCAGTAGGAAGACTTAAAATCTGCCTTCCGGACTTCTTCCAGCCAGTCAAGGGGGATTACAGTGCACCTGATCTGATCATCGAGAGGGTGCACAGAGCTCTCAGGGCAAAACCACTGCCCAAAGCAGCCCCTCGGGATGTACTAATCAAACTATTTCATGTTAAAGACAAAGAGGAGATTTTGAGACATGCCAGACAGAAACAAAATGTTACGCACACTGGCAACCGGATACAGATCTTTGCAGACCTAAGTCCAACAACTCTTCAAAAGAGGATAGATCTCCACATCATAACCTCAACACTACGGGACCAGAAAGTGGCATACAGGTGGGGCTTTCCAGTAAGCATCATTGCATCCAGGTGAGACACTACAGCTGTCTACAAAACTTCTGAGGATCTGTCAAGCTTCTGTGAAGCCCTGAAGATATCCATCACACCACCAGGAACCATACAACATGTACCAAGGGATCTTCCTACATCTTCAGAGCAAGAGAGACACTCACTGGAGGACTCAGCTGGAGATGAAAACACCACACAGCCGCCTACAGCAAGCTCTAACTTGGACTCCAGGTACAATAATTGACTGCTTGCTAACACCTCTCTGATGGGACGTTTGCAAACTCGTTAAGGCTACAGGTCATATGTTATATGTGTACATAATTTAAAATATGGGATTGTGGATGGGGATACTTCCCTCATTGTTATTGTATTTTGTCACTTTGGTTATTACGTTTACAGTAACCGTTTTATTTAGCACTACATTAGAGATCAAGCACTGTATTGTTTTGCCTATTTATTGCCACTTTCAGCAATTTGTACTCTGTCTGTCAATTCAACACACATTTGACTGCTACTACAGAAGCAAATGCTGCACTTCCAGAGTAAACACCAGAAACACTCCCACTCATCACCTTTTAGGAAACCAGTCCTCTTTCTAAAGAAATCAGATACTGCCACCAGCTTTACCTACTCACATGTTTAATCATACCAAACTTTGGATAATGGATACTAACCCCCCACCGCAGTCATGCCCATTCACACTGATCACAATTAATGCAAAAGGACTAAATAGCCCTGAGAAAAGATCCATAGCCTTTAACCAGTTATACAAAGACTCAGGATACATTATTTATGTGCAGGAAACACATTTAAAAAAGGGAACCAAAAATTATCAGTAATAGATACAAAATCTCATTCCTGGCATCAGGAGATACTAAGAAGGGAGGATTAGGCATATTTATAAGCAATTCAATCAAATTTAGACCCACACATGTAGAAAAATATGTAAATGGTAGATATATAATAGTTTTAGGGCTACTCTATGACAAACTAGTGACATTGGCAAATGTATACCCCCGAATCAAGATCAGCACATACTACTCAAGCTAGTTTGGAGCATTCCAGGGGCATATTATTCCTGGGAGGAGACCTGAACCTTCCCCATGACCCCTCAATTGATACTTTCACTGGCAAGTCTAGTACACTGAAGAGAATTATCAAAATTGTGAGCCCCCAACTATATCAACTTAGGCTGCACAATGTACAGAGAACATTGAATCCCAATTCATGTCACTACACTTTCTACTCACACCCACACCATACATACACCAGAATCGATTATCTCATGACAGTCCAAATAGGCTTGCAACTGATTTGTGACTCCACAATACTATCAACCACATGGTTGGATCATGCCCCAGTGCAGTGCAAAACTGATTGGCTAAACACACCCAACTTACCTTTTATATGGAAATTGGAAGACTCTATACTTGACAATCCTTTAATTAGGTTGGACATAGATAATACATCGTGCCACTATTTCAGAGAAAATAACACGGATGGCCTATCATTTACCACATTGTAATGCGTAATACGGGGGGAATTCATTAAACACAAAGCTAGGGAATGGAAGAATGATAGACAGTATTTAAACTTCACACTTGCTCAAATCAGGTTCTGAGAAGCTGAACATAAGAAAAATGCAACATCCACTAGTGTATTAGAGTCGCTAACACAAGTAAGGAGCAACCTTCATAACCATCTCACAAAGAAATACCAACGCAAAAAGACCTTACTGAAACAGAAATACTTTGACTTAAATGATAAAGCGGGCTCCTCACTGGCGAAAGCCCTTAGGTGCAGACAATTGAACACGCACATACACCTTATTTCAAATGCACATGGCCACACACACAAAGATAGTAAGAACATCGCAGAAACCCTCAGACAATACTATGAGAAGTTATACAACATAAAGAACGCCAGTAAACAGGAAGATATAGATACCTATCTATCTGACTTACCACCCTACCCTTGACACAGAAGACTCAAAGTACTTAAAATCTCCGATCACAACGGAGGAAATAAAATTAGCTAATAAAGACATGCCCAGCGGTAAGATCCCAGGCTCCAATGGATTAGGCATAAAATATTATAAGACCTACACACACCACATTATACTGCCCCTATTATCTTTATTCAACTATCAACTCACTTCTGACGGAAGGGGGCTTCTCAGAGCAAATGCTAGAGGCTGATATAACAGTGCTCCCTAAACAGGTAAAGAATCCTGATAAACCCGAAAATCTTTGCCCCATATCATTACTAAACTCCGACATCAATATCTATGACAAGATACTAGCCAACAGAATTAATACATTACTTCCAAAATTGAAACACCCAAATCAAGTGGGCTTTGTACCCGGAAGGAAGCAAAAGATAACACTCTAAAAGCACTACAGCTAATTACTTATGCCCAACAACACAATATTCCCATGGCCCTCATATCCACAGATGCAGAAAAAGCCTTCAATATGGTTCACGGCAGTTCTTAAGAACAACCTTGGACCAAATAAAATTCGGCAACACTACAATAAATCAAATATTTTCACTAAATCAAATACCCTCAGCTCGGGTCAAGGTTAATAGCCTTTGATCAGACACATTTTTTATCCAGAACGGGATGTGCCAGGGGTGCCCACTATCGCCAATCCTGTTCTCCCTCTCCATTGAAGCGCTATCACAAAAAATCCGTAATGATAAACAGGTCTCAGGGGTACACACCGAGAGCACAGAACACAAATTAGCTTTATACACGGGCGACATCCTACTCACGCTCACAAACATTGACACCTCACTCCCGAGAACAATAGACCTAATCAGGGAATATGGAATGGTCTCTAATTTCCATTTGAACGTATCCAAATCTGAACTACTAAATATTATATATGACCCTAACACCCTGCTCCAGATACTCCAGCACTGCCCCTTGAAAAGACAACAATCTAAAATGAAGTACCTTGGGATTTATCTATCCCCTGACCCCTAAATAATTTTCAAAGCCAACTACAAAAAATTGGAGGGTAATATAGTAGCAGGCCTCTTTAGCTGGAGAAATAAAGCCATTTCTTGGCTGGGATGGATTAATATCATAAAAATGAACATACTGCCAAGGCTACTATATCTACTACAAACGACTCCCATACCCCTCCCAATAAACTACCTAAACAAAGTTCAGTCAATGATAGAACAATACATTTGGAGAGATCAAACCCAGAGTAGCTAAGCGCACACTTACCCAAAGACAGAGGGGGACTGGGAGTACCAAACATTACAATATACAAACAGGCAATCACACTACAAAGACTTCTGGACTGGTGATAAAATTATCCAAATAAGGAATGGGTCCAATTGGACTGTGCTATATTGGATACAAACAATGCAGGGCTGACAGCCTGGCTCAGTGCAAAATATAGACCCAAGGCTGCCTCGCTATACACGTTGCTACAAGACTTCTCTCACTGGGATAAGATCCTAAATACCTCAACAGACATATCCACCAAACACTCCCCCTTGAACCCCATATTCAACAATCCCATCTTACCATGGAACCTCAAAACCGCAAGACAGAATCAACCAGTACATATCAAAGACAGAACATTATTCACTCTTACAAAAGACAACAAACTTATGTCACTCAGGGACATACAAGAGACCATGCCTAACATATCCATAAACTGATTCCATTACTCCCAGTTAAGCTACTTTCTGAACACCCACACACATAAGTGTTATTTTACTAGACAAGTAACACCTTTTGAAAACCTTTGTGTTCGAGATTCACCCACAAAACACGCCATTTCAATCCTATAAAAAATCTCACTAATAGAAGACACACACTCGCTCCCTACATACACCAAAGCTTGGGAAAGGGAACTAAACATGGACAACACACCTCAAGAATAGCAGACAGCCTTCCTGGTCACCAAGAAGGCCTCCATATCTGCAAGTACAAGAATCCAGTTATAAATGTCTCTCTAGGTGGTATCTTATACCTAGTAGATTACAACTTATATACAAATCGACCACTGGGAAATGTTTGAGGAACTGTAGGGGGATGGAACCCCCATGCATATCTGGTGGGACTGCCCCAAATTAGATACATTTTGGATAGATATTCTCACACTTATTATGAGAACAATAGGAAAACCCATACCCAACGACCCCAAGACTCTACTCTTCCTGTCTCTCCCTAAAGTTGAAAACAAAGCACACAAGGCACTGATGCTTATAATGTTGAATAGTGCTAAACTCTTAATACCAAAGTACTGGTAATCAAAAATGGTCCCAACTATAGAGGAATGCAAACTACAAGTAGACACATTGGTACACCTGGAGAGATATCACCACATGCAGTGCTGGACAATAGACATTAATGAATTTATACTGGAAGCTTGGTCACAATGCAGCTAGTGGTAACCTGGGGGTGACACAGATAGGGACAGAGTGTAATGCACTGTCACGATCCAACCTAAGACAGAATGACAAACAACCCTTAACCACACAACATAAGGAGGCACACAGATTACCCTGGACTGAAGATTTCATATATCCAGGAGAAAAGGGGGACAGATTTATAACCTTTTATCACAAGAGTCTGTTTTTTCCTTTCTCCCTCACACATACCCAATAAATCGTCTGAATTATATGCAGCAATCATAAACGGACTCCTTTCTTATCGCTTACCTTATCTCATCCTTCATATGTTAAGATGGCAGAAACTGATTGTATGTAACACATACAGTATCTCTTTAAAGTTATAGATGAATATTATGTGTGGAATTGTTCTTTACATTTATTTACAACCAATGAAGCTTTTGAAAAAAAAAATGAAAAAAAATGTGTTTAGTCCGAGATTCATTATTGCCCTGATTCATTTCACATTTGTGTGTTAACAAAAATTTGTTTATTTAAATCTTTTACGTTACGGCAGATTCTTTTGTAGAGCTATACCATTTTAATTTAGTTTAATTATATTAAAAACAAAACTGTAGTGTATATACACACACACACATTTCAGGATAATGCATTGTACACAAGAAAACACAAAAACAAATGAAAATACACAAGTGCAACAATACTACTGAACTTAATTTGCAATAACACACATACACACCAAATCAAATATATTACCACACTATACTTATTCTCTCAAACTATGTGAGCAGTAGCGACAGATCAGGGCTTGAATCATATGACAAATTCCCGCTCAAATAAATAAACACTGACACCAGGTATTGGGGTTGAAAGGCCTCAGCCCAACTTTATTAAAAAATTTTAGGTACAATAAATATAAAACTCAGAACTAAAAAACAAAGTGCTTGCCCATTTAAAACCAAGTGTTTGCAAGCACAGCCAAACACACCCACAGCTCTAAATTTCTCACCTGCTACACCAGAAGGAGTTACCACCATCCACATACTGACCCACAATTAGGTAAACAGCCGCAATACCCACTATACTGCAACAACTGTCCCTAATCTAAATAAAAGGGGTGGGAGGGCGGGAGATACTTAGAGCACTCATTAATTTCCAATCTGCTGTCTATTTCTTCTTTAGACCACTATATAAAGGCTTGTATTCTCCCTACATCACCTCCGCTTGACCCTATATTTTTGCAGGTCCCGGTGGTGGGGGGGGTCACTATATTTTCTCATACAGGGTGCATTTACTGGCCATTTCTTACCCTTTTGATTTACATTCACACAGCTCTCTATTACAATTGTTTTACTCCTATCATATACATACCTCCCAACATTTCAAAATTCAAAAGAGGGACAGCCCCCCCCCCCCCACCAAAAATTTGAAATGTGGTGGGCAGTAGCAGGGACAGGGCTTACGAAAAATAAAGTAATATAAATACAATTCTAAATAAAGTAATATATTTTAATACTCTTAGGCAGCAAATCAAACACAAGCTCAAACCACTGGTATAGCTATGTGAGCTCTGTATTTAATTAAGCTTTGCAGAGACAGTGCTAAATATTTTATCTTAATTGGACATTTAATAATAGATAATTTTTTAAAGCTGCTCCCCAATAATATTCTAGATTCTGGCCTTTAAAGTCAGCAAAAATGCACAGTAACACACTACATAGCAAACACTTACACATGCAGATACACACACACTACATAGCATACACTTATACATGCAGATACATACACACTACATAGCATAAACTTACACATGCAGATACACACACACACACACTACATATCATACACTTATACAGGTAGATACACACACACACACACTACACTACATAGCATACACTGATACATGCAAATACACACACACACTACATAGATTACACTTATACATGCAGATACACATACACACTACAAAGCATACACTTACACATGCAGATACACACACACTACATAGCATGCACTTACACTCACACACACTACATATCATACACTTATACAGGTAGATACACACACTAACTACATAGCATACACTTATACATGCAAATACACACACACACTACATAGATTACACTTATACATGCAGATACACATACACACTACAAAGCATACACTTACACATGCAGATACACACACACTACATAGCATGCACTTACACACACACACACACTACATATCATACACTTATACAGGTAGATACACACACACGCACACACTAACTACATAGCATACACTTATAAATGCAAATACATACACACACTACATAGATTACATTTATACATGCAGATACACATACACACTACATAGTATACACTTACACGTGCAGATACAAACACTACATAGCATACACTTACACATGCAGATACACACACACTACATAGCTTACAATTATACATGTAGATACACTCACACACTACATAGTATACACTTACACATGCAGATACACACACACTACATAGTACACACTTATACATCCAGATACACACACACACTACATAGCATAGACGTATACATTCAGATACACACTTATTCATACAGATATACACACGCACTACATAGCTTACATTTATACATGCAGACACACACACTACATAGCATACTTATACATGGAGATACACACACACACTTATACATACAGATAAACACACACTCCATAGCTTACACTTATACATGCAGATACACACACACACTACATAGCATACACTTATACATGCAGATACACACACACTTATAGATACAGATAGACACACACACTACATCATATATGGGTATCTGTAATTAATTGCATGGGGTCCAGCGGTTGGCAAGCACATTAGTTGGCAGTCTGAGGCTGCCACTGTTCGTTACCCTGGTGTTAGCACTGCTCATTGTTTAAAACTGAAGGCATGCTAGTATTATCAACAAAACAATGGGAAAGGAGTAGTAGGCAGTAATATCTTGTCAAAAGGTCCCCATTGTGAAATATACTGTGTGGGGATAGAGTTCAGTTCGCTGGTACAAACAGAGCATGCGGGGTGTGCAAAAGTGGATGCTAACCAAATGATTAGTCAGTCTGCAATATACAAGAAATGTTGTTGCGTCGCTCCAAAGTTCATGTCCCGCCTCTGTGTGTGTGTGCCAGCATGAGTAGAATAGGAACAATGATAAACAATGCAGTCTATGCAAGAAATACAAATAATGCTGGGCTGGAACTGCTGTAAAGCAGTGCAATACAATGGATAATTTCACAGCCTGTTAGACAAAACGTTCCTCTACTCACAATGATGCTGATGATGTGGAGGGTATCAACGACTCCGGTGATCCTGGGCTGCCTCGCCTCCCTTTGCTCTGGGGTAAACCACGGGTCCGCCTAACACCGCTCGTTGTGATCACCTCTCCAAATTTCCGGTTCGGCTGCACACAGGCTCTGACGTAGCTCACTTCTGACGATACGATCCGTGAATGGCTGGATAATGCACACCCCCTACCTCCTATTGGATAGTGTGTACCAGCACTCGCTCCTTGTCTCTGACCCCCAGGAAAATAGCAATGAAATATCCAAATGAAGAGCAAATCCGGGGTCAGAGTAAAAAATAATAATCTTTAATCAAAAATAGTTAAAAGTTAGAACCAACATGGAAACAGAAAAATGTTGAAAAAACACCTAATGCTGTAGCTTACGCGTTTCGGCCGTAGCCTTACTCATGCTAGTATTATCACCAGGGGTTAGACGTCATCACTACCAGAGGTTAGAGATCACCATTACCTGAGGTCAAAGGGTATACAGCCTTCTTACTCCTGCTTAACCCACACACCATTCTTTTTCCACAAGGAATCTTTTTTTTTTATGTATGGGGCAATGCAGGACAGATGACTAGCAACCCAGGACAGAGGGACAGAACCCTAAAATCTGGACTGTCCCATGAAAATCGGGACAGTTGGGGGGTATGCATATATCCAGTCACACTCCTATTACAGGTTCACACTCCTTTCACATATATTCAAAGAACTTCCTTACTCCTTTCATGTCATTCACTTTCAATCATTCATCAAGGAAAAATTGTGTGAGGATGGAGAATTAGTCAATAGAATGATAGGATTGAGGAAGTAGTAAGGAAGGATTGGGAAGGGGTTTAGAGGGATTAGTAGAATAATTAGTAGACGGAATAGGAGAAAAGAGCAGGAGAAGGTTACTGGATTAATGCAGGACATTTACTGTACATAAATATATATTCACAGAAACAGACTGTTTAAGCTAGTGCATTTGTAATGTAATTAAACCATTTTACATTTTCTTCAGTTTGGAATGTATGTGCTGTATATAAGTTCAGTAATAGACACAGACATGTTGTGAGCCGTCATCATATACTGTGTGTGTATTATCTACTGTAAATGCATGTTCCTGGCTCGTAGCAGATTACACCAGCATCAGGAGCAGAACCACACATCCAACTAATAGAGTTCATGTCATATAATCTTACAGCTGACATAAGTGATGAGATATAATGGTGTGGTGATGTCCCAGCATTTTCCTGTGTAGTAGTATCGTCAGACAAAACTGTGCCAAACCATAAATGATAAGAGATTATACAGATGTAATGATTAAGTTAGATAATGTTCTCACCCAGACAAATATCAAGGATGGTGTCCTGTTTCCCTGGAGACCGCATTTAAACAGTTCTTTAGAGAGGTAGCAGGTACATAAGCTGTAGTGTGGAGGTAGTGATTGATTTGTGAATAATAAATGTTGCCACCATCAAGACCTAACAGCACACAGACACAGAGTTGGTTTTAATACATTTACATATTGAGAATGGCCTGCTGTTTAAGTTCACAGTAGGCATGGCCATCACAGAACAGAATACTCTAGTTCCAGGTTTGATCTAATGAAGGCAAGGTGTATTTTGCAACTAGGCCTGGATGAGGCCGGTTGTGGTGCAAACTGCAAAGAAAAGGTTGCTTTGGCTTTCATTTGGTAGCTTGCCTGAATGTGGGATGAGAAGAAATTGCATCCACAATGACATGGAGGTTGATGTGGTGATCCCAGTATCAGATATGAGACAAAATGTTGCCTATCAGTAGACCGGAGATTAAAGACATGAAACTTAAATTTTTCTTTCTTGATTCAGATAGAGCATACAATTTTAAACAACTATCCAATTTACTTCTATTACCCAATTTGCTTCATTCTCTTGGTATTCCTAATGAAAAAGCAGCAATGCACTACTGGGAGTGAGTTAACACATTGGACCTGATGTTCAAAACATTGATAGGCCGTTGGGAAACTGCTTTGATTGCCTTGTTGGCATCGCAGCCCAGTGGTCCGTCGGAATATTCTAAAAAAGGGGCGAGCCCAAGTCAATAGGAGCATGATTTCACCACCCACATCGCCGACATCGCCGCTTGTCGGCATTTTACTGCGGTGGGGGGGACTTTTGGAAGTGTTAGTTTCCGTGTAGGCACACTTCAAATATTGCCGTGGGGACCTAAGTTTTGCAACATCTACTCTAACTATCTAAGGCGATGTTGGCCACTACCCTCCTTGTAACCTGCACTTTGCTGCTTTGAACATATCGATCTTGTGTCCAAGTGTCCAAAGCAAAGCAACTCCCACTAGCACGCCTCGCTAACTCCCCCTGAATGCCTATATCTACATTACGGCTAACCTGCACTCCACCTGCACCACCTTGCTACCTCCCACTGACCGCCTACACCTATATCACAGCTTACCTACACTCCCCCCTGCACTGCCCAGCTAACCCCCCTGCTGACTGCCTACATCTATGTTACGCCTAACCTATACTCACATGGAATGCCCTAGCTAACTGCCTACTCTCATAAAATAAATCACTATAATAAACTATACTATAAATCATAAACCTCCCTATTATAACTATGAAACTATGTTGCTAAAGTTATCATCAATGTTTAAATAATGTGTCACAAAGATGCACTAAAATCCTGGCGGATGACTGCTGGAAGACCGGCAAAATCTCTCCTGCCTATCCGGGCTCCTTGAACTCACCGCGGGACCTGGTGCGCCACTGCCGGCCTACCACCGGATCACCTGGAAATCCTCTACTGCCTATCCGAAATCCTGAAACTCAGTGCAAGATCAGAATTGAGCTCGGACCGCTGCTTCTGGGTTGTTGATTGACTAAGGTGCAAGGGATCATGTCAGTCTTTTAGAGTATGTTGTCAGCAATTTGATGAGGCACCTAGGGATACCACTTAAAGGGACACTGAACCCAAATATTTTTCTTTCGTGATTCAGATAGAGCATGCAATTTTAAACAACTTTCTAATTTACTCCTATTATTAATTTTTCTCCGTTCTCTTGCTTTCTTTATTTGAAAAAGAAGGCATCCCAGCTTTTTTTTGGTTCAGAACCATGGAAAGCACTTGTTTATTGGTAGGCAGGGGCGGACTGAGACCAACCAGGGCCCCCGGGCAAAAGTGTGGCAGGGCCCCCCACCCCCTCTTTGCTCCACCTACCTACCTAATCTGCCCCTCCTCCACCCTATTGCCCCCCATCTCATGTGCCCCTCCCACCTCCCTTGCCCCTCCCCCACCATGTTTTTAATTGCCATATAAAGAGACAATTTTTTTCTTAAATATTTTTAATAAGAACTAAATATTGTAAATTAGCAAGTACTTATGCCAAGAAAAAAAAATAATCCCCATGCCTATAAGCACTACAGTATGGAGCAGAAAGTAATGAGGGGCAAACACGGGGGTAAAATCACTTACTGGCAGCCAAAGAGGTAAAAATCATTCATTTGTATAATTTCCTTTAAATAAGAGATTCATGATACTATAAGTATGTGTCTATACTAAATAAAGATAAAACTATCTCCATTTTCACTGAAACCAGGGCAGGTTTAGAGAAATCAATTTTAAAGGGAGAGTAAAGTCAAAATTAAACTTTAAAGGAGCATGAAACCCAAACAATTTCTTTAATGAATTAGGCAGAACAATTTTAAACAACTTTCCAGTTTACTTCTACTATCTAATTTGCTTCATTCTCTTGGTATCATTTGCTGAAGGAGCAGCAATGCACTACTGGTTTCTAAGTAGTGAGAGATAATGACAATCGGTATATATATATATATGCAGCCACCAATCAGCAGCTAGAACCTAGGTTCTTTGCTGCTCCTGAGCTTACCTAGACCTTTCAGCAATGGATAACAAGAGAAGTAAGAAAATTAAATAATATAAGTAAATTGGAAAGTTGTTTAAAATGTTATGCTCTGTCTAAATCATGAATGTCTAATTATGACTTTACTGTCCCTTTAATTAATCAAAATAAACATACAATGTTAAACACCATTCATTACAATTTACTTCTATTATCTAAGTTGCTTAATTCACTTCCTATCATTAGTTTAAAAGCATACCTGGGTAGGTTCAGGAGCAGCAATGGACTACTGGGATTTAGCTGAAGATTGGTGGATGCACAGATATGTCTCTTGTAATTGGCTCATCCAACATGTTCAGCTAGCTTCCAGTAGAACATTGCTGCTCCCCTCCTATTGCATCTCATGATATGCAGTACTATAGAGAGGTCTAACGCCCGCCAAAACCTAATTAATACAAATTTAACACAATGTAGAGGTTCCCTATGCCTCACACACAGCCCCTCCCTAGTACCTTATATACAGATATATATTATAGGGAGGTCCCCTCTGGCTCACACACACACACACACAGCCCCCTCCCCAGTACTTTATATACATATATATAATATCATAGAGAGGTTCCCTCTGTCTCACACACACACAGCCCCCTCTCCAGTACCTTATATACAGATATATAATATTATAGAGAATTCACCTCTGTCTCACACACACTGACCCCTCCACAGTACCTTATATACAGATATATCATATTATAGAGAGGTTCCCTCTGTCACACACACAAACCCCCTCCCCAGTTCCTTATAACAAAGATTTATATTATTGAGGTTCCCTCTGTCACAGACCCCTCCCCAGTTCATTATAGGTTCAGTGTTGTAACCATTGAGTCAAATAAAAATCCCATTATATACAGATATATAATATTATAGAGAGGTTCCTTCTGTCTCACACATACAGCCCCCTCCCCAGTTCCTTATATACAGATATATAATATTATAGAGAGGGTCCCTCTGTCTCACACATACAGCCCCCTCCCCAGTTCCTTATATACAGATATATAATATTATAGAGAGGTTCCCTCTGTCTCACACATACAGCCCCCTCCCCAGTTCCTTATATACAGATATATAATATTATAGAGAGGTTCCCTCTGTCTCACACATACAGCCCCCTCTCCAGTTCCTTATATACAGATATATAATATTATAGAGAGGTTCCCTCTGTCTCACACATACAGCCCCCTCCCCAGTTCCTTATATACAGATATATAATATTATAGAGAGGGTCCCTCTGTATCACACACACTGACTCCTCCACAGTACCTTATATACAGATATATCATATTATAAAAAGGTTTCCTCTGTCACACACACAGACCCCCTCCCAAGTTCCTTATAATAAAGATTTATATTATTGAGGTTCCTTTTGGCACAGACCCCTCCCCAGTTCCTTATATACAGATATATAATATTATAGAGAGGGTCCCTCTGTCTCACACACACTGACCCCTCCACAGTACCTTATATACAGATATATCATATTATAGAGAGGTTCCCTCTGTCACACACACAAACCCCCTCCCCAGTTCCTTATAACAAAGATTTATATTATTGAGGTTCCCTCTGTCACAGACCCCTCCCCAGTTCCTTATAGGTTCAGTGTTGTAACCATTGAGTCAAATAAAAATCCCATTATATACAGATATATAATATTATAGAGAGGTTCCTTCTGTCTCACACACACAGCCCCCTCCCCAGTTCCTTATATACAGATATATAATATTATAGAGAGGGTCCCTCTGCCTCACACACACAGCCCCCTCCCCAGTTCCTTATATACAGATATATAATATTATAGAGAGGTTCCTTCTGTCTCACACATACAGCCCCCTCCCCAGTTCCTTATATACAGATATATAATATTATAGAGAGGTTCCTTCTGTCTCACACACACAGCCCCCTCCCCAGTTCCTTATATACAGATATATAATATTATAGAGAGGGTCCCTCTGTCTCACACATACAGCCCCCTCCCCAGTTCCTTATATACAGATATATAATATTATAGAGAGGGTTCCTTCTGTCTCACACACACAGCCCCCTCCCCAGTTCCTTATATACAGATATATAATATTATAGAGAGGTTCCTTCTGTCTCACACACACAGCCCCCTCCTCAGTTCCTTATATACAGATATATAATATTATAGAGAGGTTCCCTCTGTCTCACACATACAGCCACCTCTCCAGTTCCTTATATACAGATATATAATATTATAGAGAGGTTCCTTCTGTCTCACACATACAGCCCCCTCCCCAGTTCCTTATATACAGATATATAATATTATAGAGAGGTTCCTTCTGTCTCACACACACAGCCCCCTCCCCAGTTCCTTATATACAGATATATAATATTATAGAGAGGTTCCTTCTGTCTCACACACACAGCCCCCTCCCCAGTTCCTTATATACAGATATATAATATTATAGAGAGGTTCCTTCTGTCTCACACATACAGCCCCCTCCCCAGTTCCTTATATACAGATATATAATATTATAGAGAGGTTCCCTCTGTCTCACACATACAGCCACCTCTCCAGTTCCTTATATACAGATATATAATATTATAGAGAGGTTCCCTCTGTCTCACACATACAGCCCCCTCCCCAGTTCCTTATATACAGATATATAATATTATAGAGAGGGTCCCTCTGTATCACACACACTGACCCCTCCACAGTACCTTATATACAGATATATCATATTATAGAAAGGTTTCCTCTGTTACACACACAGACCCCCTCCCGAGTTCCTTATAATAAAGATTTATATTATTGAGGTTCCTTCTGGCACAGACCCCTCCCCAGTTCCTTATATACAGATATATAATATTATAGAGAGGGTCCCTCTGTCTCAAACACACACAACCCCCTCCCCAGTACCTTATATACAGATATATAATATTATAGAGAGGTCACCTCTGTCTCACACACACTGACCCCTCCCCAGTACCTTATATACAGATATATCATATTATAGAGAGGTTCCCTCTGTCACACACACACAGACCCCCCTCCCCAGTTCCTTATAATAGAGATTTATATTATTGATGTTCCCTTTGTCACAGACCCCTCCCCAGTTCCTTATAGGTGCAGTGTTGTAACCATAGAGTGAAATAAAAATCCCATACTACAACACAGACCCTATTTGGCCTCAGCATAATGGTTTCAAAAAAGTGTGTCATATGTTTTAAGAGTAGAAATCCTCCCATTTTTTTCCTGTGAGATTTGATTCTTATTAAGGCCCCTGCACCAATCTCAGAGCGCATATGGACTGGACATATATATATATATATATATATATACATAAGTAAGTAGACTAGTACAGCCCTCCCCCTCCCCCTCTCTGGCAGCAGCCGGCTCCTCACTTACACTTACCTTAGTCGACTCGTTGTTGTGGAATGTAGCCTCAGCCGTCCTGACTCAGTATCCTGTGCTCCTTCACGTGGCCACACACAGTCTGCTGCAGCTCCTGCCGCCTGAGCCTCTAATGCACAGTTACAAGTGTGCGCACGGCGTGTGGAGGTGGAGCTGAGCAGCCAGAGAGCCAGGGCAGGTGGGAGTGTGATAATATGTGGACCGGATTCCGGATTTATACACACCGGCCGGTCCACATATTGCAGGGCAGGCGGCTTACTTACAGGCTCCACAGCTCCAGAGTCCAGTCTTTCTTTCATTTACAGACAGAGACAGGACTTGTCACAGTCATTGATGTTATGTTACCGCTAGGCTAACCGGCTCCTGCTTGAGAGAAGTTCCTGATACGAGTCACAACATGTTGCTGAGCCTGGGCCCCCCCTGCCCCCCCCTGCCCCCCCCTGCCCCCCCCTGCCCCCCCCCCCCCCCCCCCCCCTGCCCCCCCTGCCCCCCCCCCCCTGCCCCCCCCCCCCGCCCCCCCTGCCCCCCCCCCTGCCCCCCCCCCTGCCCCCCCCTGCCCCCCCCCCCTGCCCCCCCCCCCGCCAAAAAATAAATTAAAAAAATAAAGGCAAAAAAATTAAGTCATAATAAAAAATGTTAATAGAAAAAAAAAATGGAGCTTCAGTATGATGCAGGGCCCCTTTAAGAAGCCGGGCCCTCGGGCCAAGGCCGATTTGCCCGACTTGTCAGTCCGCCCCTGTTGGTAGGTGAATTTTCCCACCAATCAGCAAGAACAACACAGTGTGTTCACCAAAAATGGGCCAGCATCTAAACTTACATTCTTGCATTTCAAATAAAAATACCAAGAGAATGAAAAGAATTTGATAATACGAGCAAATTCGAAAGTTGCTTAAAATTGCATGCTCTATCTGAAACATGATAGAAAATAATTGGGTTCAGTGTCCCTTTAAGATTCTTAAGAAATCTGGTTACAGCAGTTGATAGCTTCCTTTGTATGCCCTGTCCAGATGTAACCACTGTTTCTTTAACTTTGAACTTGCGAACTATGCGTCTCTAGGAACATTCAGTGCATTCGCTATATTTTTGTATCCTTTTCCATTTTTGTGTGATGCAATGATCTCTTCTCTTAACATTTCTCTTAAATTCTTCAACCATTTTCTGGACCATTCTTTTGACTTAGCCATATTTCTAACATGCAGTCAAACGTCACACTCAACAAACCCCTAGCCAGTTCAGGTATTTCATGTGTTCTAGCTCAAGCACACCTGGTACAACTAATGAAGCCCTTGATTAGTTGCATCAGGTGTGCTTGAGACAACACCTGTTTTGCATATTTGTGTTGTTGTGAGAGATTCTATTCAGGGGGTTGAATAATTTTGAGACTGCAGAATTCATTAAAAGTTGCATATTCAGTTGAATTTGGGGAAACCACTTGTGTTGAGCTATTTCAATTTATTTTGTTTAATTTGTTCATTGCAAACAGCTGAAAGTCTGTAAATGTTGACAATAAACCTGATTGACAATGGGGTTTGAATAATTTTGCTTACAACTGTATGTGCAACCATCAATCAGTAACTAGCTCTCGAGCCTACCTAGGTATGCTTTTCAACAGAGAACAAAAAGAGAACAAAGCAAATTAAATAAAAAAAGTGAATTTGAAAGTTGTACACTCTGTCTGAATCATGAAATAAAAATGTAGGGTTTCATATCCCTTAAACAATTTTGTGTTCAGAGTGTGTTTCCTGACAAAACAAGCACACGTACCAACCTCATCTGTCCAATGGCTAAAATATTAGCAGCACCCTGTCTCAACCAATTGTCTTGGGAATAAAATCTATAGACACTCTGTAATATCCAAAATAGGTTGAATCTATTCAAGACAATATGAGTTGCTTTACTGAACACTAATCAGATACAGTTGTAAACAGATATATATCTATATAACTATAATGAGGTATATTTATTGTATGGCATAAACAGTGTAGCCAATAAACCAGTTAAGTATAGTGAGATGATAAACAAGCAAATATAGCAATACACATGAAAGAATTTAGCAGTACTAAGTATGCAGGCATAGGCAAATACATATTTTTATCACTATAAACTAAGAGTTAAAGGTGAATATTGCTATTTTTTTTAGATTTTCCTCAATATCCTAAAAGGACATACAAATAATTTTCTGCATACTGGGTATCTAAATGAGCATGATTTCCTTAAAGAGACATTCTACTTTAAACCCCCTCCCAAAAAACTGCATCCATATGGTACTGCAGCATTTAAAACGTGGACTTTTTTACTATGAAAAACTTCTGGATTAAAAATGATTTAAATGTAAGATAATACAGCTTTATCAGCTGTGTACATCTTACTAATGTCAACTGGCTGGTAGGTACTTCCTGCTAATGCTGTTTGGTTGATATCTACTTCCTGTTAATGCAAGATGAAAATTAGTACTAAGTACCTCAAAGCCATGAGATTTAGAGGTGAGTATACAAAAGACAAGTGAAGCGATAATTTATAGTGCAGAGTGTGCTATCACAATAGATGGACAGTGCTAGGATTAGAGAGCAATCTGGCATTACAAGTCCATGGTAAAACATAATTACCAGAGAATGCTTACCTTGGCCGACATCCCTTTAGCACCCCCTATACTTTCAATGGATATTGTGCCCATGCCAATCATCTCTTATATAACAAGTTAACATTTATTGACTGCAACACATAGCATCACTAAAAAAGTTAGCGCAACTTGAGACCTGAAGTAAAGTGTTAGGGCTACAATAAAAGTATCACAAAACACATGTACAACATATTAAAATAAAGTATTACGGGGCATGTCCGGACTGGGGAGCATGATGGCCGCTAAACTAGGAGCTCTGCTCAAAATACTTTCAATCCGCCATGAAATCTAATATACTGTAGAAATTATACAGCACCTGGCAATATCTTTATTTTTTATTACAGATCATCCCAGACCGTACTGCTGGAACATTTTGGTGGCTCTAAAGTAGATAAAAGCCCAGCATCCCCCCCCCCCCCGGTAACTGGGTATCTAGAGAATCTCAATCTCTCTGAAATAACCTGCTGCTGAAACAAAGAATGCGGAGCATGTAACATGGAGAAAGCTTGTACGAATGTATATCTATGGAGGAGTTACAATATTATTCGTCCCTGAGTAATTACCCGACATACTCTTGCCTGTGGAAACCCCTGGAGAACCTTGGCGAGATCCAGAGGAATTAATACAACCTGTTGTGTTTACAAAGAGCACTATAGCTGGAGAAGATAAGATGGCTCACAGTAGCCCGAATGTGATCGACGCAGACTCCCTAACCAAAGGTTCTGTGAAGCGTTTGGTTATTTGTTCTGATGATCCTGGTGTTCATGCTCATGACACTCTTTCTTGTTATAACCTTGGCCTACTCCTTTGCTAAGTTTTTTGTTTTGGTTCGATAACCATTTGAACTGTGTATTGTTCTATTTTTCTATTACTTGTATTCTACGGCCTAGCTGCAGATTGTGCTTCTGGCTCCTGAGCTACCCTTTTGCACACGCTTTGGGTACTGACACCTGTTTCTAGTCGTCTTACGGACTTGAGCTTGACTGTGACTTTGACTTCAATACATCTCCTGTAAGAGTGAATCCGGTTAACCAACAAGGTAACCGTCAGTTATACTTATACATTGCACACTGAGTAGGTACTGTCTCACAGGGGAATGTTAGACCTAAAAGAAATTCCTCTATCAAACTCAATCCCAGCCTGTGGTCTTCTTATTCTGGCGTCGGGTGGAGTGATAGTAGAAAATCCAATAGAATGGTAGCACTAGGACCCAGTGGCAGGGAGACAGGAACAGAGAGTAACAGTCTGAAAATAAAAGTAATTACAAGGAAATGACCAGACAGGTCAAAGCAGGGTTGACAAGCCAAGTTTAAACTAGCCATACAGCAGAGGTACAAATTCAGGATCCAAACAAGAAGTCCAGAAGAAAAGCAGAGTTCAAAAACCAGCCGAGACATGAAGTTCAAAATTGTCAAACAGGAGAGTAGTCAAAAAAACTGAAAAAAGGTCAAAAATTGAAAAGCACAAAAAAACAAAGAACACCCACGAGATTAGCTCAGTGCTTTGCAGCAATTAAGGAAACCCAGAAACATTTAAAGGCAAAAAGGCGCCAAAAGGTAACAAGAGTTTGAAGTGGAAAAGACGCAACTAAATGACACGATGCATCAAAAATATGATGCATTGCCTGCAAAATATGAGGCTACCCAAACAAATGAGGTGTTGCATACAAAATACAAAGGCATCTATTTATCAAGCTGTCAACCGCAAATACGCTGGAATTCCGCATGGTATTTGTGGCGAGCCTGATTCCCCTTAGTTATCAAACCCTACAGACCGGAAAAAGTAGAATTAAGTGACGTAACATACGATCCGCCGGTCTCAGTCCGACACAGATCGATGCTTACGTCACTCCAGATGTTCCGAATGCAAGTTCGGCACTATCTGACTACTTTTGCTAGTTATCAAATAACTAGCAGGTACGCTCGGCACTATTCCGGCCCAGCGTACCTGGTTTTAAATCCGCCGCCCTGGAGGCGGCGTATGCCATAGGAATCAATGGGAGTCTTAAAGCAGCGAAGCTTATGTTCGCTGCTGCCCGATATCCCATTGATTCCTATGGTAATGTTTACACCTAACACCCTAACATGTACCCCGAGTCTAAACACCCCTAATCTGCCACCCCTACACTGCCGCCACCTACATTATACTTATTAACCCCTAAACCGCCACTCCCGGAGGCCACCGCCACTCTACTAAACTTATTAACCCCTAAACCGCCGCTCACGGACCCCGCCGCAACTAAATAAAGTGCTTAGCCCCTAAACCGCCGCTCCCGGAGCCCACCGCCACCTACATTATACTTATTAACCCCTAATCTGCTGCCCCCTACACCGCCGCCACCTACATTATATTTATTAACCCCTAATCTGCCCCCCCTACACCGCCGCCACTATATTAAATATATTAACCCCTAAACCTAAGTCTAACCCTAACCCTAACACCCCCTAATTGAAATATAATTTAAATAAATCTAAATAAATATTCTTAGCATTAACTAAATTATTCCTATTTAAAACTAAATACTTACCTATAAAATAAACCCTAAGATAGCTACAATATAACTAATAGTTACATTGTAGCTATCTTAGGGTTAATTTTTATTTTACAGGCAAGTTTGTATTTATTTTAACTAGGTAGAATAGTTATTAAATAGTTATTAACTATTTACTAACTACCTAGTTAAAATAAAGACAAATTTACCTGTAAAATAAAACCTAACCTAAGTTACAATTACACCTAACACTACACTATAATTAAATAAATTACCTAAATTAACTACAATTAAATAAAATTAAATAAAATTATCTAAAGTACAAAAAAAACAAACACTAAATTACAGAAAATAATAAAATAATTACAAGATTTTTAAACTAATTACACCTAATCTAATCCCCCTAACAAAATAAAAAAGCCCCCCAAAATAAAAAAAGCCCTACCCTACACTAAATTACAAATAGCCCTTAAAAGGGCTTGTTGGGGGGCATTGCCCCAAAGTAATCAGCTCTTTTCAGAGAGGAAAGTTCTCTGTGAAAGGCACATGTTGAGCAAAAAGAGGCTGCTTCTTGGGTCTCAGGTTAAGCGCTTCTCTCTTTTTTATTTATGCAAATTATGACACTTGGGGAAGTCTCCCTAAGTGTGATGTGGGAATCCAGACGTGGACCCATTGCTCAGTGTGCCTAGAGGGATATGGCTGCACCTCACTGACGAGGCCCACAATAGGCTGAAACGTACTTCTGGGGTTTTGCTGTTTCTCTCGTTCAGAGAGGGATTGCCTGGTATTTCGGGGCTGGACTGTACTGTAAAGTCAGGATCAGACTGATATGCTTCAGGAAAGTTCTTCTCTGTGAAAGGCACATGTTGAGCAGAAAGAGGCTGCTTCTTGGTTGGTAACTAGTCATAGAACAAGCTATTATGCTATTGTTCATTCTCAGGTTGAGCGCTTCTCTCTTTTTTATTTAATCAGCTCTTTTACCTGAAAAAAAGTACAATAACCCCCCCAACATTAAAACTCACCAGCCACACACCCAACCCTACTCTAAAACCCACCCAATCCCCCCTTAAAAAAACCTAACACTAACCCCTTGAAGATCACCTTACCTTGAGAAGTCTTCACCCAACCGGGACGAAGTCCTCAACGAAGCCGGGCGAAGTGGTCCTCCAGACGGGCAGAAGTCTTCATCCAAGCCGGGCAGAAGAGGTCCTCCAGACAGGCAGAAGTCTTCATCCAGACGGCATCTTCTATCTTCATCCATCCGGCGCAGAGTGGCTCCATCTTCAAGACATCCGACGCGGAGCATCCTCTTCTTCCAATGTCTTCTTCAACAATGACGGGTCTTTTAAGTGACGTCATCCAAGATAGCGTCCCTTCAATTCCTATTGGCTGATAGAATTCTGTCAGCCAATCGGAATTAAGGTAGGAAAAATCCTATTGGTTGATGCAATCAGTCAATAAGATTGAGCTTGCATCCTATTGGATGATTGGAACAGCCAATAGAATGCGAGCTCAATCCTATTGGCTGATTAACCGTACTTGGTGCGCGGCTTTTTGACAGCTTTTTTGGTAATTTTGGAGAACGTATTCAGGTCCACTGCAGCGATGTCAGGCGATCTTAGGCGAGCGTATTGGTGCGGCGAATGCAGGTAAGTTGACAGCTTGATAAGTAGATGCCAAAGCGTCAAGAGGCAGAAGAATGACACAAAGCGGCAAAAATATAATGCAACATAAGGCTAGATTATGAGTAGCACGCTATTATGAGGAGTGCAAACTCGATCGCGACATCAGTGTTTTCTTGCGCTCAAATCCATGTTACAAGGGATGCAGTGTTTTAAATTACAGCAAATTTGTTTGCATGAACTCGCAGCAATTTACGCTCCCCATATTTACTATGGGCAGCATTGAACGACAATGTGCACTCGCTTGCACTTTTTCTGTGACTTAAAAGTTTGCCTAAATAGTTTGGCAGGAAGAAAAAGTTGCACTAAAATACACTATTAACCCATAAACCGCCACACCCCCACATTGAAAACTGTCTCACTGCACTATTAATCCTTAAACCACCGCACCACCACATCGCAAACTTCCCTGCTACACTATTAACCCCTAAACCACCGCACCCCCAAATTCCAAACTACTCTGCAAGACTATTAACCCTTAAGCCACCACACTCTCACAACACAAACTGCCCCCGTCTACACTATTAACCCCTAAATCACCACACACACCACATCAAAAACTGTCCCACTGCACGATTAACCCCAGAAACTGCCACATACCCACATTGCAAACTGACACACTACACTATTAACCCCTAAACTGCCACACCTCCATATCTCAAACTAAAAACCTCCCCCCTAAACCTCCACAAACATCACAAAATGCCCCGCTACACTATTAACCGGTAAACCGCCACACCCCGATAATGCAAACTACTCCTTAACTTTCTAATAGCTAAACCTTCCCAACACCCCTATCCTAACACCCCGTTACAAAAAGAATAACCTACGATTACAATAAAAATATAACATAAAAAACATAACATTAAAAATAAATATCATTACAAAAAACATAATATTCCATTAAAGGGACATTGTACACTAGATTTTTCTTTGCATAAATGTTTTGTAGATGATTCATTTATATAGCCCACCTGGTAGTGTTTTTGTAAAAATGTATAGTTTTACTTATTTTTTAATAACATTGTGCTGATTTTCAGACTCCTATCCAAACCCCACAGTGTCAGATGTATACGTGCGTTTACAGACTCCTGTTTATGTTATCTATCTTTTCATATGAGAGGAGGGGGGAGGGGGGGTCTGCTCTTCTTGTTTTCCAGTCCATTTCACTGGGTGTCTAAGCCTAACCTCATCAACAGTGCTAAACCTGGAGCTTCTAAGTAAGTTTTTAAAAGGTTTTATACTGGATTTTTAGTTCAGCTTCTGTACATATTCTTCTTTATAGTAGTGTCTATTACCTACAGTTATATGAAAATTGGTGTATACGGTCCCTTTACCGAAAATAAAAACCTACGCTAAAAACTGCCCTGATAAGGGCATTTGGTAGGGCATTGACCTAAAGTGATTACAGCTCTTTTGCAATTTAACAAAAAATAATATAAAAAAATCTAACCTAAAAAATAACCCTAATAAAAGATTGCTAAGGGCATTTAATTGGGCATTGCCCTTAGAAGCGCATTTGGTAGGTCAGTACCATAAAGTGATTAAGCTCTTTTGCTGCCCAAAGAACAAAAAACCCTATGCTAAAAGAAAACACCTATCCTAAAAAAAGATAAGGGCATTTGGTTGGCATTGACCTAAAGCGATTACAGCTCTTTTGCTATTTAACAAAATATAATCTAAAAAAAAAACTAACCTAAAAAATAACCCTAATAAAAGATTTCCCTGAAAAGGGCATTTGGCTTGGTATTGTCCTTAGAAGGGCAGTGGCCTAAAGCTATTTTGCTGCCCAATAAAAAAAAAATATTCTAAAGAAAAGCTATCCTAAAAAAAAAAAAAGGTTTCCCTGAAAAGGGCATTTGGTAGCGCATTGCCTTAAAGCAGTTAGAACTCTTTTTGGGGAAAAAACACTATTCTATAAAAAAAAAAAAAAAAAAACACCGAAAAAAGCCTACTGCTAAACCCCAAAGATGGTACTCACTAAACTTGAATCCGGCTCCTATGTGATCGCCAACTGCGGTGCTACTCTTCATGGCGGGACCCCTCTTCATCCTGGCAATGGCAATGGCAGGGGTTCTTTTTTATGGATGCGGTGCTCCTCTTCTATCTTCATCCCATCAGTGGTGGTCCATCTTCATTCTGCCGCTGCTACGCTGGGAAGTCTTCATCCACTCGATGTGTATTCTTATCTTCTTTTCATCTTCGGATCTTCCGTCGCTGACGCCTTCTTAATGTGATCACACACTGAATCTTAATGTGATCACACACTGAATCTTAATGTGACCGCACACTGAATTTTGAATAAGAGGTTCCCTGTTATATAAGGGTACCCTTGCATTCCTATTAGCTTATTTTTAAATCCAAATTCATATCAGCCAATAGAAAAATCTTTGATTCTATTGGCTAATTTTAATTTGGATTTGAAAATAAGTCAATAACAATGCAAGGGTGGTACCTTGCATTCAAACTTTAATGGGTAACCGCATGAAGAGGACATCGGCCACAGAAGATCCGAAGATAAGAAGACTTCCTCAGTGGAGCACCACAGAAGATGAAAATTGACAACACCATCAAGGTGGTGATAGAAAAGGACCGCCGGCTCCATAAAGATGGACCCCTGCCACCTACATGTAGATAAGCACCTGCTAGTGCCAGAATGAAGATGCGCTCTGCCATGAAGAGGAGGACCGCAGTTGGCGAGCACATAGGAGCCGGATTTAAGTTTGGTGAGTACCATCTTTGGGGTTCAGAAGTAGGCTTTTTTTTGGGTGGGTGTTTTTTTTTGTTGAATAGGTTTTTTACTTTGCTACTGAAGATGCAAGACTTCTACTGGAAAGACATGAGTAAAAGAAAAGAAAAATATGAGGGGAGACAATAAAAGAACAAATGAGAGAAATACGTGTATGGTGACATATGTTGGCATAGCTTAAGAGTTAAGAGATTAATTGATCAGGTAGGAAGGACGGACAGAATGAAGATTTCTAGGATTCCAGCAAAAGGGAAGGAAAAATGCAGTGAAATAAGGAAATATCTCTTATATTAGAAGCTCATGGGCGCGATCCGATATAGATCGTAGTTTGCGGCGCAAGCGAAGGAACCGGCGTCGCCCGCAGTTTCAGCTCGCAACTCGAGCTATCCTATATAAGTCGCCGTCAGATGCTAACGTGCCATAAGTCTGACAAACCAGCGATGTCCAGAAATCTGCGCAAGTACAAATTTCTGGCGTCGCCAGTGACTTGCAGCACGTTAGAAACTGCCGGCGCCTACAAAACCTGACTAAAGTCTAAATCACCCGCACTGTCTAACATGCCTCCATAACATAGCCCGACAAGTCTAACACGCCTCCCTAACATAGCCCGACACGTCTAACCCTCTATCCGCTATCCCCCCTCACTAGCCTAACAATAAAATATGTATTAACCCCTAAACCGCCGCTTGCGGAGCCCGCCGCTACCTATTAAAGTTATTAACCCCTAAACCGCCGCCAGCTATATTAAATCTATAACCCCCTAAAGTGAGCCCCTAGCACCGCCGCCATCTACCTTACCTACCCCCTAAAGTGAGCCCCTAACACCGCCGCCATCTACCTTACCTACCCCCTAAAGTGAGCCCCTAACACCGCCGCCATCTACCTTACCTACCCCCTAAAGTGAGCCCCTAACACCGCCGCCATCTACCTTACCTACCCCCTAAAGTGAGCCCCTAACACCGCCGCCATCTACCTTACCTACCCCCTAAAGTGAGCCCCTACCCCGCCGCTATTTTAAAATTATTAACCCCTAATCTAATCCCCCTACCCCGCCGCCATCTATATTAAATTATTTAACCCCTAAAATACTAAACTATCCCTACCACTAAACCTAAGTCTAACCCTACAAATAGCCCTGAAAAGGGCTTTTTGCGTGGCATTGCCCCAAAGTAACAGCTCTTTTGCCAGCCCTTAAAAGGGCTTTTTGCGGGCCATGTCCCAAAGTAACAGCTCTTTTGCCAGCCCTTAAAAGGGCTTTTGGCGGGGCTTTGTCACAAAGTAAACTGCTCTTTTGCCTACAATCTACATCCCCCTACACCGCGGCCACCTATAATAAATGTATTAACCCCTAATCTAATCCCCCTACACCGCCGCCAGCTATATTAACTATATTAACCCTAATTATATTAGGGTTTATATAGTTATATTATATATATTAACTATATTAACCCTAATTATATTAGGGTTCATATAGTTAATATCGTTATTATAATTATATATATATTAAGTATAATAACCCTATCTAACTCTAACATCCTAACTAAACTCTTATTAAAATAAATCTAATATTAATATTATTAATTAAAATATTCCTATTTAAATCTAAATACTTACCTATAAAATAAACCCTAAGATAGCTACAATATAATTAATAATTACATTATAGCTATGTTAGGGTTTATATTTATTTTACAGGTAAATTGTTAATTATTTTAACTAGGTATAATAGCTATTAAATAGTTATGAACTATTTAATATCTACCTAGTTAAAATAATTACCCAATTACCTGTAAAATAAATCCTAACCTAAGTTACAAATACACCTACACTATCAATAAATTAAATAAACTACAAATATCTATCTAAAAATACAATTAAATAAACTAAACTAAATTACAAAAAAAACAAACACTAAATTACAAAAAATAAAAAAAAGATTACAAGATTTTTAAGCTAATTACACCTATTCTAAGCCCCCTAATAAAATAATAAAGCCCCCCAAAATAAAAAAAATTCCCTGCCCTATTCTAAATTAAAAAAAGTTCAAAGCTCTTTACCTTACCAGCCCTTAAAAGGGCCTTTTGTGGGGGCATGCCCCAAAGAATTCAGCTCTTTTGCATTTAAAAACATATACAATACCCCCCCCATTACAACCCACCACCGACATACCCCTATTCTAAACCCACCCAAATCCCCCTTAAAAAAGCCTAACACTACCCCCCTGAAGATCTCCCTACCTTGTCTTCACCACACCGGGCCGCACTCCTAATCCGATCCGGGCGATGTCTTCCTCCAAGCGGCAAAGAAGAATTCTTCCTCCCGGCGACGTCTTCCTCCAAGCGGCAGCAAAGTCTTCTTCCTTCCGGCAACATCTTCCATGAAGCGGCATCTTCAATCTTCTTTCTTCGCTCCGCCACCGCGGAGCATCCATCCCGGCTGACGACTGAACGACGAATGAGGTACCTTTAAATGACGTCATCCAAGATGGCGTCCGCCGAATTCCGATTGGCTGATAGGATTCTATCAGCCAATCGGAATTAAGTTAGAG
Organism: Bombina bombina; assembly: GCF_027579735.1. Taxonomy (NCBI): domain Eukaryota; kingdom Metazoa; phylum Chordata; class Amphibia; order Anura; family Bombinatoridae; genus Bombina; species Bombina bombina. The sequence goes on along the minus strand of NC_069504.1, from coordinate 846,806,092 downwards.
AAATCTGATTGGCTGATTCAATCAGCCAATCAGATTCAAGTTCAATCCGATTGGCTGAACCAATCAGCCAATCGGATTGAACTTGAATCTGATTGGCTGATTCAATCAGCCAATCAGATTTTTCTAACTTAATTTAGTTATTTAATTGTATTTTTAGATAGATATTTGTAGTTTATTTAATTTATTGATAGTGTAGGTGTATTTGTAACTTAGGTTAGGATTTATTTTACAGGTAATTGGGTAATTATTTTAACTAGGTAGATATTAAATAGTTCATAACTATTTAATAGCTATTATACCTAGTTAAAATAATTAACAATTTACCTGTAAAATAAATATTAACCCTAACATAGCTACAATGTAATTATTAATTATATTGTAGCTATCTTAGGGTTTATTTTATAGGTAAGTATTTAGATTTAAATAGGAATATTTTAGTTTATAATATGAATTAGATTAATTTAATATAAATTTAGTTAGGGGTGTTAGGGTTAGATAGAGTTAATATAGTTAATATAAATACTATAGTAACTATATTAACTACATTAACCCTAATATAATTAGGGTTAATATAGTTAATATATATTATGTAATACCTATATTAACTATAATATACTTAGGGTTAATATAGATAATATAGCTGGCGGCGGGGTAGGTAGATTAAATTAGGGGTTAATCATTTTAATAGAGATGGCGGCGGTGTAAGGGGCTTACATTAGGGGTTAATAATATTAATATAGCTGGCGGTGGTATAGGGGGATTAGATTAGGGGTTAATAATTTTTATATAGGTGGCGGCGGTGTAAGGGGTCAGATTAGGGGATAGATAAGGTAGATGGCGGCAGTTTTAGGGGCTCACAGTAGGGGGTTAGTTTATGTAGATGGCGGCGGGGTCCGGGAGCGGCGGTTTTAGGGGTTAATAACTTTATTAGGGATTTCGGGGGGGGGGGGGATCGCGGTTGACAGGTAGATAGACATTGCGCATGCGTTAGGTGTTAGGTTTTATTTAGCAGATCGCGGGTGACAGGTAGATAGACATTGCGCATACGTTAGGTGTTAGGTTTCTTTTCTAGTTAGTTTAGGGAGTTACGGGGCTCCAATAGTCAGCGTAAGGCTTCTTACGGCTGCTTTTTGTGGCGAGGTGAAAATGGAGTAAGATTTCTCAATTTTCGCCACGTAAGTCCTTACGCTGCATATTGGATACCAAACTGCGCTGGTTTGGTATACCTGCCTATGGCCCAAAAAACTACGGGCGACGGCAGAAATATACGGGCGTAACTTCTAGGTTACGCCGTATATGTGATACCAAACCAGCGTAAATATTGGCGTCGCCGGCTTTTGCGGGCGACGATTTTTATCGGATCGACCCCCATATTTTCAAGTTGTTTATTACAGCAGTAAAATGAGTCCTTGTATCTTGTTGTCTATAACAGTATACGCACAATTCATTTAGAGTATGGATAATATCCTTAGACACTGCTCCTAAATATTACCCATAGAAAATGTCCCTCCCTTATATGAAAGGGCAAAGTCTTGCATGAGTTTGGCTGATAATATAGTTTGCGTAGAAAATGCCTTTACTTGAATCAGAGAAATCCCAGCTGCTGCATGAATGATATCCAGTAATATGGACAATAGGTAAGAAACAGGATATATAGAGAGAGATAGAGAGAATATTATATGATACATTTATTTAAAAATGTATAAGCCAGCAAATATATTTATGAGCAATAGAATAATAAAAAAAAAATCAATTAAGAGACAGAATGAAATCAGGAGCCATGGCACCTTATATCCAAGGATTTATCAAGACCCCTCTATTTATCTGCACCGTGTCATATCTTACTGTGGTTATTGGATTATACAAGGATTTATTCTTTTAGCTACCTTTAAATATTAGCATTATTTACTCATTGTCTGCTAGAAAGGGTAGCAATATTTAATGATTAAAAATCATTGAATGAAATCATTTTTGAACCAAAATTCTACAATAACACATGATGATTTTAAGTATACAAATATGCCAATATGCGCAGTGACAGTGGTGGATAAAAGGAATTGGCTTTCAACAGAAATGGTTTGACAAAAATAGGGACTTAAAACTTAACCTATAAATTGGATTAAATAACTTTATATATGGCTCCTGGAGAAAGTAATTTACATATTTCATGTTTATACTTATTATTGTTTTTTGAAATGCTGATTGTATACTTTTGTTTCACTTTGCTGTCAGTGCCTTCAATATGCCTACAATGCCAGACTTGAAGTGAAATAAAGTTGATGCATTTATTTTTTTTATTAAAGGGACACTAAACCCAATTTTTTTTCTTTCATGATTCATATAGAGCATGCAATTTTAAGCAACTTTCTAATTTACTCCTATTAGCTCATTTTCTTTGTTCTCTTGCTGTCTTTTTTTGAAAAGCATGAATGTGATGCATAGGAGCCGGCTCATTTTTGGTTGAGAACCTGGGTTATGCTTGCTTATTGGTGGGTAATAAGCAAGCGCTATCCATGTTGCTGAACCTAAAATGGGCTGGCTGCTAAGATTTACATTACTGCTTTTATAATAAAGATAGCAAGAGAACGAAGAAAAATTGATTATAGGAGTACATTAGAAATTTGCTTAAAATTTCATGCTCTATCTGAATCCTGAAAGAAAAAAAATGTGTTCTGTGTCCCTTTAAAGATTATACAGTATAGTTGGTATAGGAAGATAAAAGTTTTAGAACATTTTAATAAGATAACTTGAGATTTGGACATTTTTGTGTATACTGAGAATTAAATAAGCACAATTGATGGACATATTTACTATGACATTTAAAAAAAATCAGTGTGCACATAAATGTGAACCATTTCTGAAATGTCGTAGGGTATTTTTGTAAGGTATTTGTATTTTTTGTTGTGAATATGCATTTTAGAGTTTCCAGATTTATTGATATCATAATGTATCTGCTCTGACGCACAAAAAGAGCAGATTAATCAACTTGATCCCTTCATGACGGGGGAAAGATCCGAAGTAAATATTTGCAGTTACATGATTCTAACTAGACATGTAGGTTTTGATTCGTTCCGAATCGAAATTTGGACGAATTTGTTAATTTGTTAAATTCGGAGATTCGGATTGATTTCCGAATTACAGTAGTACCGAATCTACCGAATAAATCCGAATTAGTTTGGATTTATTCGGTAGATTCGGATGGCCATGGATTACACTTGTATTGTACAGTATATTAGGTTATATCACTCTGCTATGGGTTACACCTAATATACAGTACCGAATCCAGCCGAATTTATTCGAATCCGAATGAATCCGAAACGAATCCGAAACAAATTAATTCGAATTTTTCCGAATTCGAATCGATCCAAACTGAAATTTGAAAACACCCGAGTCGATCCGAACCGAAACAAAGTTTTCGGCCGTGCACAAGTCTATTCTAACACTGGAATCGGATCATGGGGGACTACATCCGATGCTAGGCATATCCCCCAGTCAGATTTTGCGCTTCGTCAAGCAAGAAGGTGCAGGACGCCAAATAAAGTTAGGACATTCCATGCCATCCTAATGTTCCACTCGGGAGCTGTAGGGCAGAGTTAGCAGCTAATAATGGCTGTCAATACTTTATTTGTAGCAGTTAATCCAGACTTGTAACTGGATCAGACAAGGCTTTGCAATATAATTTTGTTAGCGAAACTCATTTTTCAGTATGCTATTTTATAATCTTTGCTGAGGACAGTAAAGGACAGATAAGGGTTATGACTTGTGCAGTGTTCACTTCCCCTTCTCACCCACATTTTGTAAAAGTTACATTTTCTATTTTAACATTCTTAAAAAACTTCATTTCTCATTATCCCTAACTACAGCTGCTTGATTGCACTTAACCCTAACAATTACGTCTCTAGGGCAAGTGAATCCTAATCACTAATAACCCTTAACCCCAACACATTTAACCCTAACTGCACTATCCCTCAACCACAATTAACCCTATCCACTAACTAACCAGACCATCAGCACAGACAGCGTTAATTATGTCTCTAGGGCAAGTGAATCCTAATCACTAATAACCCTTAACCCCAACACATTTAACCCTAACTGCACTATCCCTCAACCACAATTAACCCTATCCACTAACTAACCAGACCATCAGCACTGACAGCGTTAAGTATGGTAGGGAAGGACATATAGATCCTAGAGTTGTAGTGACTGACATCAGAAAATCCTGAGGGCTGGCACACTATTTTTCAGCATTTCACTTAAGTAAGTTGAATATGAACTGGTCTCCCATATGGGGAAGCTTTAATGCATTTTATATTCTGCTTGTGACACATATTAATTTATCATTCTTGCAAAGTTTTTATGGGCTGCAAAATCTCTCATGCTACTGTTTCCTTTTTTAAGAAATATGAATGCAAAGATAAACTGTTATGGCTCAGACAGAACATGCAAATTTACAAGACTTTTCAGTTTACTTACATTATCAAATTGACTTTGTAGTCTTGTATACGTTGTTTAAAAGCATACCTAGATAGGCTTAGGAGCAGCAATATACTACTGGCAGCTAGCTGGTGATTTGTGGCTGCACATATGCCTCTTGCCATTGGCTCACCCAATGTGTTGCTACTCTGGAGTATTGCAATGGATTAACACATAATATATACAATAGAGCATTCTCTTTTGCACTTTGATGTCCCTTGAATAGGCAATACTTATTCACTTATTGCATTAAGTTATACTTTTTGGGTGGAGGTTGAAAACATATTGACTTTTCTGCTTTAAAGGGACAGTCTAGTCATTATTAAACTTTTATGATTCAGATAGAGCAGGTAATTTAAAAACAAATTAATAGAAAATATATTGCAAAGTTGTTTAACCCTTTAAGGACACAGCTTTCTGTTTGCTCAATTGTTTTATGACGGAAAAATTCCGTCATATGTCTTAAGAGGTTAATTACACCGATTTTACCATAGTCATGTTGGATAAAGCTTGTGTGTTATTTACAATATATCATAGATTTCTATGGGGGCATTGAATAAGATTCATGTCAGATAATGCTGATACTGCTAAGCTGATAGAGCGCACTAAGGGGCCGATTTATGAAAGTGTGAACGGACATGATCCGCTGCAGCAATCATGTCCGCCACACATCGATAAATGCCGACAGTATTCTTGCACTCTGTAAAAGAAGTGGAGTGCTCTAAGGCATAACATTTCAAACAGGTTACCAGAGTATCGATGATCTACTGTTCAACTGCTTTGCCCACTCAGTTCTGCGATCAAAACACACCCATTTGATAGTAATAGTATAATTATATATAACTTATACAATATATATATATACAGTATATATATATATATATATATATATATATATATATATATATATATATATATATATATATTTATTTAGTACCATAATAGAGGGTTAATAATACAGAAATACAAAAAAAAATTATAAATACCATTTTAATTAGAGGGATAACTTCCTAAACAGAACGGTATTTCAAATACAGACCTCTCCCAACCATAGAAAGAGCAATCGTGCCAACTTTAAGTTTCGTCATTTGCAGTCATTTTTCATATTCAATGACATCACAGTAAGAGATGGCATAGGAAGAGATATCACAAAGTAGAGCAATATGCAAAAACAGGCTTTAAAAATGTTAAAGAATACAAAATAATGATTTTACTTTAGTAGTCTGCATTACTAGTTAAAATGTATTTAAGTGTCTAATTTAAACAAAAATGCACAACATATTTACTATTAACAGTCATTAATTCTTCCAAAAGACCATAAAAATAGAAGCATTCTTGCACTATTGCAGTAAAGTTAAATGAAACATAAACCAGCTCCTAATCAATTATTTTTAACTGTCTTATATATTATCACTTTCCTATATATTACACAATTGTAGGGCTCAGCTGAGTGCTTAAAGACACACAATATTAAAGTGACACAAAACTACCTTAGATCCACTGCCCTAGTAGCCAGCAGCAATGCTTCCTAAGTTATACTGGACTCCTAATGACACTCTGAGGGCAGAGGTGAAGGGGAGGAGCTAGACAGCAGTGTATCAAATTACTATAAACATCAGAAGAGGCACAGCAAACACTGAGTGATAGCACCGGACAGGGTGAGCTGTTAGGGAAAATTGATTTTTGTATTACTTTGTCTGACAGCAATTTTCATATTTTTGCACTGTGTGTATGAAGAGGTGTATGTTTAAAACTCATGCTAAAATCAATAAGACGATACAGAGTGCTAAAATATGAAGATTACTGTCAGATTAAATAATGCAAAGATGCAAATAAAAAAAATTTCTACAGTAGTAGTCAAGTAACTCCCCCTCTTTGACAACAAATCAGCATCTTACCTAATGTGGAGGAGCTGTTTGTAAGTGTTTTTTTGTTCTGATTTGTGGCAGTTTAAACATTAATCACTCAGAGAAAGAGCAGCAAGGAGACACTGCCTAGAACTGTTCTGAGTAACCAAGCAGAGTACTTGCTGCACACACAGTCTCATCGGAAGCTCCTTCCCATTAACTTGTGTCACACCTGCCCCAGCTCAGCTGCAGCCCTCCAAATCTCCTGGAAGGGACATTTTCAGAGACAAAAAAATCCAGGGACATACAACAAAATCCAGAGACTGTCCCTGGAAATCAGGGACTGTTAGCAACTATGCTAAGGGTTAACCTCCTTGAACTATGTGAGTGACTGTGTGGTGCTGTAACTTTGTTGCAAGCCTCCCTCACCCCTCCCTTGTGTGGATGTGTTCCAGGATACGCAGCTTTGAGGCACAGCTCCCTTCGGGTGCTTAAAGTTTTTCCCTCGGCATGGGTAGGTTTAGTTGAGCTAGCTCTGTAATCCCAAGCTTTAATATAGCCTTTACACAGTGCTGCTCAGTGTACAACTTGCTCACATAAGTCTCCCTAGTGGTATATATTGAGTAATTATGTCCTAGTGGGTTTTTTAAGTCCAGTGAGTGTGGGGAAAAGGGAAAGAGTGAGAGTCAAGCTGAATTGGGGGAGTGATGACCACTAGGTGGTGGCCTAGGGTTACTCTTCCTTGGTATGCAGGCCAAAGAGCTCAGAGGATTCCCATTATCTGCCAGGTTAGGGAAGCGGGGGCACCATTGCAGACTTACTGATGTGAGCCACTGACCAGCTGTGGTAGGGTTAGGGACACAATTTTTGCCATCCTTAACTGGTTAATATTAATACAATTGTGTAGTTGGCTTTAAGAATTTTACCTAAAATATTAATAAACACTACTGTGAATGGTCTTTCCTACCATCTCTGTTGTTCTGTGTTTATTTGAGGGGAAAGGTTTAAATAACGGGAGAAGGGGTAAAGAGTAGGGCTTGGGGTGAAGTTTAGGTGTTTGTTACCAGTAACTAATTAGAGAGATTGGGGTTTATTATTATTTTTATTATCATTATCAGTTATTTGTAAAGTGCCAACAGATTCTGCAGCACTATAAACATAAGCATGGTATGCAAGGTTACATTAGGTTAGTGTAGGTTGTATGCATCCCTGAAAAGAAGAGTCTTTAAGGAGTACTTGAAACTTTCAAAACTATTGGAGCAAGGCAGAGAGTTCCACAAGATAGGGGCCGTCTGGAGAAGTCCTGTAGACAGTAATGTGAGGAGGTAACAAGAGAGGAGGAGAGGAGGTGGTCATGAGCAGAGTAAAGGGGATGGGAGGGAGAGTATCTGGAGCCAAGGTCTAAGATGTAGGTGGGAGCAGTGCAGTTGAGGGCCTTGTAGGTCTAAGTCAGAATTTTGTGTTTAATTCTGGAGGCAAGAGGAAGCCAGTGAAGGGATTGGCAGAGAGGTGCAGCAGATGAAGGGCAAAGTGTAAGGAAGATGAGCCTGGCAGAGGCATTCATTATGGATTGCTAGGGAGACCAGAGAGAATGGAGTTGCAAAAGTCAAGGTGATAAAGGATGAGAGAGTGAATTAACATCTTAGTTGTGTCTTGTGTAAGGAAATGTTGAATTTTAGAGATGGTTTTAAGGTGGAAGCGGCAGAAATTTGCCAAATGCGAGGAGTCAAAGATCTGAGTCAAGTGTGACCCCAAGACATTGGGCATGTGAGGTAGGGGTAATGGTGGAGTTATCCACAGTTATAGAAAGATGGAAGGGGGGTGGATATTTTGAAAGAAGGGGAGAAAATTAGAAGTTCAGTTTTGGAGAGATTTAGCTTATGGTAATGAGAGGACATCGAGGATGAGATATGAGAAAGACAGTTAGTGACACGCGATATCAAGGAAGGAGATAGGTCTGGGGCAAAGAGTTAGATTTGGGTGTTATTAAGATACAAATGATATTGAAACCAGTGAGGTTTAATCCCTTATGTTATCTTTTTGACAAGCTGTATGATGCACTTCAGTTTACAGTGCACAATACAAAAGGGGAGCTATACAAAAATTGTGCAGAGGCTGCGTTCCCTATACTATAACAGTGCTTTTTCATATTGCTTATGTAAAATTTTAAACTGGTTTAAAAACTGCAATTGTGCAAGCTAATCCCAAGTGCAAGATGCAGCTGTCAAAAAGCCAACAATGTCACTGATCTGTGAAACCAAAATGCACCAAGATTGTGGAAATCAGTATAAAAATAGAGCTTTACCAACTGGCTTCTGTAATGGGTTAAAATAAAAAAAAATGACTTTAAATAGCGTTGCAGGTACAGGAGGGAAAAAAATAGCATGGTGAGTACTATTTGTGACTGTATTATATATTGAAGGCTCCACTCCCACCTAGTGGTCATCGACCATATTACAAGTAAGTGGTTAGCCCTACAGATTTATTTGTGTTGCATTTTTCTCAAATATATCCGGCATCAAACTCAGCCAAATGCTTCAGACTTTGGCCATTTTTTTTTCTCAATAAAGAATAATGTAACCCGAAATAATGAACATCTAATGCATATAGTTATCTGTTTTCAATATAGCAATGAATTAACTTAAGTCGGCTATAAAGTTGCCTTTTTAATTTTCATGCTTTGTGAATATTATAGATACTATCTGAAAAGTTAAATGCTTTCCTATAAAAATGACTATATTTTATATAACTTTAGCCTGTCTCCTTCCTTCTCAGCAGTTCAGCAGAGTTGCATTGATTTTTAACTTAAATAACATACCACACTCAGTGGTAGTTACTTAAACTGCTATCCTCCTAACCACTCTACCCAGTCACCTGTGCCCTCACCCTCACCAGTCACCTGTGCCCTCACCCTCACCAGTCACCTGTGCCCTCACCCTCACCAGTCACCTGTGCCCTCACCCTCACCAGTCACCTGTGCCCTCACCCTCACCAGTCACCTGTGCCCTCACCCTCACCAGTCACCTGTGCCCTCACCCTCACCAGTCACCTGTGCCCTCACCCTCACCAGTCACCTGTGCCCTCACCCTCACCAGTCACCTGTGCCCTCACCCTCACCAGTCACCTGTGCCCTCACCCTCACCAGTCACCTGTGCCCTCACCCTCACCAGTCACCTGTGCCCTCACCCTCACCAGTCACCTGTGCCCTCACCCTCACCAGTCACCTGTGCCCTCACCCTCACCAGTCACCCGTATCCTCACACTCCCTTGTCCCCCGTATCCTCACACTCCCTTGTTACCCGTATCCTCACACTCCCTTGTCCCCCGTATCCTCACACTCCCTTGTTACCCGTATCCTCCCTTTCCAGTCACCTGAACACTCTCTCTCCAACCTCACTTTCCCTGTCACCTGAGCCCTCAATAGTCTGTCCTCCTTTTTCTCCTAAAGCCTCATTTCTTAATCCCACTTACCACTTCTTACCTGAACCCTCAACTCCTACATGCGCTCCCATTGAGATTGAGGATCTGCTCTAGACAATCCGCAAGTGAGGGACTTGAAGGGAGGGGTGACATCAGAAACGTTGCAGCGTGCAAGAAAATGACCTTAACGCTGCCTGCGCAAAAGTGCACAGAGCGCACATCAATAGAGGCAAAGTTAAAGTTAGTCAATTTCGATGAATTAGTGCCCAGTTTTTAATAATCTTATTAAAAACAAGGGCACTTTAATTAATCAAAATTGACATTTCACTCCTTTTCTTCAAAAACTTACCTTACAATCCTGACAGCCGCTCCAGCGATTCCACTGGCCGTCGGAAGCCTCTTCTTACGTCAGAAATGATGAATCCGGTTTCCTCCAATCATGGTTTCATCTCCTGGGGAATCATGGCCTGAGGCAACGCTGTGATTGAAGGCAGCCAGATTCGTCATTTTGGACCCGCGAAGAGGGCTTGTGATGGGGCGGAGGAAGCGCTGCAGCGTCTGTCAGGATTAAAAGGTAAGTTTTTTAAGAAAACTAGTGAAATGTCAATTTTGATGAATTAAAGTGCCCTTGTTTTTATTAGGATAATTAAAAACCGGGCACTAATTAATCGACACTGACCTTTACTTAAAGGCCACCACAAAAGTGCGTGGTCCGCACATCCGAGGGAGCCAAATCTCACTCTAATTAAATAAATTAGTCAACCGCAAGGCCCCAGTGAGCGCAAGGCCTAAGGCGACCACCTAATTTGCCTAATTAGAGAGCCGCCCCTGTTTAACACTTTAGCCTGTCTCCTTCCTGCTCAGCAGTTCAGCACACTCAGTGGTTGTTACTTAAACTGCTATCCTACAACCTGGCAGCCACAGCTAGTGTAACTATTATACAAGATACTTTTGAAATGACAACTCAGATTAAGCATTAAAGTTCTTATTGCTAGAATTGCTAGTATTAATATGAAGTCCAAAGTGGGCATATGGCTGAAAGGAGATGCAGGGTTGTGGGTATGTAAGGTCAACTCATGATTCCAACTCTCACTTTCCCCAGTCACTTACTGGTTGTGCAAAATTTCTGAGGACATCTTTCACTTGAACCCTAATGTTCTCCTGCGACCTTAACCCTAACACTCCCATCACCTAAAACCTCTCTCTTTCTCCAGTCACCTGTACCCTCACTCTCCCCAGTCACCTGAGCCCTCTCTCTCCCCAGTCACCTGTGCCCTCACTCTCCGCAGTCACCTGTGCCCTCACTTTCCCCAGTCACCTGTGCCCTCACTCTCCCCAGTCACCTGTGCTCTCACTCTCCCCAGTCACCTGTGCCCTCACTCTCCCCAGTCACCTGTGCCCTCACTCTCCCCAGTCACCTGTTCCCTCACCCTCCCCAGTCACCTGTGCCCTCACTATTCCCAGTCACCTGTGCTCTCACTCTCCCCAGTCACCTGTGCTCTCACTCTCCCCAGTCACTTGTGCTCTCACTCTCCCCAGTCACCTGTGCCCTCTCTCCCCCAGTCAACTGTGCCCTCACTCTCCCCAGTCACCTGTGCCCTCACTCTCCCCAGTCACCTGTGCCATCACTCTCCCCAGTCACCTGTGCTCTCATTCTCCCCAGTCACCTGTGCTCTCACTCTCCCCAGTAACCTGTCCCCTTACTCTCCCCGATCACCTGTGCTCTCACTCTCCCCAGTCATCTGTGCCCTCACTCTCCCCGTCACCTGTGCTTTCAATCTCCCCAGTCACCTGTGCCCTCACTCTCCCCAGTCACCTGTGCCCTCACTATCCCCAGTCACCTGTGCTCTCACTCTCCCCAGTCACCTGTGCTCTCACTCTTCCCAGTCACCTGTGCCCTCTTTTTCCCCAGTCACCTCTGCTCTCACTCTCCTCAGTCACCTGTGCCCTCTCCTCAGTCACCTGTGCTCTCACTCTCTCCAGTCACATGTGCCATCTTTCTCCCCAGTCACCTGTGCCCTCACTCTCCCCAGTCACCTGTGCTCTCACTCTCTCCAGTCACCCGTGCCCTCTCTCTCTCCAGTCACCTGTGCTCTCACTCTCCCTAGTAACCTGTGCTCTCACCCTACCCAGTCAACTGTGCCCTTACTCTCCCCAGTTACCTGTGTCATTACTCTCTCCAGTCACCTGTGCCCTTACTCTCCCCAGTCACCTGTGCCCTCACTCTACCAGTCACCTGTGCCCTCTCTCTCCCCAGTCACCTGTGCCCTCTCTCTCCCCAGTCACCTGTGCTCTCACTCTCCCCAGTCACCTGTGCCCTCACTCTCCCAGTCACCTGTGCCCTCTCTCTTCCCAGTCACCTGTGCTCTCACTCTCCCCAATCACCTGTGCCCTCACTCTCCCCGTCACCTGTGCCCTTACTCACCCCAGTCACCTATGCCCTCTCTCTCCCCAGTCACCTGTTTCCCTTCACTGTCCACAGTCACCTGTGCCCTCACTATCCCCAGTCACCTGTGCTCTCACTCTCCCCAGTCACCTGTGCTTTCACTCTCCCCAGTCACCTGTGCCCTCTTTCTCCCCAGTCACCTGTGCTCACATTCTACCCAGTCACATGTGCCATCTTTCTCCCCTGTCACCTGTGAACTCACTCTCCCCAGTCACCTGTGCCCTCTCTCTCCCCAGTCACCTGTGCCCTCACTCTCCCTAGTAACCTGTGCTCTCACCCTCCCCAGTCACCTGTGCCCTAACTCTCCCCAGTCACCTGTGCCCTTACTCTCCCCAGTCACCGGTACCCTCACTCTCCCAGTCACCTGTGCCCTCTCTCCCCAGTCACCTGTGCTCTCACTCTCCCCAGTCACCTGTGCCCTCACTCTCGCAGTCACCTGTGCCCTCTCTCTCCCCAGTCAACTGTGCTCTCACTCTCCCCAGTCTCCTGTGCCATAACTCTCCCCAGTCACCTGTGCCCTCACTCTCCCAGTCACCTGTGCCCTCACTCTCCCCAGTCATCTGTGCTCTCACTCTCCCCAGTCACCTGTGCTCTCACCCTCCCCAGTCACCTGTGCCCTTACTCACCCCAGTCACCTATGCCCTCTCTCTCCCAAGTCACCTGTGCCCTCACTCTCCCAGTCACCTGTGCTCTCACTCACCCCAGTCACCTGTGCCCTCTCTCTCTCCAGTCACCTGTGCCCTCACTCTCCCCAGTCACCTGTGCCCTCACTCTCCCCAGTCACCTGTGCCATCACTCTCCCCAGTCACCTGTGCTCTCATTCTCCCCAGTCACCTGTGCTCTCACTCTCCCCAGTAACCTGTCCCCTTACTCTCCCCGATCACCTGTGCTCTCACTCTCCCCAGTCATCTGTGCCCTCACTCTCCCCGTCACCTGTGCTTTCAATCTCCCCAGTCACCTGTGCCCTCACTCTCCCCAGTCACCTGTGCCCTCACTATCCCCAGTCACCTGTGCTCTCACTCTCCCCAGTCACCTGTGCTCTCACTCTTCCCAGTCACCTGTGCCCTCTTTTTCCCCAGTCACCTCTGCTCTCACTCTCCTCAGTCACCTGTGCCCTCTCCTCAGTCACCTGTGCTCTCACTCTCTCCAGTCACATGTGCCATCTTTCTCCCCAGTCACCTGTGCCCTCACTCTCCCCAGTCACCTGTGCTCTCACTCTCTCCAGTCACCCGTGCCCTCTCTCTCTCCAGTCACCTGTGCTCTCACTCTCCCTAGTAACCTGTGCTCTCACCCTACCCAGTCAACTGTGCCCTTACTCTCCCCAGTTACCTGTGTCCTTACTCTCTCCAGTCACCTGTGCCCTTACTCTCCCCAGTCACCTGTGCCCTCACTCTACCAGTCACCTGTGCCCTCTCTCTCCCCAGTCACCTGTGCCCTCTCTCTCCCCAGTCACCTGTGCTCTCACTCTCCCCAGTCACCTGTGCCCTCACTCTCCCAGTCACCTGTGCCCTCTCTCTTCCCAGTCACCTGTGCTCTCACTCTCCCCAATCACCTGTGCCCTCACTCTCCCCGTCACCTGTGCCCTTACTCACCCCAGTCACCTATGCCCTGTCTCTCCCCAGTCACCTGTTTCCCTTCACTGTCCACAGTCACCTGTGCCCTCACTATCCCCAGTCACCTGTGCTCTCACTCTCCCCAGTCACCTGTGCTTTCACTCTCCCCAGTCACCTGTGCCCTCTTTCTCCCCAGTCACCTGTGCTCACATTCTACCCAGTCACATGTGCCATCTTTCTCCCCTGTCACCTGTGAACTCACTCTCCCCAGTCACCTGTGCCCTCTCTCTCCCCAGTCACCTGTGCCCTCACTCTCCCTAGTAACCTGTGCTCTCACCCTCCCCAGTCACCTGTGCCCTTACTCTCCCCAGTCACCTGTGCCCTTACTCTCCCCAGTCACCGGTACCCTCACTCTCCCAGTCACCTGTGCCCTCTCTCCCCAGTCACCTGTGCTCTCACTCTCCCCAGTCACCTGTGCCCTCACTCTCGCAGTCACCTGTGCCCTCTCTCTCCCCAGTCAACTGTGCTCTCACTCTCCCCAGTCTCCTGTGCCATAACTCTCCCCAGTCACCTGTGCCCTCACTCTCCCAGTCACCTGTGCCCTCTCTCTCCCCAGTCATCTGTGCTCTCACTCTCCCCAGTCACCTGTGCTCTCACCCTCCCCAGTCACCTGTGCCCTTACTCACCCCAGTCACCTATGCCCTCTCTCTCCCAAGTCACCTGTGCCCTCACTCTCCCAGTCACCTGTGCTCTCACTCACCCCAGTCACCTGTGCCCTCTCTCTCTCCAGTCACCTGTGCCCTCACTCTCCCCAGTCACCTGTGCACTCACCTTACTTAGTCACCTGTGCCCTTACTCTCCCCGGGCACCTGTGCTCTAACTCTCCCCAATCACGTTTGCTCTCACTCTCCCCAGTCACCTGTGCCTTCTCTCTCCCCAGTCACCTGTGCCCTCACTCTCCCCAGTCACCTATGCTCTTACTCTCCCCAGTCACCTGTGCCCTCTCTCTCCTCAGTCACCTGTGCCCTCACTCTCCCCAGTCACCTGGGCTCTCACTCTCCCCAGTCACCTGTGCCCTCTCTCTCCCCAGTCACCTGTGCCCTCACTCTCCCCAGTCACCTGTGCTCTCACCTTACTTAGTCACCTGTGCCCTTACTCTCCCCGGTCACCTGTGCTCTCACTCTCCCCAGTCACATTTGCTCTCACTCTCCCCAGTCATCTGTGCCTTCTCTCTCCCCAGTCACCTGTGACCTCACTCTCCCTAGTAACCTGTGCTCTCACCCTCCCCAGTCACCTGTGCCCTTACTCTCCCCAGTCACCTGTGCCCTTACTCTCCCCAGTCACCGGTACCCTCACTCTCCCAGTCACCTGTGCCCTCTCTCTTCCCAGTCACCTGTGCTCTCACTCTCCCCAATCACCTGTGCCCTCACTCTCCCCGTCACCTGTGCCCTTACTCACCCCAGTCACCTATGCCCTCTCTCTCCCCAGTCACCTGTTTCCTTTCACTGTCCACAGTCACCTGTGCCCTCACTATCCCCAGTCACCTCTGCTCTCACTCTCCCCAGTCACCTGTGCTTTCACTCTCCCCAGTCACCTGTGCCCTCTTTCTCCCCAGTCACCTGTGCTCACATTCTACCCAGTCAGATGTGCCATCTTTCTCCCCTGTCACCTGTGAACTCACTCTCCCCAGTCACCTGTGCCCTCTCTCTCCCCAGTCACCTGTGCCCTCACTCTCCCTAGTAACCTGTGCTCTCACCCTCCCCAGTCACCTGTGCCCTTACTCTCCCCAGTCACCTGTGCCCTTACTCTCCCCAGTCACCGGTACCCTCACTCTCCCAGTCACCTGTGCCCTCTCTCCCCAGTCACCTGTGCTCTCACTCTCCCCAGTCACCTGTGCCCTCACTCTCGCAGTCACCTGTGCCCACTCTCTCCCCAGTCAACTGTGCTCTCACTCTCCCCAGTCTCCTGTGCCATAACTCTCCCCAGTCACCTGTGCCCTCACTCTCCCAGTCACCTGTGCCCTCTCTCTCCCCAGTCATCTGTGCTCTCACTCTCCCCAGTCACCTGTGCTCTCACCCTCCCCAGTCACCTGTGCCCTTACTCACCCCAGTCACCTATGCCCTCTCTCTCCCCAGTCACCTGTGCCCTCACTCTCCCAGTCACCTGTGCTCTCACTCACCCCAGTCACCTGTGCCCTCTCTCTCCCCAGTCACCTGTGCCCTCACTCTCCCCAGTCACCTGTGCACTCACCTTACTTAGTCACCTGTGCCCTTACTCTCCCCGGGCACCTGTGCTCTAACTCTCCCCAATCACGTTTGCTCTCTCTCTCCCCAGTCACCTGTGCCCTCACTCTCCCCAGTCACCTATGCTCTTACTCTCCCCAGTCACCTGTGCCCTCTCTCTCCTCAGTCACCTGTGCCCTCACTCTCCCCAGTCACCTGGGCTCTCACTCTCCCCAGTCACCTGTGCCCTCTCTCTCCCCAGTCACCTGTGCCCTCACTCTCCCCAGTCACCTGTGCTCTCACCTTACTTAATCACCTGTGCCCTTACTCTCCCCGGTCACCTGTGCTCTCACTCTCCCCAGTCACATTTGCTCTCACTCTCCCCAGTCATCTGTGCCTTCTCTCTCCCCAGTCACCTGTGACCTCACTCTCCCTAGTAACCTGTGCTCTCACCCTCCCCAGTCACCTGTGCCCTTACTCTCCCCAGTCACCTGTGCCCTTACTCTCCCCAGTCACCGGTACCCTCACTCTCCCAGTCTCCTGTGCCCTCTCTCCCCAGTCACCTGTGCTCTCACTCTCCCCAGTCACCTGTGCCCTCATTCTCGCAGTCACCTGTGCCCTCTCTCTCCCCAGTCAACTGTGCTCTCACTCTCCCCAGTCTCCTGTGCCATCACTCTCCCAGTCACCTGTGCCCTCACTCTCCCAGTCACCTGTGCCCTCTCTCTCCCCAGTCATCTGTGCTCTCACTCTCCCCAGTCACCTGTGCCCTCACCCTCCCCAGTCACCTGTGCCCTTACTCACCCCAGTCACCTATGCCCTCTCTCTCCCCAGTCACCTGTGCCCTCACTCTCCCAGTCACCTGTGCTCTCACTCACCCCAGTCACCTGTGCCCTCTCTCTCCCCAGTCACCTGTGTCCTCACTCTCCCCAGTTACCTGTGCCCTCACTCTCCCAGTCACCTGTGCTCTCACTCACCCCAGTCACCTGTGCCCTCTCTCTCCCCAGTCACCTGTGTCCTCACTCTCCCCAGTCACCTGTGCACTCACCTTACTTAGTCACCTGTGCCCTTACTCTCCCCGGGCACCTGTGCTCTAACTCTACACAATCACATTTGCTCTCACTCTCCCCAGTCACCTGTGCCTTCTCTCTCTCCAGTCACCTGTGCCCTCACTCTCTCCAGTCACCTATGCTCTTACTCTCCCCAGTCACCTGTGCCCTCTCTCTCCTCAGTCACCTGTGCCCTCTCTCTCCCCAGTCACCTGTGCCCTCACTCTCCCCAGTCACCTGTGCTCTCACCTTACTTAGTCACCTGTGCCCTTACTCTCCCCGGTCACCTGGGCTCTCACTCTCCCCAGTCACCTGTGCCTTCTCTCTCCCCAGTCACCTGTGACCTCACTCTCCCCAGTCACCCATGCTCTCACTCTTCCCAGTCACCTGTGCTCTCACTGTCCCCAGTCACCTGTGCCCTCTCTCTCCCCAGTCACCAGTGCTCTCACCCTCCCCAGTCACCTGTGCTCTCACCCTCCCCAGTCATCTGTGCCCTCACTCTCCCCAGTCACCTGTGCTCTCACCCTCCCCAGTCACTTGTGCCCTCACTTTCCCCAGTCACCTGTTCCCTCACCCTCCTCAGTCACCTGTGAACTCACTCTCCCTTGTCACCCATATCCCCACTCTCCCCATTCACCTGTGTCCTTACCCTCCCCAGTTACCTGTGCCCTCACTCTCCCTTGTCACCCGTATCCTCACAATCCCTTGTCACCCGTATCCTCCCTTTCCAGTCTCCTATGCTCTTACTCTCCCCAGTCACCTGTGCCCTCTCTCTCCTCAGTCACCTGTGCCCTCACTCTCCCCAGTCACCTGGGCTCTCACTCTCCCCAGTCACCTGTGCCCTCTCTCTCCCCAGTCACCTGTGCCCTCACTCTCCCCAGTCACCTGTGCTCTCACCTTACTTAGTCACCTGTGCCCTTACTCTCCCCGGTCACCTGTGCTCTCACTCTCCCCAGTCACATTTGCTCTCACTCTCCCCAGTCACCTGTGCCTTCTCTCTCCCCAGTCACCTGTGACCTCACTCTCCCCAGTCACCCATTCTCTCACTCTCCCCAGTCACCTGTGCTCTCACCCTCCCCAGTCCCCTGTGCCCTCACTCTCCCCAGTCACATTTGCTCTCACTCTCCCCAGTCACCTGTGCCTTCTCTCTCCCCAGTCACCTGTGACCTCACTCTCCCCAGTCACCCATTCTCTCACTCTCCCCAGTCACCTGTGCTCTCACCCTCCCCAGTCCCCTGTGCCCTCACTCTCCCCAGTCACCTGTGCTCTCACCCTCCCCAGTCCCCTGTGCCCTCACTTTCCCCAGTCACCTGTGCTCTCACTTTCCCCAGTCAACTGTGCCCTCACTCTCCCCAGTCACCTGTGCCCTCACTCTCCCCAGTCACCAGTGCCATCACTCTCCCCAGTCACCTGTGCTCTCATTATCCCCAGTCACCTGTGCTCTCACTCTCCCCAGTAACCTGTCCCCTTACTCTCCCCGATCACCTGTGCTCTCACTCTTCCCAGTCATCTGTGCCCTCACTCTCCCCGTCACCTGTGCTTTCAATCTCCCCAGTCACCTGTGCCCTCACTCTCCCCAGTCACCTGTGCCCTCACTATCCCCAGTCACCTGTGCTCTCACTCTCCCCAGTCACCTGTGCTCTCACTCTTCCCAGTCACCTGTGCCCTCTCTTTCCCCAGTCACCTCTGCTCTCACTCTCCTCAGTCACCTGTGCCCTCTCCTCAGTCACCTGTGCTCTCACTCTCTCCAGTCACATGTGCCATCTTTCTCCCCAGTCACCTGTGCCCTCACTCTCCCCAGTCACCTGTGCTCTCACTCTCTCCAGTCACCCGTGCCCTCTCTCTCTCCAGTCACCTGTGCTCTCACTCTCCCTAGTAACCTGTGCTCTCACCCTACCCAGTCAACTGTGCCCTTACTCTCCCCAGTTACCTGTGTCCTTACTCTCTCCAGTCACCTGTGCCCTTACTCTCCCCAGTCACCTGTGCCCTCACTCTACCAGTCACCTGTGCCCTCTCTCTCCCCAGTCACCTGTGCCCTCTCTCTCCCCAGTCACCTGTGCTCTCACTCTCCCCAGTCACCTGTGCCCTCACTCTCCCAGTCACCTGTGCCCTCTCTCTTCCCAGTCACCTGTGCTCTCACTCTCCCCAATCACCTGTGCCCTCACTCTCCCCGTCACCTGTGCCATTACTCACCCCAGTCACCTATGCCCTCTCTCTCCCCAGTCACCTGTTTCCCTTCACTGTCCACAGTCACCTGTGCCCTCACTATCCCCAGTCACCTGTGCTCTCACTCTCCCCAGTCACCTGTGCTTTCACTCTCCCCAGTCACCTGTGCCCTCTTTCTCCCCAGTCACCTGTGCTCACATTCTACCCAGTCACATGTGCCATCTTTCTCCCCTGTCACCTGTGAACTCACTCTCCCCAGTAACCTGTGCCCTCTCTCTCCCCAGTCACCTGTGCCCTCACTCTCCCTAGTAACCTGTGCTCTCACCCTCCCCAGTCACCTGTGCCCTTACTCTCCCCAGTCACCTGTGCCCTTACTCTCCCCAGTCACCGGTACCCTCACTCTCCCAGTCACCTGTACCCTCTCTCCCCAGTCACCTGTGCTCTCACTCTCCCCAGTCACCTGTGCCCTCACTCTCGCAGTCACCTGTGCCCTCTCTCTCCCCAGTCAACTGTGCTCTCACTCTCCCCAGTCTCCTGTGCCATAACTCTCCCCAGTCACCTGTGCCCTCACTCTCCCAGTCACCTGTGCCCTCTCTCTCCCCAGTCATCTGTGCTCTCACTCTCCCCAGTCACCTGTGCTCTCACCCTCCCCAGTCACCTGTGCCCTTACTCACCTCAGTCACCTATGCCCTCTCTCTCCCAAGTCACCTGTGCCCTCACTCTCCCAGTCACCTGTGCTCTCACTCACCCCAGTCACCTGTGCCCTCTCTCTCCCCAGTCACCTGTGCCCTCACTCTCCCCAGTCACCTGTGCACTCACCTTACTTAGTCACCTGTGCCCTTACTCTCCCTGGGCACCTGTGCTCTAACTCTCCCCAATCACGTTTGCTCTCACTGTCCCCAGTCACCTGTGCCTTCTCTCTCCCCAGTCACCTGTGCCCTCACTCTCCCCAGTCACCTATGCTCTTACTCTCCCCAGTCACCTGTGCCCTCTCTCTCCTCAGTCACCTGTGCCCTCACTCTCCCCAGTCACCTGGGATCTCACTCTCCCCAGTCACCTGTGCCCTCTCTCTCCCCAGTCACCTGTGCCCTCACTCTCCCCAGTCACCTGTGCTCTCACCTTACTTAGTCACCTGTGCCCTTACTCTCCCCGGTCACCTGTGCTCTCACTCTCCCCAGTCACATTTGCTCTCACTCTCCCCAGTCATCTGTGCCTTCTCTCTCCCCAGTCACCTGTGACCTCACTCTCCCTAGTAACCTGTGCTCTCACCCTCCCCAGTCACCTGTGCCCTTACTCTCCCCAGTCACCTGTGCCCTTACTCTCCCCAGTCACCGGTACCCTCACTCTCCCAGTCACCTGTGCCCTCTCTCTTCCCAGTCACCTGTGCTCTCACTCTCCCCAGTCATCTGTGCTTTCACTCTCCCCAGTCACCTGTGCCCTCTTTCTCCCCAGTCACCTGTGCTCACATTCTACCCAGTCACATGTGCCATCTTTCTCCCCTGTCACCTGTGAACTCACTCTCCCCAGTCACCTGTGCCCTCTCTCTCCCCAGTCACCTGTGCCCTCACTCTCCCTAGTAACCTGTGCTCTCACCCTCCCCAGTCACCTGTGCCCTTACTCTCCCCAGTCACCTGTGCCCTTACTCTCCCCAGTCACCGGTACCCTCACTCTCCCAGTCACCTGTGCCCTCTCTCCCCAGTCACCTGTGCTCTCACTCTCCCCAGTCACCTGTGCCTTCACTCTCGCAGTCACCTGTGCCCTCTCTCTCCCCAGTCAACTGTGCTCTCACTCTCCCCAGTCTCCTGTGCCATAACTCTCCCCAGTCACCTGTGCCCTCACTCTCCCAGTCACCTGTGCCCTCTCTCTCCCCAGTCATCTGTGCTCTCACTCTCCCCAGTCACCTGTGCTCTCACCCTCCCCAGTCACCTGTGCCCTTACTCACCCCAGTCACCTATGCCCTCTCTCTCCCAAGTCACCTGTGCCCTCACTCTCCCAGTCACCTGTGCTCTCACTCACCCCAGTCACCTGTGCCCTCTCTCTCCCCAGTCACCTGTGCCCTCACTCTCCCCAGTCACCTGTGCACTCACCTTACTTAGTCACCTGTGCCCTTACTCTCCCTGGGCACCTGTGCTCTAACTCTCCCCAATCACGTTTGCTCTCACTGTCCCCAGTCACCTGTGCCTTCTCTCTCCCCAGTCACCTGTGCCCTCACTCTCCCCAGTCACCTATGCTCTTACTCTCCCCAGTCACCTGTGCCCTCTCTCTCCTCAGTCACCTGTGCCCTCACTCTCCCCAGTCACCTGGGCTCTCACTCTCCCCAGTCACCTGTGCCCTCTCTCTCCCCAGTCACCTGTGCCCTCACTCTCCCCAGTCACCTGTGCTCTCACCTTACTTAGTCACCTGTGCCCTTACTCTCCCCGGTCACCTGTGCTCTCACTCTCCCCAGTCACATTTGCTCTCACTCTCCCCAGTCATCTGTGCCTTCTCTCTCCCCAGTCACCTGTGACCTCACTCTCCCTAGTAACCTGTGCTCTCACCCTCCCCAGTCACCTGTGCCCTTACTCTCCCCAGTCACCTGTGCCCTTACTCTCCCCAGTCACCGGTACCCTCACTCTCCCAGTCACCTGTGCCCTCTCTCTTTCCAGTCACCTGTGCTCTCACTCTCCCCAATCACCTGTGCCCTCACTCTCCCCGTCACCTGTGCCCTTACTCACCCCAGTCACCTATGCCCTCTCTCTCCCCAGTCACCTGTTTCCTTTCACTGTCCACAGTCATCTGTGCCCTCACTATCCCCAGTCACCTGTGCTCTCACTCTCCCCAGTCACCTGTGCTTTCACTCTCCCCAGTCACCTGTGCCCTCTTTCTCCCCAGTCACCTGTGCTCACATTCTACCCAGTCACATGTGCCATCTTTCTCCCCTGTCACCTGTGAACTCACTCTCCCCAGTCACCTGTGCCCTCTCTCTCCCCAGTCACCTGTGCCCTCACTCTCCCTAGTAACCTGTGCTCTCACCCTCCCCAGTCACCTGTGCCCTTACTCTCCCCAGTCACCTGTGCCCTTACTCTCCCCAGTCACCGGTACCCTCACTCTCCCAGTCACCTGTGCCCTCTCTCCCCAGTCACCTGTGCTCTCACACTCCCCAGTCACCTGTGCCCTAACTCTCGCAGTCACCTGTGCCCTCTCTCTCCCCAGTCAACTGTGCTCTCACTCTCCCCAGTCTCCTGTGCCATAACTCTCCCCAGTCACCTGTGCCCTCACTCTCCCAGTCACTTGTGCCCTCTCTCTCCCCAGTCATCTGTGCTCTCACTCTCCCCAGTCACCTGTGCTCTCACCCTCCCCAGTCACCTGTGCCCTTACTCACCCCAGTCACCTATGCCCTCTCTCTCCCCAGTCACCTGTGCCCTCACTCTCCCAGTCACCTGTGCTCTCACTCACCCCAGTCACCTGTGCCCTCTCTCTCCCCAGTCACCTGTGCCCTCTCTCTCCCCAGTCACCTGTGCCCTCACTCTCCCCAGTCACCTGTGCACTCACCTTACTTAGTCACCTGTGCCCTTACTCTCCCCGGGCACCTGTGCTCTAACTCTCCCCAATCACGTTTGCTCTCTCTCTCCCCAGTCACCTGTGCCCTCACTCTCCCCAGTCACCTATGCTCTTACTCTCCCCAGTCACCTGTGCCCTCTCTCTCCTCAGTCACCTGTGCCCTCACTCTCCCCAGTCACCTGGGCTCTCACTCTCCCCAGTCACCTGTGCCCTCTCTCTCCCCAGTCACCTGTGCCCTCACTCTCCCCAGTCACCTGTGCTCTCACCTTACTTAGTCACCTGTGCCCTTACTCTCCCCGGTCACCTGTGCTCTCACTCTCCCCAGTCACATTTGCTCTCACTCTCCCCAGTCATCTGTGCCTTCTCCCTCCCCAGTCACCTGTGACCTCACTCTCCCTAGTAACCTGTGCTCTCACCCTCCCCAGTCACCTGTGCCCTTACTCTCCCCAGTCACCTGTGCCCTTACTCTCCCCAGTCACCGGTACCCTCACTCTCCCAGTCACCTGTGCCCTCTCTCCCCAGTCACCTGTGCCCTCATTCTCGCAGTCACCTGTGCCCTCTCTCTCCCCAGTCAACTGTGCTCTCTGTAATAGTCTGTATTTGTAGCAATTTGAACAAGCATTTAATTTTGTTTTATAAATAAGAACCAACAATTTCCTCAAAAGTAGGTTTGTAACATAAAAGAAGCTTGATGAATTCGTTGTCAGTGCTTCATATAATGTATTACTATTTGCCCAATAAGTGACAGTTTATTAACTTCATAAACTGTATTACTTTCAGGGCATTTGATAATGCAAACAGTTCAAATTAAGCAGTAACGTAAAATATAGTATTCCTTAATTAGGCAGGTAAAGTTCATCAAAATAAGTAAGGATAACGATTAATAATAAAATAATTAGGTCTGACCTGAGAACACAGGAATTGTTACTTGTCCGTTTGTTATGAACAGCAGCGTGGTACTCAGAGGGAGAGCGGTAGCGGCTGCAGCTGATGACGTCACCGCTACTTGCTGTGCTGTGTATGAAGCTGCTTGAATCCTGTTACCTTGTAAATGCTTCAGGGTTTGATGTCGAGTTAGTTTGATTTACTTATAGTATGAAATATCTTCCAGTGTTGAATTGAGTAGAAGAGCTGCTAGATGTAGGAATGAAAAATAAGAGATGTTATCAGTAACTCTTCAAATAAGAATTTATGAGGCTGTTGGAGAGTGAGGAAAACTCTCAGTGTAACGCTTGTGCTGTGAATCCTTTCTCAATTAACCAGCAATGAATGCTGGGGGAAAGTGCTTGATATAGGAGGCTCTTAAAGGGACAGATCATTAGCAAGCAGTAACCCTGACAGAGCCCCCCACAAAAAGAACCACAGCGAGGTTCAAGGCCTAGGACGATCAGGGTTACGTCTATGGAAGAGGGAAATCAGACGTGGAGCAGATATGTTCGAGGCAGGCTCCCAGGAATCATCCTCATGGCCAAAACCTTTCCAATGAACCAAATAGAAAAGATTCCCACGACGTAGTCTAGAATCCAGAATGCTATGAACCTCATACTGGCAATCAAGATTAGCAGAAGGTATCGGGTCTTCTGATGTAATATTTGTTATGGGTAGGTTGCAAGGTTTGATAAGAGACACATGGAAAGTTGGATGTATCTTAAAAGTTGATGGTAGTTGGAGTGTAACTGTTGTTGGACCATTTACCCTGACGATAGGGTAAGGACCCAAAAAGAGTTTACCTAGTTTCCTACAAGGATAAGGTATCTTGAGGTTCTTAGTGGAGAGCCATACTTGTTGTCCTACGGAATATTGAGGACTAGGTCTGTGGCGAAGATCGTAGTACCTGCGTTGTGATGCCTGTGCCTGAAGAATATGTTCACGAATTGAAGAAAAGTTAGCAGAAATGTCATTAACCAGATCATTCACCTGAGGACATGGGGTGTCAATCTTCGGAAGTAGTGTGAAATTTGGATGTAAACCATAATTTATAAAAAATGGTGATGTGCCAGTTGTAGAACTCTTATTATTATTATAGGCAAATTCTGCTAGGGGCAAGTAGGTGGCCCAAGAATCTTGTTGGTGAGAGCAGAAACAACGTAGGTATTGCTCTAGCCACTGGTTCACCCTCTCCGTCTGCCCATTCGTCTGAGGATGGTAAGCAGTGGTGAGTTTTTGTTCTATATGCAGAGCAGCACACAAATTTCTCCAGAACTTAGATGTGAATTGGGTTCCACGGTCACTAAGGATGGTTTTAGGTATTCCATGCAGTCTTACAATATTTTGAATGAACAATTCACTGGTGAACTTGGAAGTGGGTAGGGAGGTAACCGGTATGAAATGTGCCATCTTTGAGAATAGATCGGTGACAACCATTATAGTGGTATATTTGTTGGAGAGAGGTAAGTCCACGATAAAGTCTAGGGATACCGCCTCCCAGGGTACTTGAGGTACAGGTAAAGGCTGTAAAAGACCCACAGGGAGTTGTTTAGAAGGTTTGGAGGTTGCGCATATAACACATTTAGAAATATATTCTTTGAGATCGAGGTTAAGAGTAGGCCACCAAAAAGATCTCTTAAGTAAATCCAAAGTTTTATCCCTTCCCATGTGTCCAGCAAGGGGAGACTCATGAACTGTTTTCAAGATTGAAGATCTAAGATTTGGAGGTATGTATAGCTTCCCGTCCTTATAGAGTAAGCCATCAGAATTGTAAGTAAGATCTGTATGAGGTACTGATGGATCAATAGCAGTAGCATCTTTTATCACTGTAGTTAGACTTGTTATAACTCCAATGATAGAGTCCTTAGGAACAATAGTAGTAGGAATGCATGGTATTATAGGTTTAGGACCTTGTCTAGAGAGGGCGTCAGCCTTGCCATTTTTTGTACCAGGCCTGTAGGTAATGATGTAATGGAAACGAGAGAAGTAAAGACTCCAGCGTAATTGTCTGGAGGATAGAGTTCGATTAGACTGAAGATATTGCAGATTTTTGTGGTCAGTATATATGACAGTTGGTTGTGTTGCACCCTCAAGCAAATGCCTCCAGTGATCGAAGGAACACTTTATTGCAAGTAATTCTTTCTCGCCAACTGGATAATTTAACTCTGCTGGTTGCATCAATCTAGAGAAGAATGCGACCGGATGTAAGGGTTCTTTGAATGATTTCCTTTGAGAGAGGATTGCCCCTATTGCGAACTCAGAAGCGTCAACTTCCAGGATAAATTGCTTTTCTAAATCCGGGTATTGGAGAATGGGTGCTGTAGTGAATTTATTTTTTAAAAGGTCAAATACCTGTTGAGTATGGCTTGTCCACCTGAAAGGATGATTCAATTTGGTGAGTTCAGTAAGAGGTTTGGTAATAGCAGCAAATCCAGGAATGAATTTCCTATAATAATTTGAGAAGCCAAGGAAACGTTGAACATCTTTCTTACATTGAGGAGTCGGCCAATTATGAATGGCCTGAACCTTGTCATCTTGCATCTTGATTCCTTCAGGAGAGATGTTATACCCCAGAAAAGAGATATTATTTGATTCAAATATACATTTTTCTAGTTTAGCGTATAGGTTATTTTTTCGTAACCTAGTGAGAACTTCTCTAACATGCATTCTATGTTGATCTAAATTTTGTGAGTAAACTAGAATATCGTCCAAATAGACAACAACATATACATCCAAAATATCTCTGAAAAGATCATTGATTAAGCATTGGAATGTTGCTGGGGCATTGCACAGACCGAATGGCATCACTGTATATTCGAATAGCCCATATCTAGTCCGAAAAGCAGTGAGCCATTCGTCGCC
The DNA here is from genome assembly GCF_027579735.1 of Bombina bombina. Taxonomy (NCBI): domain Eukaryota; kingdom Metazoa; phylum Chordata; class Amphibia; order Anura; family Bombinatoridae; genus Bombina; species Bombina bombina. The sequence continues at coordinate 846,779,590 of NC_069504.1, read as the reverse complement.
AGCTCTCATTCGTATAAGATTATAGGCACCTCGAAGATCCAATTTAGTGAAAATTGAGGCCCCCCTTAATCTTTCAATTAATTCAGGGATTAAAGGTAGGGGGTACCTGTTTTTTCTGGTACGCCTGTTCAATTCCCTGTAATCAATGATTGGTCTTAACGTGCCATCTTTATTGGTAACAAAAAATATGCCTGCACCTGCAGGAGAGGTACTAGGTCTTATAAAACCTTTTCGGAGGTTCTCATCGATATAATTTTTAAGGTGTTCTAGTTCTGGTTTAGAAAGGGGGTAGATATGTCCATAGGGAATTGAAACTCCTGGGAGTAAATCAATAGGACAATCGTAATCCCTATGAGGGGGCAAACATTCAGCTTCTTTTTTATTAAAAACATCTGAGAAGTCTGCATATTGTTTGGGTAAAATATTATCCTCAACCTGTAGCATAATTAAATCTGATGATGTCTCACCATTTTGAGTGAGATGAGGAAAAGATAAACTGAGGTCATTCCAGTTTATAGTTGGTTTGTGTTTACAAAACCAATTTATACCAAGGATTACATTAAACATTGGTGAAGATATGACATCAAAAGTGAGTGTTTCTGTGATGTGTGTGCAAGATATTACTTGTAATGGTGTAGTTTGGTGTGTGACAGGACCTGATTTTAAAAAAGAGCCATCAATGACCTTCACAGAGACTGGAGTTTTCTTAGAGACTAGAGGTATTTTATTCTGTTTCACAAAAGAAAAATCAACAAAATTTCTACATGAGCCGGTGTCCAGGATAGCTTCAGTTGTTATCCTGATTTGATCCCACTGTAAAATAATAGGGATAGTTAAATATGATGGTTTAATGGTTTTCATTAACAGGGATTCAGAGATGTTAGGCAACCTACCCTTCTTATTCCTAGCCAGAACTGGGCAGTCCTTTACTTCATGTGTAGGGCAGGCACAATACATGCACAAACTATGCAACTTCCTCCTAGTCTTTTCCTGAGAGGAGAGGGGACCCTTTATGAAGCCTATGTCCATAGGTTGTGGTGATTCCTTAGTTTGATAAACAGGTGTGGAGAGAAAGCTTTTTGTACCGCTAGCCTTTTCAGAGCGGCGTTCCCTAAGCCGTCTATCTATGTTAATAGTGAGAGAAAAGAAATCTTCCAATGAATCTGGAATACCTGTGCGTGAAAGCTCATCCTTTATATCCTCAGATAATCCTAAACGATATTGAGTTTTAAGGGAGACCTCATTCCATCCCGAATCACGGGCAGAAATTTTAAATTGTGTGATGTAAGACTCCACTGGGTTCTTTCTTTGTTTTAAAGATCTAAGTAAGTTTTCAGCTGTGACCTGTTTGAAAGGGTCATCATATAATGCTGACATTTGATCAAAGAATTCATCTAGAGATCCCAGTATTGCATCATCATTTTCAAAAAAAGAGTCAGCCCAAGCCCTAGGTTCCCCCCTCAAATATGATATCACAGTGAGCACTCTTGATCTTTCTGTGGGATAAGTACGTGGCTTTAATTGAAAAAGCAACAAACAGGAGTTTTTAAACTCTCTGAATCTTGAACGGTCACCAGAGAATTTTTCTGGGGGGGAGACCATAGGTTCAGGGATAGAATCTGCACTTGCAGGTTTAGGTGCCAGAGTCTCTCTTAAGCAGGCCTTCAAAGCCTGATTTTCCACTTGTAATTCATGGAAAGAACCTGATAAAGCTTCTAATCTGTCTGACAAGACTTGAACTTTATCACTTAAAAGATCTTGTTCCATAATTGCTGTTGAAAGTATATGTTTAGTATAGGATAATTCTGTGTACACAAACACTAAATCCTTTCTTCCTTATGGCTGGTTAATTCTGTAATAGTCTGTATTTGTAGCAATTTGAACAAGCATTTAATTTTGTTTTATAAATAAGAACCAACAATTTCCTCAAAAGTAGGTTTGTAACATAAAAGAAGCTTGATGAATTCGTTGTCAGTGCTTCATATAATGTATTACTATTTGCCCAATAAGTGACAGTTTATTAACTTCATAAACTGTATTACTTTCAGGGCATTTGATAATGCAAACAGTTCAAATTAAGCAGTAACGTAAAATATAGTATTCCTTAATTAGGCAGGTAAAGTTCATCAAAATAAGTAAGGATAACGATTAATAATAAAATAATTAGGTCTGACCTGAGAACACAGGAATTGTTACTTGTCCGTTTGTTATGAACAGCAGCGTGGTACTCAGAGGGAGAGCGGTAGCGGCTGCAGCTGATGACGTCACCGCTACTTGCTGTGCTGTGTATGAAGCTGCTTGAATCCTGTTACCTTGTAAATGCTTCAGGGTTTGATGTCGAGTTAGTTTGATTTCCTTATAGTATGAAATATCTTCCAGTGTTGAATTGAGTAGAAGAGCTGCTAGATGTAGGAATGAAAAATAAGAGATGTTATCAGTAACTCTTCAAATAAGAATTTATGAGGCTGTTGGAGAGTGAGGAAAACTCTCAGTGTAACGCTTGTGCTGTGAATCCTTTCTCAATTAACCAGCAATGAATGCTGGGGGAAAGTGCTTGATATAGGAGGCTCTTAAAGGGACAGATCATTAGCAAGCAGTAACCCTGACACTCTCACTCTCCCCAGTCTCCTATGCCATCACTCTCCCCAGTCACCTGTGCCCTCACTCTCCCAGTCACCTGTGCCCTCTCTCTCCCCAGTCATCTGTGCTCTCACTCTCCCCAGTCACCTGTGCCCTCACCCTCCCCAGTCACCTGTGCCCTTACTCACCCCAGTCACCTATGCCCTCTCTCTCCCCAGTCACCTGTGCCCTCACTCTCCCAGTCACCTGTGCTCTCACTCACCCCAGTCACCTGTGCCCTCTCTCTCCCCAGTCACCTGTGTCCTCACTCTCCCCAGTCACCTGTGCCCTCACTCTCCCAGTTACCTGTGCTCTCACTCACCCCAGTCACCTGTGCCCTCTCTCTCCCCAGTCACCTGTGTCCTCACTCTCCCCAGTCACCTGTGCACTCACCTTACTTAGTCACCTGTGCCCTTACTCTCCCCGGGCACCTGTGCTCTAACTCTCCACAATCACATTTGCTCTCACTCTCCCCAGTCACCTGTTCCTTCTCTCTCCCCAGTCACCTGTGCCCTCACTCTCTCCAGTCACCTATGCTCTTACTCTCCCCAGTCACCTGTGCCCTCTCTCTCCTCAGTCACCTGTGCCCTCACTCTCCCCAGTCACCTGGGCTCTCACTCTCCCCAGTCACCTGTGTCCTCTCTCTCCCCAGTCACCTGTGCCCTCACTCTCCCCAGTCACCTGTGCTCTCATCTTACTTAGTCACCTGTGCCCTTACTCTCCCCGGTCACCTGGGCTCTCACTCTCCCCAGTCACCTGTGCCTTCTCTCTCCCCAGTCACCTGTGACCTCACTCTCCCCAGTCACCCATGCTCTCACTCTTCCCAGTCACCTGTGCTCTCACTGTCCCCAGTCACCTGTGCCCTCTCTCTCCCCAGTCACCAGTGCTCTCACCCTCCCCAGTCACCTGTGCTCTCACCCTCCCCAGTCATCTGTGCCCTCACTCTCCCCAGTCACCTGTGCTCTCACCCTCCCCAGTCACTTGTGCCCTCACTTTCCCCAGTCACCTGTTCCCTCACCCTCCTCAGTCACCTGTGAACTCACTCTCCCTTGTCACCCATATCCCCACTCTCCCCATTCACCTGTGTCCTTACCCTCCCCAGTTACCTGTGCCCTCACTCTCCCTTGTCACCCGTATCCTCACAATCCCTTGTCACCCGTATCCTCCCTTTCCAGTCTCCTATGCTCTTACTCTCCCCAGTCATCTGTGCCCTCTCTCTCCTCAGTCACCTGTGCCCTCACTCTCCCCAGTCACCTGGGCTCTCACTCTCCCCAGTCACCTGTGCCCTCTCTCTCCCCAGTCACCTGTGCCCTCACTCTCCCCAGTCACCTGTGCTCTCACCTTACTTAGTCACCTGTGCCCTTACTCTCCCCGGTCACCTGTGCTCTCACTCTCCCCAGTCACATTTGCTCTCACTCTCCCCAGTCACCTGTGCCTTCTCTCTCCCCAGTCACCTGTGACCTCACTCTCCCCAGTCACCCATTCTCTCACTCTCCCCAGTCATCTGTGCTCTCACCCTCCCCAGTCCCCTGTGCCCTCACTCTCCCCAGTCACCTGTGCTCTCACCCTCCCCAGTCCCCTGTGCCCTCACTTTCCCCAGTCACCTGTGCTCTCACTTTCCCCAGTCACCTGTGCTCTCACTCTACCCAGTCAACTGTGCCCTCACCCTCCCCAGTCACCTGTGAACTCACTCTCCCTTGTCACCCATATTCCCACTCTCCCCATTCACCTGTGTCCTTACCCTCCCCAGTTACCTGTGCCCTCACTCTCCCTTGTCACCCGTATCCTCACAATCCCTTGTCACCCGTATCCTCCCTTTCCAGTCACCTGAACACTCTCTCTCCAACCTATCACCTGAACCCTCACTTCCCCTGTCACCTGAACCCTCAATAGTCTGTCCTACTTTTTCACCTAAAGCCTCATTTCCTAACCCCACTCGCCACTTCTTACCTGAACCCTCAACTCCTACATGCGCTCCCATTGAGATTGAGGATCTGCTCTAGACAATCTGCCCGCCTTCCGCACCGCAAGTGAGGGACTTGAAGGGAGTTGCGACATCAGAAACATTTCAACGGATTGGCTGAGTGATAACCGTGCAAGAAAATTACCTTAACGCTGCCTGCGCAAAAGTGCTCTCACTGTCCCCAGTCACCTGTATCCCTCTCTCTCCCCAGTCACCTGTGCTCTCACCCTCCCCAGTCACCTGTGCACTCACCCTCCCCAGTCACCTGTGCCCTTACTCTCCCCAGTCACCTGTGCCCTTACTCTCCCCAGTCACCGGTACCCTCACTCTCCCAGTCACCTGTGCCCTCTCTCCCCAGTCGCCTGTGCTCTCACTCTCCCCAGTCACCTGTGCCCTCACTCTCGCAGTCACCTGTGCCCTCTCTCTCCCCAGTCAACTGTGCTCTCACTCTCCCCAGTCTCCTGTGCCATCACTCTCCCCAGTCACCTGTGCCCTCACTCTCCCAGTTACCTGTGCCATCTCTCTCCCCAGTCATCTGTGCTCTCACTCTCCCCAGTCACCTGTGCTCTCACCCTCCCCAGTCACCTGTGCCCTTACTCACCCCAGTCACCTATGCCCTCTCTCTCCCCAGTCACCTGTGCTCTCACTCTCCACAGTCACCTGTGCCCTCACTCTCCCCAGTCACCTGTGCTATCACTCTCCCCAGTCACCTGTGCCCTCACTCTCCCCAATCACATGTGCTCTTACTCTCCCCAGTCACCTGTGCCCTCTCTCTCCTCAGTCACCTGTGCTCTCACTCACCCCAGTCACCTGTGCCCTCTCTCTCCCCAGTCACCTGTGCCCTCACTCTCCCCAGTCACCTGTACACTCACCTTACTTAGTCACCTGTGCCCTTACTCTCCCCGGGCACCTGTGCTCTAACTCTCCCCAGTCACATTTTCTCTCACTCTTCCCAGTCACCTGTGCCTTCTCTCTCCCCAGTCACCTGTGCTCTCACCTTACTTAGTCACCTGTGCCCTTACTCTCCCCGGTCACCTGTGCTCTCACTCTCCCCAGTCACATTTGCTCTCACTCTCCCCAGTCACCTGTGCCTTCTCTCTCCCCAGTCACCTGTGACTTCCCTCTCCCCAGTCACCCATGCTCTCACTCTTCCCAGTCACCTGTGCTCTCACTGTCCCCAGTCACCTGTATCCCTCTCTCTCCCCAGTCACCTGTGCTCTCACCCTCCCCAGTCACCTGTGCTCTCACCCTCCCCAGTCCCCTGTGCCCTCACTCTCCCCAGTCACCTGTGCTCTCACCCTCCCCAGTCACCTGTGCTCTCACTCTACCCAGTCACCTGTGCCCTCACCCTCCCCAGTCACCTGTGAACTCACTGTCCCTTGTCACCCATATCCCCACTCTCCCCATTCACCTGTGTCCTTACCCTCCCCAGTTACCTGTGCCCTCACTCTCCCTTGTCACCCGTTTCCTTACAATCCCTTGTCACTCGTATCCTCACAATCCCTTTTGCCCGCATCCCTTAGTCGGCCGCAAGTCCCCAGCGAGCGCAAGGCCTAAGGCTGCCACCTAATTTACCTAATTAGAGAGCCGCCCCTGTTTAACACTTTAGCCTGTCTCCTTCCTGCTCAGCAGTTCAGCAGTGTTGCAGTTTCCCATGGACCAGAAGCTTCAACACAGCCCTATTCAAAAACATATTTAGTGGCAAATCCATCAAATATGGCCACCTTCTCTCCAAACTCATGCTTAAAGTGATAGGAAAGTCAAGAAAAATAAAAAAAAAATCTAAAATGTCATATCAGTTTATTATTGCACTATGGCTTGCATTTAACTATGTGTTTAACTCTTGTAAAGGCATTAAACAAATAATTGAAGCCAGTTCCAGTGCAGAAATGCACTACTGGGAGCTAGCTGAACACATATGGTGAGCGAGCGACAAGAGACAAATGTTCTTACATGCGCTATCTGAATCATGCAAGTTTAAAAGGACGCAAAAATAAAATGTTTCTTTCATTATTCAGATATAACATACAAAACAATCTAATTTGCTTCATTCTCTTGGTATCCATTGTTGAAGGAGAAGTAGCGCACGACTGAGAGCTAGTTGAAAGCAACAGACATACTGTATATGTGCAGCAACCAATCAGCAGCTTCTGAGCCTACCTAAGTATAATTTTCAACAAAGGATACGAAAAGTTATTTAAAATTGCGTATTCAATGTGAATAATGAAATAAAAAAAATCGGTTGCTTTTCCCTTTAAACTTGCATGATTCAGATAGAGCATGTAAACAGATTTGTCTCTTGTCTTTGGCTTGCCATTTGTGTTCAGCTAGCTCCCAGTAGAGCTCAATTATTTGTTTAATGGCTTTGCAGGAGTTGAACACATAGTTATATACAAGCAATAGTGCGATAATAAAGAGATCAAACATTTTAGAGCATTTTCTTTTTGTAATTGTATATAATTTTAATACCATAATTAACACAAGTATGTTGTCGCATACGCAACACTTATCTAGCTGTGTAGATTGTTGCAGGAAACCTTATGGGCCTGCATTTGTTTACATCTGTGTCAGACAAATTATCTGGAATTGCTGTTTAAAAATCAAATGGACATGTCTTTGTCACACAGACCCATGTCTAACCACACTACAAATCTTCTGCTTGCTGAACAACTCCATTGTAGGCAATGGGGGCAAAAGTATTCAATTTTTTTTTCTTCAAAGCACCCAGCAACAACATATAACTGTAATATATTTTTTTCATAAAAATCTGAATAAATGACAAACATTTTTATGGTTTCCAGTCACACGAAGGTACTAGCATTTAAATAATTGCCACACTAATATACAAGCTTTTATGTGGTTTTCCTGTGTAGTGCCCAGTTTTTTGTTGATTTAATTGAAATACAGTTTGTTATTTATTTTTAAATAAGCATGACAAAGGCAAATGGCTTGACCTGTATGGATGTATATTGTAGCAAAAATGCGTGCACTAATAGCGCATCCGTTTTAATTTAGTGACTAGTGTGTCTTGGATACACTTAAGGGCACATCAATAAACCAAGTGTGACCTGCGTTAGGATTAGACATGTGCGATTCATTTCGGATCGATTCGGAAATTCGGCTGAATTTCTTAAATTTGGACATTCAGATCGATTCAAATTTCCAAATTGAAATAGTGCCGAATCTACCGAATAAATCCGAATTCGTTCGGATTTATTCGGTAGATTCCGATGGCCATGGATTACACTAGTATTGTACAGTATATTCGGTTATATCACTCTGCTATGGGTTACACCTAATATACAGTACATAATACTAGTCTAATACACAGCATATCCCACCTAACGTATACCAAAATTCTGAATTTCCGAATCGAACAGAACCAAATCCAGCCGAATTTATTCTAATCCGAACGAATCCGAAACAAATCCGAAACAAATTGATTTGAATTTTTTCGAATCGATCCGAACCGAAATTCGAAAACATCCGAATTGATCCGAACTGAACCGAATTTTTTCTCCATGCATATGTCTAGTTAAGATTGGATGGTTAATTGACAAACTGTACAGGCTTTCATTATTACATACATTTTAAATATTAATTCACATAATCCTCATTTTGCTTGTAGTTTGCACATTTTTGATAATAATATGCCATATTCCAATATTTCCTAGAGGCTTTTCAGGACAGGCAGACAAGGGGACTTTTAAGCAGTGGCCTTTCAGTGTTTAGTGTGTGGGACCATAAAATAGGCATGTCATGGGCAAGATTGGGGCATTCTTTGGGTGTGGTTGAATGGTGTTGGGGAAGTCCTTTAAACCAGGTAATTTGGAGACACTGCAGACAGACCTCCCAACCTGTGAGAATCCAGCAGTATCTGGGACCGCTAGGAGATCTGAGGTAAAACTGTAGCTGTGGTAAAAATATTTCCAAATACTGTTTATGGGCAATCTGCTTACATTGTTGATTAATGCTTGTCTCACTGAATTGTGCTGTTGATGTTGTAAGGGGTGGTTTAAGCACCAAGAACGTCCCCTGATAACAAGGCATCATATACTGCACACATTTTTTTTCATCTCAAAATCTTACTGTTCACCAAATTTATGTAAAACTCTTTATTATTGTATACATGACCTTGCTCCTTATAATATAATGGTTAAATAACTATATCAAGGCGTATTCTAATGTGCCTTCTTGCACAGATATACAGTCATAATTTACAGTCTGTGCACTAAATTATTAATTTAAAACATGTAGAGTTTTAGAAGGCAGTTTTAGAAGCGTACGTTCATTGGCTCTTTCAGCCTCTTTTGTTTTGAATTTAGTTTGGTAAAATGCACATATAAAAATATTGTGAAATGTGGCCTCATCTTATGTCATATTTCCATGATATAAACCATGTACTGAATAAATAAATACCACATTTTGCCATATAAGCCTCACTTTTTCTACCAAAACAATATTTAAATATCATCCATCTTATATTGCATATACAGTAAATAGCAAGAACGATGTGGCAGAATGTGCAATTGACACCCGAGAGAGTACAAAGAGTTTTACTGGGCACTCTCAGTTTTACAGAAAACGTACTAAATATTTTGTTCTCTTTCAGTTTTCTTTGGAAACGTCTGTACTACTGAGGTGTATTCTTGTTTATGTCTGATATTAAATATGGATTGTAATTGTAACTGCTTACACACTATGTGCAGCCTTTAAAGGAACATGAAAGCCAATATTCTTCTTTCATGATTCAGATAGAGAATACATTCCAATGTACTTCTATTATTTAAATTGCTTCATTCTTCAGATATCCTTTGTTGAAGAAAAGCAATGTGCATGGGTGAGCCAATCACACAAGGCATCTATGTACTGCCACCAATCAGCAGCTACTGAGCCTACCGTTCAACAAAGGATATCTAGAGAATTAAGCAAATTACATAATGGAAGTCAATTGGAAAGTTGTTTAAAAGGACATGCTCTTTCTAAACTATGAAAGAAAAAAATTGGGTTTAGTGCCCCTTTAAAGCCACAATCTGTATGCTTTGCCCATCGGCATCAGAGCTTCTGTATAAGATTATAGGAGTAGTTTGACTACTTGTGATGCTAAGTTACTCTTTTGCAAATTGCTGACCTTCCCCTATGCTAAGCTGCTCTTAATTATCTGTGAATTGTTTAATTATTTAATTATCTAATTATCTTGTTATATCATGGTTGCTATGCCATTCATATTCCATTTTAATATACTTTTAATAATAAAACATTTTACTTGATCTACATAAAAGTATTTCTTAGATTAAGGAACACTCTTGTAAAATAACTCATATTTCTTTTTAAGCTGGCTTTCTGAAATATAATTTAAATTATCTGTGCTTCATATGTTGAGAAACTCTCTTGTAGCCCTCATTCCAAGACCAGTTATTTGCACTGTATTGTTTAACATAAACAGTTGAAAAAATAGCAATTTTAATATGAATAAATTAATAAGTGACTCAAAATTACACAAGGATATAAATAAATTAAGTCAAGATATAGTAAATACAGCATAGTAGAAATTGGACATGGGAGAAACAGCCATGTTCTTGTTTGTAGTTTTGATCCCTGAGCAAATAAAGTATTAAAGGGATATTAAACCCACATTTTTTCTTTCATGATTCAGATAGAGCATACAATTTTAAGCAACTTTCTAATTGACTCCTATTTTAAATTTTTCTTTATTCTCTTGCTATCTTTATTTGATCAAGCAGGAATGAAAGCTTAGAAGCCGGCCCATTTTTGGTTCAGCACCTGGGTAGCGCTTTTTGATTGGTGTCTAAATGTAGCCACCATTCAGCAAGCACTACCCAGTTGCTGAACCAAAAATGGGCCAGCTTCTAAGCTCACATTCTTGCTTTGTCAAATAAAGATACCAAGAGAACAAATAAAAATTGACGATAGGAGTAAATTAGAAAGTCGCTTAAAATTGCATGCTGTATCCGAATCATTTGAAAAAGTAAGAATGCTAGCTTAGTAGCCGGCCCATTTTTGGTTCAGCACCCTGGCTTGCGCTTCCTTATTCGTGGCTACATTTAGCCACCAATAAGCAAGTGCAACCCAGGTTCTTAACCAAAAATGGTCCGGCTCCTAAGTTTACATTACTACTTTTTCAAATAAAGATACCAAGAGAGCGAAGTAAAATTTATAATAGGACTAAATTAGAAAATTGCTAAAAATTGCATCCTCTATCTGAATCATGAAAGTTTAATTTTGACTTTAGTGTCCCTTTAACTTTTCTGGAGATATCCAACAAAACCAGGTTATATTAAAAATGGTAAAAACATCATGCAAATGCCTAAGGTATCCAAGTTTAATAAAGACAAAGAAAAAGGTTAAATGTTTAAAATGCTTATAGTGTCAAATGCATGGAACTACCCAGAATCCTTAGCAGTAGCAATTCTAACTGGGCAGACTTGTAAAAAAACAGTTCTACCTACCCAAGGTTTACAGAGATGACTTTCACAATACTAAAATGTTCTTGGTTTAACCAAGATCTTTGTACAGTAATATTTATACAGTAAATGAACAAGGTAATTTTGTTTTTCTCTTCGTTGGTCTTTGGGACCAACTGTACACAGTTACTGTAATAAAAGTGTTAGCTTAGCTACATGGACAAGCAATCATAAAATAGTCATTTTGCATCCTCAAATATTTAACAATTTGTTCTTCCTGTCTCTTATTCTTCTTCCTGTTAAAGGGGTCATGTGACATCGCTCGTTCTTGGATCTGTGGTTCAATCAATGTTGTTGTAGAAGCCATTTATGTCCTGATGCGATTGGTTATGATGAAAGCAGCGTCAGTTTTACCTTGTTCATTTCATTTTGTTTGTAGTTTTTAAAGGTTTTTTTTCAAGCAAAAATTAATAATTGGTGGTTCTTTATTATATAGCAACTACAGGACTATTATCGGTGTATTCAAGTTCACACAGTTGGCTTGTTAGTGGTAGAGATGGAATGGGACTTTTAATGGTCCATTTAAAAATGAGTGATCTCAGGCCGCTGTATCTTTACCTGTGCAAAGGAAAAAAATAACATAATTAAAAGAGGAATCATATCAATGCTATAGAAGTGGGATAAATATATTGTAATTGAATACCAAGTAAATCCATTTGTCTTTACAGTTTCTTTACACAATTTTTGAAATGCTGAAAATATCATTTGAATTCGTCACATTTGTATATCTTCAATCAGTATCTGTGATTTTGACTTTAAAATGCAAGAGCTTTTAGCTTGCAAGAATGGAGAGAAATAATATGATGGAATTACAAATATATTAAAGGGACAGTCTACACCAAACTTTTTATTGTTTTAAAAGATAGATAATCCCTTTATTACCCATTCCATAGTAATATAATACACTTTTTACCTCTGTGATTATCTTGTATTTAAGCCTCAGCAAACTGCCCCCTTATTTCAGTTCTTTTGACAGATTTGCATTTTAGCCAATCAGTGCTGACTCCTAGGTAACTCCACGTGCGTGAGCACAGTGTTATCTATATGACACACATGAAATAACACCCTCTAGTGGTGAAAAACTGTCAAAATGCTTTCAGATTAGAGGTGGCCTTCAAGTTCTAAGAAATTAGCATATGAACCTCCTAGGTTTAGCTGTCAACTAAGAATACCAAGTGAACAAAGCAAATGTGTGATAAAGTAAAAGTTGTTTAAAATGACATGCCAACAAAAGATATCAAGAAAATGAAGGAAATTTGATAATAGAGGTAAATTCGAAAATTCTATTTGACTTATGAAATTAGGTTTCATGTCCCATTAATGAAGTTCTACTTTTTCACACTGGGCGCCTGCATCTTGTAGTTTAAGTCCCCCATTTTTAAAACACGGGCCTCGGCCAGCATCAGCAGCCAGAATTTAAAGGGACAGTACACTATAAAATTGTTTTTCCATAAATGTATTTTAAATGACTTGTTATACCAACTACAGAGTATAAAATATTTGAGAAATTGCATTTTCAGGTTTATTTGTGTATCTGAAGTAGCTGGTTTTGTGCTTTGAAACCACAGCCTATTATAATGGGTTGAGCTTCAGGTAATATCAGATCTCATTATGTTATAACTTTATGTACACACACTTGCATCCTTATCTTATTTTTGTCTGGAACACCAAAGCTCAATACATAGAGAGAACAATGGAAAATTATCATTTTATTAATTAACTATTATGCCCCCACTGAGGGTGTAATCTCTTCTGCTGGCTGTGTTTACTTAGGCTTGTCAATAGCATATACGCCAGTATCAAAACTTTCAGTATAGGTTGGGAAACCACAAGCTAAATCAGCTATTTAAAATGCTGAAATATGAGTAAAGGAACTACTTGCAACCAATTTAATACACTCTAGCAGGTAAAAAGGATCATTGGGAATAATTTAAAGGGGAAAAAGTTTTTGGGTGAACTGTCCCTTTAAAGGGATATGAAACCCACATTTTTTCTTTCATGATTCAGATAGAGCATGCATTTGTAAACAACTTTCCAACTTACTGCTATTATCAATTTTGCTTCATTCTCTTTGAATCCTTTTTTGAGAAAGCAGCAATGCATTACTGGAGCTAGCTGAATATACTGGTAAGACATTCCCAAGATGCCTATATGTGCAGCCACCAATCAGAAGTTAGCTCCCAGAACCTGAACCTAATTTAGAGTTTTTCATTTTTTGCATTAGAATTTCACTTGAACATAAAACAACTGTCTGGGTTCAAAAATTAAAAAAAAACATAAATGCATATTTCAGCACTCTGAAGTCTTTTAAACATTCTTACTGTGACATATTGGGTAAGGAACACTCGATTTTCAGACAGTCAGAGAAATTCCCAAATCATTTACATTTAAAAAATATTTAAAAAGTCAGAACGTGCTGAATTCTGTGTATTTGTGTGTGTGCAGGTATATATATATATATATATATATATATATATATATATGATAGATAGATAGATAGATAGATAGATAGATAGATAGATGATAGAAAGATTGATTGCTGGATAGATAGATAGATAGATAGATAATAGTAATATATAGACGGACGGACAAGACAGAAAGATAGATGATAGATAGAGAAATACATAGATTATTGGATAGATAGATAATAGTAATATATATATATATATATATATATATATATATATATATATCTATATCTATATATATATATATATATATATATATATATATATATATATATATATATATAATGGTAACAAGAACTTGCACTCACTGGACTTTTTCAAACACCAAAAAAAAATTTAATGTGAGGTTTTGGAGACAGGGAGGAAGGGGATATTTTGTCTCCGAAATGTCACATTAAAATTTTTTTTGGTGTTTGAAAAAGTCCAGTGAGTGCAAGTTCTTATTACCATTATCTACTACCTACTAGCACCCTGGCGGATGAAATTTGAAGCGAGAGTGCTCATCCTGGAACTACATATATATATATATATATATATATATATGCTTTAATAAGTTTGTCACATCACAACTGTGCTATAATACAGACATACTGATTGAGGATAGATAGATAATAGTAAGATATAAATGTATATATATATATATACATATAACACACAGGGAAAGTACAGCACTCACTTACAAGCTTTCAGCTAAGATTAAAAGAAAAAATGGAAGGGTTAGTTACCACATTTGGCCAAATAGGACAAGCCCAGGTACCACGACAAGGTCCCTTACAAAAACCTGGGACCCTATAATAGCCACACAATGCAAGCTCTCAATCCAACAAACTGGGAACAAGTGAAGGGTGCACAAGCTTATTCAATCACCCCAGACATATACAAAACACGGAAGGGGACTGCACTCTCATACCGGACCCTGTACACATCCCATTACCCTGCAACATGCTCATCTCTTGGTGCTCACTGGCATCTTACAGGAAGCTGTGCTGTCCCCAGAGTCACCGGTCCGGTATGAGAGTGCAGTCCCCTTCCGTGTTTTGTGTATATATATATATATATATATATATATATATATATACAGTATATATATATATATATATATATATATAAAATGAAAGTTTATTTTAAGTTCTTAAAGGGAATATCAAAGACTTTCATGAACGAAAGACGTTTGAGATGAAAATGATCACACATTTCAACACCAGAAATGAAAGACTTAATGTAGACTCTGGCTTTTTCACACACTACCAAAACGTTCTATAATCTCTCATCTTATTGTCCTATATTGGTTTCTTTTTCCTTTTGTTTTTCCTCTCATCTTGCCTATTTACTCTCCTCTGTTTATTTACTCTTTATGGCTATTCTCAGCTATTCCTTCAGACACATACTCTGCTTTTTATGACACCCCTCTCACCCCCCGCCCTCCCTTCCATTTGTTGTATGTGATGTGTATCTATATCAGATTGATCAGTATTGCTTCAGACCTGAGGAAGGGAGAAAAACTCTCAAAAGCTTGTCTTTGAAATATTATGTTAGTCCAATAATAAAGGTATCACTGCATACTGCAATACTTGTTATTTGATTATTATTGTATATATATATATATATATATATATATATATATATATATATACACAGGTAGCCCTCAGTTTACGCCGGGGTTAGGTTCCAGAAGGAATGGTTGTAAATCAAAACCAATGTAAATTGAAACCAAGTTTATAATGTAAGTCAATGGGAAGTGAGGGAGATAGGTTCCAGGCCCCTCTCAAAATTGTCATAAGTAACACCTAATACATTATTTTTAAAGCTTTGAAATGAAGACTTTAAATGCTAAACAGCATTATAAACCTAATAAAATAATCACACAACACAGAATATATAATTAAACTAAGTTAAATGAACAAAAACATTTGCTAAACAGCATTATAAACCTAATAAAATAATCACACAACACAGACTTCACTTTCATTTTTCTGCAAACAGTTCTTTCTATGCATTCCAATCTGGACTGATTTATAGACATGTTCCTTTGAAATCTGCTCGATAGCTCAGGTCTGGTTAAACTGATTAATTTCAGCTTGCTTGGCTTTGCTGCAACACAAGCGGACAGTTCCACCTACTGGCTATTTTAATAAATGCACTTCTTCTCAATGCTTTTCAATAGCAGTCACATGACTGGAAAAAAAGGTTGTTATTCTGAAACGGTGTAAATTGAACCGTTGTAAAACGAGGGCCACCTGTATATATATATATATATATATATATATATATATATATATATATACACTGTATATATATATATATATATATATATATATATATATATATATATACTTTAAAAAGTTTGTCATATCACAACTGTGCTATAATACAGACAAACAGACATACTGACAGGCAGATAGATGATAGATAGATAGATAGATAGATAGATAATAGTAAGCTATATACTGTATATGCTTTAATACTTTTGTCATATTACAACTGTGCTATAATACAGGCAAACAGACATACTGACAGATAGATGATAGATAGATAGATGATAGATAGATAGATAGATAGATAGATAGATAGATAATAGCAAGCTATATTTATGCTTTAATACGTTTGTCATATTACAATTGTGCTATAATACCGACAGACAGATATACTGACAGATAGATGATAGATAGATAGATAGATAGATAGATAACAGTAAGATATATATATATATATATATATATGCTGTATTATGTTTGTCATATTACAGCTGTGCTATAATACAGACAAACAGACATAATGACAGATAGATGATAGATAATAGTAAGCTACATATATGCTTTAATACGTTTGTCATATTACAACTGTGCTATAATACAGACAAACATACTGACAGATAGATAACACTTATGCTAATTGACTAGCAGACTCATTTTGAAGGAGATAGGAGGGAAAAGAATAGAGAATTTGCTTCATACTTGTAAAGTTGTGTCTACGTTTTCCAGTATAGGTCTGAAGTTGTTGTTACTAGAGGATCGAGTTCCACTGCTGAAACCTGTATAAAGAGAAATGTAATGTTGTTATCAGATTTGTATGGCCAACTTCCTGAAATGTATTAATATTTTATAAGATTTAAGGGCCACATATAAGTTTATGGCTACTAAAAACACAAATAATAATACATTCCCTAAAACTCTCCAGTAGCGCAGGGTTAGATCTAGGTAAGGTTGCAGTGTGTGTGCAGTATTAGATTTAAGTAAGGTTGCAGGGTATGTGCAGGGTTAGATTTAGGTAAGGTTGCAGGGTATGCACAGTATTAGATTTAAGTAAGGTTGCAGGGTATACGTAGGGTTAGAATTAGGTAAGGTTGCAGGGTATGCACAGTATTAGATTTAGATAAGGTTGCAGGGTATAAGCAGGGTTAGATTTAGGTAAGTTTGCAGGCCATGCACAGTATTAGATTTAGATAAGGTTGCAGGGTATGTGCAGGTTTAGATTTAGGTAAGGTTTTAGGGTATTCACAGGGTTAGATTTAGGTAAGGTTGCAGGGTATGCACAGGGTTACATTTAGGTAAGGTTGCAGGGTATGCACAGGGTTACATTTAGGTAAGGTTGCAGGGTATGCACAGTATTAGATTTAAGTAAGGTTGCAGGGTATACGCAGTGTTAGATTTAGGTAAGGTTGCAGGGTACGCGCAGGGTTAGATTTAGATAAGGTTGCAGGGTATGCAAAAGGTTTAATTTAGGTTACGTTGCAGGGCATGCACAGGTTTAGATTTAGGTAAGGTTGCAGGGAACGTGCAGGGTTAGATTTAGAAAAGGTTGCAGGGTATACGTAGGGTTAGATTTAGGTAATGTTGCAAGGTATGCACAGGGTTAGATTTAGGTAAGGTTGCAGGGTTAGATTTAGGTAAGGTTACAGGGTATGCACAGGGTTAGATTTAGGTAAGTTTGCAGGGTATGCACAGTATTAGATTTAGATAAGGTTGCAGTGTATACACAGGTTTAGATTTAGGTAAGATTGCAAGGTATGCGCAGGGTTAGATTAAGGTAAGATTGCAAGGTATGCACAGGGTTAGATTTAGGTAAGGTTGCAGGGTTAGTTTTAGGTAAGGTTGCAGGGTATGCACAGTTTTAGATTAAGGTAAGGTTACAGGGTATGCACAGGGTTAGATTTAGGCAAGTTTGCAGGGTATGCACAGTATTAGATTTAGATAAGGTTGCAGGGTATGCGCAGGTTTAGATTTAGGTAAGGTTTTAGGGTATTCACAGGGTTAGATTTAGGTAAGGTTGCAGGGTATGCACAGGGTTACATTTAGGTAAGGTTGCAGGGTATGCGGAGGGTTACATTTAGGTAAGGTTGCAGGGTATGCACAGTATTAGATTTAAGTAAGGTTGCGGGATATACGCAGTGTTAGATTTAGGTAAGGTTGCAGAGTACATGCAGGGTTAGATTTACATAAGGTTGCAGGGTATGCGCATGTCTAATTTAGTTTACGTGGCAGGGCATGCGCAGGGTTAGATTTAGATAAGGTTGCAGGGAACGTGCAGGGTTAGATTTAGAAACGGTTGCAGGGTATACGTATGGTTAGATTTAGGTAAGGTTGCAAGGTATGCGCAGGGTTAGATTTAAGTAAGGTTGCAGGGTTAGATTTAGGTAAGGTTACAGGGTATGCACAGGGTTAGATTTAGGTAAGTTTGCAGGGTATGCACAGTATTAGATTTAGATAAGGTTGCAGGGTATGCGCAGGTTTAGATTTAGGTAAGGTTGCAAGGTATGCGCAGGGTTAGATTTAGGTAAGGTTGCAGGGTTAGATTTAGGTAAGGTTGCAGGGTATGCATAGGGTTAGATTCAGGTAAGGTTGCAGGGTTAGATTTAGGTAAGGTTGCAGGGTATGCACAGTATTATATTTAGATAAAGTTGCAGGGTATGCACAGGTTTAGATTTAGGTAAGATTGCAAGGTATGCACAGGGTTAGATTTAGGTAAGGTTGCAGGGTATGCAGAGAGTTACATTTAGGTAAGGTTGCAGGGTATGCACAGTATTAAATTTAGAAAAGGTTGCAGGGTATGTGCAGGTTTAGCTTTAGGTAAGATTGCAAGGTATGCACAGGGTTAGATTTAGGTAAGGTTGCAGGGTTAGATTTAGGTAAGTTTGCAGGGTATGCGTAGGTTTAGATTTAGATAAGGTTGCAGGGTATGCACAGGTTTAGATTTAGGTAAGATTGCAAGGTATGCGCAGGGTTAGATTTAGGTAAGTTTGCAGGGTATGCGCAGGTTTAGATTTAGGTAAGGTTACAGGGTATGCACAGGGTTAGATTTAGGTAAGGTTACAGGGTATGCACAGGTTTAGATTTAGATAAGGTTGCAGGGTATGCACAGGGTTAGATTTAGGTAAGTTCGCAGGGTATGCACAGGGTTAGATTTAGGTAAGTTTGCAGGGTATGCGTAGGTTTAGATTTAGATAAGGTTGCAGGGTATGCACAGGTTTAGATTTAGGTAAGATTGCAAGGTATGCACAGGGTTAGATTTAGGTAAGTTTGCAGGGTATGCGCAGGTTTAGATTTAGGCAAGGTTACAGGGTATGCACAGGGTTAGATTTAGGTAAGGTTACAGGGTATGCACAGGTTTAGATTTAGATAAGGTTACAGGGTATGCATAGGGTTAGATTTAGGTAAGGTTGCAGGGATAGATTTAGGTAAGGTTGCAGGGTATGCACAGTATTAGATTTAGATAAGGTTGCAGGGTATGCACAGGTTTAGATTTAGGTAAGATTGCAAGGTATGCACAGGGTTAGATTTAGGTAAGGTTGCAGGGTATGCGGAGGGTTACATTTAGGTAAGGTTGCAGGGTATGCACAGTATTAGATTTAGATAAGGTTGCAGGGTATGTGCAGGTTTAGATTTAGGTAAGATTGCAAGGTATGCACAGGGTTAGATTTAGGTAAGGTTGCAGGGTATGCACAGGGTTAGATTTAGGTAAGTTTGCAGGGTATGCGTAGCTTTAGATTTAGATAAGGTTGCAGGGTATGCATAGGTTTAGATTTAGGTAAGATTGCAAGGTATGCGCAGGGTTAGATTTAGGTAAGTTTGCAGGGTATGCGCAGGTTTAGATTTAGGTAAGGTTACAGGGTATGCACAGGGTTAGATTTAGGTAAGGTTACAGGATATGCACAGGTTTAGATTTAGATAAGGTTGCAGGGTATGCACAGGTTTAGATTTAGGTAAGATTGCAAGGTATGCACAGGGTTAGATTTAGGTAAGGTTGCAGGGTATGCGGAGGGTTACATTTAGGTAAGGTTGCAGGGTATGCACAGTATTAGATTTAGATAAGGTTACAGGGTATGTGCAGGTTTAGATTTAGGTAAGATTGCAAGGTATGCACAGGGTTAGATTTAGGTAAGGTTGCAGGGTTAGATTTAGGTAAGGTTGCCGGGTATGCACATGGTTAGATTTAGGTAAGTTTGCAGGGTATGCGTAGGTTTAGATTTAGATAAGGTTGCAGGGTATGCACAGGTTTAGATTTAGGTAAGATTGCAAGGTATGCGCAGGGTTAGATTTAGGTAAGTTTGCAGGGTATGCGCAGGTTTAGATTTAGGTAAGGTTACAGGGTATGCGCAGGGTTAGATTTAGGTAAGGTTACAGGGTATGCACAGGTTTAGATTTAGATAAGGTTACAGGGTATGCACAGGGTTAGATTTAGGTAAGTTCGCAGGGTATGCACAGTATTAGATTTAGATAAGGTTGCAGGGTATGCGCAGGTTTAGATTTAGGTAAGATTGCAGGGTATGCACAGGGTTAGATTTAGGTAAGGTTGCAGGGTATGCTCAGGGTTAGATTTAGTTAAGGTTGCAGGGTATGCTCAGGGTAAGATTTAGGTAATGTTGCAGGGTATGCACAGCATTAAATATTAGATATGACACTGGTTTTCAAACCTGTCTTCAGGCATCCCTAAAAGGCCACATTTTGAGGATATCTGAACTGGAGCACAGGTGAAATAATCAGCTGATTAGTAAACATGGTTATTTAACCTGCTCTCATCCAAGGTACTCCTGAAAATCTGGCCTCTTAGAGAGGCCTGAGGAGAGGTTTGAAAATCAGTGTTATATGACAAGGTGTTTGAATGCAAAGGGCTATAATGGATATATATGTGTATAAAAATGTGTATATATGTGTATATACATGTGTTTTTATATATGTTTATGCACACATATAAACACAAACACACACATATATATGTGTGTATGTATATATATATATATATATATATATATATATATTTATATATATACACACACACACACACTTTGGAGTTCTTTCCACTCAAATACATTTAAACATGAAAAAAAAAAATTATTAGTTTTTAATATTTTATAATGTGTTTTACTGTGTATTGACTGTAAATATTCTACATTCCAGTGCTCTTCACATAGTAGAAAATGTTCCTAGTATTTTTAAATATATAATCCTAAATATATCCGTATATCTGTATATATCTATACCTGTATATATTAATTTTATATATATATATATATATATATATATATATATATATAGGTATAGATATATATATATTTTTAAAAATAACATTTTCTTCTATGTGAAGAACATTAGAATGTGAAATATTCATAACTACCTTCGGGTTTAGTGCTGTAGATATAATGCTGTGTTGGGTTATTTTAAAACTGCGCTTCATTAAAGTCTAAGGGGGCGAATGTGTTAACGTGGTCACGATATCCAAAGTTAGCGCACATTGGTTTTCACATGCACACAAACAATTTATTTTTTAACTTGTAATAAAAACTATCTTCTGGCGATGTTTGTGCATTAGCAAAAGTGCAAAATAGTGCACCACTTGAAATTTTGTACTATGCGTTTAACCCTCACACATTGGTAAAGTCTGCAGGACACAGCTGCTGATTGGCAGGTTCCTGAGACTGCAACTTTTGATCAGCCATGTCCTGCTGAGGAGCTTCCTGATGGGCAGCTACTGTGCAGGTCTTTACCTATGTGTTAAACCGGTTTTCAGTGACTGTAATGCAAACGTAACCTACTATAATGAATTACAGCATGTAGTATTTGCATTAGAATATCCATTTCAAGACAAATGCACAACTTATAAAAAACATTGGACAGCTAAATAGTTGCATACAAAGAAAACAATGTTTTAAAATAATTTAACAATCTAATAATTTCTTCAAAATTCTGCCAAATGAATTGGTTGTGACAAATGGCAGTACTCAGAAGAAAATCCAAGTTACTCAATTTGCGTTTTAGTTTCTCTAGGGTATGGGGACAAGCTCCATATTTACACAAAAGCAAGAAGTTTAAGTGCCGTTTTCAGTGCTCTATGGATCACGAGCCGGACTTTACCTATATGATTAACCCTTTGTGGGGGGTTAACACATAGCATTGCAGCATTGCTAATCTGCTAGAGCATGTAATATTAACACTATAATTGTCCTTTAAGGAGATATCGAGCTGTGTGGTGTGTGTACTTACCATCTTCTATATCTGCTCCCTTGTTTGTGATTCCTAAACCAGGAGGTAAGGTCCACACATCACCTTCATTTTCATCAAACCATCTGTCCTCGTGGGAAGTTTCATCTTGCAGGCTACAAACCAAGACACAGTTTAAAAAAATAATAATAAATATATATATATATATATATATATATATATATACATATATATATATATATATATATATATATATATATATAGTATATATACATAATTTCACAAATATGCAGGGACATAAGGAGAATCACAATATGTAAGTAAATACAAAACTAAATTTGTCTCACAAATATCTTAGAACGGTTATAAATGTGGATAAACATACAATAAATATGGCAAATACAAATATACTATTTTATACCCCCCAACATTTCCCAGGTGTTGAAAATGGGGAGTGGGGCTTGTCGGTGATCTCGTTTTGTAGGTGGAACTTTGGTTAAACAGGGGCAGATCATGGATGGAACTGGAACAGACCCTGGTTTTGCTCTGGATACTGGGACATATGCCCAGAAGGTAAAGTGGGTGGGGGAATAAGAATGGGAAAGAGCTCCCAATCTGAATAAAAAAATATACAAACAGTTGAGAGCTCTGCTTTTTTAGAAAAGCAAAATAACCAGAAGGCAGCAGATACAGTGATAATTCATGCAAACTTATTGACAGAAAGAGTAGTTCATTTAAGAAATAGACTTCCAGCAGAGGTGGTAAGGACAGAAACTGTAAGGAATGGCTGGGAAATTAATAAAATTATGCCAAGAAATAATTAATCTAACACTTCATTAAAAAACAACAACTGGATGGGCCGCCTGGTGCACATCTGACGCTAAAAGATTTGTGTATATTGATAAATATGTGCCTTTTCACAATACAAAGGGATAAAACAAGTTCTCACCCTTTCTTGTGGTGCCTTGACCTGTACAGAAGGTATCCAACGGTGACAATGACAACAAACAGGATAGCGATAGCTGCTCCCACCCCACCGTACAGACCTGCCTTAAGTATTGCTCCCTGACAGTTTTGCGACGTGTATATGTATTTATCTGTGTTTGGACATCTGTTCACAGGAAAAGAAAAACACTTGTTACTAACACAGCCATGTTTCAATGTTAAAGGGACAATACAATGAGATTATTATATAAAATGCTTAATTATGCACAGTTGAACAGCTTTGCAATATACTTTCATTATTTATTTTGCCCCATTTTCCTGTAATTTAAGTGTGAAAATGTTGGATTTTGCCAGACCTGAAACCTGAGCACAAGGTAGGCTTAACAAGCTCAGCCTTGCCACATATCTCTCCCTCATGCACAGTTAATAATCTTACCATTTCTGTTAAGGCCTATTAATTGAAATTTTGATAACACAATGACAGTGGCAAGCTCTGTCATTTTCAGACTCAAGTCCAGACTGGCTCCTCCAAATAAGGAATGTGGTGGATGGAGTTTGACCATTAAAAAACAGACCGCCCTTAAAAAATTTTGAAGACTGTCCCAAGCCTTCTCCCCCTCCGTACCCAGCCCTTCCCACCCGAGCCCAGCCTCCACCCCCTTAACTTGCCTGCCAACTTATTCCTCTGTTCTAAAGGGACACTTACCTACAGACCCCCACACCTTTAGCAGGAGTGGAGCAGCTTTGAATAAATGCGCTACGCATGAGCACAAGGCTTGCTCCATGGCCTCCCTGCCCAAAGGATGTGGCCCTGCGGCGCCGGTAACCCACCGGTAAAACTCCCGATATCCCAGTTGGCCAATCAAGCACTGAATATAGTTCAGACTCTGCTGATATGTTAATCTACAGTATTAGAAGACTGCAGAAAAACACTATAATTCCACAGTGTTTACTTTCCCTTTAATCAGCTAAACAGTATAACTATAATTAACAATAATCATAGTGGAAACACTTCAACTATATAATGGACCAGATTACAAGTGGTGTGCTACTTTGTGCTTTCACTTGTGCGCAAACACTGCCAGAAGTAAAATTTTAGCGCACGTATTACAAGATGAAAGTAAATGGTCATTTTTTTATAGCAAGTTGTTCATTGTTTTGCAGTTCAGGAATACACCCATTAAAATATCTTTAATATTGCCTACTTGTTTACTATGGCCATTTAGGGACAGATATAAATGATATACATGAATGAGCTCCTCCCTTGATCAAACTATGCTTTGTAGAATGTTACATGGTCAATTTTTTGGGTCATGCAGGTTGCACTCCAGCTTCTCTGAACCAGTGGAAAATTTTAAGGTAAAGTGGTCAAAATAAATAATAAAAGTATATTGTATGTACAATTAAACATGTTAAAATTGTAAATGAGTTGCATTTAAAGGGACGTGCAGTCAAAATGTTTGTATAATATATTTATAGACATGTTAAAATATACTTTTTGCTTAAAAAATGTTAAGTTGAAGCTGGTTAAATTTAAATTGTAACTAATACAGCAGTATCATTTGTGCATTTTCTACAATTGCTTATCGACTAAGGGCATGTCCTAAAGGTCTATTGGCTGGGAAGGACATGCCTCTATAAACATGGCAGGAAAATGTTGGCTTATTCAGTATTAAATTTGTCCTCTTTTTAGGTAAAAAAAATGGCTGCAATGTTCCAAACACAAACAATAAACATAATGGATAGTAATTTTGATGCTTGGGGCTTGTGTTATTGATAGCGCAGCAATCACTGCCAGTGGCGAGTCTGCACTATAATAAGAAGCCTGCCGGAGGGAGGTTGTAATAGCGCTATTATGGGCCAAAAAACCCTAAAGGACTAGCGACATACAGGGTATGTTATGGTCATTAAGGATTTAAAGGGAAATGAAACCCATTTTTTTCTTTCATGATTCAGACTATGTGATTTTAAACAACTATTTCATTTACCTCTAGGTAGTTTGCTTCATTCTCTTTGTCTCCTTAGTTGAAAAGCATAGCTAACTAGGCTCAGGGTCAGCAATGCACTAATGGGAGCTAGGTGCTGATTGGTGACTACCCACAAATGTCTCTTCT
Organism: Bombina bombina; assembly: GCF_027579735.1. Classification (NCBI taxonomy): domain Eukaryota; kingdom Metazoa; phylum Chordata; class Amphibia; order Anura; family Bombinatoridae; genus Bombina; species Bombina bombina. The sequence continues at coordinate 846,754,561 of NC_069504.1, read as the reverse complement.
CATTATTTCACCAAATGTGTTCAGCTAGCTCCCATAAGTGCAATGCTGCTGCTTCGGCAAAGGATTCCAGGAGAATGTAGCAAATTTGATAATAGAAGTAAATTGGAAAGTTGTTTATAATTGCATGCTCTATCAGCATCATGAAAGAAAATTTTGGGTATCGTGTCCCTTTAATGCAGTATATTATTATTATTTATTATTGTTTAAGTGCTGACAAATTCCTCAGTAGTCATGTGATACTACTATATCGATGCATGTATTTTACAACACTTATGAAAGAGAGAAAAGAGCACCAGAATTAGTGTATACTCACAAGCACACTGCCCCAGTCCCATTTAGAATCTGGCAGTAACCCTGGTTACAATTTTTGTATTTTACGGATAGTTCATTACAATCAGAGATGCAGGTCAAGCCACTTCCAGTAACAAATGGAGTGTAAAAATTCCCAAATCCAGGCTCAACTATTTCCTTACATATTTCTAAGAAAAGAAAAAGAAATTATATATTTACTACACAATTATGAATAATAATTATTGCATAAACATGCAAAAACAAAGTGATCTAATGTGTTATATGTCATTCCTCGTAACATTTGTGACTGGGTATCAGGGACACAGGAGGTTGATGAAGACCCATAACCATTTTGTTGGAAGAGCTGTGTTGGGAGTGGTGGGATTGTGGGTGGTTAGGAGGCGTGATTGTGGGTGTGTCTGTGTGGTCGGTGGGTGTGTCTAAGTATTTTGTGGGTGGGGTTAAGGGAGATTCTGCAAATAGGAACATGTGGCTGTCTCCGAGGGGCAGAGTTTAGAAACAGGGACTGTCCCTCTCAAATAGGGACAGCTAGGAGATCTGTATATGCGAACTATAAAATAAAATGCTCTAATTATGGTGTTGATTATACTCCTTTAGAGAAGTTATCAAATGATTTATCTACAAATAACCCGTAGATTATAATGGCGCATTTTGTTTTTACTGCAATTGTTTTTCAGTAGCCAAACTCTCCCCACCTGCCTTATTTGGAGGAGTCTATCTGGGATTTAATCTGCAGACAACAAGTCTAACCATGATCATAATGTTAGTGTACAGTATATTGTTTTACAGCTGTTTTCTGATAAGGCTAATTGGGGACATATATGTAGCAGAGTTAACCTTGAGACGTCAGCAGGGTGTATTTCAAGTTCTGACAATTACAAATAGCTTTACAAAATAGAATATGTGAAAAACGTTAAAATAGGTAAAATTGTCAAACTTCTTATTAAAACTGAGCTGTATACAGTTAAATAAATATATATTAAAACCTAAAAATATAAGAAGCGCTCACAAAGGCTAAAGACAAATTAAATTTATTAATTACAAATATAAATAAAACTATAGAGTGCGCACTCTTAAAATACTATTGAGACTAAACAATTCAACAATTCATTTAAACTGACTTTAAAACCATATAATAAAACAACCTTTAAAAGTCTCAACTTTGTTTTGTGCAAAAGGTGCTATTAGCATATACTAAATAAAACAAACTTTCCAAAGTCTCTTAATTTATTTTGTGCAAAGGTGCTTATAGCAGATACTAGGAGATGGATCTATATCCTTTAGTTCATTAGACTCCTTTCCATTGACCAATCAAATGTCTCTATTGTCGTTGTTTGATATTTAAAATGTAACCGTTTTAGCAATAATTGTATCAAAAAAATTTTTCTAGACAGGGTTCTTTGTTTCTGTAAAACACTTTTTACCTTAGTATTCCAGTTCCTTTTGAAACATAAGTATTCCTCGCAAAGTAAGCCTCTGTTACAGCTTCCAGCAGTGGGTTTTAGTGAAGCAACAAAACCGGCTTACCGTGATTCGGCTACCGCTGATCTTAGCTTGTTTGAACAAATCCCCCGCCTTCCGATGACAATGGGCAGTCTGCCTCTATTGCCTCCAGACTAAAAAGGGAACTTTTACACTTGCTTCTGGGAGCGGGTATATGTTGATATTACCCGATTGTGTGTTAGCGATCTCCTGGACAAGTCATGCACAGCTTATGGTAAAACTGTCAGATTCTTGAAGTTTTAGATATCCAAGACTATCTCTTACGGCTGTATATCTGAGTCTGTGGTATCCTATGAATCATCAACGCGTTTCCGCTCGCAATGAGCCTTTTTCAAGATGATATCCTCAGGTGTATTCCACCTTTTTATAGCTTTAATGATTATCTGCTTAATTGTTTCTTAAAGGGATATTACAAGTCTTACTTTCTAACACATATCTTCCTTATATTTCAAATCTGTCATTACTATATTGACATATATACACAGAAACTAAAATGAAGATTAAATAAAAATGTGTAATAAACGGTCTGTTGTGATAAATTAACACTTAAAATATTCTAATTTAGTAACTTTACTAGTTGTTTTACATACTCATAAAAAGATATTTATTGAACAGCTTAGAATTAATTCTCATGCTAACATATCAATTTTTAATAAGTTACCGCTTCTTGGTTCAGACAATTTGTTCCTTCATATACATTTATATAAAAACTTTATCATTATAAAATGTCTATATTTTAAAAAATTCTTATTCAGAAATTATTTAGAATTTTTTAAAAATACTATTAAAGGGATATTTATTAAATAAATTAGAGGTCCTAACCTAGCTATCAAAACATTATAACAGGTTGCTTTATATAAATTTAGACCTACCAATTCATTCATATATGCTATACAAACCATTTTCATAAAATTTCAATTATTGGATTATTAAAAAAATATAATACACTAAAGTTAAAACTATTACATTTTATTATACCCAGAAAGATAATATCTAAAATTGATATTTGGAGATTTTTATATTAAAACTTATTAAAAATTAATTGGAATAATTTATTTTTTATCTTCTATGTATAAAGGGATTTAGATCTAATTCTGCATTTAATCCTAGGGGGTGGAGAGTTTTAAAATTATATATAAGTTCAGCTTCATAATATAAAAGTTCTTCTTCATGATTTCCTCCCCTCCAATTTTTCTTTATACATTTTATACCCCAGAATTTAAAACCTAATGTACTCTGATTGTGTTTTTATTTAAAATGCTTTGATAAAAGATGTCCTTCAAATCCATTTTTAATGTTATTTAGGTGTTCACCTATCCTATCTTTTAGAGGTCTGCTCGTTTGACCTAGGTACTGTTTCAAACATGAACATTGAATTAGATAGATTACATTTTTATCTCTACACCTAATCATATCTCTAATTTTATATTCTTTAGCTGTTACTGTGGATTTTACTTGTTTTGTTTTAGAACTATGTTTACAGGCAGTACATAAATGACATGGGTAAAACCCTGATAGACTTTTATTGTATAAATCTACTTGATTTTTCACATTTCTTTGTTTAAGTTCACTTGGACATAGTATATTTTTAAATTTTTTTGCTTTTTTAAAAATCAATTGGGGTCTTTCATTTAATTCTTTCCCCATAAGAGGATCCATTTTTAAAATATTCCAGTGTTTATTTAAAATTGTATTTAGTATACTGTGTTGATTGTTATAAGTAGTTATCAATGGTACTGAAATTGTTGATCCTTCTTTCTTTTGCAAGTCTTTTTTCTTAGTTAGAATTTCAGTTTAGGTTATTTGACTTATATCTTCTTTCACCTTTTTTATATCTTCTCTCTTATAACCTCTGTCCACGAATTTTTCTTCAAGTATGTTTGCTTGTTCTATATAGTCTTCAGTATTCGTACAATTTTTCTTTAATCTTAAAAACTGCCCTTTTGGAATATTTCTCTTCCAATTCTTGTGATGACAGCTATCCGCATGTATATAGTTGTTTGTATTAACTTTTTTAAAAAAGTTTTTTGTAACAATTTCTTGATTTTTAATTTCTATTTCGATATCTAAGAAAGACAATTGTGTGCAACTTATTTCATGGGTAAATTTGAGTCCATATCTGTTATTGTTTAAATCTTCTATAAAAAGATGTAATAGTTCTACTTCTCCTCGCCATATAATTATCATATCGTCTATATACCTGCGATATAGCACAAGGTTTGCCTCCCAGTTATGTGTAAGAATAAATTTTTCTTCGAACAATCCCATATATAAATTGGCATAACTGGGGGCAAACCTTGTGCCTGTCAGGGCTAGCCCTTTAAGCAGACCCCTCCTACAAAGTCTTCATAAGCCTTGCGCACCTGCACTCAGGTGCTTAGTATTTTGTTTGCTACCTAACAGACAGTGATTCCTAAATCTGAGCTCCAACTTTGTCTTCAGACACGCTATTGCAGTTTTCCTAAATCCTCGTTCTTTGTGAAGATTGCTAACTCAGGAAATCCACTCTTAACAACTTAGAGGATTATTTACAACTCCAGCCTGTTTGTTTCCATACACACGCTGACTTCACAGCACACAGCGGACTAGAACCACGCAGCGCCTGTCAGCTCTCATTTAATTACGGAGCGCAACTTCCACGCTGCTCTTACCTTCGGCAGCTCACTCCTGTTACCTCCAAGCGTTAGCGTTCTCACACGCTGACAACCTAAGAGACTCCGTTATCACTTGGCTTCTCATAAGCCCCAAATTCCACTAAAGTCTGCCCTGAACTGGATTAAGATCTCCGGGGAACGAAGTCCTGTCACGCCCAATCTTGTGACGTCACGCTGTGTTCCGAACACAGCTAGCTGCAGACCGCTCAGCATCCTAGTAGCACCATATTAACTGTATATAATTTGGAAGAACTTTATCACTCAAGCTGTGCATTAACCAATCTGTGCACTCAGTCTATTGGGATTCACCCTTACCCCAGCTGTGTATGGTTTAGTATAGCTGATAGCTGTACTGAAACTTATTATCTACTATTTCAACCTCTATCAACTCACAAGGGTAACACTGTTGCCATTACACAATATTGGTAACAATATCCCGAGTGATACAAAACATCTCTAGACCTTTAAGAAAACAATTAATTCCGCAACTGAGACCAAAAGAGACTTCAGACCAAAGGGTTTCTTGCAACCCTCACATAATACTAAGCCTAAAAATAATGGATCCAGCGGAATTACCGCAGATTGTTTACAATCTTTCACAGAAGGTAGACCAGCTCTCCCAGGGACTACGAGAGCTCCAGCTAGAGAACCAAACTCTCCGTGGTATACTTAAAGACACCATCAGTCATAGGGCTTCTCTTACTGAGTTGTCCCCTGAACCCCAGGTTTCCCTACCAGAAACATTTGCTGGTAATAGGAAGCAATACCAACAATTTAAAAATGCTTGCAATTTGCTCTTTACCCTCAAACCCAAGACTTATAGTACAGATAGAATTAGAGTTCTCACTATAGTCTCTTTTCTCAGGGGTGAACCTCGTGTCTGGGCCGACACTTGTTATGAAAATAACGACCCCATCCTATCTTCACTACAATCCTTTTTCACTAGTATGGATGAGTTATATCAGGACACGGATGTCCAACTCACCGCTGAGGCTAAGATGAGGGCTCTCAAGCAAGGCCGCAGGGCCGTAGAAGATTATGTCACCGAATTCAAACAATACAGTTCGGATTCACAGTGGAACGCTGTTTCGCTACGAAACCAATTTAGGCTTGGGCTATCCGATCAAATCAAGGATGAGCTTGCGAGAATGGAGATGCCTGATAGTCTTGAGTCCATGATCAAACTTGTCATACAAATAGACAGGAGGTTGAGGGAAAGGAAACTTGAACGTTCCTATGCTACTTCACAGACAACAGCAGCCACCTCCTACCCTCACTCTACTCCTCCACATAAAACTACTGAAGAACCCATGGACCTAGGTATCATCAGAGGCCCGATTTCTTCACAAGAAAGAACACGGGGAAGAAATCTGCAGCTTTGTATGTACTGTGCTAGCCCAACCCATTCCGTTAAGGACTGTCCTGTACTTATCAAGTCTAAGAAAAGTAAGTCACTTGTTTGTACTATACATTCAACAATCACCTATAACCCTATTTACTGTCGTGTTCCTTTGTCTCTACAGTGGCAGCAGCAGAAAATCAACATTGAAGCAATTGTTGACTCCGGAGCCAGTGGTTGTTATATTGATTTAAACATTGTTAAAATTAATAAAATTCCTTTTGAGTGCAAGCAAAAACCTGTCTGCATTAGAGTTATTGACGGAACGCCAATTAAAACTGGTCCGATTCTTCACCACACTAAACCTCTTATGGTACAGACTCCAACAGGTCATACAGAATATTTGGTGTTTGATATACTGCCTTCTCCTCTCTTTACAGTAGTATTAGGACTGTCTTGGTTGCAGTTGCATCAACCCACCATAGATTGGAAGGATTTACAGGTTTCTCTCAATTCCGACTATTGCCTATCATCCTGCTATTCTCACATTTCACTTGTTCAACAATCGACCGATTTAAACGTCCTACCTGCTGCCTATTCCGACTATTCTGATGTTTTCAGTAAGAAACATGCAGAGACGCTTCCTCCTCACAGACAGTACGACTGTCCTATTGAATTACAACCAGGAGCAACAATTCCCTTCGGACGCTTGTATCCTCTCAGCAAACCTGAACTTTATCATCTAAAGGACTACATCGATGAGAACCTTAAGAAAGGCTTCATACGTCCCTCTACATCACCAGCTGGGGCAGGGATTTTTTTTGTCCGCAACAAGGATAAGTCTCTCAGACCTATCATTGATTACCGCGAGTTAAACAAGAAAACCATCAAGAATCGCTACCCGCTACCCCTCATTCCAGAGCTGATTGAGAGAGTCCATCAAGCAACCATCTTCACAAAGCTTGACCTCCGTGGGGCGTATAATCTGGTATGGATTAGAAAGGGTGATGAGTGGTTAACCGCATTCAGAACCAGATACGGGCATTTTGAGTATTTGGTTATGCCTTTCGGGCTGTGCAACGCCCCAGGAACTTTCCAGCACTTCGTGAATGACATTTTCAGGGATTTGTTGGACACTTGTATGATAATATATCTGGATGATATTCTCATATACTCCAACCATCCAGAAGATCATATTCAACATGTCCGTCTCGTTCTGGACAGACTCAGGAAACACCATCTTTATGCGAAACTCGAAAAGTGTATTTTCCACACCACTGAATTGTCATTCCTCGGATATCACATCAGTCCGCAGGGGATCAAGATGGAAGATACAAAGGTAACTGCAGTAACTGAGTGGAAACAACCTCAAAATAGGAAACAACTCCAACAATTCCTAGGTTTCTCTAACTATTATAGGAAGTTCATAAAGAACTTCTCTCAAATAGTCAAACCTCTGACTCGTCTAACTGGAACCAATAACCCATTCGTTTGGAATAAAGATGCCAGCACAGCTTTTGAACTTTTAAAGAAACGCTTCACAACAGCACCCATTCTACACTATCCTGACCCCAACTTACCCTATATCCTAGAAGTCGATTCCTCCGACTATGGGATAGGTGCTGTTCTCTCTCAACGTCTCTCAGATTCTTCTCCCATACATCCAATAGCTTTTTATTCCAAGGCACTCTCTCCTGCAGAGACCCACTATCCAATCGGAGAGAAGGAACTATTGGCGATAAGAAGATCGCTCGAGCATTGGAGACACCTCCTAGAGGGTACCATAAAACCCATTCAGATCATAACGGACCACAAAAACTTAGAATACTTACAAGAAAGTAAAACTCTTTCATCTCGTCAAGCTCGCTGGTGCCTATACTTCACCCGATTTAATTTCACCATCACTTATAGACCAGCAAGACTGAATGGCAAAGCTGATGCTCTTTCTCGTAAAGACTCTGATTACAGAACTCCAACTGAAGTTCAACACATTATTCCTCCAGAAAGATTCATAGGTCTCTCAAGCACCTTTTCCTGCAAGTTAAAATCTTCTGACATCAACCAGCATTGTGTATCAAAACATAAGTTACAGAAATGCCAGGACGGTCTATACTATCGTGATACAAAATTATATGTTCCTCCATCACTACAGCAGGAAATTTTACATCATAACCATGACATTCCAACTGCTGGACATCAGGGCATACGTCGCACTTTCGAAAAGGTCTCTAGGCACTACTGGTGGCCACATATGAAGAAGACTATAACAGAATATATCCAAAGTTGTGCTGTTTGTGCCTCATCCAAGACTCAGAACACTTCACCATATGGTCTCCTCATGCCTATTCAGGTCCCACAGAGACCCTCGCAACATGTAGGCCTAGACTTCATCGTCGAGCTCCCAAGATCTAACAATAACAACACAATCCTTGTCGCAGTAGATCTTTTCAGTAAGATGGCACATTTCATACCTTTCTCAAAATTACCTACTTCTGCAGAGACCGCCCAGCTATTCATTCAACATGTAATTAGACTACATGGTATTCCTCCAATTCTCACCTCAGACCGAGGAACACAGTTCACCTCCAGATTCTGGAGACAACTCTGTGATCAATTACACATCACCCATCGATATAGCACTTCCTTCCACCCACAAACGAATGGACAGACTGAACGGGTTAATCAATGGCTAGAACAATACATCCGCTGTTTCTGCACCCAACATCAGGACAACTGGTCAGACCTCCTTCCCTTAGCAGAATATTCTTATAATGATTCACTCAATTCCAGCACTAATATGACCCCATTCTACGCCAATTATGGGTTCCACCCATCATTCACTTTTTCTACACAGTCAGTTTCTCCTTCACCACTGGTTGACGAGTACACTAACAACTTAAAGGAGACATTTTCGACTCTCCATCGAAACATCAAACATGCTCAAGATACCCAAAGCCGTTACTACAATCTCAGACGCCGTCCAACCCCTGATTACAAGGTTGGAGACCTTGTCTGGCTCTCTACAAAGAACCTCCGCCTACAAGTTCCTTCTAGGAAATTGGGTAAACTTTTCATCGGTCCTTTCCCAATCTTGAAGGTCATCAACCCTAATGCCATGACCCTTGATCTTCCACGATCCCTACGAGTTCATCCCAGCTTCCATGTCTCCCTGTTAAAACCAGCTGGAACTTTAAGAGACACTACTCCAGTCCTACCACCAGTTTCTATGCAAACATTGTCGGATGAATTTGAAGTACAGAAACTACTTGACTCACGAGTCCATAATGGCCAGCTTGAATATCTGGTACGTTGGAAGGGTTACACTGAAGAGGATGATTCATGGGAACCCTCCACCAACCTCCATGCACCCAGACTAGTGAACCTTTTTCATAGACGTTACCCAGATAGACCACGACCTCAAGTGCAGGGACCACTTGCTTGAAGAGGGGGTGATGTCAGGGCTAGCCCTTTAAGCAGACCCCTCCTACAAAGTCTTCATAAGCCTTGCGCACCTGCACTCAGGTGCTTAGTATTTTGTTTGCTACCTAACAGACAGTGATTCCTAAATCTGAGCTCCAACTTTGTCTTCAGACACGCTATTGCAGTTTTCCTAAATCCTCATTCTTTGTGAAGATTGCTAACTCAGGAAATCCACTCTTAACAACTTAGAGGATTATTTACAACTCCAGCCTGTTTGTTTCCATACACACGCTGACTTCACAGCACACAGCGGACTAGAACCACGCAGCGCCTGTCAGCTCTCATTTCATTACGGAGCGCAACTTCCACGCTGCTCTTACCTTCGGCAGCTCACTCCTGTTACCTCCAAGCGTTAGCGTTCTCACACGCTGACAACCTAAGAGACTCCGTTATCACTTGGCTTCTCATAAGCCCCAAATTCCACTAAAGTCTGCCCTGAACTGGATTAAGATCTCCGGGGAACGAAGTCCTGTCACGCCCAATCTTGTGACGTCACGCTGTGTTCCGAACACAGCCAGCTGCAGACCGCTCAGCATCCTAGTAGCACCATATTAACTGTATATAATTTGGAAGAACTTTATCACTCAAGCTGTGCATTAACCAATCTGTGCACTCAGTCTATTGGGATTCACCCTTACCCCAGCTGTGTACGGTTTAGTATAGCTGATAGCTGTACTGAAACTTATTATCTACTATTTCAACCTCTATCAACTCACAAGGGTAACACTGTTGCCATTACACAATATTGGTAACAATATCCCGAGTGATACAAAACATCTCTAGACCTTTAAGAAAACAATTAATTCCGCAACTGAGACCAAAAGAGACTTCAGACCAAAGGGTTTCTTGCAACCCTCACATAATACTAAGCCTAAAAATAATGGATCCAGCGGAATTACCGCAGATTGTTTACAATCTTTCACAGAAGGTAGACCAGCTCTCCCAGGGACTACGAGAGCTCCAGCTAGAGAACCAAACTCTCCGTGGTATACTTAAAGACACCATCAGTCATAGGGCTTCTCTTACTGAGTTGTCCCCTGAACCCCAGGTTTCCCTACCAGAAACATTTGCTGGTAATAGGAAGCAATACCGACAATTTAAAAATGCTTGCAATTTGCTCTTTACCCTCAAACCCAAGACTTATAGTACAGATAGAATTAGAGTTCTCACTATAGTCTCTTTTCTCAGGGGTGAACCTCGTGTCTGGGCCGACACTTGTTATGAAAATAACGACCCCATCCTATCTTCACTACAATCCTTTTTCACTAGTATGGATGAGTTATATCAGGACACGGATGTCCAACTCACCGCTGAGGCTAAGATGAGGGCTCTCAAGCAAGGCCGCAGGGCCGTAGAAGATTATGTCACCGAATTCAAACAATACAGTTCGGATTCACAGTGGAACGCTGTTTCGCTACGAAACCAATTTAGGCTTGGGCTATCCGATCAAATCAAGGATGAGCTTGCGAGAATGGAGATGCCTGATAGTCTTGAGTCCATGATCAAACTTGTCATACAAATAGACAGGAGGTTGAGGGAAAGGAAACTTGAACGTTCCTATGCTACTTCACAGACAACAGCAGCCACCTCCTACCCTCACTCTACTCCTCCACATAAAACTACTGAAGAACCCATGGACCTAGGTATCATCAGAGGCCCGATTTCTTCACAAGAAAGAACACGGGGAAGAAATCTGCAGCTTTGTATGTACTGTGCTAGCCCAACCCATTCCGTTAAGGACTGTCCTGTACTTATCAAGTCTAAGAAAAGTAAGTCACTTGTTTGTACTATACATTCAACAATCACCTATAACCCTATTTACTGTCGTGTTCCTTTGTCTCTACAGTGGCAGCAGCAGAAAATCAACATTGAAGCAATTGTTGACTCCGGAGCCAGTGGTTGTTATATTGATTTAAACATTGTTAAAATTAATAAAATTCCTTTTGAGTGCAAGCAAAAACCTGTCTGCATTAGAGTTATTGACGGAACGCCAATTAAAACTGGTCCGATTCTTCACCACACTAAACCTCTTATGGTACAGACTCCAACAGGTCATACAGAATATTTGGTGTTTGATATACTGCCTTCTCCTCTCTTTACAGTAGTATTAGGACTGTCTTGGTTGCAGTTGCATCAACCCACCATAGATTGGAAGGATTTACAGGTTTCTCTCAATTCCGACTATTGCCTATCATCCTGCTATTCTCACATTTCACTTGTTCAACAATCGACCGATTTAAACGTCCTACCTGCTGCCTATTCCGACTATTCTGATGTTTTCAGTAAGAAACATGCAGAGACGCTTCCTCCTCACAGACAGTACGACTGTCCTATTGAATTACAACCAGGAGCAACAATTCCCTTCGGACGCTTGTATCCTCTCAGCAAACCTGAACTTTATCATCTAAAGGACTACATCGATGAGAACCTTAAGAAAGGCTTCATACGTCCCTCTACATCACCAGCTGGGGCAGGGATTTTTTTTGTCCGCAACAAGGATAAGTCTCTCAGACCTATCATTGATTACCGCGAGTTAAACAAGAAAACCATCAAGAATCGCTACCCGCTACCCCTCATTCCAGAGCTGATTGAGAGAGTCCATCAAGCAACCATCTTCACAAAGCTTGACCTCCGTGGGGCGTATAATCTGGTATGGATTAGAAAGGGTGATGAGTGGTTAACCGCATTCAGAACCAGATACGGGCATTTTGAGTATTTGGTTATGCCTTTCGGGCTGTGCAACGCCCCCAGGAACTTTCCAGCACTTCGTGAATGACATTTTCAGGGATTTGTTGGACACTTGTATGATAATATATCTGGATGATATTCTCATATACTCCAACCATCCAGAAGATCATATTCAACATGTCCGTCTCGTTCTGGACAGACTCAGGAAACACCATCTTTATGCGAAACTCGAAAAGTGTATTTTCCACACCACTGAATTGTCATTCCTCGGATATCACATCAGTCCGCAGGGGATCAAGATGGAAGATACAAAGGTAACCGCAGTAACTGAGTGGAAACAACCTCAAAATAGGAAACAACTCCAACAATTCCTAGGTTTCTCTAACTATTATAGGAAGTTCATAAAGAACTTCTCTCAAATAGTCAAACCTCTGACTCGTCTAACTGGAACCAATAACCCATTCGTTTGGAATAAAGATGCCAGCACAGCTTTTGAACTTTTAAAGAAATGCTTCACAACAGCACCCATTCTACACTATCCTGACCCCAACTTACCCTATATCCTAGAAGTCGATTCCTCCGACTATGGGATAGGTGCTGTTCTCTCTCAACGTCTCTCAGATTCTTCTCCCATACATCCAATAGCTTTTTATTCCAAGGCACTCTCTCCTGCAGAGACCCACTATCCAATCGGAGAGAAGGAACTATTGGCGATAAGAAGATCGCTCGAGCATTGGAGACACCTCCTAGAGGGTACCATAAAACCCATTCAGATCATAACGGACCACAAAAACTTAGAATACTTACAAGAAAGTAAAACTCTTTCATCTCGTCAAGCTCGCTGGTGCCTATACTTCACCCGATTTAATTTCACCATCACTTATAGACCAGCAAGACTGAATGGCAAAGCTGATGCTCTTTCTCGTAAAGACTCTGATTACAGAACTCCAACTGAAGTTCAACACATTATTCCTCCAGAAAGATTCATAGGTCTCTCAAGCACCTTTTCCTGCAAGTTAAAATCTTCTGACATCAACCAGCATTGTGTATCAAAACATAAGTTACAGAAATGCCAGGACGGTCTATACTATCGTGATACAAAATTATATGTTCCTCCATCACTACAGCAGGAAATTTTACATCATAACCATGACATTCCAACTGCTGGACATCAGGGCATACGTCGCACTTTCGAAAAGGTCTCTAGGCACTACTGGTGGCCACATATGAAGAAGACTATAACAGAATATATCCAAAGTTGTGCTGTTTGTGCCTCATCCAAGACTCAGAACACTTCACCATATGGTCTCCTCATGCCTATTCAGGTCCCACAGAGACCCTCGCAACATGTAGGCCTAGACTTCATCGTCGAGCTCCCAAGATCTAACAATAACAACACAATCCTTGTCGCAGTAGATCTTTTCAGTAAGATGGCACATTTCATACCTTTCTCAAAATTACCTACTTCTGCAGAGACCGCCCAGCTATTCATTCAACATGTAATTAGACTACATGGTATTCCTCCAATTCTCACCTCAGACCGAGGAACACAGTTCACCTCCAGATTCTGGAGACAACTCTGTGATCAATTACACATCACCCATCGATATAGCACTTCCTTCCACCCACAAACGAATGGACAGACTGAACGGGTTAATCAATGGCTAGAACAATACATCCGCTGTTTCTGCACCCAACATCAGGACAACTGGTCAGACCTCCTTCCCTTAGCAGAATATTCTTATAATGATTCACTCAATTCCAGCACTAATATGACCCCATTCTACGCCAATTATGGGTTCCACCCATCATTCACTTTTTCTACACAGTCAGTTTCTCCTTCACCACTGGTTGACGAGTACACTAACAACTTAAAGGAGACATTTTCGACTCTCCATCGAAACATCAAACATGCTCAAGATACCCAAAGCCGTTACTACAATCTCAGACGCCGTCCAACCCCTGATTACAAGGTTGGAGACCTTGTCTGGCTCTCTACAAAGAACCTCCGCCTACAAGTTCCTTCTAGGAAATTGGGTAAACTTTTCATCGGTCCTTTCCCAATCTTGAAGGTCATCAACCCTAATGCCATGACCCTTGATCTTCCACGATCCCTACGAGTTCATCCCAGCTTCCATGTCTCCCTGTTAAAACCAGCTGGAACTTTAAGAGACACTACTCCAGTCCTACCACCAGTTTCTATGCAAACATTGTCGGATGAATTTGAAGTACAGAAACTACTTGACTCACGAGTCCATAATGGCCAGCTTGAATATCTGGTACGTTGGAAGGGTTACACTGAAGAGGATGATTCATGGGAACCCTCCACCAACCTCCATGCACCCAGACTAGTGAACCTTTTTCATAGACGTTACCCAGATAGACCACGACCTCAAGTGCAGGGACCACTTGCTTGAAGAGGGGGTGATGTCAGGGCTAGCCCTTTAAGCAGACCCCTCCTACAAAGTCTTCATAAGCCTTGCGCACCTGCACTCAGGTGCTTAGTATTTTGTTTGCTACCTAACAGACAGTGATTCCTAAATCTGAGCTCCAACTTTGTCTTCAGACACGCTATTGCAGTTTTCCTAAATCCTCATTCTTTGTGAAGATTGCTAACTCAGGAAATCCACTCTTAACAACTTAGAGGATTATTTACAACTCCAGCCTGTTTGTTTCCATACACACGCTGACTTCACAGCACACAGCGGACTAGAACCACGCAGCGCCTGTCAGCTCTCATTTCATTACGGAGCGCAACTTCCACGCTGCTCTTACCTTCGGCAGCTCACTCCTGTTACCTCCAAGCGTTAGCGTTCTCACACGCTGACAACCTAAGAGACTCCGTTATCACTTGGCTTCTCATAAGCCCCAAATTCCACTAAAGTCTGCCCTGAACTGGATTAAGATCTCCGGGGAACGAAGTCCTGTCACGCCCAATCTTGTGACGTCACGCTGTGTTCCGAACACAGCCAGCTGCAGACCGCTCAGCATCCTAGTAGCACCATATTAACTGTATATAATTTGGAAGAACTTTATCACTCAAGCTGTGCATTAACCAATCTGTGCACTCAGTCTATTGGGATTCACCCTTACCCCAGCTGTGTACGGTTTAGTATAGCTGATAGCTGTACTGAAACTTATTATCTACTATTTCAACCTCTATCAACTCACAAGGGTAACACTGTTGCCATTACACAATATTGGTAACAATATCCCGAGTGATACAAAACATCTCTAGACCTTTAAGAAAACAATTAATTCCGCAACTGAGACCAAAAGAGACTTCAGACCAAAGGGTTTCTTGCAACCCTCACATAATACTAAGCCTAAAAATAATGGATCCAGCGGAATTACCGCAGATTGTTTACAATCTTTCACAGAAGGTAGACCAGCTCTCCCAGGGACTACGAGAGCTCCAGCTAGAGAACCAAACTCTCCGTGGTATACTTAAAGACACCATCAGTCATAGGGCTTCTCTTACTGAGTTGTCCCCTGAACCCCAGGTTTCCCTACCAGAAACATTTGCTGGTAATAGGAAGCAATACCAACAATTTAAAAATGCTTGCAATTTGCTCTTTACCCTCAAACCCAAGACTTATAGTACAGATAGAATTAGAGTTCTCACTATAGTCTCTTTTCTCAGGGGTGAACCTCGTGTCTGGGCCGACACTTATTATGAAAATAACGACCCCATCCTATCTTCACTACAATCCTTTTTCACTAGTATGGATGAGTTATATCAGGACACGGATGTCCAACTCACCGCTGAGGCTAAGATGAGGGCTCTCAAGCAAGGCCGCAGGGCCGTAGAAGATTATGTCACCGAATTCAAACAATACAGTTCGGATTCACAGTGGAACGCTGTTTCGCTACGAAACCAATTTAGGCTTGGGCTATCCGATCAAATCAAGGATGAGCTTGCGAGAATGGAGATGCCTGATAGTCTTGAGTCCATGATCAAACTTGTCATACAAATAGACAGGAGGTTGAGGGAAAGGAAACTTGAACGTTCCTATGCTACTTCACAGACAACAGCAGCCACCTCCTACCCTCACTCTACTCCTCCACATAAAACTACTGAAGAACCCATGGACCTAGGTATCATCAGAGGCCCGATTTCTTCACAAGAAAGAACACGGGGAAGAAATCTGCAGCTTTGTATGTACTGTGCTAGCCCAACCCATTCCGTTAAGGACTGTCCTGTACTTATCAAGTCTAAGAAAAGTAAGTCACTTGTTTGTACTATACATTCAACAATCACCTATAACCCTATTTACTGTCGTGTTCCTTTGTCTCTACAGTGGCAGCAGCAGAAAATCAACATTGAAGCAATTGTTGACTCCGGAGCCAGTGGTTGTTATATTGATTTAAACATTGTTAAAATTAATAAAATTCCTTTTGAGTGCAAGCAAAAACCTGTCTGCATTAGAGTTATTGACGGAACGCCAATTAAAACTGGTCCGATTCTTCACCACACTAAACCTCTTATGGTACAGACTCCAACAGGTCATACAGAATATTTGGTGTTTGATATACTGCCTTCTCCTCTCTTTACAGTAGTATTAGGACTGTCTTGGTTGCAGTTGCATCAACCCACCATAGATTGGAAGGATTTACAGGTTTCTCTCAATTCCGACTATTGCCTATCATCCTGCTATTCTCACATTTCACTTGTTCAACAATCGACCGATTTAAACGTCCTACCTGCTGCCTATTCCGACTATTCTGATGTTTTCAGTAAGAAACATGCAGAGACGCTTCCTCCTCACAGACAGTACGACTGTCCTATTGAATTACAACCAGGAGCAACAATTCCCTTCGGACGCTTGTATCCTCTCAGCAAACCTGAACTTTATCATCTAAAGGACTACATCGATGAGAACCTTAAGAAAGGCTTCATACGTCCCTCTACATCACCAGCTGGGGCAGGGATTTTTTTTGTCCGCAACAAGGATAAGT
Organism: Bombina bombina; assembly: GCF_027579735.1. Lineage (NCBI taxonomy): Eukaryota > Metazoa > Chordata > Amphibia > Anura > Bombinatoridae > Bombina > Bombina bombina. Next base: position 846,737,626 of record NC_069504.1, on the reverse strand, counting down.
CTCTCAGACCTATCATTGATTACCGCGAGTTAAACAAGAAAACCATCAAGAATCGCTACCCGCTAACCCTCATTCCAGAGCTGATTGAGAGAGTCCATCAAGCAACCATCTTCACAAAGCTTGACCTCCGTGGGGCGTATAATCTGGTATGGATTAGAAAGGGTGATGAGTGGTTAACCGCATTCAGAACCAGATACGGGCATTTTGAGTATTTGGTTATGCCTTTCGGGCTGTGCAACGCCCCAGGAACTTTCCAGCACTTCGTGAATGACATTTTCAGGGATTTGTTGGACACTTGTATGATAATATATCTGGATGATATTCTCATATACTCCAACCATCCAGAAGATCATATTCAACATGTCCGTCTCGTTCTGGACAGACTCAGGAAACACCATCTTTATGCGAAACTCGAAAAGTGTATTTTCCACACCACTGAATTGTCATTCCTCGGATATCACATCAGTCCGCAGGGGATCAAGATGGAAGATACAAAGGTAACCGCAGTAACTGAGTGGAAACAACCTCAAAATAGGAAACAACTCCAACAATTCCTAGGTTTCTCTAACTATTATAGGAAGTTCATAAAGAACTTCTCTCAAATAGTCAAACCTCTGACTCGTCTAACTGGAACCAATAACCCATTCGTTTGGAATAAAGATGCCAGCACAGCTTTTGAACTTTTAAAGAAACGCTTCACAACAGCACCCATTCTACACTATCCTGACCCCAACTTACCCTATATCCTAGAAGTCGATTCCTCCGACTATGGGATAGGTGCTGTTCTCTCTCAACGTCTCTCAGATTCTTCTCCCATACATCCAATAGCTTTTTATTCCAAGGCACTCTCTCCTGCAGAGACCCACTATCCAATCGGAGAGAAGGAACTATTGGCGATAAGAAGATCGCTCGAGCATTGGAGACACCTCCTAGAGGGTACCATAAAACCCATTCAGATCATAACGGACCACAAAAACTTAGAATACTTACAAGAAAGTAAAACTCTTTCATCTCGTCAAGCTCGCTGGTGCCTATACTTCACCCGATTTAATTTCACCATCACTTATAGACCAGCAAGACTGAATGGCAAAGCTGATGCTCTTTCTCGTAAAGACTCTGATTACAGAACTCCAACTGAAGTTCAACACATTATTCCTCCAGAAAGATTCATAGGTTTCTCAAGCACCTTTTCCTGCAAGTTAAAATCTTCTGACATCAACCAGCATTGTGTATCAAAACATAAGTTACAGAAATGCCAGGACGGTCTATACTATCGTGATACAAAATTATATGTTCCTCCATCACTACAGCAGGAAATTTTACATCATAACCATGACATTCCAACTGCTGGACATCAGGGCATACGTCGCACTTTCGAAAAGGTCTCTAGGCACTACTGGTGGCCACATATGAAGAAGACTATAACAGAATATATCCAAAGTTGTGCTGTTTGTGCCTCATCCAAGACTCAGAACACTTCACCATATGGTCTCCTCATGCCTATTCAGGTCCCACAGAGACCCTCGCAACATGTAGGCCTAGACTTCATCGTCGAGCTCCCAAGATCTAACAATAATAACACAATCCTTGTCGCAGTAGATCTTTTCAGTAAGATGGCACATTTCATACCTTTCTCAAAATTACCTACTTCTGCAGAGACCGCCCAGCTATTCATTCAACATGTAATTAGACTACATGGTATTCCTCCAATTCTCACCTCAGACCGAGGAACACAGTTCACCTCCAGATTCTGGAGACAACTCTGTGATCAATTACACATCACCCATCGATATAGCACTTCCTTCCACCCACAAACGAATGGACAGACTGAACGGGTTAATCAATGGCTAGAACAATACATCCGCTGTTTCTGCACCCAACATCAGGACAACTGGTCAGACCTCCTTCCCTTAGCAGAATATTCTTATAATGATTCACTCAATTCCAGCACTAATATGACCCCATTCTACGCCAATTATGGGTTCCACCCATCATTCACTTTTTCTACACAGTCAGTTTCTCCTTCACCACTGGTTGACGAGTACACTAACAACTTAAAGGAGACATTTTCGACTCTCCATCGAAACATCAAACATGCTCAAGATACCCAAAGCCGTTACTACACTCTCAGACGCCGTCCAACCCCTGATTACAAGGTTGGAGACCTTGTCTGGCTCTCTACAAAGAACCTCCGCCTACAAGTTCCTTCTAGGAAATTGGGTAAACTTTTCATCGGTCCTTTCCCAATCTTGAAGGTCATCAACCCTAATGCCATGACCCTTGATCTTCCACGATCCCTACGAGTTCATCCCAGCTTCCATGTCTCCCTGTTAAAACCAGCTGGAACTTTAAGAGACACTACTCCAGTCCTACCACCAGTTTCTATGCAAACATTGTCGGATGAATTTGAAGTACAGAAACTACTTGACTCACGAGTCCATAATGGCCAGCTTGAATATCTGGTACGTTGGAAGGGTTACACTGAAGAGGATGATTCATGGGAACCCTCCACCAACCTCCATGCACCCAGACTAGTGAACCTTTTTCATAGACGTTACCCAGATAGACCACGACCTCAAGTGCAGGGACCACTTGCTTGAAGAGGGGGTGATGTCAGGGCTAGCCCTTTAAGCAGACCCCTCCTACAAAGTCTTCATAAGCCTTGCGCACCTGCACTCAGGTGCTTAGTATTTTGTTTGCTACCTAACAGACAGTGATTCCTAAATCTGAGCTCCAACTTTGTCTTCAGACACGCTATTGCAGTTTTCCTAAATCCTCGTTCTTTGTGAAGATTGCTAACTCAGGAAATCCACTCTTAACAACTTAGAGGATTATTTACAACTCCAGCCTGTTTGTTTCCATACACACGCTGACTTCACAGCACACAGCGGACTAGAACCACGCAGCGCCTGTCAGCTCTCATTTCATTACGGAGCGCAACTTCCACGCTGCTCTTACCTTCGGCAGCTCACTCCTGTTACCTCCAAGCGTTAGCGTTCTCACACGCTGACAACCTAAGAGACTCCGTTATCACTTGGCTTCTCATAAGCCCCAAATTCCACTAAAGTCTGCCCTGAACTGGATTAAGATCTCCGGGGAACGAAGTCCTGTCACGCCCAATCTTGTGACGTCACGCTGTGTTCCGAACACAGCCAGCTGCAGACCGCTCAGCATCCTAGTAGCACCATATTAACTGTATATAATTTGGAAGAACTTTATCACTCAAGCTGTGCATTAACCAATCTGTGCACTCAGTCTATTGGGATTCACCCTTACCCCAGCTGTGTACGGTTTAGTTTAGCTGATAGCTGTACTGAAACTTATTATCTACTATTTCAACCTCTATCAACTCACAAGGGTAACACTGTTGCCATTACACAATATTGGTAACAATATCCCGAGTGATACAAAACATCTCTAGACCTTTAAGAAAACAATTAATTCCGCAACTGAGACCAAAAGAGACTTCAGACCAAAGGGTTTCTTGCAACCCTCACAGTGCCCATCGCTGTCCCTTTCTGCTGTAAATAAATTTTACCATTAAAAGAGTTATTTTTGAGAATGAATTCTATGCAATTGAGAAGGAAACTTATTTGTACTTGGGACATATCTTTATCATTATTCAAATAGTGTTTTACAGCTACTAAACCTAAATCATGGTCAATGATCGTTTATAATGAACTGACATCACAGCTTACCAAAATATAATTTTCTTCCCATTTTATCTCCTTTACTAATTTTAAAAGTTCTGTAGAATCCTTTAAGTAGGCCGGTAAATCTTTCACATATTCTTGGAGAAATTTGTCTACATATAGGGACAAATTTGACGTGACAGAGACAACCCCGGATATTATAGGACGGCCTGGGGGATGTATTGGGTTTTTATGCAATTTTGGCAAATAATAAAAGACAGGTGTCCTTGGATATTCTATAATAAGAAATTGATACTCTGTGTAATAAGATTCATCTTTCTAGCTTCCCTCATCATTTCTACTATTTTGTCTTTTTGTTTATTTTTGGGGTTATTTTTTAAAATCAAATATGTTTCTTTATCTCCCAAAATTCTTTCTGCCACTTGAATATAGTCTTTAGTATTTAAAATTACAATCCCTCCCCCCTTATCCGCTGATTTTATAGATACATTTTTATTGTTACTGAGTTCTTTTAAAATATTATTTTCCTGTTTGGTTAGATTTTGTCCCATATTATTTTTAAAACGCAAGTTTACTTTCTCTAAATCTTTTTTTACTAAACTTTCAAACAGTTCTAGGTGAGCTCCTTTTTCTTGTGATGGGAAAAATTTTGATTTCGATTTTAAATTTGTATGTTGATAAATATCTAAATTTTTGTTGTCAATACAAGTCCTCTTTGACTTTTCTTGTATTGGATTTTTAATAAAATAACGTTTTAGGGTCATTTTTCTTATAAATTGATTTAGATTTACTAGATTTTCAAATTTATTCATGTGATTTGTGGGTGCATAATTTAGACCCTTATTTAATACTCTTTTTTGTTCTTCACTTAGTTCTGTATCACTAAGATTAAATACCCCTAGATTTTTTGTTATTGTTTTCTGTGAGTCTTTTGTTTTCCCCTGTTCTCTATTTCCTCTAAATTTCTTTTTTTGTTCCTTGTTTGTATCCCTTCTTTTGCTGTCATTAGGGGTTCCTCTAAAAAAACCTCTGAGGTTTGTTGGTCTTCTAATATTTGAAACCTATTTTCTGGGTGTGGAATATTTTTATGTTCAATACGTTTATCTTTCTGTTGTTCCTCTTTTTGATTAGTTTTGTCTGTTATTTTTTTATTAACTTTTTCTTTTGGTCTATTCTGTCTTATAAAATGAGAATCTCTGCTTTGATCTCTCTCTTTTCTTCTCCAATTGCCCCATCTGTTTATTTCATAGTTTTTATAATTGTCATTAAAATTTCTATCAAATCCCCATTCTCTATTTATGTAATTTCTGTGGTTATAATTTGTATCATAATTCCTATAACCCCTTCTATTATAAAAATTATTTCCAAACGGCTAGATTTAGAGTTCTGCGGCCAAAGGGGTGCGTTAGCTACGCTGGCTTTTTTTCTCCCGCACCTTTTAAATACCGCTGGTATTTAGAGTTCACAGAAGGGCTGCATTAGGCTCCAAAAAGGGAGCGTAGAGCATATTTACCGCCACTGCAACTCTAGATACCAGCGTTGCTTACGGACGCGGCCAGCTTCAAAAACGTGCTCGTGCACGATTCCCCCATAGGAAACAATGGGGCTGTTTGAGCTGAAAAAAAACCTAACACCTGCAAAAAAGCAGCGTTCAGCTCCTAACGCAGCTACATTGTTTCCTATGGGGAAACACTTCCTAAGTCTGCACCTAACACTCTAACATGTACCCCAAGTCAAAACACCCCTAACCCACCCCTAACCTTACACTTATTAACCCCTAATCTGCCGCCCCCACTATCGTTGACCCCTGCATATTATTATTAACCCCTAATCTGCCGCTCCGTACACCGCCGCAACCTAAATTATACCTATGTACCCCTAATCTGCTGCCCCTAACATCGCTGACCACTATGTTATATTTATTAACCCCTAATCTGCCGCCCCCGCTATCGCTGACACCTGCATATTATTATTAAGCCCTAATCTGCCGCTCCGTACACCGCCGCAACCTACATTATCCCTATGTACCCCTAATCTGCTGCCCCTAACACCGCCGAGCCCTATATTATATTTATTAACCCCTAATCTGCCGCCCCCAACGTCGCCTCCACCTACCTACAATTATTAACCCCTAATCTGCCGTCCGGATCTCACCGCTACTATAATAAATGTATTAACCCCTAAAGCTAATTCTAACCCTAACCCTAACACCCCCCTAAATTAAATATAATTTAAATCTAACAAAATAAATTAACTCTTATTAAATAACTTATTCCTATTTAAAGCTAAATACTTACCTGTAAAATAAAACCTAATATAGCTACAATATAAATTATAATTATATTGTAGCTATTTTAGGATTAATATTTATTTTACAGGCAACTTTTTAATTATATTAACCAGGTACAATAGCTATTAAATAGTTAATAACTATTTAATAGTTACCTAGTTAAAATAATTACAAAATTACCTGTAAAATAAATCCTAACCTAAATTACAATTAAACCTAACACTACACTATCAATAAATTAATTAAATACAATACCTACAATTATCTACAATTAAACCTAACACTACACTATCAATAAATTAATTAAATACAATATCTACAAATAAATACAATGAAATAAACTAACTAAAGTACAAAAAATAAAAAAGAACTAAGTTACAAAAAATAAAAAAATATTTACAAACAATAGAAAAATATTACAACAATTTTAAACTAATTACACCTACTCTAAGCCCCCTAATAAAATAACAAAGCCCCCCAAAATAAAAAAATGCCCTACCCTATTCTAAATTAAAAAAGTTCAAAGCTCTTTTACCTTACCAGCCCTGAAAAGGGCCCTTTGCGGGGCATGCCCCAAAGAATTCAGCTCTTTTGCCTGTAAAAAAACCACATACAATACCCCCCCAACATTACAACCCACCACCCACATACCCCTAATCTAACCCAAACCCCCCTTAAATAAACCTAACACTAAGCCCCTGAAAATCTTCCTACCTTATCTTCACCTCGCCAGGTATCACACCGATCCATCCTGGCTCCGATGTCTTGATCCAAGCCCAAGCGGGGGGCTGAAGATCTCCATGATCCGGCTGAAGTATTCATCCAAGCGGGAGCTGAAGAGGTCCATGATCCGACTGAAGTCTTCTATTAACGGCATCTTCAATCTTCTTTCTTCCGGATCCATGTTCATCCCGCCAACGCAGAACATCCATCTTCACCGACGACTTCCCGACGAATGACGGTTCCTTTAAGGGACGTCATCCAAGATGGCGTCCCTCGAATTCCGATTGGCTGATAGGATTCTATCAGCCAATCGGAATTAAGGTAGGAAAATTCTGATTGGCTGATGGAATCAGCCAATCAAAATCAAGTTCAATCTGATTGGCTGATCCGATCAGCCAATCAGATTGAGCTTGCATTCTATTGGCTGATCGGAACAGCCAATAGAATGCGAACTAAATCTGATTGGCTTATCGGATCAGCCAATCGGATTGAACTTGATTCTGATTGGCTGATTCTATCAGCCAATCAGAATTTTCCTACCTTAATTCCGATTGGCTGAGAGAATCCTATCAGCCAATCGGAATTCGAGGGACGCCATCTTGGATGACGTCCCTTAAAGGAACCGTCATTGGTCGGGAAGTCGTCGGTGAAGATGGATGTTCCGCGTCGGCGGGATGAACATGGATCTGGAAGAAAGAAGATTGAAGATGCCATTGATAGAAGACTTCAGTCGGATCATGGACCTCTTCAGCTCCCGCTTGGATGAAGACTTCAGCCGAATCATGGACATCTTCAGCCCCCCGCTTGGGCTTGGATCAAGACATCGGAGCCAGGACGGATCGGTGTGATACCCGGCGAGGTGAAGATAAGGTAGGAAGATCTTCAGGGGCTTAGTGTTAGGTTTATTTAAGGGGGGTTTGGGTTAGATTAGGGGTATGTGGGTGGTGGGTTGTAATGTTGGGGGGTATTGTATGTGTTTTTTTTTACAGGCAAAAGAGCTGAATTCTTTGGGGCATGCCCCGCAAAGGGCCCTTTTCAGGGCTGGTAAGGTAAAAGAGCTTTGAACTTTTTTAATTTAGAATAGGGTAGGGCATTTTTTTATTTTGGGGGGCTTTGTTATTTTATTAGGGGGCTTAGAGTAGGTGTAATTAGTTTAAAATTGTTGTAATATTTTTCTAATATTTGTAAATATTTTTTTATTTTTTGTAACAGTTCTTTTTTATTTTTTGTACTTTAGTTAGTTTATTTCATTGTATTTATTTGTAGATATTGTATTTAATTAATTTATTGATAGTGTAGTGTTAGGTTTAATTGTAGATAATTGTAGGTATTGTATTTAATTAATTTATTGATAGTGTAGTGTTAGGTTTAATTGTAACTTAGGTTAGGATTTATTTTACAGGTAATTTTGTAATTATTTTAACTAGGTAACTATTAAATAGTTATTAATTATTTAATAGCTATTGTACCTGGTTAATATAATTACAAAGTTGCCTGTAAAATAAATATTAATCCTAAAATAGCTACAATATAATTATAATTTATATTGTAGCTATATTAGGGTTTATTTTACAGGTAAGTATTTAGCTTTAAATAGGAATATGTTATTTAATAAGGGTTAATTTATTTCATTAGATTTAAATTATATTTAACTTAGGGGGGTGTTAGGGTTAGGGTTAGACTTAGCTTTAGGGGTTAATACATTTATTATAGTAGCGGTGAGATCCGGACGGCAGATTAGGGGTTAATAATTGTAGGTAGGTGGAGGCGACGTTGGGGGCGGCAGATTAGGGGTTAATAAATATAATATAGGGGTCGGCGGTGTTAGGGGCAGCAGATTAGGGGTACATAGGGATAATGTAGGTTGCGGCGGTGTACGGAGCAGCAGATTAGGGGTTAATAATAATATGCAGGTGTCAGCGATAGCGGGGGCGGCAGATTAGGGGTTAATAAATATAACATAGTGGTCGGCGATGTTAGGGGCATCAGATTAGGGGTACATAGGGATAATGTAGCTGGCAGAGGTGTACGGAGCGGCAGATTAGGGGTTAAAACATTTAATAGAGTGGCGGCGATGTGGGGGGACCTCGGTTTAGGGGTACATAGGTAGTTTATGGGTGTTAGTGTACTTTAGAGCACAGTAGTTAAGAGCTTTATAAATCGGCGTTAGCCCAGAAAGCTCTTAACTACTGACTTTTTTCTGCGGCGGGAGTTTTGTCGTTAGATTTCTAACGCTCACTTCAGCCACGACTCTAAATACCGGCGTTAGAAAGATCCCATTGAAAAGATAGGATATGCAAATGGCGTAGGGGGATCTGCGGTATGGAAAAGTCGCGGCTGCAAAGTGAGCGTTAGACCCTTTTCTGACTGACTCCAAATACCAGCGGGCGGTAAAAACCAGCGTTAGGAGCCTCAACTCTAAATCTAGGCCATAATGTCTATATGTATTATTTCTATTAAATTCTTCATAAGTATTTCTTCTTGGGTAATTTACATATTCATCCCTTTCTATTTTTCTGCCTTTATTATAATGGATTTGTTTCCACTTTTCTTCCTTATTTTCATTGTTCTCTATTGTTTCTTTCTCTAAATTTGTCATATTATCTTTGTCTTTCACCACATCTTTTTTATTTTTAAAAATATGTGTATCATCTCTTTCTATTATATTCTCTTCAGTTAATTCCTCTAGATTTGTTTCTTTTTTTGAATCTATATTGTAGTCATTTTCATCTCTTTCATATTTATTTCTCTTTCTATTCAATAATTGCTCTTTAACTTCTTTTAGAGTTGTTTTTAAATGATCTTCTTTTTCTTTATATTTATTGTGATTCTTAAAATTTTCTAGAATTTCTTTGTAAGTTTCAAATTCTATAGCCAGTTGATCTAATGATTCTCCTCTAGCTTTTATCACAATTTCAATTAAATCTAAAGAAGCTTTTTTAAGTACATTATACCAATTAGTCGACCATTTACCTATTTTAACATTTTTCACATATTCTATTTTGTAATAACTTTATCCACCTGTAGTTTAAAATGTTTTAATAGGGTAGTATTTAGGAATTATAGAGAATGGATTTGTTTTCCCTGAGAGAAGAGATTTTGGGGGATTTTGAAAATGATAAAGTTAATGGTGAAAATATACATCAAAATAAAAATATCAATATTGAACATACATTTAAAAATTTAGAAAAGTTAATGGTCAAGGAACTAAAGCAAAAAATGAAATGGAAGTAGCCTTTATGAGAAAATATCTAGAAAGTGAAATGGTTCCAAGAGGCTTAAGGGTAAAAAAGGATTGTACTTTTGACCTAAATAAAAAATGGTCGACTAATTGGTATAATGTACTTAAAAAAGCTTCTTTAGATTTAATTGAAATTGTGATAAAAGCTAGAGGAGAATCATTAGATCACCTGGCTATAGAAATTGAAACTTACAAAGAAATTCTAGAAAATTTTAAGAATCACAATAAATATAAAGAAAAAGAAGATCATTTAAAAACAACTCTAAAAGAAGTTAAAGAGCAATTATTGAATAGAAAGAGAAATAAATATGAAAGAGATGAAAATGACTACAATATAGATTCAAAAAAAGAAACAAATCTAGAGGAATTAACTGAAGAGAATATAATAGAAAGAGATGATACACATATTTTTAAAAATAAAAAAGATGTGGTGAAAGACAAAGATAATATGACAAATTTAGAGAAAGAAACAATAGAGAACAATGAAAATAAGGAAGAAAAGTGGAAACAAATCCATTATAATAAAGGCAGAAAAATAGAAAGGGATGAATATGTAAATTACCCAAGAAGAAATACTTCTGAAGAATTTAATAGAAATAATACATATAGACATTATGGAAATAATTTTTATAATAGAAGGGGTTATAGGAATTATGATACAAATTATAACCACAGAAATTATATAAATAGAGAATGGGGATTTGATAGAAATTTTAATGACAATTATAAAAACTATGAAATGAACAGATGGGGCAATTGGAGAAGAAAAGAGAGAGATCAAAGCAGAGATTCTCATTTTATAAGACAGAATAGACTAAAAGAAAAAGTTAATCAAAAAATAACAGACAAAACTAATCAAAAAGAGGAACAACAGAAAGATAAACGTATTGAACATAAAAATATTCCATACCCAGAAAATAGGTTTCAAATATTAGAAGACCAACAAACCTCAGAGTTTTTTTTAGAGGAACCCCTAATGACAGCAAAAGAAGGGATACAAACAAGGAACAAAAAAAAGAAATTTAGAGGAAATAGAGGACAGGGGAAAACAAAAGACTCACAGAAAACAATAACAAAAAAATCTAGGTTTGCCCCCAGTTATGCCAATTTATATATGGGATTGTTCGAAGAAAAATTTATTCTTACACATAACTGGGAGGCAAACCTTGTGCTATATTGCAGGTATATAGACAATATGATAATTATATGGTGAGGAGAAGTAGAACTATTACATCTTTTTATAGAAGATTTAAACAATAACAGATATGGACTCAAATTTACCCATGAAATAAGTTGCACACAATTGTCTTTCTTAGATATCGAAATAGAAATAAAAAATCAAGAAATTGTTACAAAAAACTTTTAAAAAAAAGTTAATACAAACAACTATATACATGCGGATAGCTGTCATCACAAGAATTGGAAGAGAAATATTCCAAAAGGGCAGTTTTTAAGATTAAAGAAAAATTGTACGAATACTGAAGACTATATAGAACAAGAAAACATACTTGAAGAAAAATTCGTGGACAGAGGTTATAAGAGAGAAGATATAAAAAAGGTGAAAGAAGATATAAGTCAAATAACCCAAACTGAAATTCTAACTAAGAAAAAAGACTTGCAAAAGAAAGAAGGATCAACAATTTCAGTACCATTTATAACTACTTATAACAATCAACACAGTATACTAAATAAAATTTTAAATAAACACTGGAATATTTTAAAAATGGATCCTCTTATGGGGAAAGAATTAAATGAAAGACCCCAATTGATTTTTAAAAAAGCAAAAAAAATTAAAAATATACTATGTCCAAGTGAACTTAAACAAAAAAATGTGAAAAATCAAGTAGATTTATACAATAAAAGTCTATCAGGGATTTACCCATGTCATTTATGTACTGCCTGTAAACATAGTTCTAAAACAAAACAAGTAAAATCCACAGTAACAGCTAAAGAATATAAAATTAGAGATATGATTAGGTGTAGAGATAAAAATGTAATCTATCTAATTCAATGTTCATGTTTGAAACAGTACCTAGATCAAACTAGCAGACCTCTAAAAGATAGGATAGGTGAACACCTAAATAACATTAAAAATGGATTTGAAGGACATCTTTTATCAAAGCATTTTAAAGAAAAACACAATCAGAGTACATTAGGTTTTAAATTCTGGGGTATAAAATGTATAAAGAAAAATTGGAGGGGAGGAAATCATGAGGAAGAACTTTTATATTATGAAGCTGAACTTATATATAATTTTAAAACTCATACCCCCTAGGATTAAATGCAGAATTAGATCTAAATCCCTTTATACATAGAAGATAAAAAATAAATTATTCCAATTAAATTTTAATAAGTTTTAATATAAAAATCTCCAAATATCAATTTTAGATATTATCTTTCTGGGTATAATAAAATGTAGTAGTTTTAACTTTAGTGGATTATATTTTTTGAATAATCCAATTATTGTAATTTTATTAAAATGGTTTGTATAGCATATATGAATGAATTGGTAGGTCTAAATTTATATAAAGCAACCTGTTATACTGTTTTGATAGCTAGGTTAGGACCCCTAATTTATTTAATAAATATCCCTTTAATAGTATTTTAAAAAAAATTCTAAATAATTTCTGAATAAGAATTTTTTAAAATATAGACATTTTATAATGATAAAGTTTTTATATAAATGTATATGAAGGAACAAATTGTCTGAACCAAGAAGCGGTAACTTATTAAAAATTGATATGTTAGCATGAGAATTACTTCTAAGCTGTTCAATAAATATCTTTTTATGAGTATGTAAAACAACTAGTAAAGTTACTAAATTAGAAAATTTTAAGTGTTAATTTATCACAACAGACTGTTTATTACACATTTTTATTTAATCTTCATTTTAGTTTCTGTGTATATATGTCAATATAGTAATGACAGGGGCGCGATCCGATAAACGGCGTAGTTTGCGGCGCAAGCGAGGGAACCCGCGTCACCCGCAGTTTCAGCTCACAACTCGAGCTATCCCATATGCTGCATCATCAGATGCTAACGTGCCGTAAGTCGGATAAACCAGCGATGTCCAGAAATCTGCGCAAGTACAAATTTCTGGCGTCGCCAGTGACTTACGGCACGTTAGAAACTGCCGGCGCCTACAAAACCTGACTAAAGTCTAAATCACCCGCACTGTCTAACACGCCTCCCTAACATAGCCCGACACGTCTAACCCTCTATCCGCTATCCCCCTTCACTATCCTAACAATAAAATATGTATTAACCCCTAAATCGCCGCTCCAAAACCCCGCCGCAACCTAATAAAGTTATTAACCCCTAAACCGCCGCCAGCTATATTAAATCTATAACCCCCTAAAGTGAGCCCCTAACACCGCCGCCATCTACCTTACCTGCCCCCTAAAGTGAGCCCCTACCCCGCCGCTATCTATTTTAAAATTATTAACCCCTAATCTAATCCCCCTACACCGCCGCCAGCTATATTAACTATATTAACCCTAATTATATTAGGGTTAATATAGTTAATATAATTATTATATTATATATATTAACTATATTAACCCTAATTATATTAGGGTTAATATAGTTAATATCGTTATTATAATATATATATAAAGTATAACAACCCTATCTAACTCTAACATCCCTAACTAAACTCTTATTAAAATAAATCTAATATTAATATTATTAATTAAAATATTCCTATTTAAATCTAAATACTTACCTATAAAATAAACCCTAAGATAGCTACAATATAATTAATAATTACATTATAGCTATGTTAGGGTTTATATTTATTTTACAGGTAAATTGTTAATTATTTTAACTAGGTATAATAGCTATTAAAAAGTTATTAACTATTTAATAGCTACCTAGTTAAAATAATTACCCAATTACCTGTAAAATAAATCCTAACCTAAGTTACAAATACACCTATACTATCAATAAATTAAAGAAACTACAAATATCTATCTAAAAATACAATTAAATAAACTAAACTACAAAAAAAACAAACACTAAATTACAAAAAATAAAAAAAAGATTACAAGATTTTTAAGCTAATTACACCTATTCTAAGCCCCCTAATAAAATAATAAAGCCCCCAAAAATAAAAAAATTCCCTACTCTATTCTAAATTAAAAAAAGTTCAAAGCTCTTTTACCTTACCAGCCCTTAAAAGGGCCTTTTGTGGGGGCATGCCCCAAAGAAAACTGCTCTTTTGTCTGAAAAAAAAAACACAATACCACCCCCCAACATTACAACCCACCACCCACATACCCCTAATCTAACCCAAACCCCCCTTAAATAAACCTAACACTACCCCCCTGAAGATCTCCCTACCTTATCTTCACCACGCCGAGCCGAACTCCTCATCCGATCCGGGCGATGTCTTCCAGCAAGCGGCAGTGAAGTCTTCTTCCATCCGGGCGATGTCTTCAAGCAAGCGGCAGAGAGTCTTCCATCGGCGATGTCTTCAAGCAAATCGGCATCTTCAATCTTCTTTCTTTGCTCCTCCGCCGCGGAGCATCCATCCGGCACGACGACTTCCCGACGAATGCGGTTCCTTTAAATGACGTTATCCAAGATGGCGTCCGTCGAATTCCGATTGGCTGATAGGATTCTATCAGCCAATCGGAATTAAGCTAGAAAAATCTGATTGGCTGATTGAATCAGCCAATCACATTCAAGTTCAATCCGATTGGCTGAACCAATCAGCCAATCGGATTGATCTTGAGTCTGATTGGCTGATTCAATCAGCCAATCAGATTTGTCTAGCTTAATTACGATTGGCTGATAGAATCCTATCAGCCAATCGGAATTAGATAAACGCCATCTTGGATGACGTCATTTAAAAGAACCTCATTCGTCGGGAAGTCGTCGTGCCGGATGCATGCTCCGCGGCGGAGGAGCGAAGAAAGAAGATTGAAGATGCCGATTTGCTTGAAGACATCGCCGATGGAAGAAGACGCTCTGCCGCTTGCTTGAAGACATCGCCCGGATGGAAGAAGACTTCAATGCCGCTTGCTGGAAGACATCGCCCGGATCGGATGAGGAGTTCGGCCCGGCGTGGTGAAGTTAAGGTAGGGAGATCTTCAGGGGGGTAGTGTTAGGTTTATTTAAGGGGGGGTTTGGGTTAGATTAGGGGTATGTGGGTGGTGGGTTGTAATGTTGGGGGGTGGTATTGTGTTTTTTTTTTCAGGCAAAAGAGCAGTTTTCTTTGGGGCATGCCCCCACAAAAGGCCCTTTAAAGGGCTGGTAAGTTAAAAGAGCTTTGAACTTTTTTTAATTTAGAATAGGGTAGGGAATTTTTTTATTTTGGGGGGCTTTATTATTTTATTAGGGGGCTTAGAATAGGTGTAATTAGCTTAAAAATCTTGTAATCTTTTTATTATTTTTTGTAATTTAGTGTTTGTTTTGTTTTTTGTAATTTAGTTTATTTAATTGTATTTTTAGATAGATATTTGTAGTTTCTTTAATTTATTGATAGTGTAGGTGTATTTGTAACTTAGGTTAGGATTTATTTTACAGGTAATTGGGTATTTATTTTAACTAGGTAGCTATTAAATAGTTAATAACTATTTAATAGCTATTATACCTAGTTAAAATAATTAACAATTTACCTGTAAAATAAATATAAACCCTAACATAGCTACAATGTAATTATTAATTACATTGTAGCTATCTTATAGTTTATTTTATAGGTAAGTATTTAGATTTAAATAGGAATATTTTAGTTTATAATATGAATTAGATTTATTTAATAAGAATTTAGTTAGGGGTGTTAGGGTTAGATAGAGTTAATATAGTTTATATAAATACTATAGTAACTATATTAACTATATTAACCCTAATATAATTAGGGTTAATATAGTTAATATATATAATGTAATAACTATATTAACTATAATATACTTAGGGTTAATATAGATAATATAGCTGGCGGCGGGGTAGGTAGATTAAATTAGGGGTTAATAATTTTAATATAGATGGCGGCGGTGTAAGGGGTTCACATTTGGGGATAGATCAGTTAGATGGTGGCGGTTTTAGGGGCTCACAGTAGGGGTTTAGTTTATGTAGATGGCGGGGGTTTAGGGGTTAAATACTTTATTAGGGATTGCGGCGGGGGATCGCGGTTGACAGGGAGATAGACATTGCGCATGCGTTAGGTGTTAGGTTTTATTTAGCAGATCGCGGTTGACAGGGAGATAGACATTGTGCATGCGTTAGGTGTTAGGTTTATTTAGCAGCCAGTTTAGGGAGTTACGGGGCTCCAATAGTCAGCATAAGGCTTCTTACGGCTGCTTTTTGTGGCGAGGTGAAAATGGAGTAAGATTTCTCAATTTTCGCCACGTAAGTCCTTACGCTGTATATTGGATACCAAACTGCGCGGGTTTGGTATACCTGCCTATGGCCCAAAAAACTACGGGCGACAGCAGAAATATACGCGCGTAACTTCTAGGTTACGCCGTATATAGGATACCAAACCCACGCAAATATTGGCGTCGCCAGCTTTTGCGGGCGACGATTTTTATCGGATCGACCCCCAGATTTGAAATATAAGGAAGATATGTGTTAGAAAGTAAGACTTGTAATATCCCTTTAAGAAACAATTAAGCAGATAATCATTAAAGCTATAAAAAGGTGGAATACACCTGAGGATATCATCTTGAAAAAGGCTCATTGCGAGCGGAAACGCGTTGATGATTCATAGGATACCACAGACTCAGATATACAGCCGTAAGAGATAGGCTTGGGTATCTAAAACTTCAAGGATCTGACAGTTTTACCATAAGCTGTGCATGACTTGTCCAGGAGATCGCTAACACACAATCGGGTAATATCAACATATACCTGCACCCAGAAGCAAGTGTAAAAGTTCCCTTTTTAGCCTGGAGGCAATAGAGGCGGACTGCCCATTGTCATCGGAAGGCGGGGGATTTGTTCAAACAAGCTAAGATCAGCGGTAGCCGAATCACGGTAAGCCGGTTTTGTTGCTTCACTAAAACCCACTGCTGGAAGCCGTAACAGAGGCTTACTTTGCGAGGAATACTTATGTTTCAAAAGGAACTGGAATACTAAGGTAAAAAGTGTTTTACAGAAACAAAGAACCCTGTCTAGAAATTTTTTTTTTATACAATTATTGCTAAAACGGTTACATTTGAAATATCAAAACAACGACAATAGAGACATTTGATTGGTCAATGGAAAGGAGTCTAATGAACTAAAGGATATAGATCCATCTCCTAGTATCTGCTATAAGCACCTTTGCACAAAACAAATTAAGAGACTTTGGAAAGTTTGTTTTATTTAGTATCTGCTAATAGCACCTTTTGCACAAAACAAAGTTAAGAGACTTTTAAAGGTTGTTTTATTATATGGTTTTAAAGTCAGTTTAAATGAATTATTGAATTGTTTAGTCTCAATTGTATTTTAAGAGTGCGCACTCTATAGTTTTATTTATATTTGTAATTAATAAATTTAATTTGTCTTTAGCCTTTGTGAGCGCTTCTTATATTTTTAGGTTTTAATTACAAATAGCTTACTTTATAGAACTAAATTACATGAAAAGGGAGCAAAAAAAATAATGAAAATATATTGCAATATTGTTTCATTATGTATAACTAAACATTTTATATACAAATCTCAAGGTGTTTACTGTTCATTTAAGCGATTTAGCTACAAAAATCTCCATAGACTTTATTGGTGATTTTCTGAATTATTGTGATCGGCACCATAGTTAAAGTCAACTTTATAGCATCAATGCACTACTGAGAGCTAGCTGAACACACTGGGTGAGACAATGACAAGAGCCATATATGTCCAACCACCAATTAACAGCCGGCACCAATTAGTGCATTTCTGCTCCTTAGCATACTTAGGTATGCTTTTTAACAAAACATACCAAGAGAACAAAGAAAGTCTATTAAAACTGAATGCTCTGAAAGTTTAATGTCCCTTTATTAAACAAAATATTTAGACATGTCTATTTATGACTTACGTGCTTCACTCGGGGGAGTCACTTGTTTAATTGTATAATTTGCATCAATACACAGACCTGAATCTGTAAAAAATAATAATAATATATAATAAGTGGGTATGTGAGAGCAGTTATGTCAGATGTGAAATTAAACTTTGCAGAAATGTAAATAGAAACAGTAATATAACAGGAGAGACTGACAGGACTCAAATACAGTCTCCTAGACATTTGCAGAGAGAAAACGTAAGACAGCAGTTGTAGCATTTTTACAAATCTGTCTCATTAGAGCTGAACTCCTGCTGGCCGCATAAACTAACTGCACTTGTCAATATTCAAGAGCAAGATGACAACTATAGAAGTAGACATTCCCTGTGAAGTGCAACAACTTTTATAAAATAAAAGAGCACATTATAACAAACAGATTTAGGTCTAGATTATGAGTGGAGCGCAAAATATCGCTTACGCAAAAGCAATGTTTTTGCTCCATTCAGTATGTAACACCAGTACACCAGTACAGGCAAATGTGCACTGGTATTACAAGTAAAGCACAATGTGAACACGATTGCATGGGAGCTTTGAGCTCACAAGAGACCACTTCTATAGGCTCAAATGGGAGCCTCGTTCTCATGCCAGCGAAGGGGTTAAGTCGCACAGCGTTGTGCAGCAAATATAAATATATATGTATATGAATATATACAGATATATTTACGTGTTTATATGTGTATATACAGTTATTAACACATACATATATATGTATATAAGCATTTACATATATATTTATAGAGAACACACACAGTTCCCCATAGACCGCAATGTAATGGCACTTTTCAGTGCTGTTTATTTCTTAACACCCTGCATCCCATCACATTTAGCCCATAAAACTGCTTTATGCAGTAATTTTTAAAAAAAAATTAAAGATGCTGAAATTTTTTATTTTTAACAGGGATACGCCCACTAAATTTTGGGGGCAATTGGGGGACCTTTTTAAAATTAACCAGAGGTCTGGTCTTTTTTCTATGGGACTTCCATAGCGCCGGTATTACGAGTCTGTCCTGGGAGGCCAAAAAGTGAGCGGTACACCCTACCCTGTCAAGATCAGTAACGCATTCTAAAGTCAGTAGTTAAGAGTTTTATGGTACAACGCCGTAACATAAAACTCATAACTAAAGTGCTAAAAAGTACACTAACACCCATAAACTACCTATTAACCCCTAAACCGAGGCCCTCCCGCATCACAAACACTATAATAATATTTTTAACCCCTAATCTGCCGCTCCGGACACCGCCGCCACCTACATTATATTTATGAACCCCTAATCTGCTGCCCCCAATGTCGCCGCCACCTACCTACACTTATTAACCACTAATCTGCCACCCCCAATGTCGCCACCACTATAATAAACATATTAACCCCTAAACCGCCACCCGCCCACCTCGCAAACATTAGTTAAATATTATTAACCACTAATCTGCCGTCCCTAACATCAATGCCACCTACCTTCTATCAGCCAATCAGAATCTAAGGGATGCCATCTTGGATGACGTCACTTAAAGGTACCCTCATTCGTCTTTAGTCATCGGATGAAGAGGATGCTCCGCGTCGGATGTCTTGAAAATGGATCCGCTCCGCGCAGGATGGATGAAGATAGAAGATGCCGTCTGGATGAAGACTTCTGCCCATCTGGAGGACCACTTCGCCTGTCTTGGATGAAGACTTCTCCCGGCTTCGTTGAGGACTTTGGCCCGGCTTGGATGAAGACTTCTCCCGGTAAGTCGATCTTCAGGGGGTTAGTGTTAGGTTTTTTAAGGGTGTATTAGGTGGGTTTTATTTTTAGGTTAGGGTTTCGGCTTGCAAAAGAGCTAACTGCCCTTATAAGGGCAATGCCCATCCAAATGCCCTCTTCAAGGCAATGGGGAGCTTAGTTTTTTTTTAGATAGTATTTTATTTGGGGGGTTGGTTGTGTGGGTGGTGGGTTTTACTGTTGGGGGGTGTTTGTATTTTTTTTTTACAGGTAAAAGAGCTGATTACTTTGGGGCAATGCCCTGCAAAAGGCCCTTTTAAGGGCTATTAGTAGTTTAGTTTAGGCTAGGGTTTTCTTTTTATTTTGGGGGTGCTTTTTTTTATTTTGATAGGGCTATTAGACTAGGTGTAATTAGTTTAAATATCTTATTATATATATTATTATTTTCTGTAAATTAGTGTGTTTTTTTTGTACTTTAGCTAATTTAATTTAATTGATTTAATTGTTGTTAATTTAGTTAATTTATTTAATTATAGTGTAGTGTTAGGTGTTAGCATAACTTAGGTTAGGTTTTATTTTACAGATAAATTTGTATTTATTTTAGCTAGGTAGTTATTAAATAGTTAATAACTATTTAATAACTATTCTACCAAGTTAAAATAAATAAAAAGTTGCCTGTAAATTAAAAAAAATAAATCCTAATATAGCTACAATGTAACTATTAGTTATATTGTAGCTATCTTAGGGTTTATTTTATAGGTAAGTATTTAGTTTTAAATATGAATAATGTAGTAAATGATAGTAATTTTCTTTAGATTTATTTAAATTATATTTAAATTAGGGGGTGTTAGGGTTAGGGTTAGACTTAGGTTTAGGGGTTAATATATTTAGTATTGTGGCGGCGATGTTGGGGACGGCAGATTAGGGGTTAATAAATCTAGGTAGGTGGTGTCGATGTTAGGGAAGGCAGATTAGGGGTTAATAATATTTAACTCATGTTTGCGAGGCGGGAGTGCAGCGGTTTAGGGGTTAATATGTTTATTATAGTGGCGGCTACGTTGGGGGCGGCAGCTTAGGGGTTAATAAGTGTAGGTAGGTGGCGGCGACATTGGGGCGGCATATTAGGGGTTAATAAATATAATTTAGGTGGCAGCGATGTTGGTGGCAGCAGATTAGGGGTTCATAAGTATAATGTAGGTGGCGGCGGTGTCCGGAGTGGCAGATTAGGGGCTAATAAGAATAATGTAGGTGTCGGCGATGTTGGGGCCAGCAGATTAGGGGTTAATAAGTGTAAGATTAGGGGTATTTAGACTTGGGGTTCATGTTAGGGTGTTAGGTGTAAACATAATTTTTATTTCCCCATAGAAATCAATGGGGCTGCGTTAAGGAGCTTTACGCAGCTTTTTTGCAGGTGTTAGACTTGTTCTCAGCTGGCTCTCCCCATTGATTCCTATGGAGGAAATCGTGCACAAGCACGTACGACCAGCTCACCGCTGACTTAAGCAGCGCTGGTATTGGAGTGCGGTAATGAGCAAAACTTTGCTCAACGCTCACTTCTTGTCTTTTAACAACTGGTTTGTAAAAACTCGTAATACCAGCGCTGCAGGTGAGTGGTGAGGGAAAACTGCTCGTTAGCACCGCACAGCCGCTAACGCGAAACTCGTAATCTAGCCAATTGTTACTATATACTTCCATAAGCAAAAATGCTTCTAGTAAAGTTATTACTGTTTATCTGCGGCATATGCACATATCCTGTGAGGGCTGTGCACCAATGGTGTGTATTTCTTCTGTGATTTATGTCATACAAGCCCCCGCTGACTCTCTGAGAAGGTGCAGTGTTTGAATACTGGTGCACGGGCCCTCACAAGATATGTGCGTATACCACACAAAATCAGTAATAACTTTTACTAAAAGCATTTTTGCTTATGGAAGTATACATGCACATTTCAGTTTTGATCTTTCTATCCCTTTAAATCCATGTGCCCATCACTTATGATAATTTATTTATTTATGTTACCCAGAACAGAAATCTGTCATGGCAAATCCAGAGGTGGAGCAGAGCAGCCTGGGTTTGTTACTAGGAAGGTCACAGGGGGTGGCCTTATAGGTCATCTGAAGTCCTTGGGCATAGCTGGCTGAGGTTGAGGGAGGGTATACTGCCATAGCTGAGCAGTTCGCATCTGAGTCTGGGAGCTTTTTGGGCAGGGTTTAGTTGTGATTAAAGGGATGTGTTACCTAACAAAATTATATCATCCATGTGAAAAAGCAGCTTTTAAACATGTTATAAAAGCTGCTAACAATTAAATAAAAACTAATACAGCAAAAGGCAAAGACATTGGTTCTTATGTGTGTGGAGTCCACAGGCTATGTAAATTAATAGTATTCATAAAGTGGGACAAATTCCCCATACCATCTTCTGGTTTTATTAAAGCAAATCGTACATTATACACTGTGTTGTATATATAATATGCTATAAGATATATATATATATATACATATATATATATATATATTGACGTCTATGATTAAGGCTACTAAGCCGAAACATGTCAGACGTGCTCTGACTGTTGTACCTTTTGTATCTTTTAATGTGACTTAATAAAGAAGTGATTTTACTGATTTGGAGGGTGCCAGTATCTCCTTTTTTGAAGTATATATATATATATATATATATATATATATATATATATATATATATATATATATTTATATATATCAACAAGACAAGACATCAAACAAGCAATACAGCACAGCCATTCATGCACATGGACCACATGCTACAGTAGCGGACCTAATCAAAAGAAGGCCCTGGTGCAAATATTTTTTTGGGACCCCCCCCAAAGGTAATTCAGTAGTAAGTAATAACAATAATATACACATACCCCCCAACTATCCCTATTTTTGCAAGACAGTCCCAATTTTTATATGATGTAGTGTGTGTATCTGCATGTATAAGTGTAAGCTATGTAGTGTGTGTGTGTATCTGTATGTATTAGTGTGTGTATCTGCATGTATAAGTGTAAGCTATGTAGTGTGTGTGTATCTGTATGTATAAGTGTGTGTGTAACTGCATGTATAAGTGTATGTTATATAGTGTGTGTGTGTGTATCTGCATGTATAAGTGTAAGCTATGTAGTGCATGTATCTGCATGTATAAGTGTATGCTATGTAGTATGTGTGTTTATCTGTATGTATAAGTGCGTGTGTATCTGCATGTATAAGTGTAAGCTTTGTAGTGTGTGTATGTGTATTTGCATGTATAATTGTAATCTATGTAATGTGTGTGCATCTGCATGTCTACGTGTATGCTATGTAGTGTGTGTATAGTCATGTATAAGTGTATGCTATGTAGTGTGTGTGTGTGTGTATCTGCATGTTTAGGTGTATGCTATGTAGTGTGTGTGTGTGTGTATCTGCATCTTTAAGTGTATGCTATGTATTGTTTGTGTGTGTGTATCTGTATATATAGGTGTGTGTGTGTATCTTCATGTATAAGTGTATGCTATGTAGTGTGTGTGTGTGTGTATCTGCATGTTTAGGTGTATGCTATGTAGTGTGTGTGTGTGTATCTGCATCTTTAAGTGTATGCTATGTATTGTTTGTGTGTGTGTATCTGTATGTATAAGTGTCTGTGTGTATTTACATGAATAAGTGTAAGCTATTTAATATGTGTGTATCTGCATGTATAAGTGTATACTATGTAGTCTCTGTGTATCTGCATGTTTAAGTGTATGCTATTTAGAGTGTGTATCTGCATGTATAAGTGTATTCTATGTAGTGTGTATATGTGTGTATCTGCATGTATAATTGTAAGCTATGTAGTGTGTGTGTGTATCTGCATGTATAAGTGTATGCTATGTAGTGTGTCTGTATCTGCATTTATAAGTGTATACTATGTAGTGTCTTTGTATCTGCATGTATAAGTGTATACTATGTAGTGTCTGTGTATCTGCATGTATAAGTGCATGCTGTATAGTGTGTGTGTGTATCTGCATGTATAAGTGTAAGCTATGTAGTGCATGTATCTGCATGTATAAGTGTATGCTATGTAGTTTGTGTGTGTATCTGCATGTATAAGTGTATGCTATGTAGTGTGTGTGTGTATCTTCATGTATAAGTGTATGCTATGTAGTGTGTGTGTATCTGCATGTTTAATTGTATGCTATGTAGTGTGTGTGTGTTTCTGTATGTATAGGTTTGTGTGTATCTTCATGTATAAGTGTATACTATGTAGTGTATGTGTCTGCTTGTTTAAGTGTATGCTATGTAGTGTGTGTGTGTATCTGCATCTTTAAGTGTACACTATGTATTGTTTGTGTGTGTATCTGCATGTTTAAGTGTAAGCTATGTATTGTGTGTGTATCTGTATGTATAAGTGTAAGCTATGTACAGGGAGTGCAGAATTATTAGGCAAGTTGTATTTTTGAGGATTAATTTTATTATTGAACAACAACCATGTTCTCAATGAACCCAAAAAACTCATTAATATCAAAGCTGAATAGTTTTGGAAATAGTTTTTAGTTTGTTTTTAGTTATAGCTATTTTAGGGGGATATCTGTGTGTGCAGGTGACTATTACTGTGCATAATTATTAGGCAACTTAACAAGAAACAAATATATACCCATTTCAATTATTTATTTTTACCAGTGAAACCAATATAACATCTCAACATTCACAAATATACATTTCTGACATTCAAAAACAAAACAAAAACAAATCAGTGACCAATATAGCCACCTTTCTTTGCAAGGACACTCAAAAGCCTGCCATCCATGGATTCTGTCAGTGTTTTGATCTGTTCACCATCAACATTGCGTGCAGCAGCAACCACAGCCTCCCAGACACTGTTCAGAGAGGTGTACTGTTTTCCCTCCTTGTAAATCTCACATTTGATGATGGACCACAGGTTCTCAATGGGGTTCAGATCAGGTGAACAAGGAGGCCATGTCATTAGATTTTCTTCTTTTATACCCTTTCTTGCCAGCCACGCTGTGGAGTACTTGGACGCGTGTGATGGAGCATTGTCCTGCATGAAAATCATGTTTTTCTTGAAGGATGCAGACTTCTTCCTGTACCACTGCTTGAAGAAGGTGTCTTCCAGAAACTGGCAGTAGGACTGGGAGTTGAGCTTGACTCCATCCTCAACCCGAAAAGGCCCCACAAGCTCATCTTTGATGATACCAGCCCAAACCAGTACTCCATCTCCACCTTGCTGGTGTCTGAGTCGGACTGGAGCTCTCTGCCCTTTACCAATCCAGCCACGGCCCATCCATTTTGCCCATCAAGACTCACTCTCATTTCATCAGTCCATAAAACCTTAGAAAAATCAGTCTTGAGATATTTCTTGGCCCAGTCTTGACGTTTCAGCTTGTGTGTCTTGTTCAGTGGTGGTCGTCTTTCAGCCTTTCTTACCTTGGCCATGTCTCTGAGTATTGCACACCTTGTGCTTTTGGGCACTCCAGTGATGTTGCATCTCTGAAATATGGCCAAACTGGTGGCAAGTGGCATCTTGGCAGCTGCACGCTTGACTTTTCTCAGTTCATGGGCAGTTTTTGGGGCCTTGGTTTTTCCACACGCTTCTTGCGACCCTGTTGACTATTTTGAATGAAACGCTTGATTGTTCGATGATCACGCTTCAGAAGCTTTGCAATTTTAAGATTGCTGCATCCCTATGCAAGATATCTCACTATTTTTGACTTTTCTGAGCCTGTCAAGTCCTTCTTTTGACCCATTTTGCCAAAGGAAAGGAAGTTGCCTAATAATTATGCACACCTGATATAGGGTGTTGATGTCATTAGACCACACCCCTTCTCATTACAGAGATGCACATCACCTAATATGCTTAATTGTTAGTAGGCTTTCGAGCCTATACAGCTTGGAGTAAGACAACATGCATAAAGAGGATGATGTGGTCAAAATACTCATTTGCCTAATAATTCTGCACTCCCTGTAGTGTGTGTATCAGGGATAGGCAAGGTGTCCGTACATGGACACTGGTGTCCGTGACTGGCCCTTGCAGTGTCCGCCACCCGTTTTGTGGAGGGGAGGGAGGAGTAGGACAGAGATGAATGCTGGTCCTCACTGCTCCGTGACCCAAGCGGCACTACGCTTAGTAGCAGGAAAGTGAGGGAAGAAGCAAGCTGCCTGCAGTCAACTAACCGTGAGTCATGACCCGTCCCAATTCCTTGATCTGTGCGGCAGTGTGGTGCTGTTGTCTGTGTGTAGAAGACCGCTGCCTACCTGAAAAACCTTACGTAACCAAGTAACCAACCATGATGATCATGCATCAATTATGCAGACTCTCAATATAACAAAAATAAAATAAAAGGTAATACCACAAGCAATCTTTTTATAAATGTTATTTTAAAGTTTTTTGATTAGATAACTAATTTGTACTTGTGGAACTAGACCAGGGGCATCCAACGTGCAGCCCATTTAACAGCAAAGTGTCACTCTCCTGACTTATAGAAACATAGAATATGTCGGCAGATAGGAACCATTCGGCCTATCTAGTCTGCCCAATTTTCTGAATACTTTCATTAGTTCCTGGCCTTATCTTATATCTAGCATAACGTTATGCCTATCCCATGCATGTTTAAACTACTTTACTGTCTCTACCACTTCTGCTGGATAGCTATTCCACCATGTATCCACTACCCTCTCTGTAAAGAGAGTGTTTTTTGATGTTTTTAAATTTAAAATCTACCTTGGTGTCCTTCACTAACGTCTGTACTTATAAAAATGTCTGCCACAGCCTTGGTCCATGCCTATCCCTGGTGTGTATCTGAATGTATAATTGTAATCTATGTAGTGTGTGTGTGTATCTGCATGTATAATTGTAAGCTATGTAGTGTGTGTGTGTATCTGCATGTATAAGTGTATGCTATGTAGTGTGTCTGTATCTGCATGTATAAGTGTATACTATGTAGTGTCTTTGTATCTGCATGTATAAGTGTATACTATGTAGTGTCTGTGTATCTGCATGTATAAGTGCATGCTGTATAGTGTGTGTGTGTATCTGCATGTATAAGTGTAAGCTATGTAGTGCATGTATCTGCATGTATAAGTGTATGCTATGTAGTTTGTGTGTGTATCTGCATGTATAAGTGTATGCTATGTAGTGTGTGTGTGTATCTTCATGTATAAGTGTATGCTATGTAGTGTGTGTGTATCTGCATGTTTAATTGTATGCTATGTAGTGTGTGTGTGTGTGTATCTGTATGTATAGGTTTGTGTGTATCTTCATGTATAAGTGTATACTATGTAGTGTGTGTATCTGCATCTTTAAGTGTACACTATGTATTGTTTGTGTGTGTATCTGCATGTTTAAGTGTAAGCTATGTATTGTGTGTGTATCTGTATGTATAAGTGTAAGCTATGTAGTGTGTGTATCTGAATGTATAAGTGTAAGCTATGTAGTGTGTGTGTATCTGCATGTTTAAGTGTATGCTATTTAGAGTGTGTATCTGCATGTATAAGTGTAAGCTATGTAGTGTGTGTGTATCTGCATGTTTAAGTGTATGCTATTTAGAGTGTGTATCTGCATGTATAAGTGTATTCTATGTAGTGTGTATATGTGTGTATCTGCATGTATAATTGTAAGCTATGTAGTGTGTGTGTGTATCTGCATGTATAAGTGTATGCTATGTAGTGTGTCTGTATCTGCATGTATAAGTGTATACTATGTAGTGTCTTTGTATCTGCATGTATAAGTGTATACTATGTAGTGTCTGTGTATCTGCATGTATAAGTGCATGCTGTATAGTGTGTGTGTGTGTATCTGCATGTATAAGTGTAAGCTATGTAGTGCATGTATCTGCATGTATAAGTGTATGCTATGTAGTTTGTGTGTGTATCTGCATGTATAAGTGTATGCTATGTAGTGTGTGTGTGTATCTTCATGTATAAGTGTATGCTATGTAGTGTGTGTGTATCTGCATGTTTAATTGTATGCTATGTAGTGTGTGTGTGTTTCTGTATGTATAGGTTTGTGTGTATCTTCATGTATAAGTGTATACTATGTAGTGTATGTATCTGCTTGTTTAAGTGTATGCTATGTAGTGTGTGTGTGTATCTGCATCTTTAAGTGTACACTATGTATTGTTTGTGTGTGTATCTGCATGTTTAAGTGTAAGCTATGTATTGTGTGTGTATCTGTATGTATAAGTGTAAGCTATGTAGTGTGTGTATCAGGGATAGGCAAGGTGTCCGTACATGGACACTGGTGTCCGTGACTGGCCCTTGCAGTGTCCGCCACCCGTTATGTGGAGGGGAGGGAGGAGTAGGACAGAGATGAATGCTGGTCCTCACTGCTCCGTGACCCAAGCGGCACTACGCTTAGTAGCAGGAAAGTGAGGGAAGAAGCAAGCTGCCTGCAGTCAACTAACCGTGAGTCATGACCCGTCCCAATTCCTTGATCTGTGCGGCAGTGTGGTGCTGTTGTCTGTGTGTAGAAGACCGCTGCCTACCTGAAAAACCTTACGTAACCAAGTAACCAACCATGATGATCATGCATCAATTATGCAGACTCTCAATATAACAAAAATAAAATAAAAGGTAATACCACAAGCAATCTTTTTATAAATGTTATTTTAAAGTTTTTTGATTAGATAACTAATTTGTACTTGTGGAACTAGACCAGGGGCATCCAACGTGCAGCCCATTTAACAGCAAAGTGTCACTCTCCTGACTTATAGAAACATAGAATATGTCGGCAGATAGGAACCATTCGGCCTATCTAGTCTGCCCAATTTTCTGAATACTTTCATTAGTTCCTGGCCTTATCTTATATCTAGCATAACGTTATGCCTATCCCATGCATGTTTAAACTACTTTACTGTCTCTACCACTTCTGCTGGATAGCTATTCCACCATGTATCCACTACCCTCTCTGTAAAGAGAGTGTTTTTTGATGTTTTTAAATTTAAAATCTACCTTGGTGTCCTTCACTAACGTCTGTACTTATAAAAATGTCTGCCACAGCCTTGGTCCATGCCTATCCCTGGTGTGTATCTGAATGTATAATTGTAAGCTATGTAGTGTGTGTGTGTATCTGCATGTATAATTGTAAGCTATGTAGTGTGTGTGTGTATCTGCATGTATAAGTGTATGCTATGTAGTGTGTCTGTATCTGCATGTATAAGTGTATACTATGTAGTGTCTTTGTATCTGCATGTATAAGTGTATACTATGTAGTGTCTGTGTATCTGCATGTATAAGTGCATGCTGTATAGTGTGTGTGTGTATCTGCATGTATAAGTGTAAGCTATGTAGTGCATGTATCTGCATGTATAAGTGTATGCTATGTAGTTTGTGTGTGTATCTGCATGTATAAGTGTATGCTATGTAGTGTGTGTGTGTATCTTCATGTATAAGTGTATGCTATGTAGTGTGTGTGTATCTGCATGTTTAATTGTATGCTATGTAGTGTGTGTGTGTGTATCTGTATGTATAGGTTTGTGTGTATCTTCATGTATAAGTGTATACTATGTAGTGTATGTATCTGCTTGTTTAAGTGTATGCTATGTAGTGTGTGTGTGTATCTGCATCTTTAAGTGTACACTATGTATTGTTTGTGTGTGTATCTGCATGTTTAAGTGTAAGCTATGTATTGTGTGTGTATCTGTATGTATAAGTGTAAGCTATGTAGTGTGTGTATCTGAATGTATAAGTGTAAGCTATGTAGTGTGTGTGTATCTGTATGTATAAGTGTGTGTGTATTTCCATGAATAAGTGTAAGCTATGTAATGTGTGTGTATCTGCATGTATAAGTGTATGCTATGTAGTGTGTGTATCTGCATGTATAAGTGTATTCTATGTAGTGTGTATATGTGTGTATCTGCATGTATAATTGTAAGCTATGTAGTGTGTGTGTGTGTGTGTGTATCTGCATGTATAAGTGTATGCTATGTAGTGTGTGTGTGTGTATCTGCATGTATAAGTGTATACTATGTAGTGTCTTTGTATCTGCATGTATAAGTGTATACTATGTAGTGTCTGTGTATCTGCATGTATAAGTGTATGCTGTATAGTGTGTGTGTATCTGCATGTATTAGTGTATGCTATGTAGTGTGTGTCTGTATCTGTATGTGTAAGTGTATGCTATGTAGTGTGTGTTTCTGTGTATTTGAGTGTGTGTACATGTACAGGTATATGTGTAGATTGTGTTACTGTGCATTTTTGCTGACTTCAAAGGCCAGAATCTAGAATATTAATGGGGAATGCAGAGAGCAGTTTTAAAGAACCTATTATTAAATGTCCAATTAGGATAAAAATATTTAGCACTGTCTCTGCAAAGGCTAATTAAATACAGAGCTCACATAGCTATACCACTGGTTTAAGCTTGTGTTTGATTTACTGCCTAAGAGTATTAAAAGATATGGCTTTAATTAGAATTTTATTTATAATTACTTTGGTCTTATGATTTTTTTAAGCCCCATCCCTGCTCAAGCCCACCACATATCACACTTTTGCCACGGGGAGGGCGATGTTGGGCTGTCCTTTTTTTGAATTTTGAAATGTCGGGAGGTATGATATACATGCTGCTCTTTATAATTATTTGGTGGATGGATGGACAGGCCTCTAACCTGCACTTATAAAAGGCTCTCCTTCATTAGGATTGTACACATTCTGCACAGGCCTATGTATAGACTGGCTGCTATGCCCCCCCCCCCCCCAGCACTTGGGCCCTGGTGCAACTGTACCTGCTGCACCAATTGTAGTTTCGCCTCTGACATGCCACACCGAACCATTCTGCCAGACCCATAGAATGCCAGCAGGTTCCAAAAAGGTATCAAAAGTTACACTCCTTTCCCAGGCAGTTATGGCTCCACCCCCAACCTCCTAGCTGTGGATTTTGTATCCTTGATGTGTCTGAGGTATAAGATACATAGGCAAACCAACAGTGAGTCAAATGCTACTTACCTGAACAGTTGTTTTCCTTTAGGTTCTCCAGTTTATTTGTCACATCTTGAAATACCTTGTTGTATTCCACTTCTACAGTGACATTTTCCTTGTATTCTATCGCTACAATAATATCATAATCCACAATGATACTTCCATTTCTGTCACAGAGAAAAAAAGATGTTATTTCAGGTCTAAAGTAATGTATAGAGATGTGCATTCATTTTCGGACGAATGCACATTCGTCACGAAAGTGGGATTTTCGTTTTCGTAAACGAAAATGAAAATGAAAATGAATGCACCAATGAAAACTAAAGACAAATAAAATTACTGATGAAAATCATTAGTATTCATTTGTTTCCTTTAATTTTTTAAGGGTTAAATGCATAACTTAACACTCTGGAAAGCACGTTAACCCGATCCTCTTCTTGCCAGTGCTGCGGCCGCACTAACAGGAGGCTTAGCGCGCTCTGCTCCCAGGCCTTGCAATAAAGTTAGTGCAGGTCCTTGGAACCGAAAGCGTAAAACCAGGTGTTAGCACGGCCGGGACTCTAGCAAGAAGAGGACCAGGTAAACAAGCTCTCCAGAGTGTGTTAAAGGGACACTGAACCCATATTTTTTCTTTTGTGATTCAGATAGAGCATGCAATTTTAATCAACTTTCTAATTTACTCCTATTATCACATTTTCTCCGTTCTCTTGCTATCTTTATTTGAAAAAGAAGGCATCTAAGCTATTTTTTTTGTTCAGGACCATGGACAGCACTTGTTTATTGGTAAGTGAATTTATCCACCAATCAGCAAGAACAACCCAGTTTGATCACCAAAAATGGGCCGGCATCTAAACTTACATTCTTGCATTTCAAATAAAGATTCCAAGAGAATGAAGAAAATTTTATAATAGGAGTAAATTAGAAAGTTGCTTAAAATTGCATGCTCTATCTGAATCATGAAAGAAAATATTTGGGTTCAGTGTCCCTTTAAGTATTTGTAGCTTTAAGTGAACTTTTAACCTTTAGCTTTGAAACATTAACATTCTTTTAACGAAAATGAATTTAAATATGTAATGAAAATAGTGCAGGCACGAATATTCGGGAAAAAGAATTTCCTCTAATATCTGAAACAAAATTTTTGTAAGAAGCATATTTTGGTTGTCCTGCACATGTCTAATAATGTGTATATTAGTATCAGATTCACTAAAAAATATGTCAAGGTTTGGACATTTTTTCACCCACAGACAATAAGAACAATTTGGGGGAAGAAAATTAAGGATAGTATTAGCAAAAAAATGTAAGAGAAAACCTGAAACTGGGATTAATGAAATGGACATTAAACTTAAAAACCCTGCATATGAAAGTGCAACAGAGAAACTGTCACAAATATTTTGCATGAGAAATGTTAGGGACATTCCATCCATAACTGAAATTCATTATCAGTGCAATTCAATTTTGTACACTTGTATTAGCAAAAATGTTTCCAATAAAGAAAAATACTTCTAATGAAAGCATTTATGTAACATACTTCTAAGCGAAAATGTCTCTTCTACAAGTTATCACTATTTTCAGTAAGAGTGTTTAGTGTGCATCTGCAGGTAAAGGATATCTAAATATGCTTTTATGCATCAGCATTTAAAAAGTGTGTCTGCTCAGATAGAACACAGTGGCTTGTGTCAAGTTAACTAAGTCATCAGTAAAGCAGTACAAGCTATTGCCACCTCTCTGAGCAGAGACACGCTGTTTAAAATGCTGATGCATGATAGCATATTTAGATATTCCTCATGTTAATATGCACAATAAAAGTTCAATCTAAATCAGAAAAGTTTAATATTCACTTCCAGGTCCCTTTCCCAACTCCTAGATTTAAAGGAGCGTAAAAGTGCAAAAAGAATATGTGCTAATATGAGCATTTTTTTATTGCACTGATACTTACTTATAAGTATGCATTTAACTCCTGTAAAAAGCGTAAACACACAGGACTAGATTGCAAGTGGCACGCTAATTTGCACGCAGTTACAAGCTGACAGTAAACTCGTGTGCATGAGTGCAAACAAACAGCAAGATTACAAGTTGGTGGTATGGTTATACCGCTGAAAAATTAGCCTTTGCGCGCGGAATGGCAGGTCTCTCTTATAACAAGTTGCGGCGG
Organism: Bombina bombina; assembly: GCF_027579735.1. Lineage (NCBI taxonomy): Eukaryota > Metazoa > Chordata > Amphibia > Anura > Bombinatoridae > Bombina > Bombina bombina. The sequence goes on along the minus strand of NC_069504.1, from coordinate 846,704,954 downwards.
TATGGCTATAAAGCGTTTTAGCCTGTACCGCAACTCTACATACTGCACTCAAAAAATGGCTTTTGAGTGTGGAATTTTCATTGCACCTGTATTACAGGTTGTGCGGTCCAGCTATTACGCTAGCCTTATAGCTTATACGCCACGATCCATTCCGCGATCAGAGACCAGTAGTTATGTATTTTACTAAACAAAAATGTTTCGCAAAACTTATCATTTTTTTTACAAAGTACACTAACACCCATAAACTACACTATTAACTCCTAAACCGTCACCCCCCTCCGCATCGCAAATACAATATTAAACTTATTATTAACCCCTAATCTGCCGCCAACCCACATCTCCAACACTAAAATAAAGTATTAAACCCTAAACCGCCGACCCCCACATTGCCAACACTAAATAAACCAATTAAGCCCTAAACATAAAAAAAAAATATTTGTATTTTAAAATATAGATTTCTAAATATATCTATATATATCTATGCCTGCATATATTTATATTGATATATAGGTATAATTATAAATATAGTTAACGGGGTCATGATATCCAAAGTTCTGATGGTAGTGTGCATCGGGTTTCGCTCTCGAGCAAAAAAAAAAACCTTTCAAGTTGAAATCTGAACGCTAACCCTCTCACTTTAAAAGTTTACTTTGAGCAGTGTTTGCGAGAAAGCAAAAATAAAATTAGCGCGCCACTTGTAATCTGTCCCACAGTGTGTCAACTCCAAAGAAGCTACTGGGAGCTAGCTGAACACATCTAGTAAATCAATGACAAGAGGCATATGTGCGTAGCCACCAATCACCAGATAGCTTTCAGTAGTGAATTTCTGCGTATGAGCCTACCTAGGTATGCTTTTCATACCAAGTACATTTTATAAGAGAAATAAACTGTAAAGTATCTTAAAATTGCATTCTCTGTCTGTAGCATTAACATTTAAGTTTTACTCTCGCTGCCATTTAAAAAGACAATAACAGAGTTCCAAATGCTGTCATAGTTTGCATGCTCATCCTTATTTAGAGATCTGTCAGAAACATGAGGCCTTCCTATAATGTAATGCCCAGAATCTATACTAAAAATGCTGTTAAAATTGCCAAAAAAAACCTCTCAACGCTGTTACTTTGCCCACCTGTTATTTAGACTCAGCCCATTTTAGTCAGACCTGGGTTTAAATGCTAAAATATTGGAAAGTGTAACATAACATAACATTGTAAAAATTCTGTTCAGTTTTCTGTTGTAACTGAATTTACAAGATAAATAAACTGTGGTTACAGGTACTAAAACAAACATTTACTTACCTGATCTGTAAAATTTTCACATCTTTATATCCTGGGACTGTACCAAAAAGTTGTTTCATCTGTACAAGAAAAGTAAAATATCATATGAGTAATGGTTACTGAAATTAGCTTACAGATAGTTATAGTTTGTAACGGCTAGATTACGAGTTTTGTGTTAAGGTGAAAAAGCAGCGTTATCAGGTCATAATGCTGCTTTTTAACGCCCGCTGCTATTACGAGTCTTGCAGGTTTAGGGGCACTGCACACTTTTTTGGCCTTACCGCAAATCAACTTACGCAAATTGCGTATTGTCTATTTTCAATGGGACTTCCATAGTGCCGGCATTATAAGCTTTTTTTTTTAGGCCAAAAAGTGAGCGGTACACCCTATCCCGCAAGATTCCTAACGCATTCTACAGTCAGTAATTATGAGTTTTACACTAGCTGTAGCATAAAACTCATAACTAAAGTGCTAAAAAGTACACTAATACCCATAAACTACCTATTAACCCCTAAACGGAGGCCCTCCCGCATCACAAACACTATATTAAAAATATTAACCCCTAATCTGCCGCTCCGGACATCGCCGCCACTATAATAAACATATTAACCCCTAAACCGCCGCACTGCCGCCCCTAACATCGCCGCCACCTACCTACATTTATTAACCCCTAATCTGCCGCCCCAACGTCGCCGCCACTATACTAAATTTATTAACCCCTAAACCTAAGTCTAACCCTAACCCTAACACCCCCTAACTTAAATATAATAAATATAAATAAAACCTAATATTAATAACTAAATAATTCCTATTTAAAACTAAATACTTACCTGTAAAATAAACCCTAAGCTAGCTACAATTTAACTAATAGTTACATTGTATCTAGCTTAGGTTTTATTTTTATTTTACAGGCAAGTTTGTATTTATTTTAACTAGGTAGAATAGTTATTAAATAGTTATTAACTATTTAATAACTACCTAGCTAAAATAAATACAAAAGTACCTGTAAAATAAAACCTAACCTAAGTTACACTAACACTTAAAACACTACACTACAATTAAATAAATTACCTAAATTAAATACAACTATTAGTTATATTGTAGCTAGCTTACGGTTTATTTTACAGGTAAGTATTTAGTTTTAAATAGGAATTATATAGGTAATGATAGTAAGTTTTATTTATATTTATTTTAATTATATTTAAGTTAGGGGGTGTTAGGGTTAGACTTAGGTTTCGGGGTTAATAAATATAATATAGTGACGTTGGTGGCGGCAGATTAGGGGTTAATAAATGTAGATAGATGGCGGTGATGTTAGGGATGGCAGATTAGGGGTTAATAATATTTACTAATGTTTGCGAGGCGGGAGTGAGGCGGTTTAGGGGTTTATATGTTTATTATAGTGGCGCGTGACGTCGGGGGCGGCAGATTAGGGGTTAATAAGTGTAAGATTATTGGTGTTTAGAATCGGTGTTCATGTTAGGGTGTTAGGTGTAAACATAAATTTTGTTTCCCCATAGTAATCAATGGGGCTGCATTACTGAGATTTACGCTGATTTTTTGCAGGTGTTAGACTTTTTCTCAGCCGGCTCTCCCCATTGATGTCTATGGGGAAATTGTGCACGAGCACGTACAACCAGCTCACCGCTGACTTAAGCAGCACTGGTATTGGAGTGCGGTATGGAGCTCAATTTTGCTCTACGCTCACTTCTTGCCCTTTAACGCCGGGTTTATAAAAACCTGTAATACCAGCGCTGCAGGTAAGTGAGCGGTGACAATAAAGTGAGCGTTAGAAACGCACCCCTCTTACCGCAAAACTTGTAATCTAGCCGTATGTGTTTAATATGTCTTTACCTGTTCCTTAAACTGCTTTTCAAAGTCCAAATAATCTGGGGTTGTTGTATCATTCAAACTTTCAGAAAAAATTCTGTTAACAATTCTCAGCTCCACATTCACAGAGGTGTTTAAAGATCTCCCTGTGACAAAATAGGAGTGATAGATAATTAACTAGGTGTTTTTTAGGTTCCCTTTAGACAGATTATTGCAATACTTTTTGTAAAACCAGCATTCAGTACAAATAAACTACACTATATAGCACATTTTATTCTTATATACAGTCTATTATTTCTCTTCAAAATTAGAAAATAAGGACAATTCACAATTCAATGGATTATTCAAATTTCTATGTCTTTGTGAAAGGCATTATCCAATCCATGATTAGTGTGATTGGTGAATACTCTGCCAAGACAAAGAATAATAAAACACTTTGAAATTTTAGAAAAGAATATTTAATTATAGATGATAATAAAAACTTGCATTGTACTGTAATTTCAATATTAATCTCCCACTTTTTCTGTAATTTAATTGTGGGTTTTCTAATTCTGAGAACTGGAAGGGCACACTGCAGACTTCACAAGACTAACCCTTCTACGATTGTCCCTAATTGGCCTAAGCAGAGGTGATCAGATAAGATACTGCACAATGTTGCAAGTTCTGCTACAAAATGACAGCGGCAACTCTACTTACATCTCTGAACTGGCTCCTTTATATAGGGAAAGTGGTAAGAAGATTTTAGCCATTGAAAAACAAATGTAGCAAAAAAAGAAGTCTAAAAGAAGGCTAAAATTGAAGTGTGCATAGGTGCATTGCAAATTTAAACAGAAGCATTTTTGTATTGTACTTCTATTAGCAAAAATGCTTCTAGTAAAAGTTATTATTTTTCAGCTGCATACACACATATCCTGAGCAAGTATTCAGTCTCAGAGAGCTGGTGGTGGTGTGTATTATATCTGTGAAGACTTAGGGCTACATTACAAGTGGCGCACTTTTGTTTGTGTGGGTCAAGATAACAAATATCATGTCCTCACTAACTTGAACATGTATTACAAGTTGAAAGTGAACATGTTCGCTCAAGCGCAATCTAAAGTTGTGCTTGTTGGGTTTGTGCAAGGGGAGACCTAGCGTAAATAGAAAGAGGTAAAAAATGTGTACCAAACACCACATAAATACATTAAATATGCTATCTATTAAAAAATATTTATATAAATATTAATAAAAATATTTTATAAGGACTAAAAGGTATATGGTATATGACAACTGACAAGGTGTTTGAATGGATAGGGCTGTAATGTATGTATGTATATATATATATATATATATATATATATATACATACATGTATATACATATTTAGACACACACATACATATATATACATATATATATATATATATATATATATATATACACACACACACACGTGTATACATATAGATATAAATATATATATAAATACATGGAGCCCTTTCCACTCAAATATCTTAAAACAAGAAAAATGTAAATATTTTACATTTAAATGTTCTTTACACAGTAGAAAATGTTCTTTGTATTTTTAAATATATATTCATATCTATATATTCTAATCTTAAAGCCCATGTACACAGGACATTTTCTGCAGTGTAGAGGTCCCACTCGCCCGCCTCCTGCCCTGTCATGCCCCTATAACGCCCGCTTCTGCCCGGTCACGCCCCCGCCAGGACCGCACTCCCGCCCGGCCATACCCCCGCCACATCCGCTCCCGCAAGTCATGTCCCCGCCACGCCCGCTCCAGCCCACCCTCTCTGTTGTCTGATCCTTACTTACTAATACTTCATTACGGCCAGGTATGTTTGTTCTTGTGCAAACATACCTGGCCTTTTATTACATAGGATATATATATATATATATATAACAAAGTAAATCCGGACCAGCACTCCCCAGCTCCAAAGTAACAACTCCCAGGGTGCACTCAAACTGTTATGTATAAATCTAGATCCAATAAGACACTCGCTGGTATTAAATTTTCACTGTTTAATAGGTGACGTTTCATGGTTGTGCCCCTTCCTCAGACCATAAATAATAACAATAAAATCATAACTACCATGGAAATACTTTAAGGACTGTTGCAGGAATAAAAAAGAATAGCAGCACTCCAAAAAGTAATAGTTACCAATCTTTATTGTAGCCAATTTTTATTGATGATGGACATGTAGTCCGAAACGTTGCTGCTACTTGTGTGCTTTTGGCTACAATAAAAATTGGTAACTATTACTTTTTGGAGTGCTGCTATTCTTTTTTATTCTTGGATATGGATACAGGGTTGTGCAGTGCCGTGTTAGAGCTTGCACCCAATACTTATACAGTGTGTGCTGGACTTTTGATATATTGCAGATAAAATACAGGGCATGTCCCAAGATGAGACATTGCTGAAGGATAATAAGGAGCAGCAGTAGACAAGCAAACAGCTAACATTTGCTACAAGGTTTACTCCTGACAGATGGGAACTGGCAGGAATTCTGAGAAAGATTTGGGAAACGGTTAGGAGTGATAGTGCATTGCCATTCGAGCAGTATGATCAACCAAGAATTGGGTACCGTAGAGGTAAATCCTTACGAAACCTGTTAATGAGGCCGGATTTTAGACCAATTTATAATCTGGTTTCCTGGCTAGGGAAGCCAAAATTGGGATGTTTCAGATGTAGCGCCAGCTAAACGTCTAATGGCGTAATGCAAGGACAGTTCTTTGTACATCCTTAGAAGAACAAGTGATAATCAACATCAGATTCAGACTGACCTATACTTCTAAATGTATTATCTACATGCTCCACTGTAGTTGTCTAAGGTATTATATCGGTAAGACTAATGATGACTTGAGAACACGCATGGCGCATCATCACTGTGCTATTAGGTCAGCCTTGGAATCTGGACAAGTGGATCAACCAGTGGCTACACACTTCTTAATGGTAAAACACCTTAGCCTCAGAACTTAGGTACTGTCACGTTGCGCCGCTCTAGCCATTGCTAGGGGCGCGGCGTCTCCTTACTGTTCGTTGCCTAGGGCTGTGTCGGCTCTGGAGGCGTGCGGCGCTGATGCCGACCGGTCCTATGGCGCCAATCCTCAGATATTTAAATGGGCAGCAAACAATCTATCACTGTCCAAGTATAGGTGCTACTTTGTGTACTCCTGGGTGTGATAGATTGTTTGGTGGACTGATACATTGTTGCTGATCCCTGTCTGTCTCACTTCGCTACCTGGTTAACCCCTGAATTGCTGGACTGATTTATTGTTGCTGATCCCTGCCTGTCTCACTTCGCTACTTGGTTAACCCCTGAATTGCTGGACTGATTTATTTTTGCTGATCCCTGCCTGTCTCACTACGCTACCTGGTTAACCCCTTCATTACTGACTGATACATTGTTGCTGAACTCTGCCTGTCTCACTACGCTACCTGGTTAACCCCTGAATTGCTGGACTGATTTATTGTTACTGATCCCTGCCTGCCTGACCATTCTCGTAGTTTGCCTTGTGCTTTCCTGCCTGTGGTGTTTGCCACTCTCCTCATTTGTCTAATATTCTCTGCTCTGGGATATTCCCTATCTTTCCAGCTCGACGCCGGGATAACAAGACTACTGGCTGAGTTCGCTCTGATAGAGGAGTATCCCACGAGCCTTACATTATACTTGGGCCATGCAGCCAGATGAGGTGGCATGAGCTGTTTATCTGCAGGGACAGATGTTGGGAACCCATACCACGCAGCTGCAGAATATGGATTCCAAGCTAGAGGCTATTACCGCTCAACTTGCCTTACTAGTCACCGCAAGGGATGCCGCTCCTGTTGTTTTACCACCAACCCCTACTCCCAGTGCCGTGACCTCTCCCTCCACTCCTGGAAGTATACCCCGGATACCCTTGCCTGGCAAGTATGACGGTACTAACGATTGCAGGGGCTTTCTGAACCAATGCAGGCTGCACTTCCGCAATGATCCTCACACCTTCCAGTCTCATCAGTCAAGGGTCACCTTTATCGTTTCTTTGTTAAAGGACAAAGCTCTAGCCTGGGTCTGTCCCCTTTTGGAACAGAATGCTACACTTCTGCAAGACACTGATTAGTTCATTTCTGCTTTGTCTTCTGTGTTTGGGACCTCTGGCCGTACCTCTGCTGCAGAATATTCGCTCCTGGATATCTGCCAAGGCAGTAAAACCGTGGAACAATTTGCCATTGAGTTCCGCACCTTGGCTCTAGAAACCACTTGGGATGGCAGTGCACTGAAGGCAGCCTTCAGGAGGGGTCTCCATGAACGCATCCAGGATGAACTCACATTTCCTCTTCTTTGGATGATTTCATAGCGCTTTGTATCAATCTGGACTCTCGCTTTAAGGAGAGACAAACCGAAAGAGACAGCACTAGGAGGGTCCTTCCCTCCCGACCTCCTGTTCACCCAGTTCCGTCAGCAACTGCTACCCCTTCTGCTACTCCAGTTACCTCAGTAGAGGAACCCATGGATCTCTCCTCCTTCAAACCTTCAGAGTCTGAAAGTCAGAGAAGAAGGAGACTGAAACTATGTTTTTATTGTGGATCTAACACCCACCAACTGAAAGACTGTGACATTCGGCTGGGAAAAGCCAGTGCTTAGGGGATAACACTGGGGTACCTCTAAGCATGGTCTCAACAAAATCCCCTCACTAGCTCTCGGATCCTGGTACCTGTTACCCTATACCTTCAGAATACTGTCCACACTCAAGCCTTCATTGATTCAGGGGCAGCTGTAAACTTCCTGGATCATCGTTTTATGATGCAAGCCGGTTTACCTCTTCTGCAGAAAAGACACTGTCTCAAAATAACCACCCTGGATGGCTCCCCCCTTGGTTCAGTTGTGATCCATTTTGAGTCAGCACCCCTGACTGTGGGAGTCCTCCACACTGAACAGCTGCAGTTTGAGGTCATTCATTCCCCAGCACAGCCTGTCATCCTTGGTCTTCCTTGGCTTCGGATACTTAATCCACAGTTCGACTGGGCTGAGGGACAACTGGCCTCCTGTGGTACCTCCTGTTTCCACTCTTGTCTTGCTAAAGTCATTCCTCTGCCCTGTATTCCCATAGCCAGTATACAGACTCCTTCAAACCTTCCTTCTGTTTACATGAACTTTGCGGATGTGTTTGAGAAAAAAGCAGCCGACGTGCTGCCACCCCACCGTCCTTATGACTGCAAGATCAACCTCTTTCCCGAAGCCCCACTTCCTAAAGGGAGGACTTATCTACTCTCCAAGGCTGAAACCAAATCCATGGAGGAGTACATCCAAGAGAACCTAGCTAAAGGTTTAATTCACCCTTCCTCCTCTCCTGCTGGAGCTGGCTTCTTTTTTGTCAGTAAGAAGGATGGCGGGCTTAGACCCTGTATTGACTACAGGGCCCTGAATAAAATACCCATCAAGAATCGCTATCCCATACCTTTGATCACCCCAGAATGCTCTCTTTTTTTACCAAATTGGACTTACGTGGGGCATAAAATCTGATTCGCATCTTTCTAGGTCACCAATGGAAGACTGCCTTTAACACAAGATCTGGGCATTACGAATACCTTGTAATGCCCTTTGTCAACAATGTCTTCTGTGATCTCCTTAACTGCACGGTCATCGTTTATCTGGATGATATCCTTGTTTTCTCTTCCACTTTAGAGGAGCATCACAGGCATGTGAAAGAAGTGCTTCTTCGCCTCAGAAAGAATTCTTTGGTAGCTAAGTTAGAAAAGTGTGAGTTTGATCAGGAGCAAATTCCTTGGTTATGTCATCTCGAAGGAGGGTTTTGCCATGGATCCTACTAAACTCACCGCAGTTCTACAATGGCCTTAACCTACCTCTTTAAAGGAATTGCAGAGATTTTTGGGATTCTACAATTACTACCGCAAGTTTATAAAGAACTTTTCCCAAACAGTGGCTCCTCTCACTGAATTGACAAAACGGAACAAAGACTGTAAACATTGGCCTCCTGAGGCCGTAAACACTTTTTCTTGTCCTAAAAAGGCTTTTTGTTCAGCTCCTGTCCTTTGTCATCCTGATCCTGACCTACAGTTCACTTTAGTGGTTGATGCCTCTGAGATAGGAGCTGGAGCAGTTCTTACCCAGAGGGACCCTTTGACTTCCAAGTCACACCCTGTAGTTTTTTTCTTTAAACGCTTTACTCCTGCTGAGAGGAACTACGATGTGGGTAACCGTGAACTCTTAGCCATTAAGATGGCCTTGACAGAATGGCGTCACTGGTTAGAGGGCACCGGTAATCCTATTCAGATTCTCATTGACCACAAGAATCTGACTTACCTAGAGACTGCTCATCGACTCAATCCCCGACAGGCCAGGTGGGCCTTGTTCTTTTCCCGTTTTAACTTTGTGGTCTCTTATCTTCCCAGGACCAAGAACAAGAAGGCGGACTTCTTGTCAATTCTCTCACTCAAATGATGCCTCAGAAGCTCCTATCGAACACATCATACCCCCCTCCTGTGTGGTTGCTCAACTCAATGCCACCCTTCTCCAAATATTGGAACGTGCCCAGTCCAGTAAACCCCCTGGTGCCCCCATGGCCTCCGATATCCTCTTTGTACCTCTGAATCTATGTATCCCTGTGCTAGCCTGGGCTCATGATAGCAAACTTTCAGGACACCCTGGTTCCACTAAAACCTTCAAGCATCTTTCCACAACATGTATGGTGGCCTACTATGAAGTCTGATGCTCAGGGTTATGTGAAGGCCTGCACGATTTGTGCGGCCAACAAAACTCCCCGATCTTTGCCTCCTGGCTTGCTCCAACCATTGTCCATTCCCAAACAACCCTGGACACACATAACTATGGACTTTATTGTGGACCTTCCCTCTTCCAACCACTATACGGTTATCTGGGTGGTTGTAGACCACTTCTCCAGACTGGCTCACTTCGTACCACTAACCAAATTACCTTCTGCTCAAGAATTATCATTTCTCTTTCTCTTGCACGTGGTACGACTTCATGGCATTCCTGTGAACAATGTTTCCGACAGAGGCCCACAGTTTATCTCTGCCTTTTGGAAAGCCTTTTGTAAATCGATTGGAACCAAGGTGTCCTTGTCTTCCGAGTTCCATCCACAGACCAACGGTCTAACTGAGAGAGCAAACCAGGATCTCGAAGCCTATCTTAGAGCCTTTGTCAACGCTAGTCATACCAACTGGTCTGAGTTTCTACCCCTAGCCGAGCTGGCAAGAAACACTCATTGGCACTCTTCTCTTCGATGTTCTCCATTTCAAGCTGCAGCTGGGTATCCACCTCATGTGTTTTATGTTCCCTCTTTCACTCAGTCCACTGGGGTTCCTGCCGCAGACCGACACGCCACTAGACTCACCACTCATTGGCAAGTATTCGCTCTCAGCTACGTTCTGCTGTCTCTAGATACAAGAAGTTTGCTGATCGTCTTAGGGTTTCTGTACGAACCATTCAAGTGGGTGAACGTGTTTGGATATCTACCCGACACATTCATCTACGCCAACCTTGTCACAAATTGGGGCCCAGATATATCGGTCCTTACAAGGTCCTGAAAAGACTGTCTCCTGTTGCCTACAAAGTAGCCTTGCCAAAATCCCTACGTATACATCCAGTCTTCCACATCTCCCTGTTTAAACCCTACATCAAGAATAGATATACCCAGCTCCGAGCTCCACCTCCTCCGCTCCTGATATGTGGGGACCCCGAATATGAGGTAGCTAAGATCCTGGATTCCAGATACAGACGCAGACAATTGCAGTACCTGGTACATTCGAAGGGTTACTCCCTGGCAGATCATTCCTGGGTTCCTTCCCGTGATGTGCATGCTCCATCTCTGGTCTCCAAATTCCATGCTGCTCATCCTATGAAGACGACTCCGGTTCCCAGAGGGGGAGGAGTCGTCACGTTGGAGGGGGCTATGTCACGTTGCACCGCTCTAGCCGTTGCTAGGGGCGCGGCGTCTCCTTACTGCTCGTTGCCTAGGGCTGTGTCGGCTCTGGAGGCGTGCGGAGCTGACGTCATCACCGCACGCTCCTGATGCCGACCGGTCCTGTGGCGCCAATTCTCAGCTATATTCCCTATTTTTCCAGGTTGACGCCGGGATAACAAGACTATTGGCCGAGTTCGCTCTAATAGAGGAGTATCCCACTGGCCTTACAGGTACATGATCATTGACCATGTTCCTGCACTGCCTAGGGGTGGCAATAGAGCCAGGCTATTATTGCAAAAAGAATCAAGTGGATCTAAAAATTTGAGATTCTGGTCCCCAAGACTTTGAACACTTATATGGATTTGCAATGATTTTTATAAAGTTATATAAATTCTTTGTGGGTATTTAAATAGTGACATATTGGTCATGACTTGAATACGCAACATTAGCAAATAGGGGTGACAGGTTTGATTTAATATGAAAGATTTCTAGCATCCTTCTATGTGACGAGATATGATATGGTTCATCAATTCTAAGATTAACAATATTGCCAGTTAGGTGATGTGCTTGAGCCAACAGTAATTTATAATCATAAGTACTCATTGCAGTGTTTGCAGTGATGATGTAGCGCTGTGTGTTAATGAAACAGTGTAATATGGTTAATGATATTGATGACAGACTGAGGCACTGCAATATTGAACGCTTATTATATGATCTAGAGACTTAGTAGGCATGCGGGTGGTATCTGAGTATAGGGTTTTACTGATATGTACGTATATATGGTGCCTGCATAGACTGTAGATACTAACCTTGGTGAAGTTAAAGCAGATATAAGTATACAAGAGATTTAATGTACAATGTAGGAATGTATGTGCCATACCTATATGTCATATAGTTGAATTGTTACATTATATATGAATATGTATGCCGTGTTTAATTTTGTGATGTATTTCTTGCTTCACAGTTTGTGGATTTTTGTCCTAATGGTAACGCCATAGTGAGCTGGAGGCGCATTTGCAGTTGCTCCGTTGGAACGCTGACGGGATTTTCTGCCGGTTTCAAGTGTCACGGTGTATTTGGGTATTTAAATGGGGTAAGTTATGATTTTTTTGTTATTATTTAAGCGAGTGCCTTTTTGGATCTAGATTTATATATATGTTGATTGTAAGTTCCCACGGGAATAGGGCCCTCAATTCCTCCTGTATTTGTTTGTAAATTTTGTCCTGTCTATTACAAGTTTTATATTGTTTTATTTAAATGAATTGTATTTTTGTACAGCATTGCAGAATATGTTGGCGCTTCATAAATAAAGTATAATAAAATAATATTTATATATATATATTTCTGTATATATTCATATAGATATATAAGTATAGACGTAAGTTTTACAAAAAACTATATATATATATATATATATATATATATATATATATATAAAGAACATTTCATGTGCAGAACATTGGAATGTAAAATATTCATAACTACCTTTAGGTTTAGTGCTGTAGGTCTAAAGTGGTGTTGGCTTACCTTACAAGCGAAAAGTGTTTTTTTTTAATTTGTTTTTTGGTTTTTTTAAGTGCGCTCTTTTGAATCCTATGGGTAGAAGAATTTAACATGGTCCCTATTTAAGACATCGCCGGAAATCAACCCGATCCAATACGATCTGGTTGATTGACACTCCCTGCTAGCGGCTGATTGGCCACGAATCTGCAGGGGGCGGCGTTGCATCAGCAGTTCATAAGAACTGCTGGTGCAATAATAAATGCCGACAGTGTATGCTGTCTGCATTTATCGATGTGCAGCGGACATGATCCGCAATATCGGATCATGTCGGCTGCACATCGCTAAATGCCGACTGCACACGCTGTCTGCATTTATTATTGCACCAGCAGTTCTTATGAACTGCTGATGCAACGCCGCCCACTGCAGATTCGTGGCCAATCAGCCGCTAGCAGGGAGTGTCAATCAACCAAATCGTATTGGATTGGGTTGATTTCTGGCAATGTCTGTCCACTGCCTCAGAGCAGGCGGACAGGTTATGGAGCTACGGTCTTTAGACCACTGCTTCATAACTTGCGTTTCTGGCGAGCCTTCAGGCTCACCAGAAACACAGAGCTTGATAAATATGCCCCTATATCTGAAGTCCTGAAGATAGCGAACATTATTTTAAATAAGTCTAAATATCTAGCATGGGTCAAGCAATACAGAAATTTCACAGCTGAAGACTGGAAAAATATCCTGTTTGCAGACAAATCAAAATTTCAAAATTTTGGTCGAGGTTTCAGAGTCAATTTTACGAAAACTAAACTAAGAGGCTAACACCACAGTTTGTTAAAGTAAAGTAAAAGTAAAAACGATGCAGGAAATATTCCGGGAATGTTTTGCCTATCCTTGAAGTAGGTGACTCACACAAGACCACAAGTTGTACCAATCTTTTCTGCAGAAGCATGCCAGTCCTTTCTGGCCTAAACTGGTGTGAAAGAGGATTCCTTCTCCAGTATGAAAAAAATCCTAAACACTTATCAAGGCTGTGCCATGAGTATCATAAGTCCATGAAAATGCAAGGAGTGCTAATTTGTGTGTCTCTCCACAATCAAAAACCTCCCTAAAAATCCAGGAGGCCTTCCATTACTAGGAGGTGAGGGAGACTTGAGGGAAGTAGCCATGGAGAGAGCCAACTGCCAGAGCAGTAGGGAGGTGGTTGTGTCATGGTTGAGGTTGGAGATGCTAGGAGAGTCATGAGTGAAGCTGGGAACAGAACTCCACAAACTCCTATAATATTCAAGATGGTTGGATCTCTTCAATCACTGAAATTCAAACCCATTCCACATCTTTGAAAACATTTGAAAATGAAAAAGATTAAACTCTCTGTGACATCTCTAGACACTCACAAGGATGGTCTAAAGAGTTATGGAACAATGTGCATTGTAAAAATGCTGCTTAAACTAAAATAATTAATGCAAGGCATTAAGGTAAATGGTGGTCATACAAAATATGGCTAATATTTGAGATTTACTATATACCAACAAACAATCACCTAGATTACGAGTTTTACGTTATGGTTTTAACGCTGTTTCAGCATAAAATCAGTAACACAGCCATTACGAGTCCTGTCAGTATAGCTATACCGCAAGCATTGTAGCCTGTAACGCAACGTCAATCCCGCACATAAAAAAATTACGTTTTTGCGTGGGATTTCTATAGCGCCAGTATTACAGGTTGCGGTTAGGCTAAAAAGCTTGCATTACAGCCTATACCGACACGATCCACACCGCCATCTTAAAGCAGTAGTCATGGATTTTGTGTAACAAAAATGTTTCACAAAACTCATAACTAAATTGTTACAAAGTACACTAACACCCATAAACTACCTATTAACCCCTAAACCGAGGCCCTCCTGCGTCACAAAAACAATTTAAGACTTATTAACCCCTAATCTGCTGCCCACCCACATCCCAGCACTATAATAAAGTTATTAACCCCTATTCCGCTGCTCCCCGACACCGCTGCCACTATCTAAACCTTTTAACCCCTAAACCGCCAGCCCCCTACATCACCACTACAAAATATACCTATTAACCCCTAAACCACCAGCCCCACACATTGCCAATAATAAATTAAACTATTAACCCCTAAACTTATCACCCCCTAACTTTTAATTAAAATTACAATATACCTATCTAAAAATAAATAAAAACTTACCTGTGAAATTAAAAAAAGTTCAAACTAGCAATTAACCTAACATAACTATAATACTAAACTATTATACTAAAAATAAAATAACTACCAATTAAAAAAACTAAATTACACATTAAAAAAAAACTAACACTACTAAAAAATCTCTAAAATTACAAAAAATAAAAAATATTTAGCTCTTTTACATTGCCCTGAAAAGGGCATTCAGCTCTTTTACATAAAGCCCAAAATCCTAATCTAAAAAAAAACCCACCCAAAAAGATTTAAAAAAACCTAACACTAACCCCTGAAGATCCACTCACAGTTTCTGAAGTCCAGACATCCATCCTCATCCAGGCGGCAAGAAGGCTTCATCCAGGCTGCAAGAATTCTTAATCCAGACTGCGAGAAGTCTTCATCCAGGCGACTCCTTCTATCTTCATCCCTGTGGCGCGGAGCAGATCCATCCTTGAAGACATCCGGCGCGGAGCGTCCTCTTCATACGGTCACCGCCGTACACTGGATCTTCAATGCAAGGGAGCCTTTTCAAAATGGCGTCCCTTCCATTCCTATTGGCTGATTTGATTCTTGAAATTCAAATCAGCCAATAGGATGAGAGCTACTGAAATCCTATTGGCTGTTCAAATCAGTCAATAGGATGAGAGCTAATGAAATTCTATTGGCTATTCAAATCAGCCAATAGAATTTCAGTAGCTCTCATCCATATCGCACGCACAAGGAGGCATTTCAGAAACTTGTAATCTCAGCGCTATGGGGGGGGGGTGAAATAATGCAATTCATAATCTAGGCGATAGTTTTCAGTTTTATTAGTGGAAATTACGTATTTCCGTTTGAGAATTACTATATATTTTGCCAAGCAAATTAGTTTTTTAGACATGCTGAGATAAATGCAGATTGTGGTAGTATACTCAGACCCTAATGTATACACATACATACACATAAACAAAAGAAATAGATGTTGTGCTACTGTGCAAAACAAAATATCTAGCAAACTACCAAACATCACAGCTGACTTTAAATGGAAAATCCTCATCATCAGGAATGTTTGTTTAAGGGAAACATTATTTTGAAATACTTACCACCTTCCAGTCGATCCAGGACAAGCTCACAATAAGGCCCGTAGAATTGACTACTACAAATACATTTAATTCCATCATAGGTACCTCCATTCTGGCATGTAGCTGAAATGGTAGAAAGAACGGACCCATTATTTGAAGGGGTAAACTGTCACTTAGCAATAATGTTATTGTATAAACTAACCTTAATCAATTTAAAGGGATATGAAACCCAAAAAGGTTCTTTTGTGATTCAGACAGAGCACACTATTTTAAAAAAAGTTTCCATTTTAATTCTATTATTACATTTGCTTTGCCCCCATGGTATTCTGTGTTATAGAGATACCTAGGTAGGCATCTGGAGCACTATATGACAGGAAATAGTGCTGCCCTCTAGTAATCTTGCAAATGGATAACATTCTAGCAAAACTACTGCCATATAGTGCTCCAGAAATGGTCCGGCTCCTAAGCATACGTCCCTGCTTTTAAACAAAAGATACCAAGAGAACAAAGAAAAATTGATATCACATGCTCTATCTGAATCCTGAAAGAGAAAATGTGGGCTTCATATCCCTTTGATATCACTAAGATGTTTGTTTTTTTAGCAATAAGAAGGAAATATAATTTGGAGTAAAGATTCACACAATGCAAAAACAGACAGCGCAAAATGTAAAATGCCGATATGTATGCATGTCTGGCCTAAACATATATATATATATTAAAGGACCAGTCAACACATTTGTTTTGCATAATCAACAAATGCAAGATAACAAGACAATGCAATGTCACTTAGTCTGAACTTCAAATGAGTAGTAGATTTTTTTATAACAAATTTCAAAGTTATGTATATTTCTACTCCCCTTGTACCATGTGATAGCAATCAGCCAATCACAAATGCATATACGTATAGTCTGTGAATTCTTGCACATGCTCAGTAGGAGCTGGTGACTCAAAAATTGTAAATATAAAAGACTGTGCACATTTTTTTTAATTGAAGTAAATTGGAAAGTTGTTTAAAATGACATGCTGTATCTGAATCATGACAATTTTATTTAACCTGAGTGTCCCTTTAATGTGTGTGTGTGTGAGAGTGATCTATACAATTTATTTATAGAATGTATATATTTTATATGTAATTATTAATAGTAATGAGAATAAGTCTAAAAACAACAAAATAATTGCTAATTGATAAAAAGTGTCTCAAGGCTAATACCACACCCATGTATAGAATAAGTGCAGGTAGGAAGCTTTGTGGAAGGTGTCCTAAAAGATAACTAACTGTCTTCCCAAACATTTCTTCCTGGCCAGAAAGTCACCTGACTATTATCCTCCAATCATAATAGTTCCTCACTCTTCTCATCAACACAGCCAAGATGTAAGCTAAGCTTAGACATTTTTAAAATCTCCCCCACATTTATCAGGTTCAATAACAGTTTCTGGAGGGGGGATCACTATATTTAAAACAGAATCCACATGAAAATGGTGTCTATATGGAGTCTCTTTGTGGTATGTTCCAACCACTTTACTTCTTAATGGCTTTAATCAACAGATATTGCAAGCAGCTCTAACAATCAACTGCAATAATAAAACATACTGTGGATGTGTTTCAACATAATGAGCTCTCTTGTTTTTCAAGGTCCACTTGCTTAAAGGGACATGATACCCAATGATGAAGCACTTGAAACTGATGCAGCATAGCTGACTAGAAAATATCACCTTAAAGGGACAGTAAACTTAAAAAATAATCACCTAGATTACAAGTTTTGCGTTCTTGTTTAAACTCTGAAAAAATGGTCGTTTCAGCATTAAAACAGCACCGCAGTCATTACAAGTCTTGTCGGTATAGCCGTACCGCAAGCCTTTTAGCCTGTAATGCAATGTCAGTCCCGCACACGTAAAAATTACGTTTTTTCATGGGACTTCCATAACGCAGCCATTACGAGTTTTGCGGTGAGGCTAAAAAGCTTGGTGTTCCAGCCTATACTGACAAGATCCGTTCCGTAATCTGAGAGCAGTAGTTATTAGTTTTACGCTACAAAACTGTTGCATACATAAAACTTATAACTAAACTGTCACAAAGTGCACTAACACCCATAAACTACCTATTAACCCCTAAACCGAGGCCCTCCCGACATCGCCGCCACTAATAAAATTTACTAACCCCTATTCCGCCACTCCCCGACATCGTTGCCACTATTATAAAGTTATTAACCCCTAAACCGCCACCCTCCCGCATCGCAAACACTATTTAAAAATTATTAACCCTTAATTTGCCGTCCGCCCACATCACCCCCACTATACTAAAGTTATTAACCCCTATTCTACCGCTCCCTGACACCGCCGCCACTATAATAAACCTATTAACCCCTAAACCGCAAGCCCCCCACAATTAAATATACTAAATTAAACTATTAAACCCTAAACCGAAAGCCCCCCACATCGCAATAAACTAATTTAAACTAGTAACCCCTAACTAGTTACGAAAACTTTACAATTCGAAAAACCACACTATATTAGAACAGGAAAACTAGACTTCTTCCTATTGGAAGGAAACCCCCTAAAAGCATCATGGCTTCAGAAGTAGCGATCTCGCCTGGTCATTCCATTTTAGACTACAAACCACTTCTTCCTAATTTAAATAAAATTAAACTCTCCTATGTTAACGCCTGTGTTTATAATGTATGCTTCAAAAGGTAACCTTTATTATATAATAGCCTAACTGACGCTAATAACAACTCTTCATGAATCCAACTGTAACACGGTATGTCACATCTATTTTCAAAATCAATTTTGCACATGCCTTACTATCTTACTCAATGTACGTCATGCACTTGCAATGTTTATTTTTATCTCTACTGCGCATGACAGCTTCGGACAAACACACTTGGCCTTTTATATTATAGGATTAGGGGTGTTTTTGGGGTGTTTTTTTAAAAATGGGTATTAAAATAGGAATAATTTTGATTATTTTGGATAATTAGTTTGTTATTTTGTGTAAAAAAAATTTCGTTTTGGGGTGGGTTTTTATTTTTAGATTAAGGGTTGGGCATTTCTTAAAAGAGCTGAATGCCCTTTTAAGGGCAGGAAAAAGAGCTGACTGCCCTTTTAAGGGCAATGCCCATATAAATGCTCTTTTCAGGGCAATGGGTAGATTAGGTTTTACTTTAGTTTTATTTTGTGGGTTTGGGGGGTGGGGGTTTGTATACTGTAAGAGGGTGTTTGTTTTTCTTTTGTAAGAAAACAGCTGTTATCTTTAAAAAGGGTATTAGAATAGAAATAATTTTTATTGTTTCGGATAATTTTGTTTGTTATTTTTTGTAATGGTAGGACTTTATTTTTTGTAATTTTAGTGTTTTTTTATTTTTTGTAATGGTAGGTTTTATTATTTTTTGTAATGGCAGGTTTTAGTGTAAGACAGCTTAGGTTTTATTTCACAGGTAACTTTGTATTTATTTTAACTAGGTAGTTAGTAAATAGTTAAAAACTATTTACTAACTAGTCTACCTTGTTAAAATACATACAAATTTACATGTGAAATAAAAATAAAACCTAAGCTAGCTGCAATATAACTATTAGATATATTGTAGCTAGCGTAAGTTTTATTTTACAGGTAAGTATGCATATAGTTTTAAATAGGTATTATTTAGTTAATAATTGTAACTTTAATTTAGCTCTATTTTAATTATGTTAAACTTAGGTGGTGTTAGGGTTAGGGTTAGGTTTAGGGTTAGGTGTTAATAGTTTAATTTAGGTTATTGCGATGTGGGGGCTGGTGGTTTAGGGGTTAATAGGTTTATTTAGGGGTAGTTATGTGGGAGGCCAGAGGTTTAGGGGTTAATAGCTTTATTTAGTGGCGGCGATGTCGGGGAGCGGCGGAATAGGGATTAATATATTTATTATAGTGTGGGCGATGTTGGGGTGCAGGGGAATAGGGGTTAATAACTTTAGTATAGTGGCGGCGATATCGGGAGCAGCAGATTAGGGGTTAATAGATTTATATAGGTGGCGGCAATATCGGTAGCGGCAGATTAGGGGTTAATAAGTTTATGTAGGTGTCAGCAATGTCGGGGGCAGCAGATTAGGGGTATTTAGATATGAGGTTTATGTTAGGGTGTTAGGTTTAAACGTAACTTTTTTCCCCCCATAGACATCAATGGGGCTGCGTTACGGAGCTTTTCATTCCGTGATCGCAGGTGTTTTTTTTTTCTGACCTGCTCTCCCCATTGATGTTTGTGGGGAAAGCGTGCATAAGCATGTCAAAACAGCGCTTGTATTTTGTGCGGTATGGAGCTCAACGCAACCATATCGCACGCACAAGCCGGCTGTTTCAAAACTTGTAATGGCAGCACTATGGAGGGTGAAATAACGCAACTTTTATTGCGCTCGTTAAAAACCCTATAGCACGCATAACTCGTAATCTCCCTGACTGTTATTTAATTCTGCACTTAGCGCATTATATAACATTATGTTAGCGACAGCTTTCAAAATCAAAGGATTTTATAGATTTTATCTGTCAAAGTTGCACTTACATTTTATCCTCTCCATGATCTTCTGATTAGGTCTTCTTTTTCAAAAGCGATTCACGGGCACACTGTCTAATCACAGCGTGCACGATCACGCTATTAAACTGAATGTAGCATGCTCCCGCTACCAGACCAGAACGGGAGCGTGCTACATTCAGTTCAATATCGCAATTGGGCACACTGTGAAAGATTACACAGCGCGCCCGTGAAGTGCTTTTGAATAAAAAGACCTCAAATTTCCTAAGGCCTAGATTTAGAGTTCGGCGGTAGCCGTCAAAACCAGCGTTAGAGGCTCCTAACGCTGGTTTTGGGCGCCCGCTGGTATTTGGAGTCAGTGATTAAAGGGTCTAACGCTCACTTTACAGCCGCGACTTTTCCATACCGCAGATCCCCCTACGCCATTTGCGTAGCCTATCTTTTCAATGGGATCTTCCTAACGCCGGTATTTAGAGTCGTTTCTGCAGTGAGCGTTAGAGCTCTAACGACAAGATTCCAGCCGCCTGAAAATAGCAGGAGTTAAGAGCTTTCTGGCTAACGCCGGTTTATAAAGCTCTTAACTACTGTACCCTAAAGTACACTAACACCCATAAACTACCTATGTACCCCTAAACCGAGCTCCCCCCACATCGCCGCCACTCGATTAAAATTTTTAACCCCTAATCTGCCGACCGCCACCTACGTTATACTTATGTACCCCTAATCTGCTGCCCCTAACACCGCCGACCCCTGTATTATATCTATTAACCCCTAACTTGCCCCCCACAACGTCGCCGCAAGCTACTTAAAATAATTAACCCCTAATCTTCCGACCGCAAATCGCCGCCACCTACGTTATCCCTATGTACCCCTAATCTGCTACCCCTAACATCGCCGACCCCTATGTTATATTTATTAACCCCTAATCTGCCCCCCACAACGTCGCCGACACCTACCTACACTTATTAACCCCTAATCTGCCGACCGGAGCTCACCGCTATTCTAATAAATGGATTAACCCCTAAAGCTAAGTCTAACCCTAACACTAACACCCCCCTAAGTTAAATATAATTTTTATCTAACGAAATAAATTAACTCTTATTAAATAAATGATTCCTATTTAAAGCTAAATACTTACCTGTAAAATAAATCCTAATATAGCTACAATATAAATTATAATTATATTATAGCTATTTTAGGATTAATATTTATTTTACAGGCAACTTTGTAATTATTTTAACCAGGTACAATAGCTATTAAATAGTTAAGAACTATTTAATAGTTACCTAGTTAAAATAATAACAAATTTACCTGTAAAATAAATCATAACCTAAGATATAATTAAACCTAACACTACCCTATCAATAAAATAATTAAATAAACTACCTACAATTACCTACAATTAACCTAACACTACACTATCAATAAATTAATTAAACACAATTGCTACAAATAAATAAAATTAAATAAACTATCTAAAGTACAAAAAATAAAAAAGAACTAAGTTACAGAAAATAATAAAATATTTACAAACATAATAAAAATATTACAACAATTTTAAACTAATTACACCTACTCTAAGCCCCCTAATAAAATAACAAAGCCCCCCAAAATAAAAAATTCCCTACCCTATTCTAAAATACAAATATTACAAGCTCTTTTACCTTACCAGCCCTGAACAGGGCCCTTTGCGGGGCATGCCCCAAGAATTTCAGCTCTTTTGCCTGTAAAAAAAAACATACAATACCCCCCCCCAACATTACAACCCACCACCCACATACCCCTAATCTAACCCAAACCCCCCTTAAATAAACCTAACACTACCCCCCTGATGATCTTCCTACCTTGTCTTCACCATGCCAGGTTCACCGATCCGTCCTGGCTCCAAGATCTTCATCCAACCCAAGCGTGGGCTAGACATCCACTGAAGAAGTCCAGAAGAGGGTCCAAAGTCTTCCTCCTATCCGGCAAGAAGAGGACATCCGGACCGGCAAACATCTTCTCCAAGCGGCATCTTCTATCTTCTTCCATCCGATGACGACCGGCTCCATCTTGAAGACCTCCAGCGCGGATCCATCCTCTTCTTCCGACGACTAGACGACGAATGACGGTTCCTTTAAGGGACGTCATCCAAGATGGCGTCCCTCGAATTCCGATTGGCTGATAGGATTCTATCAGCCAATCGGAATTAAGGTAGGAATTTTCTGATTGGCTGATGGAATCAGCCAATCAGAATATAGTTCAATCCGATTGGCTGATCCAATCAGCCAATCAGATTGAGCTCGCATTCTATTGGCTGTTCCGATCAGCCAATAGAATGCGAGCTCAATCTGATTGGCTGATTGGATCAGCCAATCGGATTGAACTATATTCTGATTGGCTGATTCCATCAGCCAATCAGAAAATTCCTACCTTAATTCCGATTGGCTGATAGAATCCTATCAGCCAATCGGAATTCGAGGGACGCCATCTTGGATGACGTCCCTTAAAGGAACCGTCATTCGTCGTCTAGTCGTCGGAAGAAGAGGATGGATCCGCGCTGGAGGTCTTCAAGATGGAGCCGGTCGTCATCGGATGGAAGAAGATAGAAGATGCCGCTTGGAGAAGATGTTTGCCGGTCCGGATGTCCTCTTCTTGCCGGATAGGAGGAAGACTTTGGACCCTCTTCTGGACTTCTTCAGTGGATGTCTAGCCCACGCTTGGGTTGGATGAAGATCTTGGAGCCAGGACGGATCGGTGAACCTGGCATGGTGAAGACAAGGTAGGAAGATCATCAGGGGGGTAGTGTTAGGTTTATTTAAGGGGGGTTTGGGTTAGATTAGGGGTATGTGGGTGGTGGGTTGTAATGTTGGGGGGGGGTATTGTATGTTTTTTTTTACAGGCAAAAGAGCTGAAATTCTTGGGGCATGCCCCGCAAAGGGCCCTGTTCAGGGCTGGTAAGGTAAAAGAGCTTGTAATATTTGTATTTTAGAATAGGGTAGGGAATTTTTTATTTTGGGGGGCTTTGTTATTTTATTAGGGGGCTTAGAGTAGGTGTAATTAGTTTAAAATTGTTGTAATATTTTTATTATGTTTGTAAATATTTTATTATTTTCTGTAACTTAGTTCTTTTTTATTTTTTGTACTTTAGATAGTTTATTTAATTTTATTTATTTGTAGCAATTGTGTTTAATTAATTTATTGATAGTGTAGTGTTAGGTTAATTGTAGGTAATTGTAGGTAGTTTATTTAATTATTTTATTGATAGGGTAGTGTTAGGTTTAATTATATCTTAGGTTATGATTTATTTTACAGGTAAATTTGTTATTATTTTAACTAGGTAACTATTAAATAGTTCTTAACTATTTAATAGCTATTGTACCTGGTTAAAATAATTACAAAGTTGCCTGTAAAATAAATATTAATCCTAAAATAGCTATAATATAATTATAATTTATATTGTAGCTATATTAGGATTTATTTTACAGGTAAGTATTTAGCTTTAAATAGGAATCATTTATTTAATAAGAGTTAATTTATTTTGTTAGATAAAAATTATATTTAACTTAGGGGGGTGTTAGTGTTAGGGTTAGACTTAGCTTTAGGGGTTAATCCATTTATTAGAATAGCGGTGAGCTCCGGTCGGCAGATTAGGGGTTAATAATTGAAGGTAGGTGTCGGCGATGTTAGGGAGGGCAGATTAGGGGTTAATACTATTTATGATAGGGTTAGTGAGGCGGATTAGGGGTTAATAACTTTATTATAGTAGCGGTGCGGTCCGCTCGGCAGATTAGGGGTTAATAAGTGTAGGCAGGTGTCGGCGACGATGTGGGGGGCAGATTAGGGGTTAATAAATATAACATAGGGGTCGGCGATGTTAGGGCAGCAGATTAGGGGTACATAGGGATAACGTAGGTGGCGGCGGTTTACGGAGCGGCAGATTAGGGGTTAAAAGTGTAATGCAGGGGTCAGCGATAGCGGGGGCGGCAGATTAGGAGTTAATAAGTGTAAGGTTAGGGGTGTTTAGACTCGGGGTACATGTTAGGGTGTTAGGTGCAGACTTAGGAGGTGTTTCCCCATAGGAAACAATGGGGCTGCGTTAGGAGCTGAACGCTGCTTTTTTGCAGGTGTTAGGTTTTTTTTCAGCTCAAACAGCCCCATTGTTTCCTATGGGAGAATCGTGCACGAGCACGTTTTTGATGCCGGCCGCGTCCGTAAGCAACTCTGGTATCGAGAGTTGCATTTGCGGTATAAATGCTCTACGCTCCTTTTTTGGAGCCTAACGCAGCATTTGTTTGAACTCTCGATACCAGAGTTAAATTTATGGTGCGGCCAGAAAAAAACCCGCGGAGCGTTAACAGCCCTTTTACCGCCGAACTCTAAATCTAGGCCTAAGTATTCACAGTCCATTGTAAAGAGACTTTAAACAGCCAGTCAGGATAAGCTGAGAGTGGGCATCTGTTATGTGCAGGCACAGTCATGTTATTTTCCTGTTCAATTTAAGGAAAATCACAGCAAAGGCAAAGCATTAACTCAACACTGCTGATTGTTTATTGTTTTTTTTTTTTTTCAACTTGCAGCTAGACAGCAGCTGAAGTATAACTGTTTACACAGCACATACTCTGGTTAGCTGAAGAAATTTTGAGGTAAAATATCTTCTTTTTTTTACATAGAGATGATCAGGTGATATTTTCTTGTCAGCTTTTTACAGTTATGCTGCATCAGTGATTTAGCATATGAGTATTATGTCCATTTAACATACAGTTTATTCAAGTTATTGCATTAATAGACCAGAAGTGATAAAGGTTGCATAAAGTCTAGATAGAAGGACACCAACCCTATCAATTATGTGTGCATATGTACCATTATAAGGTAATTTTATGCAAATAACCATTGCATCTGTTAGAACAGATTGGAAATTTGAGAATTCCAATTGATATTATAAATAAGATGACAGAGGTAAATAATATGTCATAGATTTATGTTCTGCTTCCATGTGTGATCATCTTTTGACTCCAAATTTTTATGTTTTACGACCACAGGTGTGTAAATACCTTCAAAATCTACAGAGTACAAAATTAGTTTGTAATCACTTTAAAACTGCAGTCCGGTCACCAAATAAAATAAAAAAATGTGCTTGTATTATCAATGCTTTTGTGCACACATTATTACTTACGTGGTGGGGGACCATCTGGTTTTTTTGTAGTAGTAGTAGTAGTTTGTTCAATGGTTGTAGCTATTGTCTTAATAGTTGTAGAGGTCATGGTAGATGTGGGAACTATAGTTGAAGTGGTGGGAGATTGAGTGGTAGCTACAGTTGTAGTTTCGGCTGAAGTCACTTTTACAGTACTAGATGTTGTTTTGATTGTTGGTGTTTTACTTGTAGTAGTAGTGTCTCCCTTTGTGGTTGCAGTGTTAACAGATGTAGTTGCTGCAGAAGTTATTCTTCCAGTACTAATACTGATTGTTGTTTCTTTTCCTGGTGTCTCTTTAAAAGCAGTGGTAATCTCTCCTTTTGTTATAGTTGGTACAACAGCAGTTGAGGTTACTTTTTGAGTACCGCTGGTTGTTTCTTTTACTGTTGTTTTACCTGTGCCAATAGTGGAAGCATCTTCTTTTGTTACTGTCTGGATACCTTTAGTTGTGGTTTCCTTAAATGGTGTTGTCTCTACTCTGGTAGTGGTGGAATCTGTTGTTACTGTCTGGGCAACTGAAGTTATAGTTTCCCTGGCAACCGTTGTTGTGGTTACTCCTGGGGTTGTAGTCTCCCCTGAAGTTGCTTTTTCAGTAACGGCTGTAGTTTCCTTTTGCGTTGTTTTTGTACCTAATAATGTGGTCTCTCCTTTTGTTATAGTTTGGATAGCATCAGTTGTGGGTTTTGTTGTAATTTCAGATGTAGCTGTTGTTTCCCTTGGTGGTGTTGTTTCCCCACCTATGGTTATGGTCTCTGCTTTTGTTACAGTCTGGGTAACTGTAGTTATGCTTTCTTCTGAGGTTACTCTTTCAGCTGCAGTTGTGGTTGATTCTTTTGTTACAGTCTGAACTGTTGCAGTTGTGGTTTCTCCAGATGTTACATCTGCTCTGACTGTTGTTTCCTTTAATGGTGTTGTCTCTTCTATTGTTACAGTTTGGGTGATTGTACCTATGGGTTCTTCTGATGTTATTCTTTCAGTTGTTGGGGCAGGTGCAGTTGTTTTTTCTTCTGAAGTAACTTTATCAGTATTAGCTGATGTTTCTGTACCTTCAGGTGCTGTCTCTCCATTTGTTACAGTTGGAAGATCTGAAGTTACTGTTTCGGTTGTTGCAGTTACACCTTCTGTCTCTATTGGGGCTGTTGCAGTTATTTTTCCTGCTGAAGTTAATTCTACAGTACTTGATATTTCTGTACCTTCAGGTGTTGTCTCTCCATTTGTTACAGTTGGGAGATCTGCAGTTGTAGTTTCTCCTGAAGTTACTGTTTCGGTTATTGCAGTTACACCTTCTGTCTCTATTGGGGCTGTTGCAAATGTTTTTGCTGCTGAAGTTAATTCTATAGTGCTTGATGTTTCTGTACCTTCAGGTGTTGTCTCTCCATTTGTTAAAGTTGGGAGATCTGCAGTTGTAGTTTCTCCTGGAGTTACTGTTTCGGTTATTGCAGTTACACCTTCTGTCTCTATTGGGGCTGTTGCAGTTATTTTTGCTGCTGAAGTTAATTCTATAGTACTTGATGTTTCTGTATTTTCAGATATTGTCTCTCCATTTGTTACAGTTGCGAGATCTGCAGTTGTAATTTCTCCTGAAGTTACTGTTTCGGTTATTGCAGTTACACCTTCTGTCTCTATTGGGACTGTTGCAAATGTTTTTGCTGCTGAAGTTAATTCTATAGTACTTGATGTTTCTGTACCTTCAGGTGTTGTCTCTCCATTTGTTACAGTTGGGAGATCTGCAGTTGTAGTTTCTCCTGGAGTTACTGTTTCGGTTGTTGCAGTTACACCTTCTGTCTCTGTTGGGGCTGTTGCAGTTATTTTTGCTGCTGAAGTTAATTCTATAGTACTTGATGTTTCTGTATTTTCAGATATTGTCTCTCCATTTGTTACAGTTGCGAGATCTGCAGTTGTAATTTCTCCTGGAGTTACTGTTTTGGTTGTTGCAGTTACACCTTCTGTCTCTATTGGGGCTGTTGCAGTTATTTTTGCTGCTGAAGTTAATTCTATAGTACTTGATATTCCTGTACCTTCAGGTGTTGTCTCTCCATTTGTTACAGTTGCGAGATCTGCAGTTGTAATTTCTCCTGAAGTTACTATTTTGGTTGTTGCAGTTACACCTTCTGTCTCTATTGGTGCTGTTGCAGTTATTTTTGCTGCTGAAGTTAATTCTATAGTACTTGATGTTTCTGTACCTTCAGGTGTTGTCTCTCCATTTGTTACAGTTGGGAGATTTGCAGTTGTAGTTTCTCCTGGAGTTAATGTTTCAGTTGTTGCAGTTACACCTTCTGTCTCTATTGGGGCTGTTGCAGTTATTTTTGCTATTGAAGTTAATTCTACAGTACTTGATGTTTCTGTATTTTCAGATATTGTCTCTCCATTTGTTACAGTTGCGAGATCTGCAGTTGTAATTTCTCCTGAAGTTACTATTTCGGTTGTTGCAGTTAAACCTTCTGTCTCTATTGGGGCTGTTGCAGTTGTTTTTCCTGCTGAAGTTAATTCTATAGTACTAGATATTTCTGTACCTTCAGGTGTTGTCTCTCCATTTGTTACAGTTGCGAGATCTGCAGTTGTAATTTCTCCTGGAGTTACTGTTTCGGTTGTTTCAGTTACACCTTCTGTCTCTATTGGGGCTGTTGCAGTTATTTTTCCTGCAGAAGTTAATTCTACAGTACTTGATATTTCTGTACCTTCAGGTGTTGTCTCTCCATTTGTTACAGTTGTGAGATCTGCAGTTGTAATTTCTCCTGGAGTTACTGTTTCGGTTGTTGCAGTTACACCTTCTGTCTCTATTGGGGCTGTTGCAGTTATTTTTGCTGCTGAAGTTAATTCTATAGTACTTGATATTTCTGTACCTTCAGGTGTTGTCTCTCCATTTGTTACAGTTGCGAGATCTGCAGTTGTAATTTCTCCTGAAGTTACTATTTTGGTTGTTGCAGTTACACCTTCTGTCTCTATTGGTGCTGTTGCAGTTATTTTTGCTGCTGAAGTTAATTCTATAGTACTTGATGTTTCTGTACCTTCAGGTGTTGTCTCTCCATTTGTTACAGTTGCGAGATCTGCAGTTGTAATTTCTCCTGGAGTTACTGTTTCGGTTGTTGCAGTTACACCTTCTGTCTCTATTGGGGCTGTTGCAGTTATTTTTGCTGCTGAAGTTAATTCTACAGTACTTGATGTTTCTGTACCTTCAGGTGATGTCTCACCATTTGTTACAGTTGGGAGATCTGCAGTTGTAATTTCTCCTGGAGTTACTGTTTCGGTTGTTGCAGTTACACCTTCTGTCTCTATTGGGGCTGTTGCAGTTATTTTTGCTGCTGAAGTTAATTCTATAGTACTTGATGTTTCTGTATTTTCAGATATTGTCTCTCCATTTGTTACAGTTGCGAGATCTGCAGTTGTAATTTCTCCTGAAGTTACTGTTTCGGTTGTTGCAGTCACACCTTCTGTCTCTATTGGGGCTGTTGCAGTTATTTTTCCTGCTGAAGTTAATTCTACAGTACTTGATATTTCTGTACCTTCAGGTGTTGTCTCTCCATTTGTTACAGTTGCGAGATCTGCAGTTGTAATTTCTCCTAGAGTTACTGTTTCGGTTGTTGCAGTTACACCTTCTGTCTCTATTGGGACTGTTGCAGTTATTTTTGCTGCTGAAGTTAATTCTATAGTACTTGATGTTTCTGTACCTTCAGGTGTTATCTCTCCATTTGTTACAGTTGCGAGATCTGCAGTTGTAATTTCTCCTGAAGTTACTGTTTCGGTTATTGCAGTTACACCTTCTGTCTCTATTGGGGCTGTTGCAAATGTTTTTGCTGCTGAAGTTAATTCTATAGTACTTGATGTTTCTGTACCTTCAGGTGTTGTCTCTCCATTTGTTACAGTTGCGAGATCTGCAGTTGTAATTTCTCCTGGAGTTACTGTTTCGGTTGTTTCAGTTACACCAACTGTCTCTATTGGGGCTGTTGCAGTTATTTTTCCTGCTGAAGTTAGTTCTACAGTACTTGATATTTCTGTACCTTCAGGTGTTGTCTCTCCATTTGTTACAGTTGCGAGATCTGCAGTTGTAATTTCTCCTGGAGTTACTGTTTCGGTTGTTTCAGTTACACCTTCTGTCTCTATTGGGGCTGTTGCAGTTATTTTTCCTGCTGAAGTTAATTCTACAGTACTTGATATTTCTGTACCTTCAGGTGTTGTCTCTCCATTTGTTACAGTTGGGAGATTTGCAGTTGTAGTTTCTCCTGGAGTTACTGTTTCGGTTGTTGCAGTTACACCTTCTGTCTCTATTGGGGCTGTTGCAGTTATTTTTGCTGCTGAAGTTAATTCTATAGTACTTGATGTTTCTGTATTTTCAGATATTGTCTCTCCATTTGTTACAGTTGCGAGATCTGCAGTTGTAATTTCTCCTGAAGTTACTGTTTCGGTTATTGCAGTTACACCTTCTGTCTCTATTGGGGCTGTTGCAGTTATTTTTGCTGCTGAAGTTAATTCTATAGTACTTGATGTTTCTGTATTTTCAGATATTGTCTCTCCATTTGTTACAGTCGCGAGATCTGCAGTTGTAGTTTCTCCTGGAGTTACTGTTTCGGTTGTTTCAGTCACACCTTCTGTCTCTATTGGGGCTGTTGCAGTAATTTTTCCTGCTGAAGTTAATTCTATAGTACTTGATATTTCTGTACCTTCAGGTGTTGTCTCTCCATTTGTTACAGTTGCGAGATCTGCAGTTGTAATTTCTCCTGAAGTTACTGTTTCGGTTGTTGCAGTCACACCTTCTGTCTCTATTGGGGCTGTTGCAGTTGTTTTTCCTGCTGAAGTTAATTCTATAGTACTTGATATTTCTGTACCTTCAGGTGTTGTCTCTACATTTGTTACAGTTGCGAGATCTGCAGTTGTAATTTCTCCTGAAGTTACTGTTTCGGTTGTTGCAGTTACACCTTCTGTCTCTATTGGGGCTGTTGCAGTTATTTTTTCTTCTGAAGTTACTTTATCAGTATTGGCAGATGTTTCTGCCCCTTCATTTGTGGTGTGTCCGTTTGTTACAGCTGAGATATCTGCAGTTGTAAAAATGTCTCCCGTAGTCACTTCTTCAGTTGTGACTTTGTCTGATGTTACATCTGATGTTACATCTTCAGTGGGAGGTGACATTTCTATAGCAAATTCTGTAACCTCTGCTTGATCATTGACCTGCATATTTGTTTCTCGACGTGTCCTATTTCTTTGTGTGGGGTCTTCTTTGTTCTCCCACAATGCAAAATTCTGAGATAATCCGAGCTCCTCATTACTTATTTGTCCTGTGTCAATTAAAACTTTTCTGGACTCTTGGTCTTCTTGCTCACTTACTCTCCACCTCCATTCTGTGGCTGTGAAGTGAGAGATAAAAAAATATGTAAGGGTTCTGATTAACACATTTTTTATAGTGATTTTTTTCCTATATTCAGCTATAACCATAAAAAACTTTTGGCTGTATTACAAGTGGGGCACAGTTAATCGCTTGAATACTAAAAAAATGTTGGACTTAAGTAATGTTAACATTACTGATGTATATGTATGCATATATATATATATATATATATATCTATATATATATATATATATATATATATATATATATATGTGTGTGTGTGTGTATGTGTATTTATCTGTGTATATTTATGTGTGTGTTTATATGTATGTCCATATTTATTTAAGTATTAAACGCCTAGATTTAGAGTTTTGCGGCCAAAGGGGTGCGTTAGCTAAGCATGTTTTGTCCCCCCCGCACCTTTTAAACAACGCTGGTATTTAGAGTTGTCTGAAGGGCTGCGTTAGGCTCCAAAAAGGGAGCGTACAGGCATATTTACCGCCACTGCAACTCTCAATATCAGCGTTGCTTACGGACGCGGCCAGCTTCAAAAACGTGCTTGTGCACGATTCCCCCATAGGAAACAATGGGGCAGTTTGAGCTTAAAAAAAACCTAACACCTGCAAAAAAGCAGCGTTCAGCTCCTAACGCAGCCCCATTGTTTCCTATGGGGAAACGCTTCCTAAATCTGCACCTAACACCCTAACTAACATGAACCCCAAGTCTAAACACCCCTAGCCTTACACTTATTAACCCCTAATCTGCCGCCCCCGCTATCGCTGACACCTGCATTACACAATTAACCCCTAATCTGCCGCTCCGTACACTGCCGCCACCTACATTATCCCTATGTACCCCTAATCTGCTGCCCCTAACACCGCCGACCCCTATATTATATTTATTAAACCCTAATCTGCCCCCCAATGTCACCGCTACCTTACCTACACTTATTAACCCCTAATCTGCCGCCCCGCTATCGCTAACCCCTGCATATTATTTTTAACCCCTAATCTGCCGCTCCGTACACCGCCGCAACCTACGTTATCCCTATGTACTCCTAATCTGCTGCCCCTAACACCGCCGACCCCTATAT
The DNA here is from genome assembly GCF_027579735.1 of Bombina bombina. Taxonomy (NCBI): domain Eukaryota; kingdom Metazoa; phylum Chordata; class Amphibia; order Anura; family Bombinatoridae; genus Bombina; species Bombina bombina. Next base: position 846,673,090 of record NC_069504.1, on the reverse strand, counting down.
TATATTTATTAACCCCTAACCTGCCCCCCCAACATCGCCGCCACCTACCTACAATTATTAACCCCTAATCTGCCGACCGGACCTCACCGCTACTCTAATAAATGTATTAACCCCTAAAGCTAAGTCTAACCCTAACCCTAACACCCCCCTAAGTTAAATATAATTTTATTCTAATTAAATAAAATAATTCTTATTAAATAAATTAATCCTATTTAAAGCTAAATACTTACCTGTAAAATAAACCCTAATATAGCTACAATATAAATAATAATTATATTGTATATATTTTAGGATTAATATTTATTTTACAGGCAACTTTGTATTTATTTTAACTAGGTACAATAGCTATTAAATAGTTATTAACTATTTAATAGCTACCTAGTTAAAATAATTACAAAATTACCTGTAAAATAAATCCTAACCTAAGTTACAATTAAACCTAACACTACACTGTCAATAAATTAATTAAATAAACTACCTACAATTATCTACAATTAAATCAACTAAATTACAAAACCCCCCACTAAATTACAAAAAAAACAAACACTAAATTTCAAAAAATAAAAAAAGATTACAAGAATTTTAAACTAATTACTCCTACTCTAAGCCCCCTAAAAAAATAACAAAGCCCCCCAAAATAAAAAAATGCCCTACCCTATTCTAAAATAAAAATTTAACAGCTCTTTTACCTTACCAGCCCTTAAAAGGGCCTTTTGCGGGGCATGCCCCAAAGTAAACAGCTCTTTTGCCTTTAAATAAACATACAATAACCCCCCCCACACACATTACAACCCACCACCCACATACTCCTAATCTAACCCAAACCCCCCTTAAAAAACCTAACACTAAGCCCCTGAAGATCTTCCTACCTTGTCTTCACCACGCCCGGTATCACCGATCCGTCCAGAAGAGGGTCTTAAGTCTTCATCCTATCCGGCAAGAAGAGGTCCAGAAGAGGCTCCGAAGTCTTCATCCTATCCGGCAAGAACATGACATCCGGACCGGCAAACATCTTCATCCAAGCGGCATCTTCTATCTTCTTCCATCCGGCGCAGAAAGGGGCCATCTTGAAGCAGCCAACGCGGATCCATCCTCTTCTAACGACGTCCTAAGTCCGAATGAAGGTTCCTTTAAATGACGTCATCCAAGATGGCGTCCCTCGAATTCCGATTGGCTGATAGGATTCTATCAGCCAATCGGAATTAAGGTAGGAAAAATCTGATTGGCTGATTGGAAGAAGATAGAAGATGCCGCTTGGATGAAGATGTTTGCCAGTCCGGATGTCCTGTTCTTGCCGGATAGGATGAAGACTTCGGAGCCTCTTCTGGACCTCTTCTTGCCAGATAGGATGAAAACTTCGGACCCTCTTCTGGACGGATCGGTGATACCCGGCATGGTAAAGACAAGGTAGGAAGATCTTCAGGGGCTTAGTGTTAGGTTTTTTAAGGGGGGTTTGGGTTAGATTAGGGGTATGTGGGTGGTGGGTTGTAATGTTGGGGGGGGGTATTGTATGTTTTTTTTCAGGCAAAAGGGCTGTTTTCTTTGGGGCATGCCCCGCAAAAAGCCCTTTTAAGGGCTGGTAAGGTAAAAGAGCTGTAAAATATTTATTTTTGAATAGGGTAGGGCATTTTTTTATTTTGGGGGGCTTTGTTATTTTTTTAGGGGGCTTAGAGTAGGTGTAATTAGTTTAAAATTCTTGTAATCTTTTTTTATTTTTTGTAATTTAGTGTTTGTTTTTTGTAATTTAGTGGGGGTTTTTTGTAATTTAATTTAGTTGATTTAATTGTAGATAATTGTAGGTAGTTTATTTAATTAATTTATTGATAGTGTAGTGTTAGGTTTAATTGTAACTTAGGTTAGGATTTATTTTACAGGTAATTTTGTAATTATTTTAACTAGGTAACTATTAAATAGTTATTAACTATTTAATAGCTATTGTACCTGGTTAAAATAAATACAAAGTTGCCTGTAAAATAAAAATTAATCCTAAAATAGCTACAATATAATTATTATTTTTATTGTAGCTATATTAGGGATTATTTTACAGGTAAGTATTTAGATTTAAATAGGAATAATTTATTTAATAAGATTTATTTTATTTCGTTAGATTTAAATTATATTTAACTTAGGGGGGTGTTAGGGTTAGGGGTAGACTTAGCTTTAGGGGTTAAGACATTTATTAGAGTAGCGGTGAGGTCCGGTCGGCAGATTAGGGGTTAATACTTGAAGTTAGGTGTCGGCGATGTTAGGGAGGGCAGATTAGGGGTTAATACTATTTATTATAGGGTTTTTGAGGCGGGAGTGCAACGGTTTAGGGGTTAATACATTTATTATAGTAGCGATGAGGTCCGGTCGGCAGATTAGAGGTTAATAATTGTAGGTAGGTAGCGGACGTTCGGGGGGGGGCAGATTAGGGGTTAATAAATATTATGTAGGGGTCGGCGATGTTAGGGGTAGCAGATTAGGGGTACATAGGGATAATGTAGGTTGCGGCGGTGTGCGGTCGGCAGATTAGGGGTTAAAAAAATTAAATAGAGTAGCGGCGATGTGGGGGGCCTCGGTTTTTGGGTACATAGGTAGTTTATGGGTGTTAGTGTACTTTAGAGCACAGTAGTTAAGAGCTTTATGAACTGGCGTTAGCCCAGAAAGCTCTTAAATCCTGGCTTTTTTCTGCGGCTGGAGTCTTGTCGTTAGAGTTCTAACGCTCACTTCAACCAAGACTCTAAATACCGGCGTTAGAAAGATCCCATTGAAAAGATAGTATACGCAATTGACGTAAGGGGATCTGCGGTATGGAAAAGTCGCGGCTGGAAAGTGAGCGTTAGACCCTTACCTACAAGACTCTAAATACCAGCGGTAGGACAAAACCAGCATTAGGACCCCCTAATGCTGGTTTTGACGGCTAACGCAGAACTCTAAATCTAGGCGTATGTGTTTTACTGTGTATGTACTGTATATATTTCACATTCCTATGTTCTTCACTTAGGATAATGTACTTTAATGAACTAATCTTGTTTGAAACTAAAATATATTTGTTCATGACCAATGATTCATATGAAACAATCTTATGTTGTCTTTGAAATAATTAGCTTTGACATTTTTTGTTGTTTTTTTTCTTTTTGCTCACACAATGATTTTGGTTTAGAACCACCTGGAGTTTAGGCTTGAATTGAACCTGGATGTGATACTAGCAGTGACATGCAGTGAGGTAATTGGCTGGTGAGGCACTGGCTAGTATCAGAGCCAGATATACACACAAATTGGAAGCAGCATTCTTCATTTGTAACTGTATAAGTGGAGTCCAGCCCCACCCACACAGGACACGGAGTGCAGAGCAGAGAGAGGCAATAACATAATTACTTCTCCTGCTGCTGAAGATATTGCACTCAAAACAAAAAAAATTGTGCACAATTTTAAGTGAAAAGGCAGTTGTAGCACAATATTTCTGCCACCCCGACTCCCTCTTCTATTAGTTCCCACACACAGTACAGATTGCCAGTGCTTCTTTCACTAACACTAACACTGCCACCCCAAGAGGCAGATATGAGAGCTGTCTCACTTGGGGCTTTTTCCTGATTGGCTTAATTATGAAATGTGACTGCTGACCTGACAGACAGTGGGCAGGCACTCCATAAGCACCTTCTAAGTTGTTGTGCTATCGAGGGAGGTTGAGCTGGTCACTGCTTCTATCTATGTATTTGCAACTAAGGTCAGAACTTTTTTTTTTTTATATATATATAATTTTTATTGAGGTCAAAGTATTGGCATACATAGAAAATATAATAACAGTGCATAACAGTGCATGATTATATTCCAAAAAAAAGGACTTATGGAAAGAAACACCATAAAGATTACATATTAATAAAACATGCAATTAACAATATCCACCATATCTATAGAGCATGATGTGAATTACACGTAACAAACAACGTCTATTATCGGTAGGCTATAGCTTTAAATACAAATTTTGGTACACACGTGACTCTGTAGCCTTGCCTAGTCATATATCTACAGAGCATATAGTAAAATAGACCTTATGGATTACATATTGAGAAGGCATATGCAATCAGTAACATCTGCTACATCATGGAACATAATGCACAATTTTAGGTAGAAGTTTGTGTACAGTAAATTATGTCTACCATTTATATGATATAAAGCTCTGTGGCTGAACATTTGCTAAAGAAGGAAGAGAAACACATGCCAATATTCATCTAAGCCTTTTATGGGGAACAGAAGGCCACTCTTGGATCTCATACTTTATGGAATGATAGCATGGGCCAAAGGCTACATGAAAGAGAAAAGACCACTGGTGGATCTCAGTATTAAAACCTCTTTTATTTTCTTATTAGAGTTAAACAAGTCCCTCACATGCTGAAATGAGGCCCAATACATTTTAATTATGTTTAGAGGGAATATAATAAACATTCTTACTGAACTAGGGAAGAAATAAGTGATGCTGACCAATCATGCTGGGTCAGGTGAATTAAAATAAGGTCAGCAATATGGTGGCATGTAAGGATTACTATTAGAAGAATGGTAGTAAGGGTTGCGGTATTTGCAAGATAAACCGCATATTTAGTCCTCCTAGTCTAGAAGGCACATTATATGGGGGGTTGGGGGGGGGAGGTGGGCATTAAATTATGGTAGGTGTGAGAGAATGAACTTCACGTTAGTAATATATTTGGTGAAAGCAAATAGTAATAGAGATATATCCCCGCATAGAATAGGATCCTGTAAACATTTAATATTGACTTGGGCGGATTGTAATACAAGTGTATGTACCAGAATAAGGTATGGGAGTCTATTTATAGCAGAGGGATATAGCCAAAACTTGACAGGACAAACCAGGTCTGGTTATATGGATAGGGGAACTTAGTAGATGTCCGCTTATCAAGCATGGAATGGGTAATTATAGAATTCATATGCATTTGCTGTGATTACATAACAGTTAAACATATAGAGGCCTAGTTATCAACGTGTCTACTTACCTGCCTTCGCCGGTCCAATACGCCCGCCTAAGCTCACCTACCTTCGCCGCCGCGGACCTGCAAACTTTCGCCTAAGTTATCAAAAAAGCTGTCAAAAAGCCGCGCACCAATTACGGGGCGATGAGCAGCGGACTGTGAGAGTTATCACCATCCGATCTCGCTGCTCTTCGGCTTTTCTACAGCTTTATTGCTAGCCTGTCACTAAGCACCCACACTAACTACACTGTTCTACCCCCTATACCGGCGCCCCCGGAGCCCCCCGCAACTCAATAAAGTTATTAACCCCTAAACCGCCGCTCCTAGACCCCGCCGCAACTCTTATAAATGTATTAACCCCTAAACCGCCGATCCCGGACACCGCCGCAACCTACATTATACCTAGTAACCCCTATCCTGCCCCCCCTATACCGTCGCCCTCTATAATAAAGTTATTAACCCCTATCCTGCTGATCCCGCACCTCGTCGCAACTAAATAGTTTAACCCCTAAACCGCCACTCCCGGACCCCGCCGCAACCTATATTAAACTTATTAACCCCTAATCTGCCACCCCTACACCGTCGCCACCTATAATACATTTATTAACCCCTATCCTGCCCCCCACTACACCGCCGCCACTGTAATAAATGTATTAACCCCTAAACCTAAGTCTAACACTAACCCTAACACCCCCCTAACTTAAATATTAATTAAATAAATCTAAATAATATTTCTATTATTACCTAAATTAATCCTATTTAAAACTAAATACTTACCAATAAAATAAACCCTAATATAGCTACAATATAAATAATAATTATATTGTAGCTATCTTAGGATTTATTTTAATTTTACAGGTAACTTTCAATTTATTTTAACTAGGTACAGTAGTTATTAAATAGTTATTAACTATTTAATAGCTTACTTAGCTAAAATAATGAGAAATTTACCTGTAAAATAAAAACTAACCTAAGTTACAATTACACCTAACACTACACTATACTTTAATAAATTATTCCTATTTAAAACTAAATACTTACCTGTAAAATAAACCCTAACGCCTAGATTTAGAGTTTTGTCGGTAACGACCCGCGTAGCTAACGCTGGATTTTTTTCCTCCGCACCTTTTAAATAACGCTGGTATTTAGAGTTCACAGAATGGCTTCGTTAGGCTCCAAAAAGGGAGCGTAGAGCATAATTTACCGCCACTGCAACTCTCAATACCAGCGGTGCTTACGGACGCGGCCAGCTTCAAAAACGTGCTCTTGCACGATATCCCCATAGGAAACAATGGGGCAGTTTGAGCTGAAAAAAAAAAGCAGCGTTAAAAAAAGCAGCAAAAAAGCAGCGTTAAGCTCCTAACGCAGCCCCATTGTTTCCTATGGGGAAACACTTCCTAAGTCTGCACCTAACACCCTAACATGTACCCCGAGTCTAAACACCCCTAACCTTACACTTATTAACCCCTAATCTGCTGCCCCCGCTATCGCTGACCCCTGCATATTTTTTTAACCCCTAATCTGCTGCCCCTAACACCGCCGACCCCTATATTATATTTATTAACCCCTAATCTGCCGCCCCCAATGTCGCCTCCACCTACCTACAATAATTAACCCCTAATCTGCCGACCGGACCTCACCGCTTCTATAATAAATGTATTAACCCCTAATCCGCCTCACTAACCCTATAATAAATAGTATGAACCCCTAATCTGCCCTCCCTAACATCGCTGACACCTAACTTGAAGTATTAACCCCTAATCTGCGGACCGGACCTCGCCGCTACTCTAATAAATTTATTAACCCCTAAAGCTAAGTCTAACCCTAACACTAACACCCCCCTAAATTAAATATAATTTAAATCTAACGAAATAAATTAACTCTTATTAAATAAATTATTCCTTTTTAAAGCTAAATACTTACCTGTAAAATAAATCCAAATATAGCTACAATATAAATTATAATTATATTGTAGCTATTTTAGGATTAATATTTATTTTACAGGCAACTTTGTAATTATTTTAACCAGGTACAATAGCTATTAAATAGTTAATAACTATTTAATAGTTACCTAGTTAAAATAATTACAAAATTACCTGTAAAATAAATCCTAACCTAAGTAACAATTAAACCTAACACTACACTAGCAATAAATTAATTACATAAAATACCTACAATTAAATCTAACACTACACTATCAATAAATAAATTAAATAAAATACCTACAAATAAATACAATTAAATAAACTAACTAAAGTACAAAAAATAAAAAAAGCTAAGTTACAAAAAATAAAAATTACAAACATAATAAAAATATTACAACAATTTTAAGCTAATTACACCTACTCTAAACCCCCTAATAAAATAACAAAGCGCCCCAAAATAAAAAAAATGCCCTACCCTATTGTAAAATTAAAATAGAAAAGCTCTTTTACCTTACCAGCCCTTAAAAGGGCCTTTTGCGGGGCATACCCCAAAGAATTCAGCTCTTTTGCCTGTAAAAAAAAACATACAATACCCCCCCAACATTACAACCCACCACCCACATACCCCTAATCTAACCCAAAGCCCCCTTAAATAAACCTAACACTAAGCCCCTGAAGATCTTCCTACCTTGTCTTCACCATGCCAGGTATCACCGATCGCTCCGAAGTCTTCATCCAAGCCCAAGCGGGGGCTGGAGATCCATCATCCGGCTGAAGTCTTCTATCAAGCGGCGGCTGAAGAGGTCCAGAAGAGGCTCCAAAGTCTTCCTCCTATCCGGGCAGAAGAGTAGATCCGGACCGGCAACCATCTTCTTCCAAGCGGTGACAAGCGGCTCCATCTTGAAGACCTCCGGCGCGGATCCATCCTCTTCTTGCGACATCCTAAATCCGAATGAAGGTTCCTTTAAATGACGTCATCCAAGATGGCGTCCCTCGAATTCCGATTGGCTGATCGGATTCTATCAGCCAATCGGAATTAAGGTAGGAAAAATCTGATTGGCTGATGGAATCAGCCAATCAGATTCAAGTTCAATCCGATTGGCTGATCCAATCAGCCAATCAGATTGAGCTCGCATTCTATTGGCTGATCGGAACAGCCAATAGAATGCGAGCTCAATCTGATTGGCTGATTCAATCAGCCAATCAGATTTTCCCTACCTTAATTCCGATTGGCTGATAGAATCCTATCAGCCAATCGGAATTGAAGGGATGCCATCTTGGATGACGTCCCTTAAAGGAGCCTTCATTCGTTGGTAGTTCGTCGGGAAAGAAGGATGTTCCGCGTCGGCGGGATGAAGATGGATCCTGAAGAAAGAAGATTGAAGACCCAGCTTGTAAGATCACATCGCCCGGATGGAAGACTTCTTCAGCGCCGCTTGGAAGATGACATCGCCCGGATGGAAGACTTCTTCATCGCCGCCTGGAGGATCACTTCATCGGATGGAAGACTTCTTCAGCGCCCCTTGGAGGATCACTTCTGCCGCTCCGGATCTCCTCTTCGGTTCCATCGGTGGGTCGGCTGGTTGAAGACAAGTCAAGGTAGGATGCTCTTCAGGGGGGTAGTGTTAGGTTTATTTAAGGGGGATTTGGGTTAGATTAGGGGTATGTGGGTGGTGGGTTTTAATGTTGGGGGGGGTTGTATTTTTCTTTTACAGGCAAAAGAGCAGTTTTCTTTGGGGCATGCCCCGCAAAAGGCCCTTTTAAGGGCTGGTAAGGTAAAAGAGCTTTGAACTTTTTTAATTTAGAATAGGGTAGGGAATTTTTTTATTTTGGGGGGCTTTGTTATTTTATTAGGGGGCTTAGATTAGGTGTAATTAGCTTAAAATTGTTGTAATATTTTTAAAATGTTTGTAACTTATTTTTTTTATTTTTTGTAACTTAGCTTTTTTATTTTGTGTACTTTAGTTAGTTTATTGAATTGTATTTAATTGTAGTTATTTGTAGTTAATTTATTTAATTAATTTAATGATAGTGTAGTGTTAGTTTTAATTGTAACTTAGGTTAGGATTTATTTTACAGGTAATTTTGTATTTCTTTTAGCTAGGTAGTTATTAAATAGTTAATAACTATTTAATAACTATTCTAACTAGCTAAAAGAAATACAAAGTTACCTGTAAAATAAATATACATCCTAAAATAGCTACAATGTAATTATTAATTATATTGTAGCTATCTTAGGGTTTATTTTACAGGTAAGTATTTAGTTTTAAATAGGAATAATTTATTTAAGTATAGTGTAGTGTTAGGTGTAATTGTAACTTAGGTTAGTTTTTATTTTACAGGTTAATTTCTCTTTATTTTAGCTAGGTAGCTATTAAATAGTTAATAACTATTTAATAGCTATTGTACCTAGTTAAAATAAATTGAAAGTTACCTGTAAAATAAAAATAAATCCTAAGATAGCTACAATATAATTATTATTTATATTGTAGCTATATTAGGGTTTATTTTAAAGGTAAGTATTTAGTTTTAAATAGGATTAACTTAGTTAATAAGAGAAATATTATTTAGATTTATTTAATTAATATTTAAGTTAGGGGGGTTCTAGGGTTAGTGTTAGACTTAGGTTTAGGGGTTAATAATTTTATTACAGTGGCGGCAGTGTAGGGGGGGCAGGATAGGGGTTAATAAATGTATTATAGGTGTAGGGGGGCAGATTAGGGGTTAATAAGTTTAATATAGGTTGCGGCGGGGTCCTGGAGCGGCGGTTTAGGGGTTAAACTATTTATTTAGTTGCTGCGAGGTGCGGGATCAGCAGGATAGGGGTTAATAACTTTATTATAGAGGGCGACGGTATAGGGGGGGCAGGATAGGGGTTAATAGGTATCATGTAGGTGGCGGCGCAGTCTGGGAGCGGCAGTTTAGGGGTTAATACATATATTATAGTTGCGGCGGGGTCAGGGAGCAGCGGTTTAGGGGTTAATATTTATAGAGTAGCTTGTGGTGGGCTCCGGGAGCGGCGGTTTAGGGGGTAATACATTTATTTAGTTGCAGCGGTGTAGGGGGGGACAGATTAGGGGTGTTTAGACTTGGGGTACATGTTAGGTTGTTAGGTGCAGACATCTCCCATAGGAATGAATGGGATGTCGGGTAGCAGCGAACTTGTACTTTCGCTATGGTCAGACTCCCATTGATTCCTATGGGATCCGCCGCCTCCAGGGCGGCGGATTGAAAACCAGGTACGCTGGGCCGGAAAAGTGCCGAGCGTACCTGCTAGTTTTTTGATAACTAGCAAAAGTAGTAAGATTGTGCCGCACTTGTGTGCGGAACATCTGGAGTGACGTAAGAATCATTCTGTGTCGGACTGAGTCCGGCGGATCGAAGCTTACGTCACAAAATTCTTTTGCCGGTCTCTAGCCTTTGATAACTAAGGCGAATCAGCCTCGCCACAAATACGCTGCGGAATTCCAGCGTATTTGAGGTTGACGGCTTGATAACTAGGCCCTATAGTCTTGGGAACATGTCTGATTATAGACGGTAAATTCCATAGCAATGTAAAGCTAGAGCTAAAATTCTTCCATAGAGCCAAACACTGGTATAAAAAAATGGGCACCACTACCCCGGCCGCTGGCAGTAGTGTGTCCTGACTAAAAGCAACCCCAAAGCTCCAAAGGCATGACTCATGCATGAAAGACATCTATAAAACTGGGAAATATATATAGAGGCGATAGTCCAGCCCTACCTATGTGAACACAAGAGTATAGTATAGAAGTCACTATGTGAACACTCTACTTATCTCATGGGATGTGTGACCAGACAACCTGAAGCCTATGAGTATAGATCAGTAAACATATGTGAGCAGGAATTAGTTGGTGTTTAAATCTTAAGGTTCCCAATATGTTAACATAAGCACAGTAGTGTTTGGCAAAAAAACATCTTACAGGAGTCACAGATTAAGGAAAGCATGAACATTAAACATTTGTCTTTAGAGACCAAACTCCCGGTTAAAACAAACACAAGAGCTTAACGCAACAATTCAACAGTTCGCAACCAAGGGTTAATTAATACCCAAACACATAGATTAACGTATTGATAAAGATGTGGAACCAGTAAGTCTTGGAATGTGTACAGGTATACATTGACAGGGGAATAGAATGATAGCATTGTCCCTGTGTTAAATAAATATTATCAATATAAAAAACTCAAGTATGACCATTTTAGGGCATGAATAAAATAACCTCAACATCAGGGCTGAGAATCTTGGAGGAGACTAGAGTAATACAGCAAAGTGAGCTGTAAAAACGCATAACCTTGCTGCATGTACGTTGTGATCAAACCAAGACTCCCCTCTAGTGGTGGAATAGAGCAATTGCATCTCCTTTGAAGGGATATTAATTTTAAAGCTCTAATTTGCAGTATGACTTGTAAGATCCAGCTATACTATTGTTGTGGTACAGCATCGTGCAAAGAATAAATGTCATCCAAAAAGTACAACAGTGTGTCCAACCATATAAACAGAATAAGTTTGTGGGAAAATTATTGTAAGTTATGCCAGCATAATCTATATGGATAGGTAAAGAATCGTCCCGCTCTGGTATTAGTAATGTATGATTCAAAAAGGGGAGTAGATACCACTAGCGTTCAAGAAAGCCTATACATATATAAAACAGCTGTAGTTAGTATCAGATTTAATATACAAATGCCTGTGTGACAAACTCCAGAGAATCTGTTAAATTACTGTAGCAAGTGTTCCCACCATTGGTAAAATGCTGAGAATGTAGAGTTAATCCATGTCTGCAAGCCCGCAAGGGACTAAGAGGATTCAAAGCAATACAGTCCACATTGTCTCACTCCAGCACTCTGCCTATGTGGGTAATAGTGAAGGAAGCTAAGCTCCAAAGCAAAAGGAGCATAAAAGTTTAAATAATGATATATCATCCGGGCCTCTATAGAAAAGTCAACTGTGGAGAGACCTGATAGAGTTCCTATCTAATTGTCCAAATTAACCTGCTTTGAAATAGGTCAAAGACATCGTAGACCTCATAGAAAATCTCTCTCCCTGTAACAGCTGATGTAATAGATCCTCACTCTGTATTAGTAACTCTTCAAAGCTATCTAAGATCAGAGCGCAGCACATCTTCAGCCCATGTAAAAGTCACTGACACATCTTGCCCAGTACTGCCGACACAAAACTGAGGAGGAACTTCCCAAACATGGCTGCCACCTACAGAAACCACGCACGCTGTGCTCAAAGGTAGGTTTGATGACAAGGTCAGGTCTCTCTTGAGATATGCCGGATCAGTAACCGTTCTGGTGACAGGATTTGCGGCAGGGCAACCCCCACATCCATCATCCCAATTCAGCCCCTCTCTGCTGCGGTAGTGATAAGCGTCCTCCTGCTGTGAGGAATTAACATGGCTGCAGGGGATTTCATGGGCCGACACTGCAATACAGCTACTCTGGTGAATAGTAGGAGCGGTAGAGTTCATAGTATGGGCAAGATGACGATTAGCTGGCCGCACAGTATTATCCTCTCTCACCATTATGCCAGGGAAACACTTGTGCAAAGCCTGCTCTAGGTTGTTAAAGTGATCCTGTAGGAGCTGCGCCACAGCTAGCCGCCAGCTATTCATGGCCTCCATTGTAGCTTGACTTCTGGGTAGCTAAAAACGACTATCAAAGAGCTCCCAATGCCACCATTAAAGGGACAGTCTACACCTTAGTCATCTTAAAGTCTTACCTTAGATTAGGCTGCAAATCGCCTCCTGCACCCCTTTTTACATCATGCAGCAGGAACAGTAAAACAGTTATTTTGAAATGAATATTGTTTCTGGCCAGTTTGAAATGGCTCCCAAGCTCCACCCACTGATGACATCACAATCTGGGCTGCATATTGCTTCCAATCACAAAAGGCTCACTAGTTGTATTCAACGGACTAGCAATGCTACTGAGCAGAGTGCATAGATGCAGCCCAGATTTTGATGTCATCGGTGGGTGGAGCATGGGAGCCATTTCAAACTGGCCAGAAACAATATTCATTTTAAAATAACTTTTTACCATTCCTACTGCATGATATAGAAAGGGTGCAGGACACTATTTGCAGCTTAATCTAAGGTAAACCTTTAAGATAACTAAAGTGTAGACTGTCCCTTTAACGTTGTGCCTGATAGGGACCCCTTTTGTTGTAGTAATAATTACTTTAGATATCAATAAAAATTCATTATAATGTATAAGAACCAGGAGCCCCTAACACACATGTCTAGTTTCCTTGATAGTTGGCTCTGCCCCCCGTCAGAACATTTTTTAAGGTTTTTTTTTTTAAATTTATAATTTTTTTCTTTTCATGACAGGTAAAGCTTTGCTTTCCCTGACTGAACATCCCTGGATACTAGAAATATCAGAAAAATAAATAGAAGGGGGCTTTACCTTTAAAGACACAGATAAACTTAAATTGTTTTGTAAGCTCTAGGCAAAGACAATCATGTCACCTGAGCCATAAATACTGTAGTCCTTTAGAAAGTGTTCTCAGTGCAGAAGAATTAGATGCTTACTTAATGAGGTGATCATGAGGCCTATTTATCATAGGTCTTGCAGACCTGATCCAACAGTGTGGATCAGGTCCGCAAGACCTCACTGGATGTGGAGAGCAATACGCTCTCCATATTCAGCATTGCACCAGCAGCTCATAAGAGCTGCTGGTGCAACGCTGCCCCCTGCAGACTCGCGTCCAATTGGCTGCCAGCAGGGAGGTGTCAATCAACCCGATCATACTCGATGGGGTTGAATTCCGGCAATGACTATCCGCCTCATCAGAGCAGGCGGACAGGGTTATGGAGCAGCTGTCTTTAGACCGCTGCTTCATAACTGCTGTTTCTGGCGAGCCTGCAGGCTCGCCAGAAACACGGGGCGTCAAGCTCCATTCGGAGCTTGATAGATAGGCCCCCAAGGATCAAACAAATCTGGCTATAAATTCTATTAAACAGACATGGAATTGTTCTCAGTTCAGATGAACTAAGGGCTTCCGGCGGAAGTGGAGCTCTCACTGCTCACTGCTCCAACCCCAGCGTTCACTGAGGGCCTAAAGAAGATCGTTGCCCCTAAATGAGACCACCTTTTTGGCTGCACCACAGCAGCTTTGTAGGCACCACTCTGTGGAATCTTTCACAGACCTCAGCCGAAGCCTGTAAGCGGAAGCGCTACTGCCCGTGCACGGGAAAACAGCTTTGGGGATCGCCAGAGGAGGAAAAAAAACCATCCGGATTGTTGAGTATGATCCAGGGATACCCTCTCTTACCCACACTTACCTCAAGGAGACCGTCGGGATACCCCAAGTAGAAGGAGACCTGTGCCCTCCTGGTAGGGTGAAACAGGCCGGTGATATCCGGTCCGGGGAGTTAGCCGGTTAGGCTGGTGAGGTCCGGTCGCGGAGGGATCCGTGGCGCCATTCCTCCCACGCTGATGCTAGCTGACTCACGGATCTACATCGAATCTCCACCAGCATTTTCCTGGTATATCGCTCCTGAGGTATTGAAGCTCTGTTGATCCCTTTACTGCACCGGTATGCATAGAAATATTGAGATTCCCAAACTGAGATCTAGATGGATAGGTGAAGTAATTGCTACACCATGTATGGAAGGAGATTGGGGGTTGCAATTCTTTTAAATAAAATCCTAACATATCAAATAATTCAGACTGAACTAGATCAGGAGGCCAGGTATATTATATTACAAATATGAGTAAAGGGGATAAAATTCGTTTTTTGTAACGTATATGCGCCAAATGTTTTTTCTAAAGTCTTTTGGGAAAAACTAAAGAGTAAATTGCTACCCTTTGTATCAGACAATTTAGTGATAGGTGGTGATTTTAACCTCTCATTTTGTCCTGAGTTGGATAGACTCTCAAAAAAAAATATAGCAGTATATAATAAACAAGCTAAATTTATGAAAAATTTTTGTTATCAGTTAAAAATAATTGACGTCTGGAGACTCCAGAATCCAGACCAGTGTACATTTACCTGCGAATCTAAAAAGCACAGGACATTCTCAAGAATAGATTTTATTCTAGTTTCTGAATCTCTCTCATTGCAAAAAATGAAGGCCATAATAGGTGACATAGCGATATCCGATCATGCGGTTGTCTCACTGTCATTTCATTCTTTAGAGAACCAGGCAAAAGGGAATTTTATCATTGTCTTTCCGCGTTTTATGTATAAAAATATCAGATTTGTTCTATGGTTAAAACAGAAATGGAAAGATTCTTGTAAACTTAACATATCACATTTTCAAAAAATTTAAATCTTCTGGGAAGCTTCTAAAGCATATTTAAGAGGAGAAATAAAGGCTTACATGTGTAAAAAAAAAGCGCAAAGACAATATGAGAGAAATGCAACTGGTTAAACAAGTCAGTAATAGCTATAAGAAATATGTTGGGGACCCAACTGGTGTTGACTGGGAGAGATATTCCAGGGCTAGACAGGAAAGGGATATTTTCCTTAAACATAAATCTTTAGAAGAAGAGATAAAGTTAAATCTACGTTTTAAGGGACATTATGGTTATTCAGCTAAATTCCT
Organism: Bombina bombina; assembly: GCF_027579735.1. Taxonomy (NCBI): domain Eukaryota; kingdom Metazoa; phylum Chordata; class Amphibia; order Anura; family Bombinatoridae; genus Bombina; species Bombina bombina. The sequence continues at coordinate 846,657,628 of NC_069504.1, read as the reverse complement.
TGCCAAATTAGTTAAAGGCAGAAAAAAGAAGAACTATATATTAGCAATTAGAGATCAGGATAAGAGATACATGGAAGTGACAGATATTAGTAAAATATTATATTCGTACTATCAAAAATTATACACCAAGAGCAGCAACCACGCACAGAACCAAGAAAAGTTTTGGTCACAAATGGATATTCCCAGAGTCTCACAGGATCTTCTGGAGAGACTTAATGCCCCCATATCTGTGAAAGAGATAGGTGAAGCAATAGAAAAAGCTAAGTTAAATAAAGCCGCTGGGCCAGACTGTCTACCCGTAGAATACTATAAAATACTGGCAGAAGAAATTAAACCCACTTTAGAAAAATTATTTAACAGTTATTTTATGAACAGTAATCCACCATCAGAATACATTGCGGCCGCTAACATCTCTCTAATTCTTAAAAAGGATAAAGACGCAGAGGATCCAGCCTCATATAGACCAATTTCCGTACTTAATACGGATTATAAAATATTGTCTTCTATTTTAGTGACTAGATTAATGCCGTGTCTAGATGAAATTATACATCCAGATCAGACAGGGTTTATGGCCTCAAGAAATGCATCTAAAAATATGCGGAAAGTGATAACTCTTTTAGACCATATATGGAATGTATACCAAAAGCCGGGTAGACAATTTGAGCATGACAGTGCCCTTTTAACCCTTGATGCGGTCAAAGCATTTGATTCCATAGAATGGGAATATTTATTTGAGACTCTTGAAAAATTTGGGTTTAAAAATCACTTTGTGCGGTTCATTCGTAATATTTACCAGTGTCCAATATCTTACTTGTTGATTAACAATAATTTAACTCCAGGGATAAGACTCAAAAAGGGTACAAGGCAGGGTTGCCCGTTGTCCCCCCTGCTTTTCAATCTGGCGTTGGAACCTCTAGCTATAAGGTTAAGGGAAATCGTAGAAGGGATCACTATTGGTAAGACTGTCCTTAAAACCCTATTATATGCAGACTATATCTTAATCTGTTTATATAACACACCCAGGGCTATCCCTTTAGTGATAGATTGTCTGAACTTCTTTAGTTCATTCTCTGGCTATAAAGTAAATTATAATAAAAGTGAGATAATGCGGATCCAAAAAACAAGCCAAGCTATAGCCAATTCAGAGTTTAAAGAGGTGGACTCTCTCAGATATCTTGGAATTTATCTCCACAGAAACCCTGCAAGATGGTATGGCCTCAACTTTAATCCCTTATTGCAGAAAATCTATACTGATCTGAAACTCTGGGCAACATTTCCGCTATCAATATCTGCTAGAGCAAATCTTATCAAGACAATTATGTTCCCCCGGCACCTCTTCCCATTACAGAATTTACCATTAATCTTAAACAAATAGATATACAGAAATTGAACTCTAGTTTCTCCCAATTTATCTGGCATAATAAGAAACCGCGTATTGCCTTAGAAAAGCTGATGCAACCTGGTGAAGCCGCTGGGTTAACCCTACCCAATATAAGGTTTTATAATCTTGCAGCTTTGAGTAAAATTGCGCTTGACTGGCTTATAGAAACAAGTTGGTTTTCAACTATAGAAATGGAGAATGTTTTAGTTTTTCCCTTTTCACTAAAAGCTTTATTGCATATTCAATGTAAAGAAATACCTAATAATATAAAGAGTTTAATATCGGTCAAAAATATAATTTTCGCCTGGCAAAAGCTATGTACTCTAATAGGCGTAGATTACTCTTTTTCAGAGTATCTACCCCTAATAGGCAATACCTGAGTTCCTCCCAGGGAATAATCAGGGAACATTCAGAGAGTGGTATAATAAAGATCTTAAGGTAGTATCTCAATTTTTTACAGAGGAGCGACAAATTATATCTTTCGATAATTTAAAATCCCAGTTTGACCTATCAAATCATAATTTATATGCCTATTTGCAAGTGCATCATTTCATATCATCTAGGAGATGGAATGGCAGTGAGACAGCCACATGGTCGGAGGTAAGGCCCATAATGGTCATTTCCCGGGTTAAAGCTCCCTCAATTTCGCTACTATATAGTATCATGCTCGCTAAACAAAGTGACGCTTTAATGGAAAAACTGACTGTAAAATGGGGATCTTTGATCCCAAACATAGATCATGACATATTAAGGAACAGCTGTAAAACCTTAAATAAATGTTGTATTCCAATAAGCTGGAAAGAAGGTCATATGAAACTTAATAATTTCTACTGCACGCCGTCGAAAATGGCCCAAGATGTGTTTTTATGAATGCAGATATACTGCATATGTTCTGGCAGTGTCCCAGGATTGGATAATTCTGGAAGAAAGTTGTCTTCTGGATCAATAGATTGTATCAAACAAACATTCATATCAGTATGGAAGACATCTTTTTTCTTCTTGATCGTTCCAGTCAAGGGGCAGTATTACAAAGTAAGATTCTAAATACAATTATTTTACTGGTTAGACAACTAATACTAAAAAATTGGAAGACCAAAAAGATGCCCGGCTTCTCAGTTTTCATTAAAGGAATCCAGACGCAGATAATTTTTGAGTCTTTCCATCTTAGAGAGGCAAATGAAAGAGAAATCAAGAGGTTCTTATTGGGATGGTTACCTATAATCAAGACATATTCGGAAGATATACAAAAGACAATATTATATCCATTTTTAAGCTCTGAATGTTTTTATGATCTGGTATTACTAGGTGATTTCCCGTCAGATTGGGTCTCGAGTCATAGGTAATACATTAGAATGGCGGGAGAAGCCCGGCAAGGAAGCGGTTAACGTGGACAAGTCTTTGTTATAGGGGTCTGTCAGTGGGGTGGGGTGGAGAACAGGAATGAGAGAGTCTAGAGAGACGAACATTGTTCTTTCTTTCTTTTTTACTCTTTTCCCTTTTCTTTTTTCTTTTTTTTTCTCTCCCCCCCTCTCTTTTTATGTTTATTAATAAAACGAGCTGCCAAAGCTAAAAAGATGAAATAATCTACGGCACAATATTTCCATGCCAAAATGAATAAAATAGATATGTTGTGTTTATATATTATGTTATTTTGACATTTTGTATATTGTATTATTTAATTTTGTATTGTGCTTTCAATGACATATTATGCTTGCACCCAGTGTGGTGTTTTTACATTGTCACATGTCTAAATTGTATGACTCATTTTTGTCAGCCACAAATAAATAAATATATATATAAAAAAAAAAGTTCCGATGAACTAGATGGTTATGCAATGAGGTGATCAAGAATCAAACAAATCAGGCTATAAATCTCATTAAACACATATGGAAGTATTCAGACAGAGCGTACAGTTTTTAAAAAAACTTTCCGATTTATTTCTATTATCAAGTGTACCTTTTTTTCCATGTTATCCTTTGTTAAAGCTTACCCCTTTCAGAAAGCTTATCTAGATGGGCTTAGAATTGTGCATGCGTCTTGAGCATTATGACGCCTATTCAGTATCAAGCAAACTAGCTGATTTGCATGAAAACATGCTTAAAATGCAGGAGCCAGTATTCAAATTCAAGCAACATTCTCAAGCACGTCTTATAATGTACACTACCCATATCTAGCTATGTGGTTGACTGCATGAAAAACACAAGATCGCATTTTTCAAGAACAAACCAGAATTTTGTAAGGCTATTGAGTGAAATTGCTATTGATAAAACAAGTTCATTTGCATCAAAGCATACTACATAACGTTCACATCTACTTGCTGGGGAACTTAAAGGGACATTAAACCCCAAATTTTTCTTTCATGATTCAGATAGAGAATACCATTTTAAACAGCTTTCTAATTTACTTCTATTATCTAATTTGCTTCATTCTCTTGATATTATTTCCTGGAAAACATATCTAGATAGGCTCAGTAGCTGCTGATTGGTGGCTGCACATAGATGCCTCGTGTGATTGGCTGACCCATGTGCATTGCTATTCCTTCAACAAAGGATATCTAAAGAATGATGAAGCAAATGAGCTAATAGAAGTCAATTTGAATGTTGTTTAAAATTGTATTCTCTTTCTAAATCATGAAAGAACATTTTTGGGTTTAATGTCTCTTTAATTGTTAGCAAAGGGACAAAGCCAACCAAGATTTTGGAAGACTGAAAAATAATGAATTGCTTTATGGCATTTATTCTTCATCTTGCGTTTGAGGGTTAAAACAGGTAGAAGTACATTTTTGTGCTTGATTTGCTCTCATATAACGAGTTAAAATTAAAAAGTTTGCATTCTCGCATTTCAAAAGGCGCGGTAACAAATAGACTTTGGGAAGTTGCATACACAAACTTGTTTTCCCACAAAGACTTCAATGGGGCGGAAAAAGTTGATAACACCCATAAATCGTGTCAACACGGTCGCGGTTATTTAAAAGCGCAACAGAAGACAATATTGCATATTTTTTTTATAAGCCTATGTTCTGCACATAGCAGAATATGTTCTATTTACTGTAAATAGACATTAAAATATATATATGATGGATTTTTGCACAAATCCTTATTTATACCTATATATACATGATTTTATATATATATATATATATATATATATATATATATATATATAAAGAGAGAGAGAGAGAGAGAGAGAGAGAGATAGGAATATTTATTTAAAAATACATAGAACATATTCTGCTATGTGCAAAATATTGGAATGTGAAATATTTACAGTAAATACACATTATAACACTTTATTAAATATGAATATTGCATAAATATGATTTTACATGTTATCATCTACTTGACTGCAAAGGGCTCCAATGCACATATAAATATGCATACGTGTATGTACATATGTATTTATGTGTTTATACGTGTAGATATGTCTGTAAAAAAAAAAATATATATATACACGTATACATAAGTATATGTACACACATATAAACATATTTATATATACTGTATGTATATCTATCTACCTATCTATCTATCTATCTATCTATCTATCTATCTATCTATCTATCTATCTATCTATCTATATATATATATATACACACACACATATATACACATTTTGATACACCTGAGACCTCATATATAAAAAGAGATCAATCACCATACAGACCTTTCAACCTGTTGCTAAATCCATGAAATCACCATTTGTTTGTGGTTAATCATGTGCATTTGTTTTTTGGATTACAAAATTGAGAGAGCAACCTTTAACCACACGGACGTACCCGGTCTGTAAAGGAACACGAGAACACAACATTTTCTTTCAAGATTCAGATAATGAATACATTTTTAAATAACATTCAGTTTTACTTCTATTATCTAATTTGTTCATTCTCTTGTTATCCTTTGTTGAAGAAGCACCAGTGCACTTAGCTGAAATCTACGGGTGAGCCAATAACATGAAACCAATCCACAGCTCTTTAGCCTACCAAGGTATCCTTTTCAACAAAGGATACCAAGAGAACAAAACCAATAAGATTATAGAAATGCATTGGAAAATTGTTTAAATTCACATGTTCTATCTGAATCGTGAAAGAAAATAAAATGGGTTTCATGTCCCTTTAATGGGACACTGAACCCACATTTTTTTTATTTCATGATTGAGGTAGAGCATGACATTTTAATCAACTTTCTAATTCACTCCTATTATCAATTTTTCTTTGTTCTCTTGTTATCTTTATTTGAAAATCATGAGTGTAAATCTTAGCAGGCAGCCCAGTTTAGGTTCAGCACCATGGATAGCGCTTGCTTATTGGAGACTGTCATTTACCCACCAATAAGCAAGCATAACCCAGGTTCTTAACCAAAAATGGGCTGGCTCCTATGCATCACATTCCTGCTTCTTAAATAAAGATAGCAAGAGAACGAAGAAAAATTGATAATAGGAGTAAATAAGAAAGTTGCTTAAAATTGCATGCTCTATCTGAATCATAAAAGAAAAATAATTGTGTTTAGTGTCCCTATAAGGCCTTTTTTGTAGAATGGGTTCTACCTGAAGTTTCTGAGACACTCTATTACTAGATGTCTCCCACCAGGAGGCATTTGACAATAGGGAGGTCTTGCCATTGTCAGTGAGAAGTAGGGCTATTACCCCAAAGAAGGCTATAGCAAAGTAAGGCTATCACCTCAGAGGAGGCTACACTAAAGTAAGGCTATCACCTCAGAGGAGGCTACACTAAAATAAGGCTATCACCTCAGAGGAGGCTACATTAAATTAAGGTTATCACCTCAGAGGAGGCTACACTAAAGTAAGGCTATCACCTCAGAGGAGGCTACACTAAAGTAAGGCTATCACCTCAGAGGAGGCTACACTAAAATAAGGCTATCACCTCAGAGGAGGCTACACTAATGTAAGGCTATCACCTCAGAGGAGGCTACACTAATGTAAGGCTGTCACCCCAGAGAAGACTACACTAAAGTAAGGTTATCACCCCAGAGGAGGCTACACTAAAGTAAGGCTATCACCCCAGAGAAGACTATACTAAAGTAAGGTTTTTTCATTCCGAGGAGGCTACACTAAAGTAAGGCTATAACCCCAGAGGAGGCTACACTAAAGTAATGCTATAACCCCAGATGAGGCTACACTAAAGAAAGGCTATCACCCAAGAGGAGGCTACACTAAAGTAAGGCTATCACCCAGGGAGAGGCTACACTAAAGAAAGGCTATCACCCTTAGGGTTTTCCCTCCGAAGCTACACAATAGTAAGGCTTTCATCTCAGGGAGGCTACACTATAGTAAGGCTTTTACCTTGGGGGAGGCTACACTAAAGTAAGGCTTTCACCTTGGGGGAGGCTACACTAAAGTAAGGCTTTCACCTCAGATGAGGCTACACTAATGTAAGGCTTTCACCTCAGATGAGGCTACAATAAAGTAAGGCTATCACCCCGGGGGAGGCTACACTAAAGAAAGGCTATCACCCCGGGGAGACTACACTAAAGAAAGGCTATCACCCCAGGGGAGGCTACACTAAAAAAGGCTATGCACTAAAAAAGGCTATCACCCCGGGGAGGCTACACTAAAGAAAGGCTATCACCCCAGGGGAGGCTACACTAAAGAAAGGCTATCACCCTTGGGTTTTCCCCTCCGAAGAAGCAACACTAAAGTAAGGCTATCACCCCAGGCTACACTAAAGTTACTGCCCCACAGTAGGCTACACTAATATGTGATACAAACCCCAGATGTAGTTGCACAAGTGCAGGCTCCAATGACTGTAAAATCTTTCTCCAATAAAATATTCCTAAAAAATCTGTTTGCTGTTAAAAGTCTCCTGTAAAGTATCCTGAAATGCTTCATAAAGATGTTGAATCCATGTTAAAAACTTACCGACTGCTATAAGTGTGAGGCAGAGCAGAGTGCTAATAACAATGCCTTTCATTTCTCAGTTGTAGCATCCAGAGAGTTTTTCTTCAGGTAGCAATGTGTCAGTAAGTGAGTCTGTTTCAAGAATGGGATCGCTCAGCGCAGTGTTTTGTTGATATTATCCGGCCTTTGCCCCTAGTGAACAAACCTTGCCTTGTATTTCGTCAAACTAATTATATGCAGATTAGGCTCTGTGAGTTTTAAGACACCTTTTACATGCTGGATGGATAACAGAGGAAATTTATTTTTACTATTTGTCCTGTAACCTGAGCAGAGTAATATACTATCCCTGTTAAAAATCCTATCAAATAACCTTTACCCCAAGCTTAGGTAAAAAGTTGCATAGCGGACCTTTGATAATCTGGATGATCAATTGATATAAAATTGCTATTACCTACTGATTAGTGTATATATAGAGCTAGATTACAAGTGGAGAGCTAATTTATAGCGCACCTATAAACATGCAAAATCGCCATTTACGTGCTCACAATAAATAACCAACGATTACAAGTGACTGGTTATTGCTACTGCAAGCTCGTGGTAGCAATTAGCGCTCAGAACATTAACCAGAGATCAGATCTCTGCCTTATTTTCAAAATGTGCCCAAATTGCATCCAAATTTAAGTGTGGTGTTCTTTATTAAAAAATAAAAATAGTATCATTTTTATTTTTTAATAAAGTAACTGCACAAAGCAGTTTTGGGGGTCTAAAGTTGTAGGGTTTTAGAAAAAAAAATGGCACTGATGAGCGCCTTTACATTGTGTTCTATAGGAACTGTGTGTTCCCAGTAAATATATATTTAACGCTGCGTGACTTACCCCCTTGGCTGTGCTAGTTCTCATGCCGTGTGTCATAGCATGAGAACAAGGTTTCCATTGGAGCCTATGTAAGCGCGCTCTCCCGTGCGCTGGTATTACTAAGTTAAACACAAATATCGCTTTCGCAGAAGCAATATTTTGCGCTCAACATGTAATTTAGCCCATAGTTGGGAGGTCTGTAGTATATAATTTGAAATGGTCTGTGGCTTTACAGTCTGTTAAGGGTGCTGAAATCGCTTGTAGGATGTATGGGCCATGAAAAGCATGAGATGATAACTGTTTCCACATTGCCTGTTGTTAAATGCACATGAATCTCACATTTATTCTTTCATGATTCAGATAGAGCATGTGATTTTAAACAACTTTCTAATTTAATGCAATTATCTAATTTGTTTAGATGTCTTCTGTTTCGTGTCCCTTTATAGCAAATCAAAATTTTCATATTTAAAGGGACATGCTACTGTTATGCCAAATGAATTGAAAGTGATGCAACATAACTGTAAAAAGCTGGCAAGAAAATATAACCTGAACATCTGTATGTACAAAAGGAAAATATTTTACCTTTAAAGGGACATGAAACCCACATTTTTTCTTTTATGATTTAGAAAGAGTATGCAATTTTAAACAACTTTCTAAATTACTTCTATTATCTAATTTACTTTATTCTCTTGATATACTGTGCTGAAAAGCATATCTAGATATGCTCGGTAGCTGCCGATTGGTTGCTGTACATAGATGCCTCGTATGATTGGCTCACCCATGTGCATTGCTATTTCTTCAACAAAGGATAGCTAAATAATGAAGCAAACTAGATAATAGAAATAAATTGAAATGTTGTTTAAAATTGTACTCTCTACTTGAATCATGAAAGAAATTGTTTGGGTTTAGTGTCCCTTTAAAATTTCTTCAGCTCTGTAATCAGTTATCTTTCTGCTATTGTGTTTACTGTCATCTGCAAAGTGAAAAAACAACAACCAATCAGCTTCAACAGTGCTGAGTTCACACTTTGCTTTACTGTGAAATTTCACTAAAATCTATTGAGATTTCATAGAAGAATTACATAAATTAAAGGGCCATAATACCCAAATGTTTAAACACTTTAAAGTGATGCAGCATAGCTGTAAAAAGCTGACTAGAAAATATCTCCTGAACATCTCTATGTAAAAAAGAAAGATATTTTACCTCAAAAGTTCCTCAGTAGCCACCTCCCATTGTAAAGGATTTCTAAGCAGCATTTTAGTGTGTCTGTCCTGGGACAGCTGAAAGGATGAGCCTCGTGAACTCTCATATTATTTCACCAATCAGGTAAAGGAAGCTTACTATGAAATCTCATGAGAGTTAAGTCAAATCTCATGAGATCACAGTAAGAGTTCATGACCTCAGCACTGCTGATGCTGATTGGCTGCTGTTCATTTCTTAATTTTTTATTTTTTTTTACCTGCAGCTGGGAGCAGCTGAGTATAACTTTTTACACAGAACTTACTCTGCTGAGCTGAGGAAATTGTGAGGTAAAATATCTTCCTTTTTTACATAGAGATGCTCAGGTGATATTTTCCTGTCAGCTTTTTACAGTTATACTGCATCAGTTTCAAGTGATTTAGCATATGAGTATTATGTCCCTTTAAGGAGGAAAATAAAGTGACTGTGCCTGTACATGCCAGATACATTCTTTCTTGCAAATCTGAGGATTAGAGGCCCATTTATCAAGCTCTGGATGGAACTTGTGGGCCCGTGTTTCTGGCGAGTCTTCAGACTCGCCAGAAACACAAGTTATGGAGCAGCAGTCTAAAGACCGCTGCTCCATAACCCTGTCCGCCTGCTCTGATGAGGTGGACAGGAATCGCCACTATTCAACCCGATCGAGTATGATCGGGTTGATTGACACCTCCCTGCTGGTGGCCCATTGGCCGCGAGTCTACAAGGGGCGGCATTGCACCAGCAGCTCTTGTGAGCTGCTGGTGCAATGCTGAATATGGAGAGCGTATTGCTCTCCGCATTCAGCGATGTCTGTCAGACCTGATCCGCACTGTCGGATCAGGTCCGACAGACATTTGGTAAATCGGCCTCTTAGTATCCTGATTGGATGTTTCATAATCCTCATAGGATATGGCTGCTGAAGAAACTTTAATGAAAAATAACTTCTTTATTACATAGAGATGTTCATGTGATATTTGCAAATCAGCTTTTTATAGATTTGCTGCATTCCTTTCAAGCAATCTAAAATTTGGGTTTGTAAAATTTTAAAAAGACACATTCAAATTTACTTATTGACTTCTGTTATACAATGAATATCACAAAAGCCCATTCAAAACATTAAAGAGCAAACCAGGAAGAAAAAAAGTTGACCCTAACACATATAAACAAGAACATTTGAAAAAAGTTGAAGAGAAATTAAACAAAATCCACCAATTATAGTTTCCACACTATGCTCCCCTTACTCTCCCATAGCTTTATTGCATTGTCATGCTGATAAATCACCGCCAAAAATAAAGCAATTAAAAATAATACATAATGTATTAGTAGCCTGGAATAAATTAATTAAACTCTTGAATATTGATTTTTCATATTCAATCTACTTACCCTTGGCTGGTAATCCTTTTTTTACACCAGCATTAAATTCTAGAATTTTTAGGGAGTGGTCATTGAAAGGGCTGAAATATGTACACCAGCTATTGGATCAAACGACAAGAAATTGTAAAAGTTTTCAAACATTAAAATTGGAATTTGGACTAATAAACAATGAATTATATGCTTTTCTGCAAGCGCGTCATTATTTGCAACAATTAAGATCTAATAATCTGAGAGAAGAAACATTAGATATACTAAAGCCGATCCTAAAATTATTTAATTCTGGGAAATATGCAATTTCGTTATTTTACAAATCAGTTATGTCCTCATTGGGTACAAGAAATTCATACTTCTTAGCAAATAGTTGGCAAATTTGCCCGGAAAGAATTAAGGAGAGCTTTAAGGCACTAGATCTAGCTACAATATCCACTTCCTGGAGAGAAACTCATACAAAACTGATTAATAAAGCATACATTACCCCTGATGTAAAGGCCAGATGGTCAGCAATAGGAATATCTTGCCCTAAATGTAAGAGGCTAAGAGTAAATATACACCATTATTTTTGGGACTGTATCAAGATCAAAAGATTCTGGCTTAAGGTCAACGCCTGGTTCAATAGAATTAATTTGACTAATATACAGATATCAGAAGAAATTATTTTCTTTTTTGCTAAGGAAGGATACCATTTTGAAAATGTACGTCAGCTAAATAGTATAATCATAACTAGTAGATTATTGATATTAAAATACTGGAAGTCTAAGAAATCTCCTAGTCTAACAGAATTTAAACAAAAATTATATAATCAAATTATTCTGGAAGAGATGGATAGCGTAGCTAGCTCGGAAGCTCTTATAAATAGGTTCTTTAAAAAATGGAAAAATATAATTCTAGATCTTCCAGTAGATTGTCAGAGACAGCTGAATGCACCATTCAGGGGAACAACGGCTCTTGAAACAGCAATTTTAAATAATGAATTTTCCAGATAAAGAGGTATAGGTTAGAGATTGAGAAGGGAGGGCGCATTATATAATTTTTTTTGTTTTTTTTGTTTTGTTTTGTTGTTGTTCTGGTATGTGTTTTTGTTTTGTGTAAAAAAAACTTAAAAAAACAGTGAACGGTATAAGAAGACAACAAGAAATGCCTGTTCGGCCATAGATTTGTGTTTGAAATATTGTTGAGAGAATGCATCAATGTTTTATCTCTATGTGCAATTCAATTTCGTTAATGTAGCAGAAAAATGTGAATTTACTATACTTTCTTCTGTACACTGCTACTCTGTATTGCAACTGTATGGTTAATATGGTTATACTGTTGAAATTTAAATAAATGATTTACATTTTCAAATGATCTGATTCGTACAATTACATTTTTTCATTTTTTAGTGTAACTGTACCGATCCCTGTGTGTCACACTGTCTTATAGAGCAAAATGTATCATCAATGCAAGCAGATTCGCAATTGCCTTTTGCAATACAGCATTGCATTGGGAAATTTAACATTGCACAAGAGCTTTCTTGTGCAAAGCCTCCCCCTGCTGTTGTGCAACCAATTGCTTGAGGGCGGGGCTTCTTGTGCAATACCTCGCCCTGCTGTTGTGCAACCAATTGCTTGAGGGCAGGGCTTTTTGTGCAATTACGCCCCCTGCTGTTGTGAAATCAATTGCTTGAGGGCAGGGCTTTTTGTGCAATACCTCCCCCTGCTGTTGTGCAACCAATTGCTTGAGGGCAGAGCTTCTTGTGCATTACTGCCCCCCTGCTGTTGTGCAACCAATTGCTTGAGGGCAGGATATGTCAATCACCCTGAACAAGTAAGTGTGGAGGTGATCTCTCCATTTCTAAAGGTGGCAGAGAGGCAAAATAAGCAGTTTTTGCTTTTTAAATTTGTGGCTGCAGACTTGCTCATGCAAGTATGCTCTGCAAAGCCTCAAAAGCTGCAAATGCAGCCTAAAGGGACAGTCTACTTGAAAATGTTTATTGTTTAAAAAGACAGATAATCCCTTATTTACCATTTCCCCGTTTATCATAAACGGCATTATTATATTAACACACTTTTTACCTCTGTTATTACCTTGTATCTAAGGGGTCAATTTATCAAGTTCTGAAGGCTCGCCGGAAACAGAAGTTATGAAGCAGCGGTCTAAAGACTGTGCTCCATAACCTGTCCGCCACCTCAGAGCAGATACAATTGGGTTGATTGACATCCCCTGCTAGTGGCCGATTGGCCGCAAATCTGCAGGGGGCGGTATTGCACCAGCAGTTCACAAGAATACTGTCAGCATTTATCGATGTGCCGCGGACATGATACGCTACATTGAAAAATTGAAAAAAAATTACATTTACTAGTAAATTGGCCACTAAGCCTCTTCGCAGACTTCTCCCTTATTTCAGTTCTTTTGACTGACTTGCATTTTAGCAAATCAAGGCTGACTCATAAATAACTCTATGGGAATAAGCAAAATGTTATCTATATGACACACATGAACTAGCACTGTATAACTTTCACAAACTGTCAAAATGCACTGAGATAAGGATCGGCCTACAATAGATTAGAAATTAGAATATGAGCCTACCTAGGTTTAGCATTCCACAAAGAATACCAAGAGAACAAAGCAAATTTGATGTAAATTGGAAAGTTGTTTAAAATTGCATGCTTTATCTGAATCATGAAAGAAAAAATGAGGGTGTTGTGTCTCTCTATGTCCACCACAGTGTCCCAGCTTATAGTTAGTGGAGTATGCTAATGGTTAAGACTATAGGGGAGTGGGATAGGAGAAGAGGAGTAGGTTTGAATGTAGGGGCAACATTATTTAGGGGAGGGCACTTACCTTTATGATCTCCCCCCCATGGTGCCTGTTCCTCTTCCCCCTCTGGTTCAGAAGATGACAAGTTTGCCCACCTTCCTCCCTGGCTCCTGGATGGAGGATTGAGATATTTTTTCCATAGGTGCTGATGGCGAAGATAGGTTTACTCAATCTAGTCTGTGTAAGACCATGTCTTTAATTTATTGACCTACTTCTGGGGACTAGCCTATTCGAGCAGCCTGGTGGTCACAGAGTCTTAAGAGTGGAGTGTCTATAGAACTCTAGCTGCAGGAGGACGCAGCCTTTGGGGAGCTTGTAAAGGGAGAACAGAGGGTGTGATGGCCAGGCTGACCGGAGGGGCATATTACCTCAGGTGCACATGGGGTGTCCCTTCCCCGTGTAGGCCAGACAGTCTCAGTAACCCTCTAGTATTCTCTCCTTTGAGCAGAGTGGAACTCTTCTGCAGATTCGGTTGAGCTGCCTCTAGTAGTTCTGGGTAGATTTAGAATCTCAATTGCCGGTATCCTGATAGCTCTGTTGATCTTAAATATTGAATTGTTATTTAATAAAGGTGATTTAATAAAGGTGTCCAGTGACTGCCATATATTTTCTTCCAAAAAACAGTTGTCTGTGTGTTATTTAAAGGGGTTTGGGAGGTAAAGGATATTCTCTTCTGCTGGTAATGACCCTATAGGCCTTTAATACCATTTGGGAATTTACAAAATCATAGCATAAACACTAGTAGAGAACGTCTCCCCAGCTGGATGTGCATGCAGTAAATATCATATGGCAAATGAAATATTGGGTGAATCTCAATCCAGTGGACAAAGATTGTCTTGTGGTTATTTTAATTATCAGTTTTTAACAGGATTTTAAATAGTATGAGATTGTAATATGAGATGTTTTGTTATGTCATTAAAAACACTTTACAATCTACTTTCATTATTTATTTTGCCCCTTTCACGTAATTCAATGCTAAAAATAGTTGGTTTTCTATATTCCATTGAGTCTCTATAAAGTAATTAAAGTAATTAGCAGACAAAATGCATTGTATAATGATACACTAGCCCGTCAATCGACAGATATAAATACCCCTCAAAGCAAAAAAAGGACCATGGTCATTGCTGCATACAGATCGAACAGTTGCCGAGGACTCCTGCAATGGTCTTTTTTAATGAGCTTTTGACATATTCGCATAGATTTAGAGTTCTGCATTAAGGTTAAAAAGCAGCGTTTTTAATGCCCGCTGGTATTTAGAGTCAGCCAGGAAAGGGTCTACCGTTCACTTTCTTTCCGTGACTCGAGGCTACCGCAGATCCCCTTACGTCAATTGTGTATCCTATCTTTTCTATGGGATTTGCCTAACGCTGGTATTACGAGTCTTGGAAGAAGTGAGCGGTACAGCCTCTACCGACAAGGCTCCAACCGCAAAAAAAAGTCTGTAGTTAAGAGTTTTATGGGCTAACATGGGAACATAAAGCTCTTAACTATTGTGCTATAAAGTACACTAACACCCATAAACTACCTATGAACCCCTAAACCGAGGCCCCCCTACATCGCAAACCCAATAATATTTTTTTTAACCCCTAATCTCCCGCTCCGGACACCGCCGCAACCTACATTATACTTATGAACCCCTAATCTGCTGCCCCTAACATCGCCGACACCTATATTATATTTATTACCCCATAATCTGCCCCCCAAACGTCGCCGCCACCTACCTACACTTATTAACCCCTAATCTGCCGACCGGACCTCGCTGCCACTATAATAAATGTATTAACCCCTAAACTGCCGCACTCCCGCATCGCAAACACTATTATAAATTGTATTAACCCCTAATCTGCCCTCCCTAACATCGCCGCCACCTACCTACAATTATTAACCCCAAATCTGCCGCCCCAACATCGCCGCTACTATAATAAAGTTATTAACCCCTAAACCTAAGTCTAACCCTAACCCTAACACCCCCTAACTTAAATATAATTTAAATTAAACAAACTAAATTTACTATAATTAAATAAATGAATCCTATTTAAAACTAAATACTTACCTATAAAATAAACCCTAATATAGCTACAATATAACTAATAGTTACATTGTAGCTATTTTAGGATTTATATTTATTTTACAGGTAACTTTGTATTTATTTTAACTAGGTACAATAGCTATTAAATAGTTAATAACTATTTAATAGCTACCTAGTTAAAATAATTACAAAATACCTGTAAAATAAATCCTAACCTAAGTTACAAATACACCTAACACTACAGTATCAATAAATTAATTAAATAAATTACCTACAATTAGCTAAACTAAAATACAATTAAATAAACTAAACTATAATACAAAAAAAAAAAACACTAAATTACAGAAAAAAAAATACAAGAAGTTTAAACTAATTACACCTAATCTAAGCCCCCTAATAAAATAAAAAAGCCCCCCAAAATAATAAAATGCCCTACCCTATCCTAAATTACAAAGTAATCAGCTCTTTTACCAGCCCTTAAAAGGGCTTTTTGCGGGGCATTGCCCTTAAGTAATCAGCTCTTTTACCTGTAAATAAAAATACAATACCCCCCCCAACATTACAACCCACCACCCACATACCCCTACTCTAAAACACACCCAAACCCCCTTAAAAAAACCTAACACTAACCCCCTGAAGATCACCCTACCGTGCCGAGCCAAATTCTTCATCCAAGCGGGGAAGAAGAGGTCCTCCATCTGATTGAAGTCTTCATCCAAGCAGGGCAGAAGAGGTCTTCCATCCGATTGAAGTCTTCATCCAAGCGGCATCTTCTATCTTCATCCATCCGGAGCGTAGCGGGAGCATCCTGAAGACCTCCGACACGGAACATCCATCCTGGTCGACAACTGAATGACGAATGATTTTTCCTTTAAATGTCATCCAAGATGGCGTCCCTCGAGTTCCGATTGGCTGATAGAATCCTATCAGCCAATCGGAATTAAGGTAGGAAAAATCTGATTGGCTGATGCAATCAGCCAATCAGATTGAAGTTCAATCCGATTGGCTGATCCATTATGATCAGCCAATAGAATGCAAGGTCAATCCGATTGGCTGATTGGATCAGCCAATCGGATTGAGCTTCAATCTGATTGGTTGATTGCATCAGCCAATCAGATTTTTCCTACCTTAATTCCGATTGGCTGATAGAATCCTATCATCCAATCGGGATTCGAGGGACGCCATCTTGGATGACGTCATTTAAAGGAACCGTCATTTATCATTCAGTCGTCCGCCAGGATGGATGTTCCGGGTCCGAGGTCTTCAGGATGCTGCCGCTACGCTCCGGATGGATGAAGATAGAAGATGCCGCTTGGATGAAGATAGAAGATGCCGCTTGGATGAAGACTTCAATCAGATGGAAGACCTCTTCTGCCCCGCTTGGTTGAAGACTTCAATCGAATGGAGGACCTCTTCTTCCCCGCTTGGATGAAGAATTTGGCTCAAGGTAGGGAGATCTTCAGGGGGTTAGTGTTAGTTTTTTTTTAAGGGGATTTGGGTGGGTTTTAGAGTAGGGGTATGTGGATGGTGGGTTGTAATGTTGGGGGGGGGTATTGTATTTTTATTTACAGGTAAAAGAGCTGATTACTTTGGGGCAATGCCCCATAAAAAGCCCTTTTAAGGGCTGGTAAAAGAGCTGATTACTTTGTAATTTAGGATAGGGTAGGGCATTTTATTATTTTGGGGGGCTTTTTTATTTTATTAGGGGGCTTAGATTAGGTGTAATTAGTTTAAACTTCTTGTAATTTTTTTTATTTTCTGTAATTTAGTGGGGGGTTTTTTGTATTATAGTTTAGTTTATTTAATTGTATTTTAGTTTAGCTAATTGTAGGTAATTTATTTAATTAATTTATTGATAGTGTAGTGTTAGGTGTATTTGTAACTTAGGTTAGGATTTATTTTACAGGTAATTTTTTAATTATTTTAACAAGGTAGCTATTAAATAGTTATTAACTATTTAATAGCTATTGTACCTAGTTAAAATAAATACAAAGTTGCCTGTAAAATAAATATAAATCCTAAAATAGCTACAATGTAACTATTAGTTATATTATAGCTATATTAGGGTTTATTTTATAGCTAAGTATTTAGTTTTAAATAGGAATAATTTATTTAATTATAGTAAATTTAGTTAGTTTTATTTAAATTATATTTACCTTAGGGGGGTGTTAGGGTTAGACTTAGGTTTAGGGGTTAGTAACTTTATTATAGTAGTGGCGACGTTGGGGGCGGGAGATTAGGGGTTAATAATTGTAGGTAGGTGGCGGCGATGTTAGGGAGGGCAGATTAGGGGTTAATACAATTTATTATAGTGTTTGCAATGCGGGAGTGCGGCGGTTTAGGGGTTAATACATTTATTATAGTGGAGGCGAGGTCCAGACGGCAGATTAGGGGTTAATAAGTGTAGGTAGGTTGCGGCGACGTTGGGGGGGGGCAGATTAGGGGGTAATTAATATTATATATGTATCGGCGATGACAGCAGATTAGGGGAATCAAAATACAACAGTCCTACACACTGTAAGAAAAACTGTGCGACTCAGAAAGGCCGACTTACCGTGTCCAGTCCCTGGGTGTGATCTTCTTCCGATCTGGCCTCTGGACACAGGATGCTATCGGTCCTTGCTCATAGGGGACCCCTATGCCTATCCTGCGATGCCTTGTCGCCCGTGGTGTCCAGGAACTCCTTGAATCGGCCGGCAATACGTCACCATACAGACCACGCCCTCTTCAGACACGGGCGGCTCACTTCATTGGCCATAACTCCTGGACGCCACTGCCTAGTGTGCGTTCCAGTCCAATCAGGGAAAGAGGGGGGAGGAGGCACTCCACTGTATGGGATACCTGCGTCCGTGCGCACTGCAAGGGAATCCAATTGTCAACAGATACAAAGTAAAGAGACAGGAGCACCGATAGATGAATGTGCAGCATTTATTTTCCAAAACAACACTGCATAGAAAAAAGCACAAAGTTTATGCTGAATCCAAATCCATAAACAGCATCATTCAGCGTATTAGACAATGCTCCGTAGACACTGACAGCAGCTGGTTGATCAAATGGTGTGATGAAGGTGCAAAAACTGACGCGTTTCGGCTTTGCAGCCGTAGTCTTAGCTGATAAGAATGCTAAAAACAAACGCCCTTTTTCAAGGGCTAACCTTCATCTCATTGGTCAACCAGTTGAGCCAATCATTGCTCATTAACAGTCACAAGCAATCACATATGTATTAACTCCACTAACATATTGCAAGTGATAAACTGTTGCAAAATAATTTATAAAGTTTACACACATTCAATTATATATATTTCTAATGAACACAATCTTTACAATTTTTAACTGTGGTAAACGTGCTACTCCCTCACAAACAATATCTGGTGTCTATGAAAAATACATAGAAAGTAAAATATAAGTATGGGTAGAGGAGGTAAGGGATGCTATTTATTTCTGATGTATATGTCTCGACCTGAGAAATTTATTTGCTCATGATAAACGCTGATATTGCAAACCAATAATAACGATATTCCTTCTTATCATATTTGAACTAACTGCCCTAGTACATCTAAAAACTAGTGATCTATATCATATGGTGGAAATGTGTTGCATTGTGAATTAAACTTTCTTATGAATAGGGTAAAGGGCGATTTTAAGTTTTTTGATTTTTTGTTGTTTGTTATTCAGTATTTCCTCACATCTGTGATTAACATTTTGCTAGTTCTAATTAGTGCCAATAATTTATCAAGTCAAAGGCAGAATTTAATCCTGAAGGTGTTCTGGTCTTTAGTTTAAAGATCCAGAACACCTCCTGTCTGCCCAAGGCCCTTTCTCTATCCCCTCCTCTTAAAGGAGCGGAAACACTTTCAATGGCCATCCATTTAAAACTCTCGGTGCTTTTTTTCATGTCTTTGTGCAAAATGTTGCACTAAAGGAGTGCTGGATTTGCCTGTCCTGATTGTGGAGAGATGTTCCCTTATGCGGGATCTTATCTCCCTTGTAGTTAACCCCACGTACTGTATTCTGCATACTACACATGTTATTAGATAAATGACATATTTGGACCTGCAGGTTATGCATGTCTTTATGACAAATTGTTGTCCTGTGGTGGTTGATTGAAAATATTCACCACATTCAACTTTTTCACAGGCTACACAGTCTCTGTAGTTGCATCTGTGCATTCCTTTCATCGTTAACCAGCTGAACCCCCTGTTTCAGCTTTTTTCAATTTAGTTGATGCTACAATATTTCCAACAGTTTTATTTTTCCTGTAGGAAAACTGACACCCCTGCTTTGATATACCTGCCTAGTCGTCATCCGCAGAGAGCATGCTAAAATGCTTCCTGATGATATTACAAATTTTCGGATATTCCACTGAATAGTCAGTTAGAAAGAGAAGGGCCTTATCAAAAGGTTTCTTTCTACTCTCTTTTTTACTCTTGGGTAGCAACAAGACTTCCCTATCCATAGTCTCAACTGAGTCCCTAGCATTCTTAATTATTCCATGTCCAAAACCCCTGTTTCTGAGTCTAGTAGTAAGGTCTCTGCTTTCCTTTTTGTAGCTATCATGATGGCTACAATTTCTTTTTATCCTCATGTATTGCCCCTTTGCTACCGCTTTAAATACGTTTTGTGGGTGACAGCTATTTGCATGTAACTGTGTTGCCTGTTATTGTTTTGCGGTATATAGTAGAGGTTACCCCTTTTAGCCTGATGTACCGGACAAGGTCACATCAAGGTAGTTAATGCTGTGATCATTATATTCAAAAGTGAACTCAATGCCTTTGTCATTTTTGTTCAGATACTCAATGAACTGTGGTATTTCGGATGTATCCCCTTTCCACACAAACAGAAGGTCATCTATAAATCTTCTATAGAAGACTATGTTCTGCCTGTGCGGGTTCCTTTCTCCAAATATGTGGTCCTCCTCCCACCAACCCATGAATAGGTTGGCGTAGGAGGGGGGTTGGTGGGAGGAGGAGGTATATCAAAGCAGGGGTGTCAGTTTTCCTACAGGAAAAAAAAAACTGTTGGAAATATTGTAGCACCAACTAAATTGAAAAAAGCCACCACAGGACAGCAATTTGGCATGAAGACATGCATTACCTGCAGGTCCAAATATGTCATTTATCTAATAACATGTGTAGTATGCAGAATACAGTACATGGGGTTAACTACAAGGGAGATAAGATCCCGCATAAGGGAAAATCTCTCCACAATCAGGACAGGCAAATCCAGCACTCCTTTAGTGCAACATTTTGCACAAAG